>NW_023605305.1:24349689-25037008 GCF_014898055.3 Talpa occidentalis | reverse complement strand
GCTCTTTCCAAGGCTGGCCTCTCAGCTCAGAGGTCCTGGAGACTTTCCCTGACCACCTGCCCAAACTGGTTTTCCCAAGTCACTCCCTCTCCTCACTCTATTTGTTTTCTTCAGAGTTTCTATCAAACATGGAATTTCATCCATTTGTCTTTGTCTCTCCCATAAGGTAACTTCCATGAGGACAATGGCCTCCTTGGTCTTTGCATCATGTATCCCCAGCTCCAATGAGGGGCCCCCTGCAAAGAGCATTCAATAAATATTTGATGAATGAATGCATACATAAATGACTACACTGGAGGCCTTCAACACAAACTGCACAACCAAGACCATTTTAATTCCTAATTGATCCCTTTCTTCATGTCAGGAACTAGAAAAAACTCTTGAGTTTTTTACTTACACTGACTTAACTTCTTTAATACACCTAACAATCCATAGAGGTAGATACTATTATAATCTGCATTTTACAGAAAAGGAACCCAAATCTCAGAAGCAGATCACCTGCCATGCTCACAGAGCTGCTAAGAGGCAGAGCTACAATCCACACGTGACCCAATCAGCCCAGAATCTGGCCAGGGAAGTCCCAGACCAGAGCCAGCTGTCAGCTTGACCCTTGACTTTCAGTTAAGTCTAAAGCCAAAAACAGATTTATTCCCAAACTAAGATAAAAACCACTTCTCAGAACCTCCCCACCCCAAATTTAGACTAAGACCATTTTACTAAACTAAGGGTTTTCTAATGCCACCATTTTTTAAAGCAGGAGAACACTTTTATCAAATCAACACCATGCAAAACCTCAAGTGAAGCTGTGCCCGTGGATATGATGGGCAGAAAGGCCCACATGTCAGGCTCCCCAGCCCTTATGCACCAATCACCAGCCTAAAAACCAACACACAGGATTTCGGTTCCTCATCACTGTCTGTACAAGTCCCAGACACACGACACAAGCTGCCTTCATCACTGCACACTCCTCACTGTTCAAAAACAACAGCTCTCAGGACTCAAATCAGGCTGCAGGATGACAGCTTCAATGCCATTCCCAGAGCAGCAGTGGATTCTCCAAACTATACTTTGAGTAAACAGCCCCACAACTCTGAATTTTCAACTGAAGGCATATTTCAGTAATAACACCTTGACACGTCATGCTGAAATTACATAAAACATTAATTTTTTGTACACAAAAAAGAAATTAAATTGGTTAAGATTCTTAAATCTTGATGGCAAACCCAGCATTACCTTGGACGGTTTTCCCCAAGTAATCTCCTTTGCGTTCCTTGTTAATGACATACTGGTATATCTTCCCAGTGGTGAGATTATTGTCTTTGGTGAGGCGAATGTCCAAGAACCGCTCGTAGTTGCCCAAGTCGAGGTCAACTTCCCCTCCATCGTCCAGCACAAAAACCTCGCCTGCAGGGAACAATGAGAACATTCTTGGTAAGTGAAAAATACATATGCCGAGCAAAACTCAAGCCCCAAATTATAAACATTCAAGTAAAAAAGTCTGCACTGACTTGATGGGAAGCAGAAAAATTTACATCTAGAAAATGAAATACATCACGAAAGAAAAATCACCAACCATTCTCCAAAGGCTAACTGCAGTTTTCCAGTCTATCAACATCTCAGTCTGAATCAGAAAGAGCTACATGGAACTGTTACAAGGTTCACAGAATGGAACCGAGCTACAGACTCTAGGGCTGTGGACAGAGGCGACCTTACAGTGAAAGGGACCTGCTACCGACAGAAAAAGAACTGAGAAAGGTTCAGAAAGTATGACTTGATTCAAAACTTGGACAAGATACATACACCTCGGTTGTGTTCATTATAAAAACCACTCTCTGGGTTCACACTAATCAGTGTGGAACTGCACAGTGGCCCCCAAGTCTTGAACAGTCACTTCTTGAAACACATTCTAGAAGTTTTGCTCAGGATGCTTCATTCCTGCCATCACAACAGGAGGACAAGCTCAAAAACAGAAAAGGAAAAATTGTCTTCTTTTCTTCCCGCAGACAGAGCACTCATCCTCAGCTCAAAAATTCCATATTAGGGCCTCCCCAGTGGCGGTGGCACAAGGGGTTAAGACACTCTGCAGCACGAGTTCGATCCCCCTGCTGACCAGGAAGCAACCCACAAGGCACAGCGCAGACCTCTCCTGACTCGCAGCAGCATACAGTCAATCTTTCTATTCTGCTCCCCACTCTGTCTCTGGTGATCCTCTCAACCCCCCACACCGCTGGCCTGTACCCCAACTCTTGTATGCATAAATAAATCTTTAAAAAAAAAGAATTCCATATTAAACATGGCTCTGGTATGTCAATCTTTTCCTGTTGCTGTTTATTACTCAAGGATTTCTGTCCTGAGTACATTCACCCTTATAGATCTTACCGCAACATTAGAAAGAGGGAATATGAAAACAATTTCAAAACCTAGGATGTTTTAACAGTACATCTACCCCCAATTTTAAGTACAATTAATCATTTAGTAACACAGATACAGATTCATAGTTGACAGGCCCTCAGCAATAGCAAAGAAGTGCTATTTTCCCAGCCTTCCTTAATGGTTTCAAGTTTTCATTTATTTCAAAAGATGTTCATTTATATTATGCAAAGTGTAAGCAAAACAGAATCTCCAGCTTACAGATCATCCGATCCCAGCATCCACCCGTTGCCTGAATTCTACAAAGTGGCCGAGTAGCCTGTCTGAATGTCTCTACCAAGGGGAATCTACTTCTTAACGTGGTCACCCTGACATTGGAGAGAGCTTGCTATTAGATCTTTCTTATATCTATATATCAAAATCTATTTCCTTACAGCATTTTCTCATCTATCCTTTTCTAAAGTTTGGGGTCACTAAAAAAAAGCTGCTTCTCCAGTATTTGAATAGTTATTAGTCACCAGATTTCCTTTTTTACAAAAAAAGTAACAAATTTTCTTTAGTCACCAAAAAGATCATTTCTATTATTTCTATTTACAGAAATCGTTAGGTTCGAATCACTATATTACATATTAAAATCTCTGCTTCCTCTCTGTCCATGTAAGAAAACTATCATTCTGCTATGCCAGGGCCTTTTTAGAAGGCAGGAAGTAGAAGTTAAGTTTTGCACAATATTCAAGGACTGACAAATTCCACATAATACATAATTTTTTTTTTTAAAGAAGAAATGCATTTTGCTTACCATGTTCATATGGAGAGAATGTCCCTGCATCAATGTTAATGTATGGATCAATTTTAATTGAAGTTACATGTAAACCACATGACTTCAGTATGGTGCCCACACTGCTGGCGATGATTCCTTTACCAATTCCTGATATAACACCACCAGTAACTAGAATGTACTTCATTTTACTTTTTGACCTGGGAAAAGGAAAAATTACACATCACATTTATCTCAACAAATCAAAATTATCTAGGTTCAAACACCAGCTCAGCCACTTACTAGCTTTGAAACTGAGCTATGTGCCTCAGTTTCCTTCTGTCACAGGACTCTGAGATGTTATGTGGAATCATAACATTTCCCGGATCACTGAATGCCTTTAGTCAAATATGAATTAAAAAGCAACTGTTCATCAAATAAAGCACCTTTTGTTTAAAGCTTTGACAACAAACAACCTTGAAAGTCAATCTAATAAAAACAACCTAGTTCTAAGATGTGCACAGAACACTATGCCCCAAATGTTGGCTGAAATCCCTGCCAGACACAGGCAGGTATCTCATAATTTTCCCTAATAGGGGAAAAAAAAAAAACCAAATCTTGGAAGAGGACGATTCCCCACGAAAATGCCTTTGGCTAAACTACATTGTATCACCAAGAAAACATAGTTCCTCTTGGTTGTGAAAGGCAGAATAAAAGGGAAGTACTTCAATGTTGAAAATTAGTTACAGTAAAATCTAAAAAATCTTTTAATTAATAGTAGCTCTCCAGTTATTTAATAACAACTAACACTTTGTCAGCAACCTCTTCCAGGTGTGACAGGGAGAGAGATTTATATAGTGTAAGAAAGGGACACCAGATAATAAATCAGTCTGAGGCACATAATGGGCACAGGACTCAGAGAGGGCAGATTAGATTAAATCCAAAGAGGTACAGTTGTGACAGGAAATGGAACAGACTGGAGAGACAAAGGGAGAGGGCAGATGCAAGAGCAAAGGGAAAGGAGACAGCAGGAATTCATCATTTGCCCCCAGCTTCACAAGTGCAGAAACATCACTTGGTCAGAAAAGTCAACTGTGGGCAACATGAGAAACACTATCACCAAGTAGAAGATGATGTAGCTTTAGTACAGTCAGGACATCGCCCTCCTCCAGGAATACTTCGTGTGAAGGCAATTCATAATTTAAAAAACCAGCTAAGAAAGAACAAGGAAATTAGGGAGTTCTGCCTAAAGCATTCCCCACCCCCCTCTGCTTCACTCCTCCAGGAGCAGGAATGACCACACTTGGCAAGGAGGTTAAGAATGCGCAGAATGTCTTCCCCTTGCAACAGTAAGGAAGCGGCCCAATCAGTAAGGCTCTTTTCACCCTGTTGCATTTTCAAAAGCATGCTCCTTGACTTCTGAGAAATGCATACGGAATTCCCAAAGCGGGTCTAATGGGCAGATAAATCAAAGAAATGCTGGTTAAATAGTCAATTGATTTCTTTAATGCAAAGCCCCTGCCAGTCTTTAATAAGTTAATGTGCATTATGATGTCCCAAAAGGGGCATACAGTAAGTAAGCAGTTTCCCCAAACTTTCTTGACCCCAGTCCCTAATATTTGGGGGAAAACACTGTTCCATCATCTTAAGAGTTGATTGGTACCTGTTGACCCATGAATATCAGACTGGGCTACATTTTAGTTAAGTCCAAACCAGGCATATCCCTCAGATTACACCATGGTCTAAATTTTGGGTGTTCACAGAAATTCCTCAGCCACCCAGTGGGTTACATGAGTAGATTACATCGACAGACAACTCATCTCATCCATTCATCTGATTTACTCCAATTTTAATACAGAGGGTAACACCTGTCTATAAGGGAGATTCTGTGTCTTCTGCAGTGCTTGGAAAAAAATATCCCAATGTACTCAAAAGACCAGGTGGGGGGTAGACAGGAATCATTTACTCACATTTGTGGACTGCCCACTGTGCACGTCTGACTGGCACTTTGGGGACCACAAGGATTCATCAGATTTGGGCCCATTTCTCAAGTTGCTGACAATCCAGTTAGGACATTTACAAATAAATGAGTAATCCAGTGTTGGCTGAAAGCAGGACATGTGAAAGACATAAAAGGTGAAGGAAAAGGGAACAGAAATCTTTCAGTAGCAAGCCCAGGGTAAAGTACCATGGCCCATTTACAAGAGGTGAGAGAAGTCCAGCGAAAAGAATAGTCTGCTCCTGCCTGGTTGACCTGACACTTTGCAATGGATCTAGACTCGCTGCAGGACTTCAGGCATGGGAACCCCAACAGAGTAAACAGAAAGGTGAAGGCTATCTACAGAAAACAGAGATAGAGCCAAGAAAGGGGGGAGATTGGCGATGGGGGGGGGTGTCCGTGGGAAATAAGCTGGAAATGTACACAGGGGAGCAAATCGTGTGGAGAGGCCCAATCCGAACTTTATTCTGTAGGTCGTGGAGCCATCGAAAGGTTTTCGAGCAGAGGTGACATAAATCAGGATGCACGAGAGAATTCAACAAAGATGGAAAGAGCTTTCCCTTTGTTCGGTAAATGCAGTGAGCTCCACCACTTGTGTGCGGAGAACTGTCAAGTCACTTCGCAGCCTGACGAGTCCTCACAGCTGTAAAATGGGGTTGAGAACCTTCGCCTCGCCGGCCCCCCGGCTGCCGAGGCTTCAAAATGATGAACGTGGACGTACGTGTCCACGCAGACGGAGCCAACTTCTCTAAACGGCAGCATCCTCGCCCCAGCGGCCGGGCAGGGAAGCGGCCGGCCGCGGGGCCCTGAGGGGGTCGGCATCGAGGGCGATCGCCCCCCGGAGCCCCAAGGCCCCTTCCGCCCCCCGAGCCCGGCGCACAGGCCGCCGCAGCCCATCCCCCGCCGCGGCGGGCCGGCCTCGGACCTTGAACCCCCGAGCTGGGCGAGGAACGAGGCGCGAGGCCGAGCGGCGAGGGCCGCGCCGGGCCCCGGGTCTGGCAGCGACGGGGGGCGACGGGGGGCCGAGCGGCGGGGCTCTCGCGCCCCCAGGGCCCTCTCCGTCCCCGAGCCAAGCCCAGACACGGGTCGGTCGCGCCAAACGACGCGGAAGCCGGCGCCGCGGCGCCCCGCGGCCTTCCCCGCCGCCCCCCGCCCCCCGCGGCCCCTCCGCCCGGCAGCGACGGCCACGCGGCCCTGCGCGCGGGAGCCGGCTCCGCGCGGGCCCGGCCGCCCGCCCCGCTCCCGTTAGGCACGCAGCCCATTGGCCGGGGCCGCGCGCTCCCTCGCCGCCGATTGGCGAGAGCGCTGCCCGTCACCCCGCGGCGGGGCCGTCCCGCGCCGGGCTCCGCGCGCGCCGCGTCCTGCACGGGGAACAGCCCCGGGGCCCCGGAGCCAGCCTACCTGAGGCCGGCGCCAAGGCCCGCCGTCCGCTGGAGAGCCCGGTGGCCGCCGCGCGCGCTGAGCCCCGGCCGCCAGTGAGCCGGCCCGGCCGCATGCGCCCGGCAGTCCTTCGCGGGGGCGGGCTCTAGGCGGTGCGCACGCAGGGGTGGGGGCGGGGCGGGGCGCGGGCCCTCCCCGGGGTGGGGCCTGGGTGCGCGGGCGCCCGGCCCCGAGCGCCAGTGCGCAGGCGCGGGCCGGACTCGCTTTTCCTCCCCACCCACGGGGGGACGCTGTGCGCGGGCAGCGGTTCGAGGCCCGGCAGGTGCGGTGCCCCGGCCTCGCGGCTCTTGTCACAGCCCGTGGGCCAAGCGTTCTCACTCGAGGAGGAGGAGGCCCCTTTGGACTCACTCCCAGGGAATCCGTCGCCCGGCTCCAGCCCCCTTCCCCAACGGCCTTGAGGAGGCCCGACCCTTCATTCTCAGTCTCTAAACCCTTAGACCTTGGGAGCACCACGTTCTGGCCTCGCTGTAGTGCGTCCTCAACCCGCGCCCGTGGGACGCAGGCGCTGTCACATGACCTCGCAAAGGGAAGGGAGTCAGGGGCTGGCTCTTGGCTCGGCTGGCTGCCTTCTCTCCTCTGTCCTGACCGCCGCTGCCTTAGCTGGACACAGGCCCGCACACCTGCAGGTGGTCCAGCTAACGTTGAGGGAGCACCCGCGGGTGCCACGCTGTGCTGGGCGCCAACGGACCCTGTCCCAGTCTGCGAAGCAATGAGACAAACTGGCCAGTTCATGACATTTCATCATGTTTTGCCAGGGGAGTAAGTGCCCAGCTGGGGGGCCTGACCCTGGCACAGCAGGTTTACTAGCTGCCAGGGGCTCCCGCAGTGGGAGTTGAGAATTCAGGCAGGGCAGTCTTCCTGAAAAAGTGGCTTCAAAACTTAAGATTTAAAATTAACTGGCAAAAAAAGGAAAGGGAGGGGCAAGGATAAGATGAGGCAGAAGGGAAAGCCTGCATAAAGACCTCAGGAGAGCCTGGCCGGACTGACAGAGCTGGAAGCCAGTGTGCCTGAGTGGAGAGAGCCAAAGAGAGATTGACATGGCACCAGGCTGGCGAGGTCATACAGGCAGAACGTTACGGGATTTCCTTTCTCGTCAGGACAGAAACTTTTTTGAGGGCATTTTGTTTTTCTTTTGAATAGTGAATACAGCAGCTCCTCGAATGAGGTGGTTTTGTTCAGTCTTCGCATCCTCATAATATTGATGGAGAAAATCCAAATGAAAGACGTTATTTGAGGCCCTAGTTTCTTAGCAGTCACGTTGCTTAAAGTTGCAATTTCTGAGAAGCTATGGAAGACTTTAGGCTGAGGATTTACTGGTTGGTTTTTTTCCCAGCAAACTGCACAAAATCTGAAAAGTCAGTCTCTCATCTCCTTACCCCAGTGTTGCTGTTAGTTCCCTAGGAGCAATTTGTCACAAGATCTTGTATATCTTCACTGAAGATGGGTCATGATTAGGTGTGTATTTAAGGAAAGTCACTTAAACAAATAGAATTCAAAAGAATGTTAGAAGGCTGCTGCAGCAGCTCGGAAAAGAGGCTCTGTCTCCTGGCAAACCTGGATCGGCCCTGCTGCTCTGCCAGGCCCCCCAGGGCGCACCAGCTCCAGGTCTCAAATATGCTTGGCATGTGTTTGAAGAGTCTTAAGAAGTGCCTGGGACATGACAGACATTGAGAAAGTACTTGCTGACATTATGTGCTGCGTCCATTATGTGCTAGACCACTCTTCTGCATGACCGCATGACGCTTCCCTTTCTCTAGTCCTTGCATCTCCCCAACTTACCGTCCACTTTTGCTCTTGCTTTTTATTTCACTGAGAAAATAGAAGCCATCAGGAGAATTTGGACGAGCTCCCACCACTGTAGTCACCAGTTACATTTATCTGTGCGCACAGGCTCTGCCTTCTGTCCTGTACTGTGCACATACTGTCCACACTCCTAGAGGTCAGCCCCTCCTCCCTTCAAGGCCATCTCCTCTCATCATTATGGCAATTTTTCCAGAGAAATCAGGCGGCACTCAGAGAGGTAGAGAGAGAGAGAGATTTATTTGTCACACTGGCGGGCCCAGCGGGATAGCTCCCAAAAGTCTGAGCCCCCAAAAGCAGAATTTTATACAGTTTGAACCCCATCCATCATGGACTTTCCTTATTGCTTGGGTATGGGGTCAAGGAAGCCATGGATACTACTGTGGGCCGGCAGCAGACTGCAGCAACTCTGCTTCAGCGAACAGCAGAATCCAAGCAGCAGACTTAGCAACTTTCCACTTAAGAACTCTCTTAGTTCTCCCCTTTAGTGTGATCAGTTTCTCCCGTGCAACAAGATTTCTACTTCCCCTCCATGATGTAATTTCTCCCATCTTAAAACCCTCCTCTTGTCTCTGCATAATTAGTTACCCCTCCATATCTCTGTGCCCCTTTTCAAAACAACTAGAATATGTTGTTTGCATTTGCTGGGCCAAGGGTCTTCTCTCTCTCTTGAATTCATTCTGATCAGGCTATTGATCATGGCATTCCACTGCAACTGCTCTTGTTAGAAGATAAAGCTCTATGTCTCCGGACCTGTGCTCGGTAGACGGGCGCACACTAGAACCCAGGTCTGATCAGAAGTCCCAGGTAAAGATAGCAGTGTGGCTGTACGGCAGGGGCTTGGGTAACGTGTTTTATTACATCCTTTTGTTACCACAGTGAGCTAAGGATCTATTCTGGCCAGGGCCAGTATCTGTGTGGAACTTTTACATGCTCCCCCTGTCTGCATGGGTTTCCCCCGTACCCAGTTTCCTCCTTCCACATCCCAGAGGTGTGCATGTTGGATTCGTTAGTCTCAGTAGGAGTGAAAGGGTGTATGTGTGTGTGTGTGTGTGTGTGTGTGTGTCCTGCGGTGGAAGGATTCCGTGCCCCAAGTAGGTTCCTGCCTTGCTCCCCTGAGCTGCCAGGACAGGCCCAGCCCACCCCAGACCCTGAGCTGGAATAAGTGGGTGGAAGGTAAATGAAGGAATACAAACTGTCATTTAATATTCAAAGTGTTTGGGGTCTTTATTTAGAAGTTTTGTGGTGCTTTGTGACCGGAAATATGACTTAGGGACTTTACTTTTGTTTATAGCAGTTAGCCTGTGGTAAAATTGTTTCCTTTGTACCTTGTTTCCCTTGAAGTCTCCATTTCCAAGAAGCTGTTGACAACATTCAGTGAGGACTGACTGACTGTGTGTGGTGTGTGTGTGCATGCTTGCGCCGCTCCTCTCCCCTACTCTGGGCTCAAAAATTCTGTGTGCTCTGGGGTGCAGCCATATTGCTCCTGTGCCTGCCCCCAAAATGGACAACTTCCCTAACAGCATTTCTCATAGCTCCTCGCTCCCTCCTTACAACGTTCTCTCAGTTTTCCTCCTGTATCAAGGTCTCTCCTTCTGGAGCTCTTTTGCCAGATCCTTCACTCCTCCTGACCTAAACACTGCTGGCCCCAGGGCCCAATCCTAAGAACTCTTCGCCATCTACAGTCATTCTCTAGGTGATCTCATCCAGACCTTAAGTACCAATCTTTTACTACTATCCATATTCTGATCACTCCTAAATGTATAGGTAGAAAAGGCCAGGGGCTTGGTCCTGGGGGGCGGGGAGGGACATCTCCGCAGGGCTACTCCTGCACTAGCACTTGGGGAGGAGGCAGGTCTCAGGCTGAGGCCAGGCCCAGCCAAACCAGGGCAGGCACACTCTCCACCAAGGACCAGATCACAAGTATTTTAGGGTTTGTGGCTCATACAGACTGGATCCCACCTACTCAGCTCTGCCTTCAAAGTGCAAGAGTCACCCCAGGTAATACATCAATGAAATAAGTGTGGCTGTAGTCCAGGACAACTCTTTATTTACAGAAATAAAGATTTGGTCTGAAGGCTAAAGTCTGCCAATACTGAGCTAGCCACAGGTCTCGTCCAGCTTCCACCTGCCCCATCTTGCATCCCTCATTTCCTGACAGGTTCAATTGAGAGCATTTCTCAGTCATTCACTGGCCCAAGAACCCACCTCATACTGGTCCTAGGAAACCCAAGCCAAGACAGCACCCCTCCTCCATATCCCAGGGCTCACACTGCCAGTGCGGCCCCCTGACTGGTCTGTCTCCTCCACAGCAGATTGTCATCTCTTTGAGGTGAGTTAGCCTTTCTGCATCTCAGTTCCCTTATCAGGTGCAGTCTAGTTCACCCATTAATAACCAGGATCCAGCACATGCAAGTCCCACTACTAATCTGTGGTGTAGATGGCATCATTATAACTACATTACAGAAGGTGAAGCCGAGACCGAAAAATAGAAACATGCTCCTGAGCGTATACATGAAGGTTCACTTTGAAGCCTCTTTCTGTCCTGGTGACGGGTAACATCACCAAATCTTGCTGTGTTCTCACCAAGGTTTCTCTGAGTTTCTTTCATCCCATTCACATCCGTATGCCAGTGTGCTCTCCTGCCTCTCAAGTGATCGTGGTGAGATACAGGCAGGAGAGACACAACTGTTGACTTTAAATTGTTGAATTTATGTGCTTTTACAAATGACTTTATAAATTTATAAATACAATTATTTGTATTTATTCTAAAATTAAAATTTACTTATTTTTAATAAGTATGTAAATGTTACAATACAAAATTTATTGTTTTTATTTTTATTTTATACTTTATTTATTTATTTTTAAAGATTTATTTTTATTTGTTTATACATGCACTGGGTACAGTCAGAAGCGCGGGAGGGTGAGAGAATTCACCAGAGCCAGAGGGGGAAGCAGAGCAGGCAGAAGGACCGAAGTACACTGCTGAGGGGAGCAGCGGGCGGCAGGAGAGGTCTGCGCGCCATGTGGGACCCTCCTCCGGTGGCCGGGGAGCAGCCGGGGATCGAACCTGCGTTACAGAGGCTGCGGGCAGCTTCGCAACCCAGAGCTCAACCGCTGTGCCACCGGGGAGGCCCTGTTACAAAATTTAAAAGGTAAAAAGGCTTTTATTAAAAAAGTCTTCCCATCCATACCTATTTCACCCAGATAATTTTCCTCCCAGAGGCAATTTGTATCATCAGTCTCTTGTTTCCTGTCAAGAGATTCTCTCTCCCTCTCTCTTGTTCTCTCTCTGTATATATATAAATGTGTGTGTATGTGTGTGTGTAATATCTATATCTATGTATACATATGTATATATGTGTGTATGTATCTATTCGTACGCGTGTGCTGTGTTTTCTTTCTTTGAGATAGCTTTCCTTAAGTATGTTAGTGAATGAGTTGGTTATACCCTCACTTTGTACATGAAAGGCTTTAAGGCTCTGGGTTTGTGTGTGTGTAATAGAGAAAAAATGAGGCAAAGGGGAAATTGGGGTAAAAATCTTAGGTCCTCGATGACTGCCCCTTGCCTTCAAGCTAAAGTCGAAACCACACTTGATTAATGAGACCACATGCACACACACTGTATGCGCCCGCGGGCCGGGGTCTACCTCTCCAGCAACATGACCCTCCTCCCCGCTCTGCACACGGCACTCTTTGAGCCCCAACACCATTTGTTTTCTTTGCCACAGCTGGAGCTGTACTGGATGCTGGACTAGCTCCTCCCCTTTGTCTCACGATGGTCACATTTCAGCTGGAGATTCATTTCCCCAAAGTAATTTTTCTGGATAGCCCGCCTTTCCCAAGTAGGAGTTAGCATTTCTCTCCATCCTCCTACTACATCCTGAACTTCCTCGAGCATCACTTTTACATGTTACTATTTAATTGTTCATTTCCTTCTCCAGATCTCCCACCGGTTTACGAGCTCTGTGAGACCTGGGACATGTTTGTTTGATGTACTGTTCTACGCTCTATCTCGTTGGCCCCAGCACATAGTAGGCATTTGGTAAATATTTGATCCACCAATAAATGAATACAGAAACTAAATTCTATCCCAAATCCTTTATCTTTTTTTTTTTTAGAGGTGGGTCACATATTTCCCAGCAGCCAAGGTGAAGAGGGTCAATATGATTAATTAGAAAACCAATTACAATTGCTCAGGAGAAATATCACTCCCTCCAATAGCTCCTTGGTCTCTTTCGTGGCTTCCCTAACACACACACATACCCCACAAAAAAACAAAAAACAAAAAAACAAAAAAACCCCTACTTTTTCTTGGTAGTTTTTATCAGAATTACAATCACTGATGGGGTCATTGGTTATTTGATGTCTGAGCTTCCCAGCAGACTGCATGACATTTGTGAATACATCTCCAGTATATGTATCCCCTCCTCTCATATTGCCAGCATGTAGTAAATGTTCACGGGGTGAATTAAAAGGGTTATTCACGCTACTATGATCAGAAACCAACTTCTCCTGCAAGTCTTCACGAAGAGGACACAGGATATGTAGTGTAAGGATGAATGGTCCTGATAGCATCCACACAGGAGGGTTGCAGGAGAGTCAGTAAGGTGCCAATAGAATGCAGGGGGTGGGGGAGCCATATGTTGCAAGAACACATTTGTGTTGGGGAGACCGGTGGGGAAAGCCAGACCATAAGGTAGTTAAATGTCATTGGTGATTTTATAACCTTAATTCAGTTTGTCAAATATTTATCGGGGGCCTGCTACGTGTCAAGCCCTGGGCTTGGTGCCATAGATGGACAACTTTGCCTCTCCAATACTGGTAATGGAAGGGCAGAAGGACCACAGCGTGGTTGGCAGGCACTTGTGGTAGTTAAGAAGCCATTTACACCTGACTTCTCTGGAGTAAATGATAAAGCACCTTCTGGTGTTCCTCTATGAAGAGCGTTCTCGAAGCTGACTGCTGGGTAGTTTTTGGGCAACAGTGGATTCAGTATTACACTTCCCGAGAGATACATCGAATTAAGCTATTCTGAACTTCAAAGATTTTCAACAAGCAGTTGAGCTTGGGAGTAAATTTTATATCCAACTCAGAATTAATTGATGTCCTCCACAGAGAACATGATGGAATGTCAGGATAATCTGATAGAGACGTCTGTCTCATGTAGGGTGTGTAATAATATGCATTATTATTATATATGACCACATGGTATAATCATACCCTAGTATCTCAACAACACATTTATGGGGGAAAATTAGTAAAGAGAAAGAAAAAAAGAATGTTATAAAAACATATTATGCAAGCATAATAATGAATTCTTCGTCAATAAATATGTCATAGCTAACATCACCACTATCCCAGATTTGGGAGAACAGTTCTGGCTTTTTGGAATTTTCCTTTAAAAAAAAAAATTTGGGCCTCCCTGGTGGCGTAAGGGTTAAGACACAACCTATGAAGTTATCCACAGCTACTGCAGCACCAGTTCGATTCCCAGCCAGCCAGGGAGCAACCCACATGGCGCAGCAGACCTCTCCTGTCTCGCCCGCTGCTCCCCTCAGCAGTGTATTTCGGTCAATCTGCCTGTTCTGTTCCCCATTCTGTCTCTGGTGAATCCTCTCACCCCCTGCACCTCTGGCCTGTACCCCCACTCTTGTATGCATAAATAAATCTTTTTAAAAAATTAAATAAAAATTAAAATTAAAAAAGTCATTTATTGGGCCTCCCCGGTGGCGCAGCGGTTGAGCGCTGGGCTGTGAAGCTGCCCGCAGCCTCTGCGGTGCCGGTTCGATCCCAGCTGCTCCCCGGCCACCAGAGGAGGGCCCCACATGTCGCGCAGACCTCTCCTGCCGCCCGCTGCTCCCCTCAGCAGTGTACTTCGGTCCTTCTGCCTGCTCTGCTCCCCGCTCTGGCTCTGGTGAATTCTCTCACCCTCCCGCGCTTCTGACTGTACCCAGTGCTTGTATAAATAAATAAAATTTAAAAAAAAAAAAAGTCATTTATTGCATGTGCAACTAAATGTCATTTTGTTATTAAACTGCTGTAAGCTCTTAATGCAAACAAATGGGTAGATGAGAAAACAAATTCATTTCAGGTCATATGCTTTTGACTTTTGGGTTCAGAAAACATGGTCCACAGGACTCATTTCCAGTGTCCACAGCTGTGGGAGCCCCCCCAGCGTCTCTCAGGTCAGTCAGTGCAGAGCACCCCTCTGCTCTAGAGAGCCCTCCCCAGTGTTCTTCGGCCCAGGCCTTTACCACACTTCACTGAGATCTGGGCCTGCTTCTTTCTAGATGGCCTGTTGTAGCGGCAGGAACGGACACAGTGCAGGTTTTCTAGGATCCAGCAGACCGGGTAAAGGAGGAGTCAGAGTCCTGGAGCCCTCAGTGGTTTTTTGCAGGTTTTTATTGGGATTTATCCGGCATATGGCAGCCAGGGGTGCTGGGGGGCTGGGCGGCTGGCTGTCCTCCCAGCCCCCAGCAAGTCTTCACTCTATCTGGGCTCTCCGGCCTTCTCTCTGCTTCTCTGCTCTTCCATTTGTTCTGCTGCTTCTCGGCTTCTCTTTCGGCTTCTACTGGCGTCCCCGTGACGCCGCCCTTAAAAGCCCAGTCTCAGCCCAGGTGAATCCCATCTACCTAGGCCCACACCCTACTCCAGGTGCCCGCCATCAGGCATGTGTTCAGGACCGCAAGGATCCATCATCTATCCTGATGGCGGGAGGGCAGAAAAGCCTGACATTTTTCCTTACCCTACACCTGTATAACAGCAGGACAGGACACTGAGCAGGATCTCTATGATCCGAGCAGACAGGCGAAGGAGGAGAGAGTCTTGGAGCCCTCAGTGGTTTTTCAGGCTTCCATTGGGATTTACCAGGTAAACAGCAGGCAGGGGTGCTGGGGGGCTGGCAGGCCTCCCAGTCCCCAGCAAGTCTTCACTCTAGGCTCTCTGGCCTTCTCTGGGTGGTCTCTGCTGTTCTTGTGGTTCTGCTCTGCTTCTCTCTGCTCTCCTCGTGGTTCTGCTTCTTCTGGTAGTTCTGTTCTCCCGCTCCCTCTGCTGCTGGCGTCCCCATGACGCCGCCCTTAAAAGCCCAGTCTCAGCCCAGGTGAATCCCATCTACCTATGCCCGCACCCTATTCCAGGTGCCCGCCATCAGGCATGCATTCAGGACCTCAAGGATCCATCATCTATCCTGATGGCGGGAGGGCAGAAAAGCCTAATATCTTTTTCACTTACCCTAGACTGAAGCAACAGCTCCAGGAACTGCACCCACAGACTTCCCTGTGTTCTCCAGACTACCTCAAACACACAATCCATCGAAAAACTGCTCGTTGAGCAAAAGGAACTTCAAGAAAAGTTCCCACCACTTGCTGTCAACCACTCCGTGGCCCTTCCGCCCTTTCCACCACCAGCACTGGAGAGGCAGAGTTGTCTGTCCATGGCACCAAGCCCAGGGCTTGACACATAGCAGGCCCCCGATAAATATTTGATGAACTGAATTAAGGTTATGAAATCACCAATGATGTTTAACTACCTCGTGGTCTGGCTTTTCCCCACCAGTCTCCCCAACACAAATGAGTGTTCTTGCAAAAATAAATAAATAAATAAAAACACACAATTAATTGCATTTCAGTTGGTGGGAAGACACCAGGAGAGCAATCCTTACGTCAGTCCAGCTCAATAACCCAAGGGTCTCAAATGTTTCCAGGGAGTATTTCCCCCCCAGGGTGATTTGTGGGCTGGGGATCACTAAGGGGTCAGTATGTCAATATTCTCTGGGTCCCACTGGGCACCTGGCCCACTCTGCCAGCCACCAGAGTTGCCTGACCTAACAAAGGGTGTGGGTGGTGAGGAGGGTGAGCGATTTAGAAAGCCCTGCGTCCAGGAAGCACTCAGCAGAGCTAGCTGAGTGCTAGAACTCAATAGTTACAATTCCAAATTCCAGGCCAGGTTCCAGACATCTGGATCTAAGATCTCTTGAGAAGATCTTTCTGTCTCCAAGAACTCCTGCCATTAGTGCCATGCTCCCTTGAAAGTCAACTTTTCAACCAGGCGGAAAACAGGACGACTCACGCAGGATAGCCTACAACTCCCAAGTTTATATAATTAGCACTTCAATTCCTTTTGCACGTGATGAGCTTTTTAATGACAACCTTTTAAAATACCTGCATTCAACATATATTTAATCTGAGCTCAAGGGACTATGGGAAAAACACCCATCTGTGTGTGGGTTTAAATAACTGCAAGGATTGATGGGGGTGATATGGTAGGGGTGATATTATTCTGGAGGAAGGTTAGGGGTTGTTTGTTTTAAAAATCTACTTATGTTTTGTAAACTTTAAGTGTAACATAATACCAAAAATGCAAAAGCCAGCAAGTGTACAACTTGATGAATTTTTATTTTTGTGACCACACCCAGACCAAGAAACAGAACATTACATGCACCCCAGAGGCCGCCTCGGTCCCCTCCCAGTTAGCACACCCCCAGGGGAGCATAACCACTACCCTGACTTCTAATACCTTAGGCCAGTTTTCTCAGGCCTCTTTTGAAAGCTAAACTGGGAATTACATGGTCATCAATTAAAGCGCTTCGTTTTTCAAGAATCACAACATTTTATTTGGCTCCTTTAAATTATACCTGTCTGCTCTCTCCCTCTTCCATGCCAGATCCTCTTCCTTTTTAGGTAAACAAATCATCTTCCTTTGATCCTCATGCAAACAAAGCAAAGAGTTGGCAGAATGGTTACCTACCTCATTCATCCCTGCACAAAGCATTTATTAGCATGCCCCATGTGGCAGGTTCTGTCCCAGGCACCAAGGTTACAAAGGCAATTATTATACTGAGGTCAATATTGGGGAAGCAGGGTGCCTCACAGTGTCGTACCCGGAGACATGGGCAGTGTCTACACCTGTAGAACCAGGTGTAGGACAGAGGCATGGGGTGAAAGAATCACCAGAGACAGAGACCAGAACAGGTGAACTTATTGAGGTACACTGCTGACAGGAGCAGCAGGCAAGACAGGAGGATGAGCGTGACGGTCCCGGGCTCTATTTATACTCCAGGCATCATTGACTGGTTGGGGTAACTAGTCTTGGGTGTGTTCCTGGCTCATGGGCTTAATTAGCAAACAGGATCATCAGCTCTTTGGATCATCTGCTTAATACCCAGGTTGCCATGGCAGTTCCGTCTACTTCCTTTATCTATTCAAGCCTCCTAAACGTGCCTTCTGGGCGGGGAATAGGCCCTTGGGTTTTTAAATTTATCAATGATACCGCAGCAGGCAGGGGGACCAAAAAAAGCTTCTGTGAGCAGTCTTTCACTGTAGTGAAAGGAAATTGATTAAAATCAGAAAAGAGAAAAGGCACTTTCTTGAGTGATGAAGTCCAGGAGAACATAGACACAAGCTTCTAGTTTTCTTCCTCTAGCAGAACTGATGGAAACTTAGAGAAGAAAAACTATAGGGTGGAAGGTCTCACAAGGAAAAACCCCAGAGCTGGGTGTAGGGATTATTAATGAATCTTGGATTAAACTCAGCTATGAAAGTTTCCAGGAATCTAAGACGGGGTCAGAAAAGATTGTCAGCCAGGGTGGGAGCAGAGGGGATTATTGATCTTAGAAAACCAACCCAATCTGACCCCAAGGCAATTATTTCCATAATAATTGCATCAAAGGACAAAAACACCCCTTGCCCTGGGAACCTGCAGCTCCTGCCTTTGAAGACTGCCCACCTGTGTCTCTGCAGTCATCTCTTTCCTTAGTAACCTTGCCATCTGCTGAATACTTTCTCAGAAGGACCCAAGAACCCCACGCACCACACCTCATCATCTGAACCCCATCATTGCTATGTTAGGAAAATGTGAAGAAAGGCGATGTTATGCATTAATTTTTTTTATTTTTAAAGATTTATTTATTTATACAAGAACCAGGGTACAGGCCAGATGTGCAGGAGGGTGAGAGGATTCACCAGAGCCAGAGCGGGGAGCAGAACAGGCAGATTGACTGAGGGGAGCAGCGGGCAAGACAGAAGAGGTCTGCTGCGCCATACGGGTTTCTCCCCAGCTGGCCGGGACCGAACCCGCACTGCAGAGGCTGCGGACAGCTTCACAGTGTGGCGCTCAACTGCCTGCGCCACAAGGGAGGTCCCATTAATTTTTATTTTACTTTTTAAGGGGGTATGCAGAGTTGGCACCTGGCACCGAAGATGCACCTTTGGAGAACTGCAGGGGAGGGGGTGTGGAGCTAGGATGAAATACTATTTTTTACACATACTTACAAAATAACGTTACAGATGATAAACCATGACCAGGAAATAGACACCTGCAGTGATGTGGTGGGCACTCTGGGGGCCTGTTGCCTGATGGCCTAATTGTCACTGACTTCAGGAATTTTGCAGAGGGAACCAGCTCATGTTCAAATATATTTTCAGCTGTGGTGAGATTTGAATGGTTCAACAGGTCAACACACCTGTGACCACCCACAGCACACCTGTGGGAAGCGCTGTCCTAATTAATAGACATAAGGATTCCAAGAAAAAACAGGTTGTGTGATCAAATGATTTTGGGGCGCTCTGTGCTAAAGTTAAACTACAGCTTTACTACAGCAGGGATCCTCAGAAACTTTAAGATGCTGATGCCCATCAATTCTCCTTTCTGCCTCCCAAATGAAAAGGGGTGAAGCACAGAAACACATAGTTCATGTAAACACAAATGTCCGGCAAACAAATAAATATCAACCTGTTAGGGGGAAAGGATGTCCTGAGATAATCTCATACAGGTTTTGTGGACCCCACCCCCACTCCAGACTAAAGCCATCAGGACATTGGGAAAGACAAATCCCATCACCACCAAGGGGAGGGTGGCTGGGACCTGAGGGTGGAGTTGGGTAGCCAGGTTGGATATAAAAACCAAACACGTGGGCCTTGCTGGCGCTCTGGCTCGCGATCGCTCGCCTCCTGGCTTCAGGGCTCCTGGCTGGCGGCCAGCTCTCAGAGCGCCATTTTGGGATTCCTGATCGGCGGATCGGGTAGGACTCATTTAAAACTTTGTCTCCCACTTTTCTCCCAGAGCTGTACATTTCCTCATTTCCCTTTCCCTTGTAAATAAACCTTTTATTAACCTTTCACGTGTGCCTGCAGTAAAGCATTAATAAGTCCTTTTAAGCGCGCGGGTGAGGACCCACAGTCAGGCACCCCGTTTTGTATCGGGGTTGCTCTACAACAAACCTTGCTCATAACTTAATAAATGCATCATAAAACAAGACAGATGGTCACACAGAAGACTGGCAAACCTGAAAAGCTCGGTGCACTTGAGTTGGAAAAGGTGCTCTTGTATAAAGTAAGAGGCTGTGCAGATCCATGTGTTTGGAGGGAGGAGCCAGTTGGGAGCATGCCTGCATGGAGTCAAGAGCCAATGACTTCATCACGTGGGGATTTCTTATCCTCTCCAAGAAGCCTGCAGCTAGGCAGCCCAGGCTGATGCATTTGCTGCATTGTGACCTCATGGTTAAAGATTCACATTCCAGGCAAGAAGGGGAACAGCAAAGAGGAAGAGGTGGTGCCTCTCATTAGGAAATCAACACATTCTACCACAACTTACATGGCAGGGCCCGAACTAGCCACTTCTAAACACGAGGATGGCTGCAAAGGGTCGATACTTTAGCTTGACGATCTCTGAGCAAAGTAAGATACTGGTTCACCTAACCTCGCCTCAGCTGACTCTTGGATCTTATCTCATAATTCTTCCCCATGATTTCTGTCTTTCAGCTTCACTGATTATAACAGACAATGTCAGTGCTCCACCCAGATTCCCTCAGATCACTCTTTACCCTCCTGCATGTTCTCAAGCTTTGGAAGGCATTTGCTTCCAATACCCAGTACCCATGGCTCGTGGTGAGTGTGATGGAGCTCAGGCAATGGGGTCGGTACATGGGCTTATTGGGCCCCTCTGAGAAAGAATGTAGCAGACGATCCCATTCATCATCACACAGCAGGTTTGTGGAGAACATGTGAACAGGGAAGGCAAGGTACCTGCACAGACAGACGGGCAATCTTAAAGAGCAAGAGCTGCAGGTTCCCAAAGGCAAGTGGTGTTTTTTACAATTGTCCTTTGATAGAATTATAGTGGAAACTACTGCCTTGGGGTCAGATTGGGTTGGTCTTCTAAGACTGATAATCCTCTTGCTCCCACCTCTGGCTGATAATCTTTTCTCACCCCACCTTAGATTCCTGGAACCTTCCATTGCTAGTTTAGTTAAGATTTATTGATCTTCTCTACCCACACCTCTGGGGTTTGTCCTTGTGAGAGCTTCCATCCTAAATTCCCATCAAGTTGGGACTGCTCTCAGGCTACTGGAGCCTGTCATGGTATCATTACTAAATTTAAAAAGTAGGCCCAGTTTCTTATCCAGCAGGCAAGTTTGGATAAAGGGAGTAGACGAAACTGCCACGAAAGTTGGATACTAAGCAGATGACCCAATGATCTATGCTAATTCAGATCATCAGTCAGGACTCACCCAAGACTAGTCACCCTAACCAGTCAATGATGGCTGGAGTATAAACAGAGCTCCGGGACCCTAATCTATGTGTGGCAGATCCCTCCTCTCTTTCCCACTACTTCTCTTAGCAGTGTGTTTCAGTAAATCTGCCTGTTATGTTCTCCACCTTGTCTTGGTGAATTCTTTCACCCCTGCACCGCCATCCTACACCCTGATTCTTTTCCATGACAGCACCCATTTTACATACATACAACCCAGAAGTTTCTGAGAGTTCCCATCGCCCTGGGGTGTTCCTAAATCTGGCAATATGAAAGTCTCAGTAACCTAGTTACCCCTAGAGAGCGCTTAGTCACGTGCACATGAATTCTCATCTCAGTATCTGCTTCTTACTTAATACACTGGTTATTGCTATTCCTAGAATAGATTAAGCATATTCCTGCTACAGGGTCTTTGCATGCCATCAAGAATTCCTTCTCCCAGATAAATGCATGGTTTGGATTTTGTTCAGGTCTCTGCTCCTGTGAGGATTTCCTTAACTGCTTTGCCTAAAAGAAACCCCCATCATCAGTTTCTACCTCTTACCCTGCTTAATTTTTTTACCACTAATCCCCACTTAACAGTATATAATATATTGTGTTTAGGTATTGGACAGTGATTTTCAGCTTTGAAAAGGGGCCTACACAACCATTGGAACTTTTTTTAGTTGGAAAAACAGGTTTTTTTTAGAGCCCATAGCATTTTATGAGACATTAAAGCTGAGTCTGGAGTCCCAAAGATCTCATGCTGTCACAGAGGGCCCAGGACCCACAAAGAGGTACTCACTTACACTGTAAGGTCTCCATAGTGGTCTCTGCACAGATCTATACAGACGGTTACTTCCATCTGAAAAAAATCCAGAAAGACAGCATGGAAAAGACCACATTTGTCATTAATGAAAGAAAACGTTTCTAGGAAGAAAAGGTGAGTTGCAGTCTCGTTAGGAGGAATCGCATGGAGTAAGTCAAATGTCCATGGCTTTTCTGTGTGGATAAAACAGAGTTCCTGAGGAGAGCAGCAGAATACTGAGGGCCACAAAGCAGGAGAAGGCATAGAAGGACCTTAAATGTTTAGCTTTGTCCAGAAGCAGAGGAGAGTCATGGTGTTAGGGGGAAAGAATGTCCTGCAACTGGCGAGGGGAAAATCCATCCCTTCTGTCACCAGCCAGCTCACTGCTCCAGGTGCAGAGTCCATCTCTCAGCACCAGAGGGCGCTATGAGCCAGGCCACAGGCTTCCCTCTTGCCCTAACAGGTGGTGGACACCTCACTTCTGGCCCTCGGAGTCCAGTGGCTTCATTTCCAGTGGGGTCACCACCGTTGTCTTGCTGTCAGCACACAAGGCCTTGGAAAATCTTTTGTATTGTATCTTGTTATTTGACTTTCTCCTTCCATGTAACCATAACAGAGAAAGAGGTGCTGCTGGGGGTGCAGTAAGGAATAAACATAAAACCCTGGAGTTTTAGGGTATTTGGTCTAAACCAGAAGTTCTCCGTGTGTAACCTCTGGAGCCAGTATCTTCAGCACCTTCCAGTGTCACATGAGAAATGCAGATTCCCAGGAACCCCTCAGACCAACTGAATCACCCTGGGGATGTGCCCAACAATCTCTGCCTTAACGAGATCTTAGTTCGGTTCTGATGCAGAGTCAGTGTTGAGTGTCCCTGCTCTAAGAAGCACTACACGATGTAGTGGCTGTCCTAGCGGAGCGAGTCCAGTGAGCTGCAGAAGGGCCCAACTCAGACAAGCCAGAGTCATAGAATGCTTCCTCGAAGAGGTATCAGAGTAAGAATCAAACAGGTAAAGAGGAGGAAAAAGCATTCCGAGCAGAGAGAACAATTATGCCAAGATTTCAGCTGGAAGAGACCTAGCACCAAGGGGCTCAAACTTTGTGCTCCCAAGAACACTCCTGATTTCTTCCCAGGGGCTCCCACATTTTGAAAGCTGTCCTCTAAAAACTGCTTTGAACAATCAATAATTCATTGACTGCTAATCAATATCTATAGCTCTGATCAGAGTTTCTGATTAACATAAGAGGTCCAGACTTCCTACTCTGAATTAATAATGATAGTAACTACCACCTGCTGAGTGCCAAGTGCTATATATGTACTAGCTCATTCAATTGCCACCATAATAAGCCTCTGAGTAAGGATACTATTGTGGACCCCCCCCACCCAACTTCAGTGCAGAGGAAACTAGTGCTCAAGAGAGGTTTGTCATGTGGCCAAAGGCCAAAGTAGATATATTCTGTCCTACTAGGTTGCAGGGCCAGCCCCCTGCCCGGCTGGCTGGATCCCAACACTTTTCTGTTTCTTGGGAGTGGTGGAGTTCCAGCCCTCGAGAAAGGTGGCTCGCCTGTCAGCACATGCAGCCTTACCCTGCACAAATGCACAGTTCCTGTTGGGCGTTAAAACTGAAATAGCTCTTGGTGCCCATTTCTATCTTGAGACTTCTCTAGGGTTGTAGGACTCCAGGTCAGAATCTTTGTTGTAACTAGCCCAACTCTCTCTCTCTCTCCCCCGACACACACCTCCCTCAACACCTACTCCCTAATAAGAATATGGGAGGAACCCAAGGTGGACCCCCCTCAAATTATCCCAATAGCATGAAAGTAGAATAGAACTTGCTAGTCCTTGGGTCACAGCCCTGCCTCTCCCCTACCACTTCCCTTGCTTGCTTCCTTCTTAAGTATCTACTAAGTCCCTGCTCCGTGCCTGGCCCTGACCACTGGCGATACACATGTTCAAATAAGGGGAAATAAAGTTATTTGTGCCTTTCTTCCTCTTGGGCCGTAGCATGTCACTGCTCCAGGCTTGCATTAAGTTCTCTCCACCAGCACCAATTCTCACCTTATCCACTGGTTTGGCAGGAAAGAACACAGGATACATACCCCTGCCTCCCCTTCCATCCCACCTCTCTGGCCTCTGTTCTTAAAATGGGTAAGCCCTACCTGAGATCTTGAGGAGGTGCTGGCTGCCTCCCCGCTTTCTCCAGAGGGAACATTCGGTAAACTGACTTGCTGTATCTGCCCATTACGCCCTGTGGCCCTCCGCCGTTGATGGCTCATGGCTAATCTCCTTTCTCACTTCCTTATGCCAAATATATCACCAGGCTGCATCATCTTCCCAGTAGCTGAGTTCCCTTAGTCCATGTTTGTGTTCGTAAGTTAGGTCAAGTAACAATTTCTATGTTGGCTCCAAGAAACAAAGACAGTTGGGCCTGATGTCTGCGCAGGGGAAGCTCGCAGTCTGGGGAGGGCAGGGGAGGCTGCTATGACCATACCGTGGACGGGCAGCCGGACAAGGTAGCTTCATTACTAAGGGTCTGTCTGTACGACACGCAGGGCGTGCTTATCACAACCCAGCAAGTTCTGGGCAAACACGGGGGCCTCTCTGGCTCTCTCAGATTGGAGAGCCATCCTTGCAGACTCCTAGCTGGGAAAGGAAGCAAGGCTCTTGAGGAGTCTCTCAAGTGAGGGCAGGAAGAGTGAACTAGCAAAAATCCCTATTGGTTAGCAGGCTGCAAATCTGCCCTCAGGGGCAGACTTTTAATCACCATCTCACACACACTGATATAGAAACCAAAATGTCAGTTAAAATATTTTCAATAAAAATGATTTTTAACACTCTAGAAAAGCAGCAGGTACTTAAGTAAATGAGAGAAAAATAAAATGTGAATTTGAACAGTGGCCTTAAATCTGAATCACTGTGAATACTTGGTATATACATTTCTCTCTGTGTGTGTGTGTGTGTGTGTGTGATATGCAAGTATAAATGAAGAGAGTAAAAGACATCATTTGAAAATATGTTATACAGATAATTGATTTTTTTTTTCCCTTCCAAAGGGAACACCAAGCGTGGGCATCCTTCCAGGCTGGCAGGTACAGCTACACCTCTCCCCTTCTTTACCAGCCCTGGGGAAGCACACAGCATGACTCCATTGCTCTCTGCTGATACAGGAACTTGTTTTTGTTTTTTTTTAAAGATTTATTTATTTATGCATACAAGGAATGGGGTACAGGCCAGAGGTGTGGGGAGAGGGGGGTGTGAGAGGATTCACCAGAGACAGAGTGGGGAACAGAACAGGCAGACTGACTGAAATACCCTGCTGAGGGGAGCAGTGGGTGAGTCAGGAGAGGTCTGCTGCGCCATGTGGGTAGCTCCCTGGCCGGGATTGAACTCGTGCTGCAGTGGCTGCAGATAGCTTCATAGGATGCGTCTTAACCCCTTGTGCCACCAGGGAGGCCCCTGATACAGGAATTTGTATTCCAGTCTCTTGTTATGACAAACAATGCAGCAGAGAACTTCCTGCATATTTACCTTTGCTTACTCTTGCCAGTATTTCTGTAAAATAAATTCTGAGAAGGGCCTCCCCAGTGGCGCAGCGGTTGAGCACTGGGTTGTGAAGCTTCCCGAAGCCTCTGCGGCACCAGTTCGATCCCCGGCTGCTCCCCGGCCACTGGAGGAGGGTCCCACATGGCGCGCAGACCTCTCCTGCTGCCCGCTGCTCCCCTCAGCAGTGTACTTCGATCCTTCTGCCTGCTCTGCTCCCCGCTCTGGCTCTGGTGAATTCTCTCACCCTCCCGCGCTTCTGACTGTACCCAGTGCTTGTATAAATAAATAAATAAATCTTTAAAAAAAATAAAAAATAATAAATTCTGAAAAAAGGTATTGACTATCAAAGCACACGGAAGTATAAAGCCCTCATGAGAACTTTTTAAATTTCTCACCAAAAATAATGTACCAATTTGCCCTGGACTCAGTGGTGATGAGGACACTGGGTCTTTCAAGTGTTCGCCAATCTTATACATGAAAAATATTATCACAGAGTTGTTTTCATTTGGATCTGTTTTTCTGTGGAATCTCTTCATTTGTCTACTGCCCATTTGAATGGCATCTTCTATTAAATACATTTTTTCCATTTTGCTTATTTCCTGACTCATCTTTTCTTCCTTTGTACTTTCTCAAAAGTTGATTTGTGGGAGTTCTTTGCATATCGGTGTCCTTTGAATATCAGACGAGACATATGACTCATCTGTCATATGACAGGCAAGCCAATATTAACTTTAGTGTGTGCAGTGAGTTGTGGACACAGCTAGATTTTTTTCCCCAGGTGGCTCATCAAATTCCTAACATGTATTTTCCTGTCAGATATGTGAAGTCACACCCTTATCGTATGTCTTCTTATGTGTGTATGTCTATTTGTGGATCCTAGCCTACTCCCTTTATCAGTTTACGAACCAATTACATACTTTATTATTTTTATAGCAGGTACTTTTATTTAGTTATGTACTATTTTTATTGGGATAACATTAGCTCTCAACACTGTATGGTTTCAGTTGTACAGTTTCTCAGAACTGTACATGGATCACACCACTTCCACCACCAAATTTCCAGTCACCACCCACCAGCAACTGATCAGCTCCCTCTACCCAGTCCTTCCCCTTTCCTTTCCTCCGATAACCACCATTCTGTTGTCAGAGTCTAAGGGTTTGTTCTAGTTTTGTTCACCTGTTGTGTTTCTTTGTATTTCACAAATGAGTGAAATCATAAGGTTTTTGTGTCACACTTTTACCACTGAGTGCACTCATACACTTCCAAAACTTTCTCTCTGTAAAACTTTAGTGTATCTGCACACCTCTCCCCTGCCTGTGTGAGAGCCTTTTGAATGAGATCAGACTGTCTCCTCGGGGTCACTACATCTCTCTCACCACATTCTCTTACTCATTCAACAAACACACACAGAGCACTGCTTCATGATAGGGTCAGGAGAGGAAGAACACAGACATGAACACTCACAGGTTGATTTTGGCAAATCACCCTCGAGGCCATTGTGATTTCCACGATTCCCAACTTCCAAGGGCACCTTGCTGTACACCCGGGAAACTTTCCTGGAAGCCATGCCCAAACCTGGTTGCTTTCTGATGCCCCTGAGCCACAGCTCAGCCAAGGCCAGTGGGAACAGGGCCAAAAGAAGTTGTATTTTAAATAAACCTGGCTTCCTCTCCAACATTGTTAGAGAGACCCTTATCCAGTTCATTTTGCTCCCATCAGATAAGAAAAAGCTGAAGCAGGTGGGGTCATTGGGAATGACCGCATGCCCTCAGCATCCGGAAATGGATTTTTTTTTTTTTTATGAGAGGAACAAAATAGAAGAAACGGGAAAGACTAACTTACCTAGAAATTATCTTTGAATCCTGGAAGCATCAAGAAGGCAGTGTGGGAGTCAGTCTAGTTGTGTGACCTAAAGCCTGTCCTTTAACTTCTCTGGACTTCATCTCACAAACACTCAGGGTCCACTAACTGGCACCATGCCAAGTTCTTTTCTCACTCTAGTTTTATCTGATCCTTACTACATTTTGTCAGGTATCATTACCTCAGCTTTACATACAGAAATCTAAGATCCCCAAGTGCCTGAGGCCCCTCACTAGAAAGAACAAAGCTAAGATTCCATCTGAATTTGGTTCTGATTCCCTCACCCTTATGTAAGGGATTGTCCTGCTCCTGTTTGACCAGGGGATCATGGTGCCCTGCTGTGCTAAGGGGCAGCTCTGACCAAGAGCAGGGAGGAGGAACTTGCCCCTGCAGAAATCAGGATTTACTATTAAGCTAAGCTATTAATATTGTGGTGTGCGCAAAAGGACAGACTGACCCAAGAGTAGGCAAAGAATCAGACCCTCACATGTCTGGGGCTTTGCTATAGGGCAGAGATGGCACATCATGGTGAAGGAAGTTCAATCAATAACACTGGAAAAAATTACTTCACAACATAGGCAATGATCAGTTCTAGAGAGATGAACTTAAATTTCAAAAATAAAACTTTAAAACTCTTGGAAAATATAGGCAAAATATAGGTAGAGAAAGATTTCTTAAAGAAGCTCCCAAAGGTATTTACTGCAAAATAAAGATTGATAAATGGGACTGATCAAAATCAAGAACTAAATATTCAACAAAATGTACCTTAAAAATGAAAAGACAAGGAACGAAGTAGAATATTTCAACACACACACACGAGCACCAGAGGATAGATGTGAAGTTTATATAAAGAACTATAAATCAGTAAGAGAGAAGGAAAAAAAGAAAAAGTAAGAGCAAGATATTTCAGAGGAGAAATGCTTATAGACAGCAAGTGTGAAAGGTGTTAAACAAGGTTTGCCACGAGGAAAATGCAAATTGAAACCTCAGGGAAACACTATTTGACATCCTCTCAATTCGCCAGAGTTAAGAGCTCTAGGACAACAGTGCTGCAACAGCCCTATGACAACAGTGGTGGATCCGCAGGATCTTTGGTGCGTGGCGGGCCAAGTAGGAGCTGGGATGACGGTTTTGGAAAGGTCTGCTGTTACCAAGCTGAGTATTCATCCAGCTTATGACCCAGCAGCTTCACTCATAGCAAAGCCTGGAAACCACAGAGGATCTGTTGCATTATTTGCTCATAATTATCCCCTCCCTCTTCACCTTGCTGCTGGCAGACTCTTCCCCAGCAGAGCTGCAATGGACCCTCAGCTTCACTGAATGAGGATCCGACATAATGAGGATCATCCATTCTGTAGGAATGGATAGAAAATATCCGTCCCAGGTGCAGTTTAGTGGGAGAGTGATGAATAAACAGCACATGCTAATACATCACACACAATAGACCACAGTCAAAATGAATGAGCTGCGGGTTCACATCTCAAGTAGAAATCAGTCTGACCAGTGGAACACTAGTGAGAAAAGTGAATCTCAAAAAAAGATTATATACAATGTGATTTCTTTTTGTAAAGTCAAAAATGACTAACACTAAAATCACTCTTTTAAGGAGTATGCTAAGTTGTGGATTAATGATGGCACGAATAGGAGGACACAGAATGTTGAGGCCAGAGCGCAGAGTCCAGAGAGTGGAAGCCTGGCGTGGGGGAGGGGCCAGGTCATCACTAAGCACCGTGGACTCAGCCCCCCAGCTTCATGATTCATTTGACCAAAGGAACAGGATGGAGAAGACAGTGCACCATTTCTGAGGTGGGGTCTGACCCCCCACCTTGTACCTTGCGATAACCTTGATAAGGACAATCTCTAGTGGACACACCGGCACCAGGAGGAATATGACACATGGAGCAGAGCCTGAAGCAGCCTGGATCAGCAGGCTCGCTGCCACAGCTGAAGTCACAGAGCCCAGCTACAGATCTGAGTTTCGGGGGGGTATGTTACACAGCGGTGTTGTAGCAAGAGCTAACAGATGCAGGCATAAAAGTGAGGCTTTGCTTCTAAGGATACTAAATCACAACAGATTATTACTTTCAGAGGTTTGACAAATAGCTCAGAAGTCACAGAATCCAGAAAAGTATGTAACATTTTTACTTATTTCCTGTCTGACATACCTTTATCATTTCCTTCGTTTTGAGCTGCATTTTCCTTGGTTCTCTCTTCATAAATGACAACAATTTTATGACTTTGTTTTTCCACAGAGAGAAGAGAGATGATTCAGCCTTCCCTCTGGCATGGTTTTATTTTCCAACATAGAAAAAAAAAATGCTTTATTGATAGTTTAGAAAACTTTCAGTTTCACAAATTGCTTTTGGTTACTTGTTCTTCTATAAATTTTCAGAATTGTCACACTTGGGAAAACCTGTCAAATTTCTTTCAGGACACTTCAAGTTTCTTGTGCAATAACTAATCCTAAATCTTCTCTTAATTGACGAAACTCATTACCCAGTTTGTCATCAATGTCCTTTTGTAGTGGGACATTATAAATTTTATGTTCTCTTAGTCAGCTCAGTAGTTTGTGTCAAGTCTGCAAAAAATTTAAAGATGTGTCCGTGCAATCCTCTCCTTTTTTTTTATTAATTGGATTATCAAAGACTGCAGAAGCCTCTTCATACCTGCTTTTCAAATTTCTCTAACCTCCTTAATGAGTTACTGCTTTTGGAATGATGGGAAATTTTGTTATAACTTTCTCCTATTGATTTTCTATTGGTTTCATTATTTTTTATGACTATTATTTCATAGTGTATGAAATTTTATTTGTCCATAATTTTATAATGTATATTTAAGAATGATGAAAACAAAGATGGATATGTATTTCCAAGTCAGAAATCTGTCATTTCTCCATTGTTTTATTGAAACTCAAATACCTTTGGAAAAGACTCCTGGACTTCCAGCGCTTTCCCTGGCACTCTGCAATCCCTGATTTTCCTCCCTTTTCCTTGATAGCGACTTAACTTCAAGTTAAATTACATACTGACGTGTTTGTTATCTGTAGCCTTCAGCAGACACTAAGGCGCTTTAAGATCAGTTATATTCCCAAGCCCTAGAGCATTGGGAGAGAGATTTTTCAAATGTTCGTTGAATGAATGAGTGAGTGAAACTCCTAAGGGACCCCAGAGTCTGTCTGTTCTTGCTTCCTGATTCCTATCATGTTTCACCCACTCCCAGGGCTGGGGATGCCAGTGACTGCGGTGAGCCTGCCCTGGCCTAAACCCAGCCCAGCTTCCCGCCTACCTCTCCCTGCACTAAAAAATCCCCATTTATAACCTCGTCTATTTAAAAAAAAAAAAAAAAAGAGGAATAGCTCCACCTTTTCTTGATATAACACGCAAGTTATCTCTCTTCCAACCCAAAGTCTCTGTTCAACCTGTAATTACTTCGCCTACTTTTATATTCTTAATATAGTGTGATTTGGTTTAATGTATTCTCTTTACTCCTCTTCAACGATTAACCCCATAGCAATCTCAGTGTGCCAGTCTGAACTCATCACATCCCGTGCACCTGGGGAGTTCCAGCTTCAGTTTCTCAGGTGCTCAGACCTCAGGCCATGACTTTAGATGCATCCTCACCACCCATCTTCCCACAACTGCCCAGGTGTCTTTGATTTCCAGACCATTCTCTAGGGCTCGCATCTCTCCTTCCCCACATCAGGCACCCCAGGCCAAGCACCAGCTTCTCCCACCTGCACACTCTTCCCCTTCAACCGCCTGTTAAGATGCAGATAATTGCTGCTTCCCAACGCTTCTGGGATGAAGCCCAAAGGCCTATGAGATCTTCCCTACTCTGCACCCACCCCCTTTCTGTCTGCCCCCTGTTCTCTGTGCTTCTGTCACTCTGGCTTCTCCCTGAATTCCCTCCAAAACATGCTGCTCCTTCACAACTCAGCGTCTCTGCACATGCTTTGCTCCGCTGGGCTTGGCACACCTGCTCATCCCCCATCTTGGCTTCCATGTCAGGTCCTCTGAGAAGCCTTCCTCGACTCTTGGACAAGACTGGGACAGCTGTTTCACACTCCCATGGTGCACTATTCCTTTCCATCCTGACACTTAGCAAAACAGTTAAATCATTATTTGTGTCTGTAACGGCTGGAAGGGGCGCTGAGCAGGTTTACTATGACCCGAGCAGACGGGGTAAGGAGGAGAGTCCTGGAGCTCTCAGTGGCTTTTGCAGGCTTTTATTGGGATTTACCAGGTGTAGGGGTAGGAAGGGCATGGAGCAGGTTCTATGGATTCTATGCAGACGGGGTAAAGGAGGAGAGTTCAGGAGACCTTAGTGGCTTTTCAGGCTTTTATTGGGATTTACCCGGTACACAGCAGGCGGGGTGCTGGGGGGGAGAGGGGCCGGGAGGCTAGCAGGCTTCCTAGCCCCCAGCAAGCCTTCACTCTATCTGGGCTCTCTGGTGTTCTCTGGTGGTTCTGCTTCTTCGTTCTGCTTCTGCTGGTGTCCCCGTGACGCCGCCCTTAAAAGCCCAGTCTTAGCCCAGGTGAATCCCATCTACCTATGCCCACACCCTACTCCAGGTGCCCGCCATCAGGCATGCATTCAGGACCACAGGGTTCCGTCATCTATCCTAATGGCGGGAGGGCAGAAAAGCCTGATACTTTTTCCTTACCCTACAGTGTCATTAGTTGTTCACTGTCTCTCTACCCTGTTAGACAACAAACTCTGTAAAACAAAAACCAAAAAACAAAAATCATTCGTTTCAATCATAACCAACATCTGAACAGCCCTTGCTATGAGCTACACATTGTTCCAAGCACTTCACATTTATCATCTCATTTAACCCTCACAGGTAGCCCCCCTTAAAATAGTTATGTCTTTCCCTGTTTTAAGAATAAGAAAAGTGAGGGGCCTCCCTGGTGGTGCAAGGGGTTGAATGAAGTGCTATGAAGCTGTCCACAGCCTCTGCAGCACAAATTCGATCCCCGGCCGGTCAGGGAGCTACCCATGTGGTGAAGCAGACGTTTCCTGCTCCCCTCAGCAGTGTACTTCAATCAATCTGCCTGTTCTGTTCCCTACTCTGTCTCTGGTGAATCCTCCCACACACACACACACCCTGCACCTCTGGCCTGTACCCCAGTTCTTGTATGCACAAATAAATATTTTTTTAAAAAAATAAGAAAACCGAGACCCAGAGAGATCAGGTAACTTGCTCAGGGCTATACATGCTGGAATCAGAATTTGAACCCATGTTGTCTGCTCCAGTCATTTTATCCCCCACTTCCCTCACTGCCTTCTACACCTGTCTGCTTTCCCTTTGTATCTACCATCCTCAGCATAGGACACATAATAGGTGTTCAATAAATGTCAGTCAAATGCACAAATAAACATACAATCACTGAGGAACCTACTAAGTGTAAAGCACTGGAGAATTTTAATATAGCTCCAACCCTCACCAAGCTTTTACTCTATAGGCGTGAGGGAAGAGCTGCTTCTGGACTGGGGCATAGAGAAAAGGGTCTTCAAGGAGGTGCCTTTGATGGTTTTCTGAGAACTGAGACCAGATGAACTGAAACGAGCTTAGGGGAACGGGGTGGTGGGGGGCAAGTGCTGGGGAAGGAAGCAAGGCGGGGTGGGGGGGAGTGGGGGAGGTGTCACAGGAGGAAGAAAGAGAACTGAGGGAGCCCAGAGGAGGGGCCACTCTACCAGACCAAGGAGAGGCCCCGATCCCTGCCTCCAGGGATGTGCTGGAGAGGAAGGTCTTGGTGGAGAGCAAGGTGAGCCTACGCAGAGCATGCAGGCAGGAAATTGCAGTGGGTGTTATTCAGGAAACAACAGCATTATGCTGTGGATATTAATAGGGTCAAACGTATGTGGAAAGTTCTGGATATGAACAAGGTTAAATAGACTTCTTTTCTTCAGGCTTCCTTGGAACCCTGAATATGTTAAAGTACAGAGTCTACAAGATAGGGCCATATGTGCAAGATTCCCCATAATGGTTGTAGGTTAGTTGTAAAGAGATAGCAGGTAGAATGGCCTGGGCCGTCCCAGAGGCCGAGCTAAGAAGCTCTGATGTTTTGTGGCGGCCACTGAAGGAGCGCAGGATTTTTAAGCAGGAGGCTGCTTCCATGTCAATGTGAGGAGTGGATCTCAGGAAAGGGAAATAACATTCATTTCGCCAACTTACCATGTTCCACCACTGGGCCAGCATTTACGTGCATCCGTGCAGTTAAACTTTACAGCACTGGGAAGGTCAATGCAGCTTCCCTTACAAAGTGAGGAAATTGGAGGCTCCCGTGGTCGTGAGCAGAAGGAGGTTTACTAGTTTTTATTACTTATTATTTTCAAGGTGCGATAGGAGCCAGCTAGAAGATTTTAAATAGGGAAATCACAGGGATAGGATCTGATTTTTTAAGAGGCTTTTTTTGTGGTAGTTATAGGTTTACAGAATAATTGGGTGGAAAGTGGTTTCCATTTACGAAAACTTCCTCTTCCCCGCATGTGAGCATGCGCGCATGCTGTGCACGCGCACACACACACACACACACACACACACACACTATCCTCTGTTATTGACATCTTCATTAGTGTGATGTATTTGCTACAATTAATGAGCCGATATTAGTACATTAGCTGGTGCACAAAGTTTACACTGGGGTTCACTCTGTGCTATGCAAGGGTTTTGGCAAATGCACAATGAGTGACCTGTATCCACCATGACAGTATCATACAGAAGAGTTTCACTGCCTGAAAATCCCCTGTGCTCTGTCTATGCACCCCTCCCTCTCCAAGAAAACTCTGGAAGTCAGTCATCTTTTTACCATCCCCATAGTTTTGTATTTTAGGTTTTGGTGTTTGTTTGTTTGCCTCTTTCAGGTGGTCATATATTTGGAATCTTAGAGTATGCTGTCTTTTCAGGCTGGCTTATTTCACTGGACCTGATTTTATAAAGATAATGTTGGCTATTTTGCAGAAAGACCACTCAGGAGGCAAAGAGGTGTCCAGGGCTTCTTCAGCTGCCATACTGGTGGGAAGTGCCTGGATGGGCCCTAGAGGCTGGGCCCTTGGGAGCTGCCCATAGATAGTCTGCAGTGGGAGGCACCACCCATGATACCTCACTACAGGTAACCAGGTCCCTGACGGAGTGGTGTTCTAAAGTTTCCATAAATATTGTGTTGTAACAAGTATTTGTGTAGATATTTACGTAGATGTTTGTAAAGGCAGGAATAGACACGATGCAGGTTTTCTAGGATCCAGCAGACTGGGTAAAGGAGGAGTCAGAGTCCTCAGTGGTTTTGCAGGTTTTTATTGGGATTACCAGGTACATGGCAGGCAGGGGTACTGGGGGGCTGGGAGGCTGGCAGGCCTCCCAGCTCCCACCAGGTCTTCACTCTATGGGCTCTCTGGCCTTCCCTCGGTTTCTGCTTTTCTTGCTTCTCTCTCGGCTTCTCTTTCGGCTTCTACTGGCGTCCCTGTGACGCCGCCCTTAAAAGCCCAGTCTTAGCCCAGGTGAATCCCATCTACCTATGCCCACACCCTACTCCAGGTGCCCGCCATCAGGCATGCATTCAGGACCGCAGATCCATCATCTATCCTGATGGCGGGAGGGCAGAAAAGCCTGACATTTTTCCTTACCCTACCATGTTTCATAGAGACTTAATTGCAAACTATTTACTTTCAGACTCTTGATAACTCTTAGAATTGAAGGTATGCCTAGGATCACACAGCAAAGCAGAAACCAGGCCTGACTTGGGTGGCAGAGTTCCAGCCTCTTCATGGAGCTCCATCACCAGCTGCCAGCTCCCCGTCCCTCTAGAGCTTTACGTATTTTCTGTGCTCAGTGGTGGTTTGGCTGCATGATCGATACGCTACAGACGGAAGTGAAGGCTTCCAGGTCTGCATATTGCTGATTCCCCGTCTGGAAACCCTTCCCTTGCCCTCCTTAAATACCCTCCTGACTTCTCATTGCACCTGTCATGGGGGAGGTGAGGGGAACATGGAAAGCCACTTGGAATTGAATCTTAGCAAAACTGCTTGTTAACTATCCTGACCCCTGAATTAGCTGAGTTTATTTTGGCCTCAAGTAATTACCTTAAACCAAAAAACTTGGAATGGGGTCTGATGGGTTTCTTGGGAGGCTACCTAGGCACCTCCCTCAAAGATCAAACAAGTTGTTGAATAAACTCAGTTTATTCAATAGGAAGCTGACATGTATCCACAATAGGAAGCGTGGGCTCAGGATGCTGTCAAAGCCCCCTGCCTTCAGGGGACAGGGCTACAGCCACTCCAGATGCTGCGCCCAGCACTCTGTTCATGCTCCCAAGTGGTCCCTGTTGGTCAGGAGCGCCACATGCACTGGTGGGAGCATCAGATCTTGAGGGTGGGGGTGGTGATGAGGGAAACACAGTGCCATGTGGCCCAGGGTGGCAAAGACAGCAGGGCAGCTGGAGCTGCAGGTGGCCCCACCAGGCAGTGCTGGCCATCCGGCCCCAGTAGGCCGACAGCTTGGTCACCACTTCTCAGACTGTCTTGTAATTATTTCTTGACCTGCATTTTCCTCTTTCACCCCACAGTAGGTTTTCAAGGATTGTGGCCGCGACTTACTGAATCTGGCAGGCTCGCAAGAGACCCCCGCTGCTGGCCTCCCTTCCCCTGCATTAGCTAGAATGCTCAGCCTCCGAAAGCAGAGACAGGTCCCCGTCTACCTTGCAAGGGCGACCAGATGACAAGTCTGACCGTTGTGGAAGTATGGAGCTGATGCCCTGCCTTTCCTGGGGAAGGGTGTGCCCTCTCCTTCCCATCTTCACCCTGCTGGCGGGAATGTGGGCATGGTAATGGGCACTGCCAGACCACGTGAGAAAGGACACTCCCTAGCTGCAGTCACCAGTGTCTGAGGTCCCTAGAATATGCTTCAAGGCAATAAGACCTATTTGTCCTCTAAGCCTTCCTGCAGCCCGATGTAATCCATACTAACGGCCACACTTACCATGGCGACTGGCACTTGGTAAGCGCTCAGTGAACTCTGGCTGAATTATTAAATCAATTATGAAAAGAAACCCTCAATCCCAGCATTGAACACACCAACCGCATATTCGCTCTCAGGTTTTCAGCTGATTTTTTTAATAGAAGTATAATTAGAGCAGAAACAGAATTTAATATCCAGTCTTTTCCCTTTAATAGTAATTGCATAATAAACATTTTCCATGTTAAGTCATATTATCATCGTTTTAAACGGGTGTGTAATTTTCCACCCAGCGATCAACCCTAATTCACTTAATGACTCCCGAATTGTTCCATACATACATTTTCTCTGCTTTTGGTAGTTACAGGGAATGCTGCAAGGAAGTTGCTTAAACTCTAGTAATTTTGCCCCTTGATAGGGGCTTGTTGCCTTTTGTCTCATATGTTAGAAAACCCTCTAACCTCGACAGCCATGCTGAAGCCTCTAATTTCCACTGAGATTCTGCACAAAGATCACAATGAGATTAAGCACCACAACAGCCACAGGTGCGGCTCCCGACCAGCCGGTATGAAACCATGGCATGCTGGGCACCTGGCGTCTCTCTGTATCTGCACATACACCATATATAATTCATGATTCTATATATAATTTATATGTGTGTATCTGTATATACTTTATCAAGCACTTACTACATGCCAGACAAGGGGAATGGCGGTGAACGTGTCAGTCCCAGATCCAGATTGGATTCAAATCCCCACAAAAATGGGCCTCCCTGGTGGCGCAGCGGTTGAGCGCTGGGTTGCGAAGCTGCCCGCAGTCTCTGCAGTGCCGGTTCGATCCCCGGCTGCTCCCCGGCCACCAGAGGAGGGTCCCACATGGCGTGCAGACCTCTCCTGGTGCCCACTGCTCCCCTCAGCAGTGTACTTCGGTCCTTCTGCCTGCTCTGCTCCCCGCTCTGGCTCTGGTGGATTCTCTCACCCTCCCGTGCTTCTGACTGTACCCAGTGCTTGTATGTATGTATGTATCAATCAATAATCAATCAATAAATCTTTAAATAAAAATAAATGCTTACTCATTAAAAAAAAAAAAAAAAACTGCTCCCTACCTGGGAGCCCTTGGGGAGAGGACTTCGCCACTCCATGCCTGCATTTCCTCATCCGTAAATGAAGACAGTACTTTCCTCTTGGGGTGGCTGTGACGACTGAAGGAGGTGACAACAATCACAGGCATTTCTTGGGTGCGACCACGTGCCAAGCCCTGTGCTAAAGGCTTTGCACTAATGACCTCCCTGATTCCTTGTCTGAGCATAGGCGACCGCGCACCCAGAGCTTACAGAGGTCAGTCTTTGACCTCAAAACCCCAGGTTCCTTTTGAAAAGATTCTTTTCTTTGCTCTCTTCATCAATCCAGAGGCAGAGCCCCCCAAACCCCCCTGTCCAGGGCAGTCACTTCTCCACCCCGCACCTCCACCCTGCAACTGCTGGACAATTCACTGTCCTTCCCACGGCTGCCATGGCAGCGTGGACACCCCAGAAACTCAGTTAGGAACAATATCATTCAGCAACCCCTTGCTCTGGGCCAGACCCTGTGCTTGGTGCTTTACCATTACCTCATTTAATCTTCAAGCAAGCCTAGAATGAGGTCACCTATTTCCAGGTGGGGAAACCCAGGCCCCCAGTGGTAAAGAGTAACGCCCGGTGTCAGAGGCCACTGCATCGAGAGCTGAGAGTCACAGCCTGGCAGGGAAATGCAAGCCCAGCATCTTGCTGCCCTCAGCCATGGCTGCCCTGGGGTGATTTCCTGGGGTTATCCCTAACCTCAGGGGATTAGCACCCCTAACCGCAGGGGTGCTCATGCTGTGAGGTACCAGTTTTCTACTGTAGGGTAAAGAAAATGTCAGGCTTTTCTGCCCTCCCGCCATCAGGATAGATGATGGATCCTTGTGGGTCCTGAATGCATGCCTGATGGCGGGCACCTGGAGTGGGGTGTGGGCTGAGACTAGGCTTTTAAGGGCGGCGTCATGGGGACGCCAGCAGAAGCCAAGAAGCCGAGAACGAACAGAAGCCGAGAGAGAAGCAGAGAAGGCCAGAGAGCCCAAATAGAGTGAAGACTTGCTGGGGGCTGGGAGGCCTGCCAGCCTCCCGGCCCCCCAGCACCCCTGCCTGCCGTGTACCTGGTAATCCCAATAAAAGACCTGCAAAAAACCACTGAGGACTCTGACTCCTCCTTTACCCGGTCTGCTGGATCAGAAAACCTGCTCAGTGTCCATTCCTGGCCTCTTACACTACCCCTTAGCCCAGGGCAACTGAGCAGAGGGCGTCAGCACAGTGCCCACCAAGGCACCAAGCCTCTCAAGGCTTAAGGCACAAAGGCAGGACCAGGATCCAAGATCAAGCTGTTGGATGAGCTTTCTGTGCCACCAGAAATAACCCAGCTCCTGCTCAGTGCAGTGGCAGGCGGATCCCGGAATAGCTCTTTCCTACTGCAAGGTGACCTAGTTAGCAGGTTCCGCCTGTCATGTGAGGTTGGCTGAGCAAGACATCCACCTGCCTCTCTACCCAGAGAGAGCCCAGTCCAGCACTTTCCTCCCCTCGCCCCCAGTGCTGCTTCTGATGCTCCTACTACTCGCTCCTTCCAGAAGGTCGGGGGACGGATAATAATACACTGAGCGTGGTGCGTTACAGCCTCAAAACATGTCCACAAACCTCAGCCTGCTTCTCTCCTGCAGCAAGCGGGGGAGGGAGGGCTTATCATCCCATTTCACAGCTGAGGAACTGAGGGCACAGAGAGGGTTATCCCCATGAGCTAGGACACACAGCTGGGAGGAGGCAAAGCCAGGGTCTCCGGTATCTCCGCAATGTCCTTGGTGGCCCTGGTGGGAGTGCTCCTCCCTGAGGAGCCTTCCTCACCCACCCCCTGCTGGGATCGGTCTCTGGAACACCTGCTTTCAGAACTGGGTTGCAGAGGTTAAGATCAGGACCCTGCAGTCCACCAGACCCAGGTTGGAGTGGGGGTGAGTTCCGGCATCAGTCAGTTCTGTGACCTCAGTTCTGAGACTCAGTGTCATGTCATATGTGGTCACACATGCATCCTGGGGTATGATGAGGATCCCTGTGGGAGGGTCTGTAGAGTGCCCTGTGATTCCTTTCACTTTGCAAGGCCTCGGTGGAAGAGCTACTCTCAACTGCTACTGCTGTTTTCTCATTGACATCCTAAATAGAGCCATCCAGATGGGTCAGTGTCCTTGAAGAGTTGTTACAGCTACAGCTGGGAACCATTGAGGGAGGGGAGGGGAGAACATGTGGGGGCAGTGCCTCCCCTTGGCATCCCTGTCCCAGGCTGTCGCCTGTGGGTTTGCAGATGGGCATTCATTTGTGCTACAAGCAAATGAATCTGCCAGGAGTGCAGAGATGAGCAGGGTGATCACCCTCATGGCCCCCTAGAGCAGAGGGCCCCTATGAAAGAGAAGACAGGGGAGGAGATTAGAGCCGGGCCTGGAGCCCCTGAATACCACGACCAAGTCACCTACAGGGAGCAGTGGCTTCCAGCCAGTAAGAATGGACCTGGGCTCAGGAGCTCAGATGCCAGCCATTCAAATCGTGCCTCCACCAGGTCTCATGTGAGCCTCAGAGGAGGTGGCAGGGATTACCAGGGTCACTTTCCTGCAGGCTGGCATAGTGCCAGGCATGCAGCAATGCTGAATCAATGTTTGAGAATCTGAGCTTGAACAGTTGAGGCAATTAAGCCCTAAGACCAGAGGTACCATCTCAGGAATCAGGAAGGAGGGAAGATGGCGGTCTGCAGGAAAGAAGGAAGCCTTGGGATGGAGAAACTGGCATTGGGTCTTGAAATCCAGGTATGTCTGAGATAGATGGAGAGGCTTGAGGAGGGCACTTCAGGTGGAAAACCCAGCAGGACACAGCCTGGAGATACCAATGGTGATGAAACAGCAGCTTTGCATGGCACCCTGCACAGTTCTAAGCTTCCTCGTGGTCTCAGCGCCCACCCTCCCATCAGCACCCACCCCAGCGACGGCCTCCCTGGCACACACACATTCTCTCCTCACTGTCCACTTCCTTCCTTGTGGTTTTCTTCAGAGCACTGGGCACCCCCTACAAGACTATATAATTTAGCCATTTATGTACGTGTTTGTTACCTACCTACCCCCCAAAAGACTGTAAGATCCTGAGGGAGAGGATGATCAGCCTCCTTCACTGGGCAATCCAGTTCTAAAAGCCATGTATATGCTCAATAAACAGGGCCAAAGTAAGTCCATGGAGAGTGCAGGGCAGCAGGAGGAGGGGTACACGCAGGAGAGCTTGTGTATATTGATGCTCCCTTGGGGAGGGTTGCAAAGCCTGGGCTAAGGATTTTGGGCGACTTTTCAAGAAAAATCAGACCTGTGTGACCCAGGAGGAACTGGTCAGGTTTCAGACTTAGGTGACTGGGAGGGGCCTGCGTCATTGGCAGAAATTGGTTACTTTGTTCCTGGAGATCTGATGTCTCTTCTGGATCAAGTTCCAGGTTGGGCCCAGGGGCCCAGATAAGAACAAGCCCTGTGTCCTCCTCTCAGCGAGCCCCCATTCCCTGGGGAGGCAGGGAGCAGCAGGCATTCCCAAGAGACCTGGAAATGTGGGGAGATTTTAACACCAAGATATCTAGGGCTGGACCTCCATGAGTAATGACAGCGTGGCCAGGGTGAGGAGAAAGAATAGACAAAGCTTGGGAGTTGACAGAGAGAAGAGAGGCCGGATCTGGAGGCCTCCTCTGGGAGCAGGGGGGTGTTCTATCCCCTGCTCCCCCTGGGGCTCCTGGGGAAGGAACCCTAACTGGGCTTCTTCCTACCTGAACGCCTCTCCTGGGAGCAAGGACACACAGAGGAGGAGGGCAGCACCCTCAACAAAGGGGCATTCTTCTAGCCTCAGCCCAGAATCAATAGAGGCTTGTTTGCCCTGCTGCCTGGGACGCAGCCAGGCGTGCTGGCGAGGGGACCTGGGCAGCAGGGTGGGAACACGGAGTCCTGAGCAGAGGCAGCCTGGAGCATTGTTCTGGCCCCTGGGAGCCGCACCCATGGCTCCAAGCACCTTTTTATAAAATGGGGGGTGGGGAGGGGTGGGCCTCCACAGAACATCCAGGCCCATCCTCACCTGCAGGTGGGGCCCTTGGGCTCATTGAGGGTGAAGCCATCACTCAGTGAATTTGCCGCAAGACCTCCCTGATCCAGAACAGCTTGGCCTGCTGAAAAGGTTGATTGGATCAGCTTGGCCTAAGTCCCGGCTCCGTGATTCCTTCCAGCCTCAGTTTCCCTATCTGAACAATGGGAGTATCAATGTCCTCTTCGCAGGTGGGAATTGTTGGGAGAATCCAAGGAGACGGTTATGCCAAAATGCTTTGGATACTGTGTGTTAGGAGGTTGGGAAGATGGTCATCGCCAGAGAACTCTGCAGAGGAGCTAAGAGTCTTGGCCGAGGCCATGGACAGCCAGGGGGCAGAGTGGGGTTCTCTCAGGCCTGACCCCTGCCGGGAGCCCATTGCTTAGAGGGAGGACGTCTCCTCTTTATCTGCTCAGCCAGTAAACCTCCCCACTCAGCCCTCTCTTCCCTCCTTGCTCTACCAAAACACCAACACACACCCCATCTCTGACAGTTCTTTCTCCTGCGCTGGCCATTTATTTCAGACTGGAATTTTACAGGGTTGTAAAGAAATGGCAACATTAATGACCAGTGCAAGCTCATCACGGCAAGTGCTGGAGGAGCGTCCGCTCAGTGAATCCCCACAGCAGCCCGTGAGCTCGGCCCAGCTTCCTTATTCTAGATGAGGAAACTGAGGTTTGGAGTCGTGAATGACCTTAGCTGATGTCATCCAGCTAAGACTCCAAGATTAACTAATGCAGCGCCTCCCCAATTTGAAAATTTCCCCTCCCCACCCCACCCCGGCTCAGAGCACCCCTCCAAGCGCAGGGAGGGGGTGGTGGACTCCTCCCAAAGCAGCCTGTTTTACTCTCAGGGCATCAGAATCCACCTCTAGAGAGTAGACTTGGCTCAGACTTGGGTTGTGACACAGGAGGCACGTGGGGGCAGGATGAGGGGGAAGATCCCAGACGGTGCTGGGAGGGTGAGGGGAAGGTGGCCAAGGTGACATCTACCTGCTACAGATGCACCTGCCCAGGTGCCTCCTATTCTGCCTCCCCAGAGGATGGGCCCTTCTGGGGAAGCCAGAGAGGAGAGGAGGGCGTGAGGCCGGACTCATCCTCTGGCAGGTGTCGCCTAGTTCACGTCTGCTCCCACACGTGGGCCCTGGCATCTCTGGCCCAACACAACGCGCCCCTCGTCTCTTTCCTGCTCTTCTCACTCCTCAAAAGGCCTCCCCGCCCCGCCACGTGCCTTGCCTCCCAGCCGGTGTGAACACGGAAGCCCGCACCGCACATCACTTCTGTGGCCGGAGTGGCTGAAACGCCGAGCAAGGCCTGCCGTCCCCTCGCCTGCACAGGGACATCCCTCGCAACCCCCAGAGCCATCCAGTTTCCCCCCTGGCTGGGCCATTCTCACAAGCAAACAAACAAGCTATTACGTCTTTCCTCTTGAAATACATACACAAACCAGCCACTCTGACCCCCACTTCTTTCTGGAGCCCCACTGTTGCGTTGCTCTGTCCTGGTTTGCACTGCGATCTCTGTCCCTCGGCTCCCGCTCCCTGGGGCCCCACCCCAACAAGCCTCCACAGCCACAGCCTCGGCGATGGGTGGCCAGGTTTCAGTGACCCCATGTGGCCACGTTCATGGTCAATTCTCAGCGCTCATGCCCTCCTGACACACCTTCCTCCTGCCTCCCAGCTTTGACCCCTCTCAGTCTCCTGTCTGCTTCTCCTCCTGACCACGTTGTGAGGAACAAGGCCACCCCCTGCACCCTGCAGTGTCCACCTCTAAGGAGGGACCACTCTCTTCTCTGTAACGTGCTGAGTGGTCCGAGTGGTCCATCCCGCGTCAGGGGCCTGCCTTGGCCAGTCATCTATGCCAGAGGACATGCCCTCCAATGTGCAGATGGAGTCACGTCGCCCACGAAGAGGCGATTGCAGCCGGGAAGATGCCCCACTCAGTGCTGACTACGCCATGGAGCAGCTCGGAGGAGTTGGCCTGGCTCTGGACTAGGACCTCCTGGTGGCAGCAGAGCTGGGAGGAGGGGGCGCTTCCAGAGATGCCAAGGATGTAGATGTCATGTGATTCAGTGGGGCCTGGAGGAGGGAGTGAAGTTCAAGGAGGACCCCACACACACTTCCTGGCCCAGGAGGGCCCCCCACACACAGCTCTGGCTGTGAGCATGACGCATCATGCAAGCGTGTGTGCTAGCCTGGGGGGCAGCCAGGCCTGCTCAGTCACTGGCCTAGGAACTGTACCACCTGACCTCCCAAAGTTTGGGAAGGGCAGCTGGGATCAAAAGACTTTGCAGTAACAGCAACGACTCTGACTTTTGTCAAACCACTGGCTTTCTCTGCCGCCCGCAGGAGAACTGCTCTAGGAAGACTGAGGAGCTGAGCTCCGTGGGACCCCCTCCCACTCCCAAATGCCTCTCCTCTCTCTTCTCAGAGTCTGTAGCTCTAGGAATCAGTGTTCTTCCGTGTCCTGCCAGCAGAGCACCTGAATCAGAACCGCCTGCACTGCTTTGAGGAAACACAAAATTCTTGACCCAAACCTACAGAAACAAAATCCCAGGGCATGGCTAGACGCTGCCCTCTGGTGCCCACCAAAGCTGGAGACCCCTGCCACAAAGCCCTCCCATCACAGCCGGCATCAGGGTGAAAGCCTGCAACTGGGCAGAGGGGGTGTGGGTTGAAATTCGTATCAGGGGGCCTCCTCCCTGGTGGCGCAAGGGGTTGAGAGCAATGCTGTGAAGCTGTCAGCAGCCTCTGCAGCATGAGTTCCAGTTCGATCCTTGGCCAGGGATCTACCCACATGGTGCCTCAGACCTCTCCTGACTCGCCCACTTCTCCCCTCAACAGTGTTCTTGGGTCTATCTGCCTGTTCTGTTCCCCACTCTGTCTCTGTCTCTCACCTCCCACACTTCTGGCCTGTACCCCAGTTCTTGTCATCATAAATAAGTAAACCTTTTTTTTTTTTTTAAGATTTATTTTGTTTTATTTATTTATTTATTTATTTATACATGCACTGGGTACAGTCAGAAGCGCGGGAGGGTGAGAGAATTCACCAGAGCCAGAGCGGGGAGCAGAGCAGGCAGAAGGACCGAAGTACACTGCTGAGGGGAGCAGCGGGCGGCAGGAGAGGTCTGAGCGCCATGTGGGACCCTCCTCCGGTGGCCGGGGAGCAGCCGGGGATCGAACAGGAGCCGCAGAGGCCGCGCGCAGCTTCACAACCCAGCGCTCAACAGCTGCGCCACCGGGGAGGCCCAAGTAAACCTTTTTTTAAAAAAAAAGAAAGAAAGAAATTCATATCTTGTAAATGACGGACAGCTGGCCCTTCACTGAGCTGGATTTTGATGGGGGAGGAATGGCCACTGGAAAGGAGGCAGAACCTGAGCAAATGAAGGGAAAATGCCTCAGGAAGGAGAGAAAGAGGGAAGCCTACTTTGCCTGGAGCTAAAGGTTACAGTCCGGAGGCTCAGGGAAGGGTTTCATTTCTTTACATTTCCTTGGCTCTTTCACATCTATTAACTCATATGACCCTCACTGCAAACTAGACGGAGACAGGAAGGGGGTATTGTCCCATTTTACAAGTGAGGAAACTGAGGCAGAGAAGTAAGGGGCGTGCCCAAAGCATTCGTCCATCAAACATTTGCTGGCATCAGATATGGAGCCAAGTGAGGCCCAGCCCAAAGCTGAATCAGGTCACCAGACCCAAGCCAGGAGCCAGCCCCCACCTCCCTAGTCCCTCACTCCCAAAGCCCCCCCCACAAAGCACCCATGGGTCCTGCCAGGGCCCACTAGGTAAGGGATGATCATTTAATTCTCCAGCCTTGCCTCTTTCACCGTTTTCCTCTGCCTATAAATTCCAGAGATTCTGGCTTCATATTTGATGATGGGGGTGGTTAGGATGGGGTGATATTTGTGTTTACTAATCTCCAAAAAATATGGCAGAAATTCCCTTCCCTTCCATGGAAGGGAAAAATTACTTCTTTACATCTCCCACAGCCAACAGCAAGGAGAGTGGATGCGAAGTCTCTCTCAAACAAGAGTGGATCTTGCTTGGAGGGAGGGGAGACGTTTGCAAGGTGGGACGCCAGGTGGTCTCTGTTGCTCTGCCCAGGAGGCAGGGAGTGCTGAGCAGAGAGATGTGGCGAGGGAGTGGGGTGAAGCTGGGGCAAACCGGGCCAGCAGCCAAGAAGGAAATTCTGGGGCAGGAGGAGAGAACAGACGCTTTCATCGACTTTTTAATTAAGCTTTGCTCTGCGGCGTGCAATGTATCCTGTCTTCCATCTTCCGACGAAACTCTCAGTAACGTTGATTGTATCCTCTGAGGCCTCATGATGTACTTGGATGGGTTTTTGGGGTCTTGGCTGAAGTGCTCGGCCCTCGTCAAGGGTGGGTGCAAGTTGCCAACAGAGACTGTTCCTGGGGCTCTCAAAACTGGTTTCCATCTCCAGGTAATTTAAAAATGGTTCAGCACAGGGCAGAAACAGAAAGATCTTTTGTTCGAAGCACAATGAATAATGAAAGTCCCGTTGTGTCGCATGAGCGATCATCAAATGTGATACTAGTTTTCCATAAGACGGGAGCTTTTTGGTGGCAGGTTACTTTTCCTCCTAGACCTTCTGTTTTTCCTGGCTCTGGCCTCATCAGTAAAGGGACCTTTCTCTGCTAACTTGGAGGACAGCACCAGCCCAAGCCTTCCAATTGCCCAGGCTCACCACACACAAAGGGGCTTTGTGGTTCCGGGTGAATTAAACTCAGATGGGTGATAGGGACCAGAAAACTTGGCGATCAGGGTGCTGGGTTGCACCAAGTCCCCATTCCAGCAGCCACTGTCCCCTAGAGGGGTCATGAGGCAGGAGACAGTTGTCACACTTGTGTAACGGAGAAGGAACTCACAGGGTGTTTTAAAAGCTTATATCCAGATTGAGTTTCAAATGTCTAGAGCACCTGCTAGTTAGCTTAGCAGAGTCCAGGATCAGCTTTTGGGGAGTGTCTCCCCTCCCCATCACCCTAACCACTTTGGGTCATTCAAGACCAGTCAGGAGAGGCAAACCTGCCTGACATCCACTCCCAAGACGGGACAAGAGTCCCAAAGTGCAGAGGTGGCCATCTGATGCCTCTGTGGCCACTGTCCCCCTCCCCGATGTCCCTGGAGCCACAGCCCAGCTCTGGCTGCTCTCCTGCCCCTGCAAGCAGCCAGGGGCCAAGAGCATCACTCCCCTGCACCACGCCAGGCTGGGCCAGCGCTTGGGGTGTGACTGTTAGTGTCCCAGGTCATCCACTGTTTGAGTGAGCCACTTCCCTTAATCCCAGCCCCCAAAGATTCCTCTTAAATAGACTTCAAATCTCCCATAAGCGGAGCTAGAACTCAGAAACTCAAAACTGTTCACTGGGGTTGGGGGTGGAGAGCGGGTCATAGAGAAAACCCCTCCCCTCCCACCTCACCAGCCAGAAGAGAGACAAGGGGGAATCTTCACACCTTTTATACCAATGCAGGAAAACATCCCCAGCAGTTCTCCACATTCATGTTTTACTAAAGAGAAGCTCTATTTTTTGCACGTGGTTTGTTTGCTTCGGACTTTTAGAAAGTTGTGTGTAACTTAGGAAAATGCACGACTGGGTGATAATTCTGGAACGCGGACCCTGAGAGGTTGTCCAGGGGGAAGTGTTGTCCAAGGTCGTTTCTGAACAGTTGCACTCTGCCCTCCAAAATCCTAGGACATTTGGTCTTTGTTTCTGGGTAACTTTCTGAACCTCTGTTTCTTTTTTATCTGTCTTCCTCTTGCTATAAAATTATAAAAATTAGTACCAAGCCCTGCTGATGTCAGAGATGTTTTGTCAGAAGCCAAAGGTCTCTGTCTTACCTGTCACAGGAGCTCCCAACCTGTGGGCTGCGGGTCTGGAAGACTTCAGCCGCGTTCTGAGGGATGAGTGGGCGCCCGCGTGCACAGTGTGTTTATCGCAGAGGTGTTGATGTCAGGTTGCCGGGGTTTGAATCTCGGCTCCATTAACATTCGATCGGTGTGAACTTAAAATGTGTCATTTGAATTCTCTGAGCTTCATTTTATCATCCATAAAGTGGGGGTGAGATTAAGGTGGGGATTAAAATAATTAATACATTTAAAAGTGTTCAGCTTGGTGCCTGCCATAGTAACTGCTCAATAAATGCTCATCTTTGTTATTAATAGCTTTGCCATTTATCAAATACCTATTATTTTGATAAACTGTACCACAAACCCCTGCATTATCTCAACTCCTCACAACATCCCATCTCAATTTAAAGTGAGGTTCAGTGGTATGCCCAGCGCTGGGCTGTGCCCGGACAATCTAGAAGGTATTCAACACCAGTTTTCAAAACCAGCTCTTTGAACTCTAAAGCAGACCCCCACGCTGGGGGTTCAGGGTGAGGAGGGCTCTAGGCTAATTTAATGAAGTAATAATGACAACACAGTTTGGTCTTTTTTTTTTTTTTAAGATTTATTTATTTATGCATACAAGAGCTGGGGAACAGGCCAGAGATGCAGGGGGTGAGAGGACCCACCAGAGACAGAGCAGGGAACAGAACAGGCAGACTGACTGAAATACACTGCTGAGGGGAGCAGCGGACAAGACAGGAAAGGTCTGCTGCGCCATGCGGGTAACTTCCTGGCTGGACTGGGATCAAACTCAGGGTGCTGCAAAGGCTGTGGATAGCTTCACAGTGCTATACTTAAGCCCTTGTGCCACCAGGAAGGTCCCAAAGTGTTTTTTCATGTTAAAAAGCATTTTCTAGAGCACTCAGATAATTGCTGCAGGCAAGAGCCACTGATGGATGTGAAAGAAGGGGAAGGATTGTAAGGAAAAAGAGATTATTTGCCGGGCCTCCCAGGTGGCGCAGCGGTTGAGCGCTGGGTTGCGAAGCTGCCCACGGCCTCCGAGGCGCCGGTTCGATCCCCGGCTGCTCCCCGGCCACCGAAGGAGGGTACCACATGGCGCGCAGACCTCTCCTGCCGCCCGCTGCTCCCCTCAGCAGTGTACTTCGGTCCTTCTGCCTGCTCTGCTCCCCGCTCTGGCTCTGGTGAATTCTCTCACCCTCCCGGCTTCTGACTATACCCAGTGCATGTATAAACCAAACAAACAAACAAATAGATAAATAAGACATGCCTCTAGAAAATTAAAAAAAAAAAAAAAAAAAGAGATTATTTGCCTAAATCCTCAAAACATTAATTACCATACTGGTTTTAACAGATGTCCACAAATTCTTTGATACTCTTTCTCTCTGGAAACGGAGTTTAATTTTCTTTTTCTTTATCTTTCTAATTTTTTTTTTTTTTGCCATAGAATAATTGGGGTATAGGCCAGAAGTGTAGGGAGGTTAGAGGGTTCACCTGAGACAGAGTGGGGAACAGAACAGGCAGATCTACTGAAATACACTGCTGAGGGGAGCAGCCAGCGAGTCTGGCGAGGTCTGCTGCACCATGTGGGTTGCTCCCTGGCCGGGGATCTAACTCAGGCCATAGTAGTGATAGAGCTGAGACTCAATCCCTAGGCCAACAGGGAGCCTGAATTTAATTTTCTTTCCCTTGGACTGGACTTTGTGACTCACTTCTAGGGTATGTATGGAAAGAGGGGAAATAGCAGCTCTAAGTGGAGAAATCTGGCAGGCATTGCCCTAACCAGGTGGTCAAGGTGAATGTCACCAGGAACCAGGCAAGTCGAGATCATATATCCCCAGATATGATGTGAGAAGTCCCTTCATCTCCATGATATTCCTTCCCCCAAATCCATAACCCTGTCTAATCGTGAGACACTGACATGTCTCATGTCTACAAAATGAGACTCAGGGACAGTCCACAAAATGCCAGGCTACTACTCTTCAAAAGTCAAGGTCATGGAAAAACAAGGAAAGACTGAGGAACTGCCCCAGAATGAAGGGGTCTAAGGAAGAAGCCATCATGACTTCATGCATACAGTGTCCCACATGGGAACCTGGGACAGAAAAGGGGTATTAGCAGAAAAATGGGGGACATCAAAATAGCCTGTAGTTAACAGTATTGTGCCAACATCTGCTTCTTAGTTTTGATGAATGTGCCATGGTTGTGAAATATTACGTAGGCGTTAGGGCAGGCAGGGGGAAGGCCTATGAGAACTCTTTGCACCATCTTTACAACTCTTCTGTGAATCTAAATTCATTTTCAGATAATGGTATAAAAATACCAAGAAATAGAAGATCACAAAGGCTTTAAGTTCCTCAAACAAACACGTTCTAACTCACAAGCATTGTGAACTGCACTTTATGAGTCTCCAACAGCTGAAGGAAAAGCAGCACAGCACACACAAGCTCCAGGCCACGTGGAAGCCTCCAGTCCTCCTGCAGGAGCACAGCTCAGGGCACTGGAGGACCCCTGCAGGCTGGTGTTATCCCTGGAACTGAGAGTCATTCTCAGAGCTGTGACCTCGGGGGAGTGCGGTATGGGCAAGGCCAGACTTGGGGAATTTCCTGGGGGTGGGGGGGGCCGGTTGAGAGGGGCAGTGTGTCCCCCGCACAAAGGAGGGAAATAATGAGCCCATGTAAAGTGCTTAGCTCAGGCCTCCCCAGTGGCTCAGCGGTTGAGTGCTGGGTTGCGAAGCTGCCCGCAGCCTCTGCAGCGCCGGTTCAATCCCTGGCTGCTCCCTGGCCACTAGAGGAGGGTTCCGCATGGCGCACAGACCTCTCCTGTCGCCCGCTGCTCCCCCCAGCAGTGTACCTTGGTCCTTCTGCCTGCTCTGCTCCCCGCTCTGGCTCTGGTGAATTCTCTCACCCTTCTGTGCTTCTGACTGTACCCAGTGCCTGTATAAATAAATAAATCTTTTTTTAAAATAAATAAATAAATAAAAATAAGTGCTTAGCTCTATGCCTGACATAGCAACTGGTGCATAAAATGTATTGTTATTATTTTTATTATTAATTTACCCTTTATCAAATACCTATATACCTGTGCCCAAAACACACCTTCCTTACAGTGTTCCCATTTTAAACAAAGTGAGGTTCAGTGGCTTGTCCAAGATTACACTATTCTAGTACTTGTATTCATTTCTCTTAGGCCCCTTTTTAGGTCCCATTTTCCAGAAGGTGCAAGGATAGGATCGGGCCCAGAGAGGCAGCAGAGCACAGTGGGGAAAAGCTCGGGCACTGAAGTCCCAGGGCACAGCGTGCTTTGCTCACCATGTACTTGAGGGGACAGATGTGATGACAGCTGCAGTGCTTAGCAGGGCACCAGACACACAGCTGGCACTCAGTGGGACACAGCCAGTCACGCTGTTGGAGCAGGATAATATTTGAAGTTTTTTAATTAAGGTATTTTTTTTCTTCACCAAAATGTATCTTGCTGTTTAATGGCCTTTTATCCTTTGTCTGAGCGGGTAGTGGAGCACAGCCCAGGAGAAAGAGGTCTTTGTTCGCACTGAACGTCAAATCGGACTCATAAATAGGTCCAAAGCAAAATTGTTTTGGAGAGCCAGGCTTCCAATTGTAGGAGTCAACATACATAAGAGAGGGAAAAAGAACTTTCCACAATGCTAAAGTCTTCCCTTTATATGTCAAGTGATGAAACTTGGAAGAAGCAGAGAATAAAAGTTTTACTGACGTCATAGAGTAGATAGTTTCTCCAGGCAGAATAAGGAACGCTTCCTTGTTGGGCTGAGACACTAAGAGAACAAGAACATGGGATCTGAGCTAAGATCTGCCCCTCTTATCTTCTGCCCAGATGAACACTCACTGGAGACAGAGGGACCCAAGAGCAAAGGGGTTGTGCCTCATTTTGCACCCCTATCCTGAAGGACACCCTTCACAGTGGGCCCCGAACCCACATGGAGGCCACAGAGAGTACAGTGGCAGTGAGGCTGATTTAGAGAGAGAGAACCTCACATTCATCCATCCCACTGCCCAGCCCTCTCCCAGTAATTAAGCTATTAGCTCTCAGCCCAAAACCATCCCTCTGTATTCTGCCTTGCTAGGAATGCCAGCCCCATTTGTCTTACCAGCTGTTTCCAGCTGCTTTGACCAGAAGGGGCACTAGAGAGTGCAAGACTGTCAGTATCACCTCACATCAGTCCTTCACCCTGACAGTGTCAATTGGTTCCAGTTTCCAGGTTTTTCCACATGCCTGGAATCAGCCTCACATGGCCCCTCACACACACCAGCCCAAAGCACAGATGTGCCCTCCTCAGGGGTCTGGATCCCAGGGCGCAGGATCTAGTAACGCCTACTTCTTCCTCTGACCGCCCATCTCCACGGGGTATCTAGCTCCATAGTTACTACCACTGATATCTCACTGTTAATTTTTCCACTTGCTGAATACTGTTTCGCCCATTCCTTATTTAAAATTTTCTTTCTTGGGCCTCCCTGGTGGGCAAGGGGTTAAGATGCAACCTATGAAGCTATCTGCAGCCTCTGCAAACTTATGATCTTATCTTGACCTGTGAGGCCTTGGGGAATAGGGCGCTTGTGTGAGTCAGTCCCCTTAGGAAGAGGGAATCACACTGGTTGTGATTTCTTTCCTTTAAGAAAGGAAATTTTATTTTATTTTTAAAGATTTATTTATTTATGCATACAAGAACTGGGGTATAGGCCAGAGGTGTAGGGGGGTGAGAGGATTCACCAGAGACAGAGTGGGGAGCAGAATAGGCAGACTGACTGAAATACACTGCTGAGGGGAGCAGCGGGTGAGACAGGAGAGGTCTGCTGCACCATGTGGGTAACTCCCTGGCCAGGGATTGAACTCATGCCACAGTGACTGGTGATAGCCTGATAGTGCTGAGACTTTAACCCCTGCATTACCAGGGAGGTCCACCAATGAAAATAAATTTTATTTAAACTTGGGGAGGTGATATTCTTTCAGATTTACAGAAAAGTTATAAGAATAATGCAAAGAATTCCAACAACCCCTTCATCCAAATGCTCCAAATGTTAACATTTTACTACATTTGCTTTATTCCTCGGTGTGGGTGTTTTTCTGAGAGGCATGTGTATTTTTTTCTGAAATATTTAAAAATTGTAGATACAATGCCTCCTTACCCCTGGACACTTCAATGTGGACTTCCTAAAAACAAGACATCCTCCCACATAACTACAGTACAGCTATTAAACTGGGGGACTGCCATCACCTAATACCTTCCCTGAGTGATAGACTCTGCAGTTGACCCCAAATGTCCCTTATAACAAGGAAATGCTGGATCATGCATCACCTTCAATTGTTGTGAAGAAAATAAAATTCTACCCAGAAATAAAATTGGGAGAAGAGGAACTGTGTGTTGGGTTCAACTGTCAAGAAATAGGGTTTTAGCCCCACATGTCTGAGTCAATCAGTAGAAAAGTGGCCCTGCTCTGCAGACAATAACAGGTGTTAATGATAATAGTCATAAAAGCTCATGGCCTTTCTGTCCTGGCTCTTTTTTCCTTTGAGACATATTTGTAGTCCCTTGGTACCAGCCAGTTACTCCATGAAATACTTTTTATTGAGACAATGTAGTATAGTGGGAAAGGCAGGAGGACAGAGTTAGACCCAGCTTGAAAACTAGCTTTGCATTTGCAGGTGGTGACCTTGGGCCATTTGAACCTTTCCGTGTCTAACCTCCAAGCCCGCAACAGGAAAGGGAGGGCGGTCCAGCGGACCAGACCGGAGCCCACATTCTAGGCTCACACCTCGGCTCTGTGCTGACTAGTTTGGGAACCAGGGCAAGTGCTTCTGCCAGCCTGAGTTTGGTCTGTTCATCTATAAGGTCAGGAGATGCCAGCAGGCCACAGCAGGGCAGGATTCTTGTGTGGAATGGGCCTGGCTCATAGCAGGTTCTCAGCCAAAGGTTAATTCTTTCTATGAGCCTTCCTGTGTTTGGGCAGGGGATTCTTCCCCGTGGGGCCCACGTTTCTTCATCCACAGCAGAGGGACCGCATGCGGGGAGAAATGCAGCTAGATGTAGTCTCACTCTGAAACGCACACAGACCTGTGCAGAGTTCAAGGCTGGCTGACAGTGACAGAAACAGAAAGTGCTTCGGAATCCTGGGGCCTGCCAAGAATGTGGGCAGACCTGTTTTTCCTCTGCTGTCCTCAGACTCCAGACCTTCCCATGCTCTCACCACAGCTAGGTCCCTCCTCCTCCCCTGGGTGCGTCTGACGCTGGGCTGGTCCCTCCGGCCTTCTTCTAGGAAGCCACACAGCCGCGCCTCCTAGGAGGGAGGAAGGACGTTGCCTTGTTCTGGGTAAGTTGTTGGGCAAGAGAGGGCAGCTGCAGCGCTGACCTGCTGCTGGGAAGAGAGGAAGAACCTGTTGCCCCCAGAGGCTTTCCTCTGGAGTCCCACCCATGGCTCCAGCCCGCCAGTCTCCTCTCTGTCTTGGACACACACCAAGTTCCTGGTCAGATCAGGAGTGGGGCAGAAACATGCCAGAAAGGGCTCTGGGCTGGGAAGAGGGAAGCCCACCCTCACTGTAGCATTCATAGGATCAAGAGAGGGTGGAGCAAGATCTTTGGGGCCAGCAAGAGAGCCTGCCCCAGGGGCCAGCCAAGGGAGATGAGAAGAGGGGTGTCCCGAGGGGTACAGAGGTCTAGCTTCTCCACTTCCTGCTTAGAGGGTGGGGACACACTGTGTGCAGAGCCTCATGCTCTAGACATTCTGCCTGTATTATCTCATGGGATAATATCTCATAGGGAACTAGGGGGCACCAACCTCCTTTGATGAAGAAACAAACCAGAGAGAAGCCACCTGCTCCAGGTGGTATCTGCTCAGGGACTGAAACCTGCGTCTGCACAATTGCATATTCACCAGGTTTACCATAGGTTTGGGGAAACATCTGGAGCTGGGCCTTCAAAGGCCAATACCTGCCTGGGTGCAGCCCTGTGACTTCACCAAGTCACTCATACATCCCTTCCCCTGGGTTGACACACTTAGGGATGCCAGCTCTGGCAGGAACTGTTCATGTCACCTCGCACTTACCAGACACAGCTATCTTTATATGTCATGTGTGCCTCTCCCCACCCCACCTGACTGGGGGTTATTCCACGAACTAGGTCCACTTCCTCTCATTATCTACCCTCATGCTAAGCAAATGCTAGGATGTCGTAGGAGTTCAATAGATACTTACTGAAGGAACATACAAATGAGGTGGAGTTAGCTTGTTTATCTGATGAAGCATATGAGACCCAGTGAGGGAGGGAAGGGACTTGCCTAAGGTCACTTAGGCCTGTCCTATTTCCATCTTGGGTAGTTTCCCTGCTATTACTCAGTCCTGGGTTGGGCCCACGGTTTTGCCAAGAAGAGGGTGGCATTTGGGGATCTCCGTAGGAAGCCAAAGATCACATGTGGTCCCTCAAGTCCCTCCTCTCTGTGAGATTAGGGGTAAGGCGGCAAAGGAGTCTGAGGAACCAGACCCCAAGACACACACCTTACATGGTAGACTCAGTTGCCCCCGAGGAGCATTTGCTGACCTGGGAAAGAGAGAACAGCATGGAAAGCACTTTTTGTTCTACCTGGTAATAGTTGCCTGTGGAGGCCGGCCCGTGTTTTGTAGGCCCTGATTCTCTGCCCTGAAGTACAAACTCTGGGAAGTAATTCTAAACCTATAAGGGAATGAACTCCAAGGATTGCTCTGTTGCCCATTATCTAGTGATGTATTCATTCATGGGTCCGCTCACTCACTCATTCATCAATGTGGCTTTTCTTCCACTTCACTCATCCCCATGCTACTTTCATCCTCTTGCCACATCCAAGATAAATTCATTTGCTTCAGCTAGTCCTTTATTGACTATTTTACCTAAATGAACTTAGCCTCAGTCTAGGCAATAGTACAGTTTATTAACATGCAGCTATGACAACAGCATGTTTGTCCACAGATGGCCTAAAACCCTCTCCGGTACTACCCTCAAATGTCTTCATTTATACATCTCTGCTCTGTGCGAGGTGGAGAGCATTTGGGCATAATGATCTCTCGGTCCTGACATTCTAGGAGTCTGTGATTCAAAGAGCCACACCCAGCGAAGGAAACACACAGACAAGATGGAATCAGTGGCAGAGGTAGCTGGTCAAAAACAACGCATTTATCTGTCATGTTTCCGAGGCTGAGCGGTGACTCAGGAGGCAAGACAGGAAATCCCTTGGAATTGTAAACTACCCTTCAGGGACTAAGAAAAACAAGTAGGCAAGTCCCCTGGAGTCTTAACCATCTCAAAAAAAAAAAAAAAAGAAGAAGAAAGAAAGAAAAAGAAAAAGAAAGAAAGAAAAAAGACTGTCCTAGAATCTTCCAGAATTTCTGAAGGCACTGGGATCCCAGAAAAGGGAAATTTACCCCTGAAATAGGTTGGCACCAAGAAACAACAGGGCAGAAAATCACCAGACTGACCTCTTCTTAGTCCCCAGGAAAGGCAAATAGAAAGGGGCTCCTTTTCGGGTAACTACTTAGCCCATAAACCTCTCTTGACCTCCAACCTGGGTGGAGGGGGGGTTCATCTTTCTTCCAGGCAGCCCAGCTGCTCCTTGTCCAGCTGACTGGGCCAGAGGTGGGCACCTGCCACAGAGATACCCACCCAGAGGCCAAGCTGGCCTGTCAGATTCCTGGACTTTGGAATTAGGAAGGAGAGAGCCAGTCAGTTAAGTACAGGTACTAAGTCAGGTAACAGACCCAATGAGGACAGCCTCCTGGGACACTCCTCTGAGAGAGAGGAAGCAAACTAGAGTTCTGAGGGAGAGCAGAGGGTAGGAGGAGAAAGCTGGTTGCTCCCAGAGAGCCTTCAGTCCTGATGCCTTGTCAGCCCCCCGGGATGAGGCCCTCGCGTGACTGTCTGCCCTTGGTGTCAGGGATCTAGCCCAGACTCTGTATATTGAATTACACTCCTGCTTAAACCAGCTGGACTGTGCTTCAGTTTTACATAACCAAATCAATCACTGATACAGTGCAGCCCGTCCTCAGAGTCTCCCAAATTAGACTTGGCAAGCCAGGGTAACAATGACTATAGTGGTGACACTATTATCTTTGTTGCTTTATCATTTTGAAAGTCTCTAACTTAAGGGCTATCACTTTCAGTCTGGGGAAACTTGGCACAGACGTATTCAGGCTGGGAGAGTAGCCCAACTTTGGAGCCAGCAGACCCAGGTGCGATCCCCCCTTACCTGCCACTTAATATCTACATGACCTTAGGCAAGATATTTAATCTCTGCAGGCTGTGCTTTCTCATTTCTACACACTGGAAAGCAGGACAGTGTGGACCCTGGAGCCACTTCCTCTTGGCTCTGCCACACCTACTGGCTAATAACCTTGGAAAAGTGACTTCACTTCTAAAAGTCTCGGTTTTCAACAATAAAGTGTTTTTTAAGTGTTTAAGTGGTTGTTGTAAGGTTTGGAGGAAGTATGCAAAAGGTTAATGCATGAAGCTGGATCAAACTGAGCCTGAAGTCTCACAATCGGTAGATATTTGAGTTACATGAACCAATAAATTCCCGTAGCATTAAAAGAAATGCTTGAGGCTTCTCTGGTGGCACCGGGGTTAAAGTCTCAGTGCTGTCAGGCTATTGCCAGCCACTGCAGCATGAGTTCAGTCCCTGGCCAGGGAGCAAACCCACATGGCTCAGCAGACCTCACCTGACTCACCCGCTGCTCCCCTCAGCAGTGTATTTCAGTGGATCTGCCTGTTCTGCTCCAAACTCTGTCTCTGGTGAATCCTCTCACCCCCTGCACCTCTGGCCTACACCCCAGTTCTTGTATGCATAAATGAATATGATTCTTAAAAAAAATGTTTAGCACAACATCTGGCACATAGTAAAAGTGCTCAGTACATGGTAACCATGATAGTAATTTATTATGTAAAGAACTTAACATGAGGTTTGACACAAAATTATTAATCAGAAATTATGGATTATAAAGCACACACTGGTCAGTGCAGAGGATTTGACTCAACCTGGCTTAGCAGGGCACTTGTAAGACAGATAAAGGGTCTTACTCGAGCATATGCTTTAAGTGAGTCAACAATAACCTCCATAAAGCTAATGTGATCTCCTATCTAGAAGATAGGAGGTGTTAGTCCTGTCTCCCTTGCCCCTGATCAGACATCATCTAGAAAGGGGAAGAGAGAAGCTTCTGGAAAGGGGGTATGTAACCTCTCAGTTTCCAGGGAAATAAGAGTTCTTTCTTAACAAGTGTGTTTTTTGGGAAAATATGCATATATCTAACAAAATAACAAAAATTATATACTCATATATATTTCCTTTTTCCCTTACCAATTATGCTTTTGTCTTGGAGTAGAGGAAGCTACAATAATCAAGACAGCATAATATTGGCAGAAAGGCAAACAAATATACCAACAGAACAGAATGGAGGGCCCAGAAAATCACATATATTTACAACTGTTTTTTGTCAAAGTTGCAAAGACACAGGGCCTCCCTGGTAGCGCAGCGGTTGAGCGCTGGGCTGCGAAGCTGCCCACAGCCTCTGCAGCACCGGTTCTATCCCCGGCTGCCGGCGAGGGTCCCACATGGTGCACAGACCTCTCCTGCCGCCCGCTGCTCCCCTCAGCAGTGTACCTCGGTCCTTCTGCCTGCTCTGCTCCCCTCTCTGGCTCTGGCGAATTCTCTCACCCTCCCGCGCTTCTGACTATACCCAGTGCTTGTATAAATTAATAAATAAATAAATAAATAGATAGATAGATAGATAGATAAATAAATAAATCTTAAAAAAAAGTTGCAAATACACATTCACAGAGAAAGTGCTTTCAGCAAATGGTGTAGAAACAATTGCTCATCCTAATGTTAAACACACACACACACACATACAATCTTCCATCTACTGACTGCATCATCTATAAGAAGTAACTCAGAATGGATTCATTGACTGAATGTAAAACTTAAATCCATAAAACTTATAGAAGAAACAGGAGAATATGATATGCCCAGACCTCTAGCCCTCCAGACACAGCAGGAAGCAGCCAGTCCCTCCTCCTCCATACATTTTGGGGTATCTTCTCTACCTGATGCCATAAAGGTGGTGTGCCAGCTTGGTGTCCTGTGGGGTGAGGAGACTGGGCTCTCTCACACCAACCTGTGTCACAGAGGCACTATGTCTCTCAAGGGCTACTATAACCTTAGGGTTAAGCCGCCCAAAGGGCTGAATTGTTCCCCTTCCCCCAAGCACATTCACCCTGGTCAATCATCACTGCCCTTCGGGGAGGGCTAGAAAGAAGGCGTCTAGTAGGGGCTCGTGGTGTTATCGCAAGGTCCTATTCAAGGGCACCCCACCTCCTTTGAATTCAAGGAGTTTTGCTCTGGTTCATTTCACTCTAGAAATTGAGTAAGGGGCCTAGACTCTTTTCAAGGTGACTCCAAATTTCACAGAGCTTAATGCATAAAAAATGCCATCTACTGCCTAAAAGGCATCATTTACATGTCACGTGCCACGTCCGCTGCCCTTCATAAGCACTTCATAAGAGTTCATTTGGGCCTCATGGAACTCTGCACAGGTATACTTTCAATTTTTATCTTAGGCTACAGATGGAAAAAACTGAGTGGCATGGACAGTGAGTGTGGGATGGGCCAGAGCAGGAGGAGTTAGCAAAGGAGAAGCTGCTTACACCTACAGCACAAGTCAGTACGTTTCAAAGTCGCCCCGGCACAGGCCTCTGTTAGGTGGGGTGAGGGTAACCTTGACCAGAAATGGCATGGGCAGGGTGTGGGCATCAAGCCAGTGGTAGAAACTCTCATCACATTGGACCCCACCCTGGGAACACTCAGCACACAACCCCCACAAAGTCTGGCTGGCAGGGCGGGTCTCCAGGAGGACAAAGGTATGTCCCTACCTTCCACCAAACTGGAGAAGATGGTAGGGAGGAGACAGGTAGTGGAATGGGGAAAGGAGACAGAGGAGCTGGGGTGGGGGTGGGAGAAAGGAGGCAAGGATTGCTCCCCCATTTTACCACTGAGGAATTTGAGGTTCAGGTGGTGAGAGTGGGGATCTACCCACATTAAAGTCCATGGTGCTTCCAGCTGCCCTGATTCAGTTTCCCACTTCACTCCTTCCAGGATCTGGAATCGAGATCCCAGCTACAGAGAGGCTGCAGTTCCCAGAGGTGAGCCGTGACAGGTCACTGTCACAGGAGCACCAGAGCTAGGAGCCACCAGAACCGTCTACAAAAAGTTCCCCCTCCATTGAAGTAATTTCCACATAGACTAGTCGAACTGTCCAGTCACTGAGCTCTTGAAAAGCTTTTACAAATTAAATCTGGTGGATTGACTTTGGGTCCCATGGGCCGTAGGAGCCAGCGATCCAAGAGACTCAGGCAGAAGCTGCAAGATTTCCCCTGACCTCCCCTCAGAGGCCACAGAGCGTCACTTCTACCCCAATGGCATTTCCTTTTCCTGAGTTGACATTTATTGAGCACTCACAATGCACCAGACCTTTTCTCATAAACTCCTCCCAATGGTCCCAGGATGCTCAGAAACAGAACTGCATGTCTATCATTCCCTTTTTTTTTTAATTTTTAAAAAAGATTTATTTATTCATGCATATAAGAACCGGGGTACAGGCCAGATGTGCGGGAGGGTGAGAGGACTTACCAGAGACAGAGCGGGGAGCAGAACAGACAGACTGACTTAATACACTGCTGAGGGGAGCAGCGGGCAAAACAGGAGAGGTCTGCTGCGCCATGTGGAATTCTCACTGGCCGGCTGGGATCGAACCAGTGCTACAGAGGCTGCAGACAGCCTCACAGCGCTGCGCCCAACTGCCTGAACCACCAGGGGAGGCCCTCATTCCCTTATTTTAAAAATCATTTTCCCATATTGTATATGTTGATATCCCTAAAAAGAGTTAATTTTGCAAATTTGAAAAGTGTACATAAGAATCATATTGAATGTATTCTGCCTGTCACTTCACTTATTCTTCAACAAATAAATGTTCTAGTTTCTGGGTGCCATGAGCCATAAGCCATTCCTTTTCACCACCGTGTACTATTCCACTGTAGAAAACACCATAATCCAATGTGATCAAGCACAGTCTGCTATTGGTGGGACTTTGGGATGTTCCAGGTTTTGAAGGGTTTTTTGGTTGTTGTTTTGATGTGGGGTTTTGTTTTTTTTTTTTTCACTATTACAAATAGTGCTGCTACAAACATTTCTTTATATCCCTCCCAGGGCAACGGTCTCTCAAAAGTAAATACCCAGGAAGGGAATATCTGAGTTATAAGGCAGGTGCTCTTCAGCTTGACTAATAGTGTCAAACTATTTTCCAAAGTGGATACACTGAAGAGAGGCTGAGTCAGACTCTGTCCTCAGGCAGCACTCAGGTTTTAGGGAAGAGGGGTGATCACAAGTTCATCAGGATCCAGAGCACTTAGGGACAACCTGACTTTGGGGCAGGTTGGAGAGGAAACAGCGCTGATCCACTTTCTGATTCTGGTCTCATAATAAGTAAATATTTGCCAGGTACTTTACATAGGCTGCCTCCTCAATGTTTATGGCAAACCCATATATCAAATAGATATCTCTAGTCTCGTTTTACAGATTAGGAAAACTAAGGCTCAGAGAGGCTAAGTAACTAGCCCAGAATCACACAATTTGTTAAACCTCAGGGTCCTGGATTCTACATCAGTCTATCTGATTCCAAAGCCAACATGTTCTTCCACCCCCCATTATAAACTTCTGCATGTTGGAATGATATTTCTGCGCTATGACTAAGGGAGACATTTGATAATTTTTACTCTTACCTTCCCCAAAGTGTTGTTATTCTTTAAAAAGCCTTCTTTTGCCACCAGCTCCTACAAAGCCAGCTGAGTGAGCATTCCATGCATCCTCCAAGAAGCCTTTTCTGACTCCCCAGCCTCCTGGGTCTGCCCAAGTGGAGCCCACGGTCTGAGATTGCCTGTTGACTTGTCTGCTTCCCCTTATAGATGTGAGTTCCAAGAGGGCAAAATCTATGCCAGGCATAGGAGGTGCCAGCTAATTCTCTGAGGAAGAAAAAAGAGAGAAGGGAAAGTGGATTTTAAAAACTCCTAACAACATGCAGAGGACGTGTGCCTGCACCAGCCACTGGCTCCGCATCTACCGGCGCTTATGCTCCCTTAACCCTCTCGGGCCCATGAGACGGACAGTGAGATTTTCGTCTTCACGTTACATGGCGGGAGACAGATCTGGAGGGATTTGTCAGATCTGGAGCAGATCCCCAGGGCTGCTCGGGGAGTCAGTGACCCACAGCCTGTGTGCTGAGCCTGGGGTGATCGGGGGGCCACTTCCTGTGCTCTCTTAGGAGCCCATGATCAATGAATCCAAGGTTTAGCAGGAACTAAAACTTGGACATGCCAGGCCCACCTGGGCTCTTCAGGACAAAATGCTCAAAATCATTCAGGATCGCTCACTGCTCCTTCCCTTCTTTCTGGTAATATCTGGGGCCAGAGTGGGGGTGGGGTAGATGACCTGAAGTTTGGATAACTTCAGGGAGAGAAGGGTCCTGGTCCCAGTGTCACCTCCAGCCTCATCCCCTCCCTTGGGGGTCCACCCTGTACAGCTGCACTGATGTGCAGATGCCTCCCCTGGCCAGGTGGAGGAAGGATGCTGGGTGTTGGCAGCTGGGGCCAGGGAGGGCACTGCGGGCAGCTCCCTCCAGGACACATCATCTTTGGGGTCCCCTGGGGTCCCCACCCGCTCTCAGGGAAGTCCCTCCTCCGTCCTTTCTAATGCTCAGTGAGATGCCAACTCGGGGCCCGCCGGTCCTCAGGGCAGGTCCCTGGCACCACTGCCCATGACTGCTCCTAGCTGCAGCCTCTGGCCCCTCTTCGGAGCCCAGCTCTCTCTGACCCATAGCCCTCCTGAGCATTTCTACACCCAGTTGCCCAGGGTCCCAGCAACCATGTTAGCTTCCCCTCTCCATACTTCCAGCCACCCCATTCCCATGGGAACGAGCCCTCCAGGCGACTTTGATGCTCTCAGATGTGAGAACCACTGCCCTCCTTCCAACCCCCTCCCCCCCTTCCAGGGCTTCTGGTGAAAGGCGTACAATCCAAGGTTCAGGATTTTAACATGTAAAAGGAAGTTTGAGGGGTTCAGCAAAAGTCTTTATTCCTCCCATATGTGTAAGTCCTCACATTGAAACTCTGGGTTCTGAAGCATTTGGGTCTGCTCTACTCTGAAACTATCCACTTAGAAAATCAAAGTTGAGGGTTAGTTTCTTGTTGGCTATTAAATCTGCCTCCCCAAGGAGCAGGATGAGTGTCCAGGATGAGGACAGAGAGGAAATCGCTGGGAATTTACAAGTCAGTTCTTCAAAGATCTTTCTTCCACTACATACACAATGGGTTTTCAGTCCCATGCTCACATACCCTTCGTGTCAACGCCCGAGATCCCACAATATCGAGTTCACTCCCTGGTGTCATAGTCACTACATGGACTCTGGACCTGGCACCTGCACCACCTGAGGGTCCGCGTGCTCACCCACGCCCCCTCTCCACCCTCGTCACTGCTGTCACTGCCCATGCCCTGGCTCATCGCCCCAGGCCAACCACACAGCTCGTGTGCGACTTGGGCAAGTCACTTAACTTCTGGGCCTCAGTTGCCTCATCTATAAAATGCGGATTCCACGTACAATGTTCAAAACAGCTGATCGGGCAACTAACAAATTATACAGGCACTGGGAAGACACCAGCAAAACAAACAAAAACCCCACCCTCATGGAAGTGACAGTCTAGTGTGGTGGGGGTGGGGGAGGGGAGAAATATAATAAAAAAGTAAAATATAAAGTGTTTCAGATGGTGACAGATGCAACAAACAAAAAAACGGGGAGACAGTGCGCCTGGATGGGGAAGGAAGGAGGGTTGTGATTTTTTTTTTTTAAAGAAGGCGGCTAAGGAAGGAGCTGCAAATAAGGTGACCTAGGAGCAGAAATGTGAAGGAGCGGACTGCGTGGATACCTGGGGAGATGGCATTCTGGGCGCAGGGGCCTGCAGGTGCAAGGATTCTGAGGCTAGTGGGCACTTGGAGTGTTGGAGGACTAGCAAAGGAGACAGGAGGATCAGGGAAGACCTCTGATAAGGAGCTGGGGGAAGGGAGGGTTCCCTGGGCATGAGGGTTCTAGTTGCCATTGTCAGGACCTTGACTTTCTTGTGAGGGAGAGGAGCGCAGATTCGAGTGGAGGAGCGATCCGATCTGGCTTTGTATTTTCAGGTCACTGTCGCTGCTGGGTGAAAAACACGCTGGAAGAACCTGGGCAGGGGAAGAAGCTGGGGGAGCCGACAGAAATGGGGCTGCTGAAATAATCCAAGAAACAGTGGGGCTTGGCCCAGGTCAGGCTGAGGCTCTGTGCTCAATCAGAAGCCACAAGATCCACAGAGTGACCGGAGGTGAGGAGTCCGAGAAAGGAGGAGAGGGTCGATGGGGAGTCTCCCAAGTTCTTAGCCTGAGCAACTGCAAAGATGAAATTGACTTTTCTGAGATGGGATGGGATGGACAGAGAAGCAGGTTTCAGTAGAACATGTTCAGACGTGTGCAGATTCGGTTTCCTTTGGTCCAGGAGAGAAGCCAATGGGCTGTTGGACACAGAAGTCCAAGCTAGAGATAGTAATATGGGGAACTTTAGTGCATAGGTGGTATTTTTAGAAGGTCACAAGAGCACCTGCTTTGTATGGGATTAAGAATTAAACCAGTGAAGCATTTAGAACAGCACCTGGCTCATAGCAGGCACTCAATAAAAAATAGGTAATCACCATCATTTTATGTCACTACTCCCCCACCAACTTCCCAGTGGCCTCCAGCTTCCCACCAAGCTCACCTCCATGCTACTGGTCAGAGCCATCTTTCTAAAGCACAGATCTGCTCATCCCTCCCTGCTCAAACCTGCCATGGCTCCCTGTTGCCTACAAGATAAAATACAACAACCAAAAGCCCCCCCTCACACACACAAAGCCTTTCCTGATCCAGTCACCCTCACCAGCCCCAATTTCTACCACCACCCCCCACCTCCCACTTTGTCCTCCAGCAATAATAGGGAACCCTTTGTTCACAGCTTGGTGTCTTTGAACATGTAGCTGCCTCTGCCGTGACTTGTTCAGCAGCAAACTCTGATGGATTCTCACATCCTCTACGAAACCACCCTCCCCACCCAGAGAGCCGTCCCCTTTCCTGTGGTTCTGCCTCCTACCCTCACGGGTGTTCCTTTCACACACCCCAGGCCCTGCAGCTCCAAACACTGGGCATGCCACAGGCAAGGGACTCCAGGGGAGTGGATTCTCCAGGACAGATTTTATTGTTGTTACATTATCTTACATCAGCAAACAGAAGCTCAGAGAGGTGAAGTGACTTGCCCAGGTCACTCAGCTGGTAACCACTGAGGCCAGGAGTGGAGTCCAGGCTGGTCTGATGCCAAGTCCTGAGCTCAAATACATATGCACACTAGTGCACACACATTGAATTAGCAATCTCAGGCCACCTTAGGGGTGGGGGTTCCTTGGCATTTCAATTGTTTGCTACTTGGAAAGGGATCCAGTGCTAGGAAGATCCAGTGCTAGACTCAGAATGTCATTTGTTTATTCAATAGCTTATTCACTCATTCATTCTCTTACTCATTCATTTACTCCCTCATTATCTCATTCACTCATTCACAAGCACTTAATTGTTTCCACTTCTATTTCTTACTCCCAGCAGGCTCAGACCCTACCTTCTGGGCTATGGAAAGCCTGGCCAGGGGGGAAGATGACACCCAAAAGGTGGACCTTGCTGGGGACCTTGAGAGGGGAGAGGAGTTTACCAGCCAGCCCTGGGAAAGGGATATGCCAGCCTGAGGTTGAAATGCAAAGGTCCACAGCTGCTGGAGACCTCAAGTAGACCTTCCAGAAAGAGGGTACCTGGGGGCTGGAGATGAGAGGCTGGCAGGGGATCTTTGGGAGAGAAGTTTGGCGGCATGGGCAGGGACCAAGGTCAAGATTAATTTGGGAGTTAGGTGTGGGAGCAGGGTTAAAGTTTGGGATGGGTTTAGCATTAGAGTTTGAAATTGGATTTCTTTTTAACTTGCCTTTTCCAAAAGGATTTCTAATGCCTGCATCAGTGTTAAGGATCTAGGGTTATGACTAAGGCTGCCAGGAGCCGAAGGATCCCTGGTGGGCTCTATGGTTGGGCCTCAGGTGCCGTATAATAAAATTAGTACTCCAGGGAGCAAAGCCAACATTTGCTGAGCATGGGCACCCCCACCGCGTGGCACCACCAACAATGCCTGGGCATGGAGGTCTTCCTTTTCCTCTTAGCATGGATACCCCGGGCGGGGAGTCCTGGGCACTATTGTTCAACCACTTTGGACCCCCCAGTGCCCACCTGTTCAACTGCTGCAGACTAGGATGCAAATCTGTGTTTTCAGCATCTTCTAGTGCCACCCGGCGGGTGCCCCATGGAGGCTACTTCTCAAGCCTTCCCTCCTGACCCCCCAGAGCCCAAAGCAGGCTCTGTGCGCCTCGGCTTCAGGAGCCCCTTCCCGCGCCGCCGCAGCCCTGGGCCCCGGAGCGCTGACTCACGCGGGGCGCCCCCGGCCCCGGCCCCTCCCAGGCGGGCTCGGCGCGGCCGGGGTCCCGCGCCGCCGCGGGCAGGGAGCCGCGCAATTACCCTAATTACAGCCCGGCCTCCGCGGCGGTGGCGAGCGCGGCCACGCCGTCCCGAGAACGCCCCCGGCCCCGGCCGGAGCGTGGGAACCGCCGAGCCCTCTGCCCCGGGCGGCGGCCGCAGCGTCGGGAGCCCGCCCGCCCGGGAGGCGGCGATGGCCGATAAGCCGCCCGGCCCGGGCGCTCGCTCCGCGCCTAATTACTGGGCCGCGCTCGGCGCGCTCGCGGCTCTTTCATCTCCGGCTCCCAGCGCCCCGCGCCCATTAATCCCAAATCCCCACACCTGGGTGGGGAGCCGCAGCCCCATTTGCCTGGGGAAGCCGAGTGGCCACGCGCTCAGAAAGGTTCCCACGCGCCTGTCCTCGCTTCCTTCATTCATTCAGTCACCAAGCCAACGCTCACTGGGTGCCTTCTGCTATTGTTTCCTTGTCTGTAAAAAGGGAATGATGTGTGCCTCTCAGGCTGGTGCTGAGGGCCGAGTTGGACACCGGACGAAAGAGACGGCTCGCCTGCGCTAGACGCATCCAAATGCGCGCTGGCTCGTTTGGTTCTCCGCGCAACCCTGCGTGGGATAAAACCCCATTTTACAGACGTGGAGACTGAGGCACAGAGAGAGAGGCTGTGGGATTTGCAGGGGGAGCCAGGGTGTCTGATCTGGGTCCTCCAGAGCATCTCCCAAAGCCTGGGCTCCACCACGCCATGAGGGCGCAATCCACGCCTGCCACGCCAGTAATAACAGTTGACATTTCTGGAGCGTTTATTCTGTGCCAGGCATCATGCTAAGTGTTTTCTATGCATTATCTCTCATAATCCTTGCAATAACAACTTCAAATGCTGAGTAATAGAATTTTGCCATTTTCAGAGGAAGAAACTGAAGCTGAGCGAATAGGTAAGATGCCCAAGATCACACAGGTCAAGCAGCTGAAGGGAGGCTTGAGTCTCCCTTCAAACCCACCAGAAGTGCAGGTTCTGTGTCATGAAGCTTAAAAGAAGCCGCAGCCTCCTCTCCCCCCTTCCTGATGTCCTTTCCAACCTCCAGCTTAGAATGGGCAAAGCCCACTGAATGCTCTTGGCCTGGTGACCCGCTGATCAGCTCAAAATACTCAGAGAACAGTTTAGAGGAGATTTGGTGCTGCGGAAAGGTGTGAGATAGAGACAAGCAACCTGAAAGTTTAAACTCTCTGGGCCTCCGTTCCTTCACCTATAAAATGAGGCCTGCAGTCACTTCTGCATCCCCCTAGCACTGTTGTTCATTAGCTGTTCTTACATTTATTGATTGCATCTTTCGCTTAGAACATTTTTTGAATGCCAACTGTGACCTCGGTGCCAGGGTTGGGTGTCCTGGTTTGTCCAGGACTGAGTGGTTCCCAGGATGCCCGAGCTGACAGCTGAAGCTGAGGGTCCTGAGCAAACCAGGATCATTGCCCCCTCCCTCCCCTCTTCACTCCCACCAGTTTGGGGATTTTGCTGCATCATAGCCTGGCCTGGTACCTTTGACAATTGGAAAGGTTCCTGCCCACAGGGAGGGATGCCCCATGTGAACTGTTGGAACTAGAACAGCGCGAGGGTGAGGCACCCGAGTGATGCGCTGTGCTCAGCTTTTTCCCAGTCCTCTGGCTCCAGGCCCAGGCAGATATGCCCAAGCCATCCTACCCATTGCCTGGCTGGGAAAGCCAAGGCTGAAAGACTGGCAGTGGCTTTCCCACAGCAGCTGCTGTGAGTCAGTGCCCAGGGGCAGGGGTGGGCAATGCCACCTTTACCCACCCACTTGCTGTATGATCTCCAGCAAGCCACTTTACCTCTGTTGGTGCTGCCTCCCGTCCTTCCCTGGAATTGGGGAGTGAGGGTGACTGGGTGATCTCCAAGCCCAGTGGAGAACTGACTACTTACCCGCAGGCCTTTCCAGGAACACTCCACTTCTTTAGGAACTCCCAGAGAAGCAGGTCTCCCCAAGGTGGGGGCATCTGCCAAGAATTTGGTCACTGCTGGGTTCTTGGCAGTAGCCAGATGAGGACATGCCAGGAGTAACCTAGAAAGACTGGCCTTGGAAATCAGATGGAGTGGGCCTTAACCCCAGCAGGCCTCTGAACTTCTCTGAGCTTCATTTTCCTCCCCTGTGGAAAGGGAACAATAGCAGCTACCTCCCACCATGGGGGTCGTCAGTACAATTGCAAAGATGAGGGGACAAGCCAAGTGTTCAGGACACACCAGCTCCCTTCCTGCCTCTTTACTGGTCCCTGCACTCCTGGTCCCAGCTGGTTTGGCCTCAGGCTTTGTCCTCTTTATCTGTGCCCCTCCTGCCCCTCCATTCACTTAACAGACATTCATTGGGTGTCCACCACGTACTGGTCTTTTTAGGTCCTCAGGTGGGGCAGATATAGGAAACCACGGAATCTCTTTTCTTACGTGGGAAGCCCTGGTGACTCCTGGAACCTCAGAAAAGGAGAGGAGAAAAGGTAACAATTCAGCTCCCTCGCCCCTCCCTTCTCACTGACTATCACCCTCCACCCACACTTCCTTTCCCTTCATCCCTTGACTCCCACCATCAGCACCATCACCCCAAGTTCCAGTGCTCTTCTGGATCACTCCAGCAGGGAAGCCTGCCTCAGCTTCCCCACGTAGAGTTAACTGCACTTTCCCCCAGCAAGTCTGGCCAGTCTCTATCTGCAGCCAAGTCCAAGGTCTGGCTCATTGCAGGAAGCAATGAATATGGAAAGAAGAGAGAAAAGTCAAAAGGAAGGGGGTGGACCTGAGTCTTCTTTCAGCTTTTGGAGAGTTGCCAAAAGAAATGTCCCATGCTGTGCCCAGGCTGTGATGTTCTCTCTGGAAAAGAAGGTGACAGAAAAGAAGAGGATGCCCACTGGGCTGAGATACATCTGCCTCCTTCCAGCAGCTTCCTGCCTCGCCTCTTGCCCCTGTCTTACACCTTCAGGGCCCATCAGCAACCCATCTCCACTGGCAGGAGGCTGCCAGTGTGGGTATCAGCTTTGCTAGGAGTAGGGGGTCTTCTTGAGAAAAATTAGTCCTTGTGCATGACGGACTTGACCAGATGACCTCTAGTCCTTCCAAAGACAATCTTAGGGTGCAGAAATCGTGAGACTTCCAAATCTTCCTACCCAGAATCCATGGTGTAAAACTGCTGTCCAGTGTGGTAGCCACTATCACATGCAGCTACTGAGTACATAAGATGTAGCTAAACCAAACTCTGCTGTCAGTATATAGCAGCTATACCAGATTGAATATAAAAATGTGAACGACCTCTTTCATTTTTATGTTAATCATACATTGCCATGATATACTTTTAGATAGATTAGATTTAATAAAACATGTCATTAAAATTAATTTCACTTGTTTCTTTTTACTTTAAAAAATCATGACTCCTAGAACATCTACGGTTTCATACGAGCCTCAAGTTGTATTTCTATTATGCAGCACTGACCAACGAGCTGGCGGGCACAGAGCCCAGCCAACACTTCTCCCCTTGGCACCAATCAGCTCTGGGGGAGTTGGAGCCTTGTTCTCTTCTCAGGTGGGAAGAACCAGATCCCAATACCTGATAAGAAAGTGTTTCTTCCTCCTCCAAAATGTGGGCACCCCAAATCTCCACTTCTCCCTTAGCAGCTAATTACTGGACAATGAAGAGCAGAGCCTGCCCTCCAGGGCGGTGCTCCCACCACAAGGAAGACAGAACTCAAACATGGCAGGGAAACTCCTGTCCAGGTTGGCTCCAGTCCAGCAAGAGCCAGGCTGGCTCACCCAGAGGAAACCCCTAGCTGTCCCCTTCTGCCTCGCCCAGCCCTGTCCCCTAAGTCTAAGCCAGTGTCGGGGGGCACCCCTATCCTATATCCTGACAGCACCAGGCTGTCATTCAAGGGGGCACATGATTCTCCCCTCATGGTATCTACAGACCAGGCAGGGAGGCAGGTCACACTCACAGGGTAGCTGGAGGTGCCCCCACAGCAGCCTCCCCCTGCTAGGAGACAGCGGGTCTGTAATAAGACATGGGCGTAAGGCCCTGTTTCTCCCCACTGCACCTCACCAATACACCCCTCCTTATTTTGAAAAGGAAATGAAGAGCAGGGCACAGTGGTTAGCTGTAAACCTCAGCACTCTCCAGGCATGAGGTTAAACCCTAGTTGACCAGTGGCTTGCCCTATGACCTTGAGCATGAAGTTCCCTGGGCCCAGGGCCACAATCCTCCTTTCATCCAGTGGGACAATCACTGCCTGCGCCTGCAGGGCCGTTGTGAGACACCCACAAGATGAAACAGGCTCGCGGAAAAAGGGCTCACCAAGCTCAGCTCCTTCACTCTTATTCACAGTAGCAACAGAATCCTTCCTCATTCACACATTTCTTTAGCCAAGGACAATCAACCAGCCCAAGGCTGCCACAGGAGTTTCTCTGGGACTCTAAGGACCCATCATTGGAAAATAATTGACAAGAAAAGGGTCTGGCCTGGTGGTTCATCAAGACCAGCCACATCCCCCTGTGATGTGTCGGGCCTGTGCTGGTGAGCGTTGGCTGGTCAGCATAGACTGGGGTGGGCGGCCATGTGGTGAGGAGAGCCCTGTCTCCCTCCCCCCATACACAGGACAGCCAGGTTGGGGGAAGGGAGAAGCTAAAGGGGAAAGTGGCTAGAGAACCCTGATTTCCTCCGTTCACTTGGGAAATGGAATGGTGAGAAGGGTATAGCTTCCAGTTCTCAGTTAAACCACATTTCAACCAAACGTGGAGCTTATTTATTTATTTATTTTTTAAGATTTATTTATTTATACAAGTACTGGGGTACAGGCCAGATGCATGGGAGGGTGAGAGGATTCACCAGAGACAGAGTAGGGAACAGAACAGGCAGACTGACGAAATACACTGCTGAGGGGAGCAGCGGGCGAGACAGGAGAGGTCTGCTGTGCCATGTGGAATTCTCACTGGCCGGCTGGGATCGAACCCGCGCTGCAGAGGCTGCAGACAGCTCCACAGTGCAGCGCTCAACTGCCTACACCATCAGGGAGGCCCCATGGAGCTTTTTTAAGTCCCAGAATGAGTAGTTTGTCCCAGCAATTCCAGCTCCTCAGTTGGACAAACTGGCACCAAGACAGTAGTCATATTAGCACATAATCATGGAAGACAAAATGTTGTGCCCTGATTTTTCTGCATTTAAATTAGTTTTCAATATATCTCTGCTGCTGTGTTTATATAACTTTGCCAACTGCTCTTCCTTGAGAGAAAACAATAGTTGGTCGAGGCTTCCTTTGGGGAGGGCCTATCCAGTTCCTTGTGTTTCCAGAGACTCTAACTGGGAAATCAGAATGAAGTCTAAATGAAGAAATTCCTTCCAGTGAACTGAAACCCACTTCCTGGTGACGTCTGCCCACGGCTCCTCCATTTGTTTGCAGAGGGTCCTTCCACCCAGAGACTTCCACCCCCGCAGCAGGGGCCAGCCGCTCCGCTGCGTAAAGGCAGCGTGATTGGAACTCCTTGACGCCTCCCTTCTCTGGGCTGTCTTCCTGTTCCTTCCATGCAGGGCCCCCTCCCAACCCACCCTCAATTCCTTGGACCACCACCCACCTCTGGCGGGGGACTGGGGCGGGGGTATGGGAGGCAGAGCAGGGCTTCGTGGAGGGTGTGGGCTCTGCTGTCAGGCAGACTTGGTGTGGATCCCCGCCACACCTCTTTCTGGCTGTGTAACCTTAGACAAGTTACTCTACCTCTCTGGGTCTCCATTTTCAGTTTCCTCACTTGGAAGCAGAGATGATAATAACAGCTCCCATAACATGGTTGTGTCATGAAGGTGACACAGGCCTGAGAACAGTGTTTGGCACCTCTTACGCTCAGTGTGTCTCAGCTAGGGTGTGCTTAGAGGTCCTGCCCTCCCCACCTCTCAGAGTTTTTCATTGGTCTCAAGGGAGGAAGTTGTCCCAATCTGGGCCAAGGAGTCTTTCCCAGGGAAGTTTAGAGCTGGGATGCAGAGAAAGAAGTTTTTCTTCATTAACTGAAGCTGCAAGGTTTCACATTCACTCATGTTTTTTTTTTGTTTTTTTTGTTTTTTTTTTTAATTTTTTTTTTTTTTTTTAAGATTTATTTTATTTATTTATTTATTCATACAAGCACTGGGTACAGTCAGAAGCGCGGGAGGGTGAGAGAATTCACCAGAGTCAGAGCAGGATGCAGAACAGGCAGAAGGACCGAAGTACACTGCTGAGGGGAGCAGCGGGCGGCAGGAGAGGTCTGCGCGCCATGTGGGACCCTCCTCTGGTGGCCGGGGAGCAGCCGGGGATCGAACCGGCACTGCAGAGGCTGCGGGCAGCTTCGCAACCCCGTGTTCAACCGCTGCGCCACCGGGGAAGCCCTTCACTCATGTTTTCTATATCATGAAGATCCATATGCTGTGCAAGAGGGGACAAAAAGCTAATGTTCAGGAGAAAGCAAAGAAAATGGACACCCAGAGAATATTCTGGTTCTAATGACTCCTAAAGAGTCCATCCAATAAGCTTTTGCTGTATAAAAACTGCTTTGAAACTTAGGGTGGCATGCAGTGGCCCTTTATTGGCTCCTGATTCTCTGTGCTGCTGTTTGGCTAGACTCAGTGGGACAATTATTCTGCTGGCCTCTCCTGGGCCTGGCCATGCAGTTGCAGGCAGGGGCAGCTTGACCAGAACTGGATGGTTCAGGATGGCCTGAAGGTGACCAGGCATTTATTGAATGTTTGACATATGCCAGGCACTGTGGGAAATACCAGAGTGGAGAAATTAACATTTACTGAGCTCCTAATTTGTGTTAGACCAGTGATGAAAGTTTAGGTGTGGTATCTGACTTAACCTTCTGATAATGTGGTCAGACGTTACTGTCAATCGCCCATTTTACAGATAAGGACACTGAGACCCTGAAAAGAGGAATCTTGCCTAAGATTTCAAGATCCAGAGGGGCAGAACTGGAATTCAAATCAAGGACCCCTGGGTGTCTGCAGAGCCTACCCTAGCCCTTCCAACATCAAGAGGATACCTTGGCCTTGTCCACATGCTGCCTTAGGTCAAGGGGCCTGGTGGACATGACAGCTGACAGTGTCAGATTCAGTGCCATCATTCAGCAAATGAGCCCCCTACCTATTTTGTGGTAGGTACCATGTTAGGTACAGAGATATGGAAGTGACTCAGACACAGGATGCGGCAGCAGCAGCGTGGAGGAGGGGTGATTAATCATGCCCAGTTTGGGCTCAGTGTTAACTGGTTTGCCAGCCTGATTCTTAAGGGATGGGTGATGCTGTTGAGGAAAAGCGATTCTGCCCAGTCCCCCTTCCTGCAGATGTGCAGGGTCCCAGAGACCCAGTTATAAGCCATCAGAGATCTGGACCATTATCACGGGTGGGTCAAGGGCCTCTAGACCATTCTCTGAACCTGTCTACAAAGCTGGGCACAGGTCACCCATTCATAGGATACCTGCAGATGCCAGGAGAGAAGGAGCTGCTTCCAGGATAAGGTGACACCCCTGCCATCCTCTAAGGCAGCTCAGGAATTGCCAAACCCAAGGAAGCCATCTCTGCCAGTCCAAGAATGGGGCCACTCAGAGACACAGCATCCAGTGCCCGGAGCCCTCTCTCTGGTGGGCAGGCGTGAGCATCTGGGTGGCAAGGAGAGCAGTGGAAGGAGCCCGCCCTTGAAATGATCCAGAACCTGTTGTGAATTCAACCCACATTCATTTTTGGCTGTGTCCCATAGGCTGGTGATTCACCCTTCCTGACTATCCTTCTCACCCTCTGCACAATGGGGACAGAACTCCCATCTTAGGCGACACTTTTTGTGTTTCTTGAGCAAGAATGAGCAAGACCAGGACTGCGTTGGGAGGAAACCAGGGCACCTCCTGGAACTCCAGGGAGAGATCCCAAGAGACTGGCACTGCGCCTGAGAGCCACCCAGAACTCAGGCAGGATTCCCCGTCTGCCTCCTCTCTCATCTCTGTCCCCCCGAGCTTGCTTCATTTTTCTCCTCTGCAGACAGATTGCTCCCCTTCACCTGGCGCCTGTGGCTAAAGCTGGTGCCCCCTCAGACCACATATAGTTTGTGATGACAGTCCCAGCGCGTTCAGCCTGACTGCTGTCTTCCTGTCTCCATCCCAGACTCCTGGGAGAATCTAGCCCAGCTTGGCCCTAAGGTCTACCACTCTTGTCTATGGCACAGGGGGCATGTCCAAGAAAGTTGGGTCACACAGCACAGCTGGAACTACCAATGCTAAGACGAGGAAGGGGCATTTTTCGTAGGAATATTGTTATGAGCTAAGCAGATCCCCCCAAGGGCTATCGCGAGGGTTCTAACAGAGGCATCTAATAGGCGTGCACGTCTATAGATGCTCTTAAGTCAGCTTCCCTAGAAGCAGCTCTGGGGAGAAGAGGAGGGAGGAAGAGAAGGGGTGGGGAAGGACAGAGGATGCAGCCCCAGACTGGCCCACAGGCCCCTCTGGAGGAGCAGCTGGCCCCGACTCACACTGAGGCAAGAGGACTAGACTTTCGTAGCCTCATGTTTCTGGCCCAAGGACTGGCAGGGACCCGTTGGAGGAGGGGAGGCTTCCACTTGACTGAGGCGATGCTCAGATTCTCCGGAGGAGGGGAAGCCGTGATTGTCAGCAGCCTTCCGGCAGCCGGGAGGAGGGTGTGCCAGGAGATCCGGCGGGGCACCGGCAGCATCCCTGACAGCGTCCCTCAAGACACATGTGGGCACTAGTTGGCTCGTGCCTTCACCCTTCTTTTTTTATGTGTTTAAGAGTCATATTAAATTATGTATACGTGCTTTTCATATGCTGTGTATCACATCCAAAGATAACTATTACTACCAAGATTGAATATGCAAAAAATGTAAATGTAATGGGACTACATGTGATTTGCCTAACATGCTGATTTTAGAACACATTGTGCCTCTCGCTTCCTCCCCGAGGTTAAATATGATTCCACTGAAAGTAGAGTCCTTCGGCAGTCTCCCTCAGTCCTGACGTGGGAAACAAGGGGGGCCCCCTCGTTCCAGGGCCTGCCCATCTCCCTTGAAACACATCCAACCTCTTGATCAGCTCTCAGCACCCACGTGACCTGAACCCTGCCCACGTCGCTCACCACCCTCCAGCCTTGGGGCCTTGGTTCGGGTCCTCAAACCCACCAGATTTTTCCCATTTGAGTCTTTGAGAAGCATCTTTTCCCAGAACATCTCCCTTCTGATCTTTGCAAAGTTAGTTCCTCTTCCTCAGGTTTAGCCTAGTGTCTGTCACCTGTCTGGGAGGCCTTCCTAGTCCTCTTCTTTCTAAAGTAAGTTCAATTCCCCTAGTTCTTTCCTTTCCAGCCCTTGACAGTGTGTGGCTATTTTGTTTCTCACTTGATTCTTGTCTCTGGATTGTGAACTCCAGGGTATCAGGAAGTGCTGGCACACAGTCAGAGTATTTATTGAATGAACGAATGAATGAATGAGTTGAATCTGTTGCCGTTTCCAGCAGATAACCTCAAATTCATCCACTGGCAGGAGAAAAAGTCCAAATAGGAGGATCACTTTCCTGTCAGAACCCTTCCGTGGCCCCTTCCTACCTCCAGAGTGGCTGGCAATCCCTCGCTGGAGCAGGCAAGTATGGAAGGGAAGTTTAAAGACATAGGTTCAAGTCCCATCCTGGCCACTCGCTAGCTCTACATTAGCCAGTTTGATTCCCTCTCTCTACCTCAGCGCCCTTCCACAAAATGGGTGAAGCCTCTCCAGCCTTTCCTCTTGTGTTGTTGTAAGAAGGTGTCAAAAGCTCAGCACAGATGATTTTCCAGGGCCTGCACTCTTTAGGCCTGATCGCTCCCTCTCCAGACAACGCGACCATTCTTCTGGCCCCACCCAGCTACCTGGGACTTCCTGAACTTCACCCAGTACATTCACTTCATGCCTTGATGCTTTCATTCCAGAGCGGTCAAGAGAGCTCGTTTCCCTGCCTTCCACATTTGTCCAGATCCTGCCCAACTGATAGGGCTCACTCCTCCAAGACTTTGTCCCCAGCTGGGGCTCACAGAGTCTCTGATGTCTGCTTTACACCTGGAAACATCTTCCTCCCTCCTCTCTGTGTGGCTGCAGAGCAGAGAGAACCCATCTCCACCAAGACAGCCACCATCTAGTAACTGCAGACCAAAGAGACCAAAAAGCACTTGCTAACTGATTTGCAGGCTAGGAAAGCATAGTGCTTAGATGCACCTGCTCCAAAGAAGACGCATTTGGCCTTGAACCTCAGGATGCATGGGAAAGAAACCTCACTATAGCAGCTTCACTAAGTAGGGCATGTTTTTACCTCAGAACCTGAAGACCAGAGTAGGCCTTCTGGGATTGCCGTGGAGGCTCCATCGAGCCCAGGCCCCTCCTAGATTCCACTCTGCCCTCCTTGGCAAGCACCATTATGTCTCTGTGCCAGTTTTCTCACCTACTAAATAGGAATAACTACCTTCTTGATAGGGCTATTGTAAATATCAAGTGAGCTGACATATGTATAAAGCATAGAAAAGGATTAGGCCCAGATTAAGTGTCTGTAAGTGTTAGCTACTACGATTCGGACTCTGAGTGTGATTATTCTGTCCTCGTGCCCCTCTGGGCATCATGTTCTCTGCCCTGGCCGCAAAGGAGGTCAGGAAAAGCACAACAGGTGAGTATTGGCTGAATCTATCTGATTTTTTTTTTCAATTGAGGTGAAATTCATATAGCAGAAGACTCTCCATTCTAAAGGGAACAAGTCAGTGGCATCTGATAAATCACCATGTGGTGCCACCACCCACCACTTAGCTAGTTCCAAACACTTTTGTCACCCCAAAAGGAACCCCCATGCCCATTAGCAGTTCTTCCCCATTCTCCCTTCCCCCCCAACCCGACATTTTGTCCCTGTGAATTTCCTGCACAATTCCACCATTTTTAAGAGTTTCCTAGAAGACCCCCAAACTCTTCTGCTCACCTCTTACTTGGCCAGTAATCTCCTGTCATTCTATATTCTAATGCCTCTTGAGGTCCAAGAACTGTGTTTTGTTGAGTCTAAGAATTCTTTTTTTAACATTTTAACTTTTCCAAAATAAGAATCTTTTTATATAGATAAGAAGATACAGATAAGATAGTGTGTTGCTTTAGTAGATGTCAGACACTGTTCCAGGTGCTGGGGCTACTTCAGTAAAGGAAACCATTCCCTGCTCCTATAGAACTGACATTGTAGTGACAGGGAGATGAACAATTAAACATCATCCATAAACAAACTATTTAATATGTTAAAGGATGATAAATACTTAGAAAAGAATAGAAAGTAGAGCAAACAAGATCCACTGGAAGGATGAAACAGGGACTGGTTGCTGAATTAGTGCAGTAGTTATCTATTGCTGTGTAACAAATCACCCCAAACATAGTAGCTTAAAGCAACACACGTGTCTTTATCTCAGTTTCTGTCGGTCAGGAAAATCCAAGCAGGGCTCAGGTAGGTCATTCTAGCTCAGTGAGGTTGCAAACAAGATGTCAGCCAGAACTGTAGATCCAAAAACTTGACCAGGGCTTGGAAGGCCCTGAGGTGGCTCACACGGATGGCTGCTGGCACAAGGCTTCAGTTTCTCATGGTTGGCAGGAAGCCTGGGTTCTTTGGCATTTGGGCCTCTCCCTGGGGCTGTGTGAATGTCCTCACAACATGCTAGCCAAGCTCCCCAGAGCAAGTGATTCAAGATAGAGGCCAAGGAGAAGCCCACAACACCTTTTATGACCTGGTCTTGGAAATGACATTTTCATTTCTGCTAGATTCTATTAGAGGTGAGTCACTATGTCCAGTCCACACTCAAGAAGAGGGGAGTTTTAGGAGGAGTATCAAAGAATTTGTGGACATTTATGGGTAACCACTACAATTAAATAGGGTAGTCAAGATAAAAGAAACAGAATATTTGAGCAGACTTGAGGAGGTGAGGGAATTAGCCCAACAGATATGGGGGTGAGGGAGGTGTGTTCTGGACAGAGGAAATAGCTGTAGCTTTTGGAGTAGGAGTTTACATGGAATATGAGTAAAGAAGAAAGACTAAACACTGGGGCCTCCCTAGAGGGAAGGCCACCATCTTTTCCTGCATTAACAGACATGTGACCTTGGACAAGTCACTTCTCCAAGTTCCAGTTTCCTCCTCTGTGAAATGGGAATGACATCAGTTACTACACACAAGTGTATTATGAGGATTAATAAGAACACATGTAAAGTATCCACCCTATGACTGGTACCTAGTGAATACTCAATGAACATGAGCTAATATTATTCATATTCTGATCAGCTGCAATAGCGTCATTCTTATCACCTGAGCATCAGGTATAGAGTGATGTAAATTCATCAGCTGGGAGTTCTTGGAGAACATGGTTTTTAAAGGATCTGGTAGAAACTTTCCCCTCTTCTGCGACCTAGAAAGAAGGTAGCAGAAGAGACAGACTTTGCTTGCCAGTCTCAAGTCTCAGAGCAATTTCTAGTTTTGATCAGCAAGGGGCTCTTAACTCCAGACTCCATGAACCCCTATGGACCTCATGGGTCCCCCAGACACCAGCTGACCACCCAATTTATATGCAGTCGTTTGTGACCTAGATGTTTATAGCTTTCCATAAGATCTCAAAGAATGACTTAATCCTGCAAGCTTAAAAATCACTAGCAGACCAATGCCTGACACATAGTAGGTGCTCAATAAAGGTATGTCGACTACTCTAAAGAACTTTTTAAATATTCACACACTTTTTTTTTTTTTTTGAGGAAAACTGTTTAATGGCACAATGGCTCCCAAACCTCAGTGTCCTTAGACCAGCTCTATTTGAATGACAGGGCTGCTTTTTGAAAATACAAATTCTGATGATTCAAAAATACCCTCAGAGGAGCTGAGTCAGACAGTTTGCTTGGGGCCAGAGATCTAGGATTTTTCAAAGGCCTTTTCCTCCCATCTCCTGTCCTCCCCTCCCCCACACCGCATCCCTCCAGGCTAGTGGAGGTGCAGCCAGGTTTTGGGTTTCCCTGTGAAGCCCTAATTGGAGAGAGGGAGACTCAGGAGAATGTGGTGTGCAGCTTTTTCACACCCATGTGATCACACCCATGGTCACTTGTGACCTTTCCACAAGCTCTCAGGGTGACTGGGCAGGGATTACAATCTCTCTTTTATTGAACAGAAAGCTGAAACCCTGGGAATCAAGTGACACCCCCCTCCCACAGCCCAACTGTCACATTGCCTGAGGGTGGGGAGATACGATTAGAACTGGGCCTTTGGACTCTCACTCTAGGGCTCTCCCCTCTGCACCAACTGGATAAACCAAGTTCCAGGAAGTCCCAAGGCCACTACTGGGGGGGGGGGGCTGGGGGGGGGGTCAGGCAGAGGAGGGAGGGGCGGAACAGCAACCATGTGGAGAGCAAGGTTCAGGAAACTGTCTGCCAGCCACAAACCCCAGCTGTTCTGAGCACCCAGGCATTCACATGCTGACTCCGACTGTGCAGGACCCTGCCAGCTGCTTTCCCCTGGTGCATCTCAGTCTCCCAATCTGCAAAATGGACTGATACTCCATTCCCTGCCCTCAATAAAATGCTTTGTAGAATGTAAGGCACTCTAAACATCCAGTTGTTATTACTATTGCTGTCAAGGGAAGGTTCAATATCAGCCCAGTGGGAGGTCTCTAGGGACCAAGCTAAATCCAGTTGTCTTTCATTTGAGGTACATTTTTGAGCACCTACTATGTGCCAGGCACTGGGCTAGACACTTGTACATGCATGGCCTCATTTAACCCTCAGATTACCCCAATGGTGACATTTTATAGATGGAGAAACTGAAACTCAGGGGGAATGAGTTGTAGTTCATTCATCCAACTTTTACCAAAAGCCTTCTTTAGGTCAAGTGCTGAGGACACAAATATGAACAAGTCCTTCAGGAGACATGCCCATAAATTACTTTAATAACAACTCAGTATGCGCTTCCACAGACAAGCGAGTGGGAGCAAGAGGAGGCGCACTGGCTCCCAAGGGGTTATGGAGTGGAGAGGCTGACCTCCCCCAGGACCTGCGCCACTGGTCCTGTCAAGGCTTTGCTGTATATTCCCAGGAAACCTCTTCAGCCACTGAGCCTCTCTCTCCATCTGGAAAATAAATAGGTTGAGTTTATGATCCTGCAGTTCTCGGGGTGTAAGTCTCGGGCCCCTCACTCCACCTTCTGGTCAGTTGAAGCTCAGCCCCGGTCATCCCGAAGGTTGAGCCCGGGAGAGTCAGATCAAGCCCCATGGAACGTGCCAAATCTCCGCCTAAGCACAGCGCTGCTCGGCCAGACTTGGGGTCCAAAAGGCGGCGCTCGGGCGGGGGCAGGGTAGAGATTTCTAGAGGCGCGGTGCAGCCCGCCCCGGAGCGCCCTAGCCGGCCAATGAGCGCCCGAAGGCGGGGAGGCCCTGCCCCCGGGTTTAAGACGCCTGGGAGGCCCGGGGCGCGGCGCCTTGAAGTCCTCCGGTGCCGTCTGGGGGTGCGCCGAGTCCCCGCCGCCGGGAGCTGCAGCCACGCGGCGCGCTGGCGCTCTCGGCTCGGCGTGTCCCGGGCTGGGCAGGCGCTAGGGTCGGATTCGGTTTCCCTTCGCCCGGCAGAGCTGCGGGAAGCGCACGCGGCCGGGATCCCTGGCCGCCGAGGCCCGGCCGACCCGGACCGGGGACGCGGGGGCTGACCGTGCGCGCCCAGCCGCCGCAGGCTGCCGCCCCGCGGCCATGGCCGACCACCTGATGCTCGCCGAGGGCTACCGCCTGGTGCAGAGGCCGCCGCCCGCCGCGCCCGCGCACGGCCCTCACATGCTCCGGACGCTGCAGCCCTACGCGGGCCCGGACCTGGACAGCGGGTTGCGCCCGCGGGGGCCTCCCCTGGGCCCGCCGCCGCCCCCGCCCGGGGCCCTGGCGTATGGGGCCTTCGGGCCGCCGCCCGCCTTCCAGCCCTTCCCCGCCGTGCCACCGCCGGCCGCCGGGAGCGCGCACCTGCAGCCCCTGGCTGCGCTGTACCCGGGTCGCGCGGCGCCCCCCAGCGCGCCAGGAGGTCCCCTGGGCCTGCCGCCGGCGCCTGGCACGCCTGCCCCGCTGCCGCCGGCGCCCGCGCACGCCCTGGGCTGCATGGACGCGGAGCTCATCGACGAGGAGGCGCTGACGTCGCTGGAGCTCGAGCTGGGGCTGCACCGCGTGCGCGAGCTGCCCGAGCTCTTCCTGGGCCAGAGCGAGTTCGACTGTTTCTCGGACTTGGGGTCGGCGCCGCCCGCCGGCTCCGTGAGCTGCTGACCGCTGCCCGGCGCCCGCCCCGCGCGCGCGAGGAGAAGGGCTGACGGCCCCCGGGACTCCGCATCCAGCGCCCGCCCGGCACGCGCCCTCCGTGAGGGTGGAGGCGGTTCGTGCACGGAGCCCACGCCGGGCTGGGACCCCTGGCCCGGCTGCAGGCCCTGCCTCCTGCAGGATGACACTTTGGCGTCACCATTCGGTCAGTCGGGGAGCCCCAGCGGCAAAGTGAAGAGCACTGGAACCTCTTGGGATTCCTCGTTCTTGGATTCTGTGTCCTCTCCTCTCGAACGCTCCCCCGCTCCATTCCCCCCAATCTGAGCCATTCCAGGCCGCTGCCTGGTTCCCTCTCTCTTCTTGTGCAACCAGCTGCGGTCACTGGGTCCTTGGAGCTGTCCGCCCGCCAAGGCCGGGTGAGCCCAGAGCCGCTGGGCCTCGCCTGGGAGAGCACAGTCTGCACAGCCTCAGCTCTGCAGAGTGGAGCAATGTCCCAGCTGGCCTCCAAAACCAAAATAAAACTGGGTCACTTTACAGTCTCGTGTTTTCATTTTCATTTCCTTATCACTCCAACCTTCAACTTTATTTGGCTTCTAGAGTCCGGAGGCTGTTGGGGACCTGGATAGGGTGGAGACCGCAGCCCCTGGCTGTGGCCAGGAAAGGAAACTGACAGTTTCTTTTGAAAATATGAGTTGTGCAATTGTTATGTCACGACAGGGAAAGCAGAGGCTGCCGCCACCCAGCGGCAGGGTAACCCAAGGGCACAAGCCTGGGAAGTCACAGCTGCTGGGAGGTGGGAGAGTTTGGTGGTGCTGCCCCCATCTGTTTGCTCAGGTAGCACAGAGGTCAGAGGGAGCTGGGTGGTACCTAGATTCAGATAGCCCTGGCTTTGAGCCCTGTGGTCTCACCCTTGTCCACATCACCACCCATTCAGATTCTTGGGGCTGTTTCTTCAGGGAGAACTGGTCCCAGCAGGAGGTGGCTGTGAAGATCAGCTGCCTGCGAGTCTAGCACAGTGCCAGACACCTGGGCAGTGTGCAATCAATGATGGGGTGGTTCTTCTGCAAACTGTGCTAGCAGTGTTCCGGGCCCTGTGCCAACCTGGTACATGCCATCATGGGGCCACAGTCCAGGTGAAAGTGGGGAGGAAGCAGACCTGGAAATCAACTTATCTTGGTATAAGGAAGAGCGTGGAAAGGACTCAGAAACAAGAAGCAACCCAAGAGCAAAGCCAGAGGAGGAGGCATTTCAGCTGGTAGGGATGGGGTCAGTTCAGGCTTCGGGGGGGGGGGTGTTTTGTGTGTTGATAGAACCTTGAATGACGAGTACATCTTTAGCAGTTGGAGAAGGTGGCATGCAAGAGAAGAGTCCATCCAAAGTGACATAAAGACATGCCACTATAGGGGATGTCCAGGGAAGGCGAGGAGTTTCTAGAAGGAACAACAAAGTTCTAACAGCTGTACCTTGACTGTGGGGTGGGCACAGCCCCCACTCTGCAGGGAAGTGATGTGGAGCTGCCCAGACCTCGTGGGATTTGCCTCAGGCTGACCACCAACCAGCATAATCACCTGATCACCCCCTGCTATTTATTGACCCTCTCTGGAAAGCTCCTTGGGTGCTTTGGAGAAAGTCTGAAAGGGAGGAGGCTGCATCAAAGATGCTGAGGCTTAGCCTAGGCAGGGCAGCGGGGTGAAGAGAGAATGAATTCCAGAGTCTGTGGAGAGGGTCAAACCTGCAGCCCATAGACCCGCTGCTCCCAGCCACGTGACCACACTCTCGGCAGCCCCTGGGCCTGAGCTCTGTCTCCAGAGATTGTACTTCACTCCCATGCAAAGCTGTTGGTTGTGTGACTCTTTCGCATGTGAGTTCTCGCACAGGCATGGAGCGGGAGCTGAGATGCCGGGCTAATGAATGGAGGTCCCTCTTAAGGTCACAGGGCCATCTGGGACAGGATGGCTGAGGAAGGGCAGAGGCTTCTGGGCTCGGAAAGGCCAGTGTCTGCCCTGGTTTTACCCAGGACCCCAGAGATAGAAACCAAGGGGCTAGGTGGGCTGTAGGTTGGGCACTGCCCTCATGTCCTTTCTGGGACTCAGTTTCTCCACCAATAAAATGGGGCTAATATTCCTGCCCTGCTATTTTGCAAAGCCTTAGGTCTTACAATAAGTGAAGTGCTTACTCAGGGATGGGTTGATAAGCAGCTGGTAAGCTTTATTTTTTTTTTAGAGGCATGTTTTATTTATTTGTTTGTTTGTTTTGTTTATACATGCACTGGGTACAGTCAGAAGCGCGGGAGGGTGAGAGAATTCACCAGAGCCAGAGCGGGGAGCAGAGCAGGCAGAAGGACCGAAGTACACTGCTGAGGGGAGCAGCGGGCGGCAGGAGAGGTCTGCGCGCCATGTGGGACCCTCCTCCGGTGGCCGGGGAGCAGCCGGGGATCGAACCGGCACCGCAGAGGCTGCAGGCAGCTTCGCAACCCAGCGCTCAACCGCTGTGCCACCGGGGAGGTCCGCAGCTGGTAAGATTTAAAGTGCTCTCCGTATAGAAGGGCTTACACTTATGACAAATACCCAACACCCACCTTTCTAGAGTTAAGACAGGTAGAGAGGGGGTCCAGCTGTGGAACTATTCCCCCCCCTCCCAGAGGGGCTGCTGACAAGCTGGGCAGCAGGCAAGTAGACAGAGGTGAAGGTAAGGCCGTGCACACCATCTAGGTCCCCAAGTCCCTGATACTCCTGGGAGGACTCTGGCCCTCCCAGCTGAAGAGGAAGCTCACCATCTGACAGCATCAGGGGCCAGTTCCAGAAGCTGCTGTTACCAGCTGCCTGACCTGGAACAAGTCACCTTACCTTCTGGATCCCTGTCCCCCAGGGTGATCACACAGCTCCCCGTGCACCCCATGGGGTCCCGCTCTCCTCCTCCCTGGGGCTACCTCCTCAAGCAACCAGTTGCTCCTCAATCCTATGGATTTCCCTCTTATTCCTGGCCCAGGCTGGGAGGCAGACTCCCTCAGGGTGGGGAACTGAACTGTGACACAGACAAGACATTGTTCCTTTTTTCCCCTCTTTTCATGTGGAAGTTTCCTCAGCTGACATCCTTTATTTTGAATCATCTTTTGGGTGACTGGACTTCATCACCAAGTAGCTTTTTTCCCAAGAAAAATGTGACTTCTCTCGAACTCATCTGTAAAATGGAGGTGCACATCGTAGTATCTCCCTTCATAGAGTTGCTATGAATAAGTTCATTCACATAAGGGGGTTAGAATAGTGTAACTTACCATCCCTGAGCCCTGGTGTGTCGGGGATACCGTTATAATAATTAGCCTCTAGAAAGACTGTGTTAACCAGCTAGGAAGGGGTGACTCCAACTAATCCTGTTGCAAGTGGGGTGTCCCTGGAAGCAGACGCTGAGACAGTATTCAGCTTGCAAGAGGTTTGTCGGGGAGCCCCCGAAGGACCAGTGCTGTGGAAGGGAGGGGCTGGAGCAGATGTGATCAGAGGAAGCTGCAAGGCAGAGCCAGCGAGGGCCTTGGCCAGCCCCAGGGGAGCTCTGAAGCTAGAAGGGCCCTTCAGAGTCCTCCTGAGTTGGGCCATTTTCCTCCTGGCCTGTCAGTCATGGGACGCTGGGCCGCCAGGAAAGTGGCATGACTGTGGGTTAGGCAGCTCCTTGTGCCGAGCAATCCTTGGAATTGCTGCCAGGAAGGCTGTCTGCCAGCAGCACTCCCAGCAGCCAGGGCAGCAATTTCATGGAAGGGGCTCTGGGTGGCACATGACAGGGTCCACTGCAAGTACTAAGGTGGGGACTTGGGCATAACAGCGAGCGCCTCCTTAAATCTCTGGCTGGGAGCTTTGTTTGCTTCTCCCTGACCCCAGAGCAGACTAGCTCCATCCTTATTAGAGAGAGAAAAAAATTCTTTTTAAGAAATATCAACCTCGTAGGGTTGATGAGATAAGACGATATGAAGTGTCTGGTGTGTGGTAGCTTCCTCATAACTGAGAGCCGCCAGCATCATGCCAGCTGAGTTAAGTTTTCAATAGTCATTTGTTGAATAAAATAAATGTACGGTTGGATCCTAGTCTTTTCCCAGGCAGCTTAGATAGTTCAGCTGATTACTAAGTAATCCTTTTGCATTCTTTAATCCACCCTCGCCTAACTCCCTCTGTCACCACCCGCTGGCTGGTGGAAGTGCTGGGTCAGGATCACTGTCAGACCTTGGTAAGTGCCTACTATGTATAGGCAGGATAGGCGCTAACAGAATGCAGCGGGTGCTCTCTCTCACCTAGCCTCTCCTTTAATTGCCAACCAACCTGGTAAATAGCACCCCTGGGTGGTTTGATCCCCATTCCAGAGGTCAGGAAACTGAGGCTCAGACAGTGAATTGCTCCTCTAAGTCACAGCCACTAAGTGGCAGGTGGGTCTATCCCTATCCTGGGCTCCCCATCCCTGGAGTGGGGTGGGAGTGGCTGGCCAAGGACCCGAGCCTGAGGATGAACTGCCGAGCCCCTGGGCTGCTTCTGCCACTTTATGGCTGCAGGGTGCAGAGGAGGGCCTTGGGCTTCTGCAGGCTCCACGTCTCCTGTACATCGGGACGGGCAACCCCAGCCTGAGAGCTGAGTGCAAGGACTCAGGTGGGCTTCTGGGAGCATCTTGTCAACACCACAGTGTGGCGTGGCTGGGGTGAGTCGGGAGTGAACAGCCATGACCTCCCCACACGGCTGCGCTGGAGAGGGGAGACCTGCACACACTCGGGTGCTTGAGATCTGGCCAGCCTGGGGCATGCAATGCAAACACGCAAACACTCAGGAGCCGGCAGCTCGGGGCTGGGAAGCCAGGAGAGCTGGTGGTGATGAAAGGGGTGAGTGTGGCTCAACCAGGGGAAGGCACCCAGGTGAAGGCCTGGGGCCAAAGTGCACCCTGGCAGACAGAGGAAATAAAAAGCCTTGGGGCCTTCTCCTACAGGGCCCAGACAAGGGCTGGAGAGGAGTCTTTCCCCCTCGACTGGTTCTGAGGACAGACCTGCTTCCTCATGGGCCCCACCTCTACCCCCTGTATGACTCCAAGTGGGGATCAGGAAGGGCTTCAGGGAGTGGCTGCTCCCTAGTCCTGAGACGGGAGCTGAATTGAAAGCTGGTCCAGAGCTGGAGTCAGGTTGGAGCTGGAGCTCTGAGGCCTGGCCCCAGCTCATCCAGAACTGGTACCATCGGCTTGCTCCAAGCTCTGAGTGAGGAGAACTACATTCCTAGGCTCTGGGAGGCAGAGGCTGGAGCCAGGGTGGAGGAGGGCAGTCCAGGGTTTCCCTGAAGCTCACCCACAGCCCTGTGGGGCCCATGATGTGCTTGTCCTCCTCAGTCATCACAAACACCTGAAGGTGGGTGTAGTTCTTGGCCTTACTCTAATTCTGTGGCCTCATTCTAGGCAACTGAGGCTCAGAGAGGTTAAGCAGCCTCCTCAACAACACACAGCCAGAACAACAGATGGACAGACGTGAGGTAAGCCCAGACGGGGCCCTTGGGAAGAGCTGGTTCTTGTTTGTAGGATGGGCGTAGGGGCAGGAATGGCCACAGAGCAGGTTTTCTGATGATCCCGCAGACCGGGTAAAGGAGGAAAGAGTCCTGGAGGCCTCAGTGGGTTTGCAGGTTTTTATTGGGATTACCAGGTACATGGCAGGCAGGAGCGCTGGGGGGCCGGGAGGCTGGCAGGCCTCCCAGCCCCCAGCACGTGTTCACTCTAGGCTCTCCGGCCTTCTCTCGGCTTCTGTTTCTCTTGCTTCTCTCTCGACTTCCGTTCGTTCTTGGCTTCTTCTCGGCTTCTGCTGGCGTCCCTGTGACGCCGCCCTTGAAAGTCCAGTCTCAGCCCAGGTGAATCCCATCTACCTATGCCCACACCCTACTCCAGGTGCCCGCCATCAGGCATGCATTCAGGACCGCAGGGTTCCGTCATCTATCCTGATGGCAGGAGGGCAGAAAAGCCTGACATTTTTCCTTACCCTAGAATGGGTGGGGGTGGACATCAGTCCAGCTACCCTCTGGGGAGCAGTGGTGTGGCTGGGACAGGCAGGGAGTCTCACACAGCCCACTAGAGGGGGTCTTCAGGGCTACTGTCCTTTACTCTTCCTTGTGGGCAGCTCGGCCGCTGGCCTTGCTTTGAAATGGGCACAAACAGACAGCAGGACCCTCCCACTGGGCATCCCAGCCTACCCTAACCCTACAGAGAGTATGTCAGTCATTGCTTCTTTGCTTTTAAAACACATTGTTTTTAATCAAAAATAATAGATGCTTGAAGCAAAATAACTTCAAATAAATGAGAAAGTATAAAGTGAAAAGTCAATCACCCCCCCAGTCTTTCCATACAAATGTGTATGTTATATTACACATGTTATATACATACATACACTAGACATCTCTTTTTTACATAAGATTATGCTATTTTAAATGGCTGGATTTTTTTTTAAGTTGGTGTATTCTGGAAACCATCCCCCCTCCATGCACAGACAAGTTCTTTCTTTTTTTTCACTCTATTAACAACTTTCTTTCATTTTAAAGTTTTATTTATTTATGCATACAAGAGTTGGGGTGCTGGCCAGAGGTGCCAGGGATGAGAGGATTCACCAGAGACAGAGTGGGGAGCTGAACAGGCAGATCGACTGAAATACACTGTTGAGGGCAGCAGCAGGTGAAACAGGAGAGGTCTGCTGTGCCATGTTGGATCGCTCCCTGGTGGGGGATTGAACACCCAGCCGCAGTGGCTGGAGACCGCTCCATAGCAGCACCTAGACTTAACTTCTTGTGCCACCGGGAGGCCCTGACTCTTTTTAATGACCAACTGAGCATCATCTCCTTAATTAGTTCCTGACGGATGGACATTTCACTTGCTTCCTAGGTGTCACTGCTAGAGAATGCTCCAAGGAATGTGCTTGTGCACCTACCTGAACACTTTGGTATCATCTCTGTAGAGTGGACTCCTCGGAGGGAAATTATTGCATCAGAAGAAAGCAAATAAAATGGTGCCGGCGACTGCCAAAGAGCCCTGGAAGCGGCTGCTCTGTCCACCTTCCCGCCAGTGCTGTGGGGAGCGCGGCCCACACCCCGACCCTGGGCCCCAGGTCTTCCATTTTTTACTCCCTTAACCGGAAAGAAAAAGTGGGGAGGGATTTAATGTCTCTTTCTTTCATTATCGATAAAGATATTGTCTTATACTTCTCCTAAGAACTACTTGTTCCTCTCCTGGCTACCTTCCTGCTTTTTGTTACCCATACAGAACACCCATTCTGTGTGATGAAGACTCAACCTCTGTCCTTTGTTAATGTTGCAAATATTCTCTCCCAGTCGGTGGCAGTTCAGTTCGTTGCCTTTATTAATGCATCAATGCCTTTGAGACGCTTTCATTCTTCTGTCATCAATCTTTCCCCTTTCCCCTCAGCAGCTTGAACTCTGAATTAAGGACAGAGAGAGGCGGGTCATGCAGGCCTGGCTTTAAAATCTGACATATATGATATCTGGCTAAGTCACTTTATCACTCCTCTTTTTAGATTTCTTTCTAATATAAAATCCACCCCAACACATACACACCCCACTGGTCAGGTTAAATAAGTGAGAGGCAGACAGGCACTCAGTACCGCCAGACCCACAGCACAGTCCCTACAGGAGGCCGAGGTGTGGGGTAAGCAGGTGTTTTGTTTAGCACACAGAGAAGGAGGCCCGGACGGGAGGGAGAGTCAATTGCGCCCATGGAAGTGGACCTGGGCTGTTGGTGCCTTGCAGGACTCATCTATCCCTCTCGTGGCAAAAGACCTCCCCAAATTTCCATTGGGGAATCACCTCCCCTTCCTTTAGCTTGGGTAAATTTGCCTGTTCGGATAAGTTTAGGCAATTCGAAATAAAATGATACTAAACTGTAAAATGAGTGTAAGGAATCCCCAAAAGTTCTTTAGTTTTCCATGACTATTTTGAAACGGCAATGCTGTAACTCTTCCTAGTCCTCATCAAACACTCAAACTTTCAGCCAAAGCCCTGAACACACGAGCCAACCCGCGCCCGCTGTCAGGTCATGCAGGAGTGACTCAGCACATGTCACTCACCGCTCCCCCTGGTCTGCCTTATTACCCCAGCTTATGCAGCTGTGAGGGGCCCGAGCTTCATGGAGATGAAGTGACTTGCCTGCTTCCTCACGCAAGGGTGGATTTCGGTGCACGACCAGCCATCTCTCCACAGCGAGCGTAGCTCTGTTGAGATCAGAACTCGGGTTCTTGGCAGGGGTGAGAAGATGGCAGGGGCTTGAGAACTATGGAAAGAGAACGGGCGTGGTTCATCTCTCTTCACTGTGACTGTGCACCTTGAAGCCTCGCTTTCTCACTTTCTCACTTTCTGGAAATTTCCCATACTTAACCACAAAAGAGGCTCAGAAATTGAGTCTTTATTCTACGGGTGACCAGGTCTGAGTAGGACTTGGAGGGTCTAACTCTAAGGAAGAAGGTGGGACTGGTTATCCGGGACAACCTGTGGTCTTAATAATGGCTATTGAAGTGGTGCCTACAGGAAAGAGAGAAGCCAGAAATGATTCCCAGGAGTGTGACTTGGAGAATAGGAACCCCGCCTGCCCCCCGCCCCCCCCTCCGCCAACAGGGGGGTCCTAGAAGGAGGGACGGTTGGAGAGAATAGGATAAGGTCAGAATGGACATGCTGGGTCATCTGGGGGTTGATGTCCAGGTGAAAGCAGACCGGATAATGGGCTGTAGGGACAGGACAGGCCACGGAGCAGGTTCTCTGACCAGCAGACTGGGTAAAGGAGGAGTCAGAGTCCTCAGTGGCCTTTGCAGGTGTTTTATTTAGATTCACCAGGCATATGGCAGGCAGGGGTGCCGGGGGGCTGGGAGGCTGGCAGTCTTCCCAGCCCCCAGCAAATCCTCACTCTATCTGAGCTCTCTGGCCTTCTCTCTGCTTCTCTTCTTCTCTCGGCTTCCATTCATTCTTGGCTTCTGCTGGCGTCCCCGTGACGCCGCCCTTATAAACTCAGTCTCTCAGCCCAGGTGTACACACCCCACTGGTCAGGTGGGGTGCCCGCCATCAGGCATGCATTCGGGACCACAGGGTTCCCTCATCTAGCCTAATGGCGGGAGGGCAGAAAAGCCTGATGCTTTTTACCTTACCCTACACGGGCTCAGCACCCATGGGTCAGCAGTGAAGTCTGGGCTGAGCATAAACATATTTGGGAGCTAGTCACATATCCCCGTAGGAATGATGAAGCAGAGTAATCAAGGAGAATTGCCAAGGACAGAGCCTTGGGGGACACAGACATTTAAGAGAAGGGAGGGACTGAGAAGGAGCAGCTGGGGAAGTAGGAGGAGAACCTGCAGAGAAAACGGCAGGAAAGCCAAGGGAGGTGATCCCAGAGGAGGTGTGATCAGCAGGTGCAGGTGTCTGAGAAGTCAGGCAGAATGAGGGCTGAAAGAAGGTTGCTGGATTTGGGAACTAGGACGTGAAGATGGACTTTGCCGGGGCTGTGTCAGGGCAGAGGAGGGCGGGCGTCAGGCCGCAGTAGGGAGAGCAAGGGGAGCCAGCAAAGGTGAGCGGCATGTTTAAGTCGTCTTTTGGATCTTAGTATTTTCTCGGGTCAAGTGACTCTTGTCTGGACCCTTGCGCTGGATTTTACCCCTGGATTTGGCCCAGATAGGGCTGGCTAGATGGGCAGGCAATACCCGCTTTGGTCAGGAGGTGGCAGCACCACACCAAATGACACCACCTGGACCAGCACAAGGCACACGTCTGTGTTTCCAGGGAAGTGAAGCTACTTTCAGCTAACGCCAAAGCTTTGGGAGTCTTCTCCATCTTGGATGAGATCCTTGAAAGAAGGAAACTGAATGGAACTATGGGTTCAAATCCAGGCACTGTCACCTACTGACTGTGTGATGAAGATGATGATAAACCCACGCCTTTGTCTCTAAGCAAATGCGTTTTGCCTGATGGTCTTGAGGGCAGATCCCGGGATGTGCAGGGGGCCAGGAGGTCGGGCTGAGGAGCAGAGGAAAGGGAGCTGGCCAGAGGAGCCAGGTGGGGTGAGGGAGCGCTATGGTCCCACAGGCCTGGACGGAGTGGTGTTGGTCCAGAAAAGTGGATTCAGACTTTGCAGATGAGGGAAGCAAGGCATGCAGGGAGAGGAAATGACTTTCCCAGGGCCACACCCCTTAAACACTCAAGCAGAGGCACCAAAACCAAAATTGGGGAGGTTTTGATGCCTAATTTTCTTATTTTTTTAAGCATTAGAGTTCTATCGTGGGAAAAACAAGCTCTCTGGGGTTCTTCGCCACTATGGTGGAGTTCTGTGTTTTCTGCATTTAGGACTTCTGAAGGTGTCCCTCCCCTCCTGTGCCCGGTTAGCCCTTCCATTCTGAAAGCACTCCTGTGTCTACTCCTTGCCCCCAGAGTAGAAGTGGCGCAGGTTAAGGATGTGAGAGGAGGTAGGACAAGCCTGGGGCTTGAAGACGGATTCAGCTCTGAGGTCGGCCCTGGCTTACTGGGCCTGGTTTCCCCATCTGTGAAAAGCAGCTGTTGGACCAGCCAGCTTGTGGAAAACTTGGCAACTCTGAGATTCTATGAAAGCCTTTGCTTCTCCTTGAGCTTCCAAGCCCCCTCCCTGCCCAGGGTGTCACTATGCCATCTCCATTTTATTTCCTTCACAGCTCTTATCACTCTCTGAAATTATCTTGGTTTTGTTTATTTTCTGTCTAGACAGTAATCTACTGTCTCCTCCATGTGAGTATGGCTTTTGGGAGAGCAGCTATGACCTTGGCACCTAAAACAGTGCTTGGCAAAAGAGAGGCAAACACACAGAGGAGAAATGAATGAAGAGCAGAGAACACAGCCCCTTGCTTCTCTGAGCCTGGAGTCCCTGATCTCGAGCCAGGAGCTGCTCAGCTCCGCCACTCCCCTCACTCTCTCTCTCTTCCTAACGAATAAAGGACCTTCATGGCGAGGTATCCTGGGCCTCAAAGTCCAGCCTCCTCCTAGCTCCAGGCTGGCACTGCAACTTGACCAAAGCCAAGGTCTCTACTGACGCCTGGTGGCGGTGGGAACACATAACAGGCCCGGGAGGATAACCAGGTGGGAGAAGATGGATCCCAGGGGGCCCAGCTTCCCTCCCTTCTGCCAACCAGCGTTTATTCCTCAACTGTGTACAGGGGGCGGTGGGACTGCAGAGGAGAGGCAGATGTACTCTTTACCCTCCAGGAACTGGGGTGTCACCTGGAGAAGGGGGGAGGCAAGGATGATGAGATCCAGGAGAGGAGCTGAGCGGAGGTAGGTTAGAATTAAGGGCAGAACCCACCCCAGTTCTGAGCAGATACAGCAACCTGGGCCTGGGGCCTCCGCCCAAAGAATCTGTTTCCAAGCAACCTTTTTCTTTCTTCCAGGACGCCGTCCATCTTGCCCACCCACTTTAGAGACCATGTGGGGCAAAGAGAAAGGCCGGAGAAGCCGGTGTCCTGAGAAGCCACTTGAAACAAACATAAAGATGTTTCGGGAGGATTCGTTCTGCTGTGTGAGGTGTGATGTGAGCCTTCCACCTCACTGCTGCCAGTGAAGTCTGCCTTCCTAGCTGTAAAACAAACCAACCCAAACCTCGGTGGCCTGCAGAATCAGACACACACCCACGTCTCTGGATGAGCTGCTGTTGAGCGGATGCTGGCCGGGCCTGACTTGGAGGCTGGCGGGTCTACTCCCCCTGTCCCTCAGTGAAAGAATGACAGCTCCCCACCTTTCCTCACAGTGGGGAGGGGGCCTGCCTTTTCCCCATATTCTGCCGGGCAGAGCAAATTCCACACCAAACCCTGTCAGTGGAGCAGAAGCTCCCCCTCTCAGGACCTCCACATTCAGCTGCCGGCTCACAACTGTCACTCACTGGGCATTTCCAGGGCCACAGAGAATACGGGGGCCATCCGGTGACCCTGGGGGGAGAGTGGCTCATAACTGGTGATGGCTAATGCTAGGAAACACAGGCCAGCCTCCTTCCCTCAACTTGGCGCCACCCCAAGGGGCTGCCTGAGCTCCAGAGCTGCTAAGGATCAAGATGCCTCAGCTGAGAGCAACGGCAGATCACCCTCTCCCTCTGCCCAGACCAGGCTTCCTGACATCTTTACAGCTGCACCCCCAAGAGCACTCCCCAATAAACCTTCTGTACACCCCTCTCTGTCTCAGAATCTAATCGTAGGAACCCCATGGTAAGACAGGTAGGGAAGTAGCCTCCACCCAAAGTAGCCATGGCAATGAAGAGAATGGAAGGTCGACTGTGGGACACAATCTACTCTAACAGAGAAAGTAGATAATGGAGGCAGCTTGGATTATTGGGCTGCAACTAAATGCAAGGCACCGGCTCAACATGTATGCAGGGCAGGAATGCAGGCCGTCTCTGGGAGGCCCCTATTTTTTTAATGCATTGATTTTTATCTTTTATTATGGGGCTTCAAATAGGCTATGTGTGCAAAGACTCTGGGACTGAAATAAAGGTTTCCAAGCACTTGGTTGCATGAGGTTTAGGCGTGGTTGCATCAGTTTCCAGTTGGGACAGACAAGCCCCCAGGCCATCCTCCACCCTGCACATTTTTAGGAGAAAAGGATCCAAGTTGGTGGATCAAACCCACACTCCAGGCATTATGAGTAGTACTGTGTCTCCTCCAAATTCATATGTTGCAGCCCTAATCTCTAATACCTCAAAAATGTGACTGCATTTGGAAATAGGATCTGAAAGAGGAAACAAAGTTAAAATGAGGGTGCTAGGGTGGGTCTTAGTCTAATATGACTGGTGGCCTTATGATGGGGCTGGGGGGCAGGGGAGAGAGAGCAAGAGAACAGCCAGGTGCATGCAATAAGACAATCACGTGCTAACACTGGAAGAAGACAGCCAGCTACAAGCCAAGAAGATCTGGAAACAAAACCAACCCTGCTAACTCTTGTTCTTGGATGTCCAACCCTCAGAACTTTGAGGAAATAAAGTCTATGGCTGAGGGCACCCAGTCTGGCATTTGTTACAGCAGCCCCAGCAAACCCATATCCCAGGGTAGCAGCTTTCTCAATCCATGGCACGCAAGAGGGAGAGAGAAGAGGAAGACGTGCCCCCCACTTTCTCAGAAAACAAGTTGTTTTAACAACTGCAACTGCCCAAAGTACCTGAATAAGAGTTCCAAATTGGGAGCCAGGCGGCATGGTTTTCTTTGATCTGCAAGTGTGCAAAAAAAAAAAAGAATCGCAATAGACTCAGAGACACCAGAGACATCCTGCTGCAATCTCATTCAGGTGAGTTGAATCCCTGCAGCAGTGCAGTCCCAGGATGCTTGGTTCAGTGTCTCAGCCTTGACTTCAAAGGCTTCTAAAGCTTCTCTTTGCCCTCTTGTCCCATCTAGTCTTAACCTAAGTTAAGTCTCACCTGCCAGAGGCTGAGAAGCCTGTGGGCCAACCAGGGTGCTGAGGCCCAAGCCCGAAACAGCCAAGTGAGTGAACCCCAGCCAAGGTGCCAGACACTCACAAACACATTCACAAGTCCAGGGGAGAGCAGAACTGCTCAGCTGAGTTCAGTCCAAATCACTGACCCACAGAGTCAAAGGAAATAAAACAGTTGTGGCTTTAAGCTATTAAGTTGTAGGGTGAGTTCTTACATAGCAATAGATAAATGATGCCAAGCTAAAACCGTTTCTGCTCTCAAGGCCAAATGTACTGACAGTTCGGGAACTCCCAGAGCCACCTGCAAGCCCTCCTTGCTGAGCCAGACAAACTCAGAAGATAGAGCGGCATGTGCACTGGTTAATTGTGCATCTGTCCCTCCAGGGGCTAGATGACCCCAGGGCCGTAACTGGGTCTCCTGCATCTGTTCAGCCTACGTATTGTGCTGAGCCAGGTCTGACAAACAGCAGGTGTTGCACAGACATTCACTCCATTAGTGAAATGCCCTGGGACTTCTCCAGGGAACCAGCATCCCCTGCTCCCATTACTGCAGCAGTCTCCTAGCTTGCCTCCCCACACCCAGGCTGTGCCCTCAAATCCATCTTGCATGCTGGGGAGAAAACTTTATAAACTGCAAATCCATCCTGGTTTGATCTCTGCTCACAATCTCTAATTGGTTCCCAGAGCCCTCCCAGTTAAAATCTACCTTTTAGGAACGACTTATGACATCCTGCAAACCTCCACCCTGTGTGTCCCACCTTAAGCCACTCTCTCCCTGACTCTCCAGAGCATTTCTTTCCAATCCTTCCATGGAGCACACTCTCTGGGCTCTTACACATGTGATGCCCTCTGGCCAGAACTCACCACCACCCAGTCCCCATGCCTGGCTAAGTCCTACTCGGCCTTCAGTGCCTGTGTTAGTCTACTTTGCGTACAATGAGCCATGAAGTAGGGGACTTCACTGGAGTCTGGGCAGTGGCTGTTGATTTGGTTGGATGGTCAGAAAAGCGCAGGATCGGAGGATTGGCGATAAGAAGGATCTGGGAAGAGGTAGTTGGATGGACTTTTCAAAATGGACACAGACTGTGAAGCTATTTCTACCCCAAGTGAAATTTCAGCAAAGGGCCATCATGGCAGAGGCTCTGGATAGTCAGATGGTTAAGATTACATCAGATGGATCCCTGAATGGTCAGAGGTCGCCCCTGAATGGATCCCTGAATGGTGGAGATCAGCCCGCCTCTTTCTGCAGTCCCTCCAGTGCCTGCTCCACGCGCCCTGAACAATGTGGTCACGGTGGCGGACTAGAGACTACTGTGGGCTCAACAGTATCGACCCATCTCACCAAGACTGATGGCCAGCGCCACAGCTGTGTCTCCAAGCAACCATCGGCAGAAACACGCTAGATACACCACGTGTCGCCATTTCTCAGATTCGTCTGGAAACTCGGGGCCAGGTTGATGCCACTGGATCCTCTCCATCATGGAGGGGGCAGTGGTAGATGCTCATTCATATAACCAGGGTGTGAGGCCGCAGCAGGAGTCAAAGGGAGATCGCTAGAGTAGTTTCTCTATTACTCTCTATTACACCAAATAACTGGCTGCTGTGACAAATTACTATAAACTTGGTAACTTGGAACAACAGAAATTTATTCTCTCACAGTCTGGAGGCCAGAAGTCTAACATCAGCTCCCAGGGGCCCAAATCAAGGTGTCACGACGCTGCCCTCCTTCAGAGCTCAAGCCATTCCTTGACTCCTCCGCCTTTGGGTGGCTGCTGCCATTCTTTTGCTGTGGCCAAATTACTCCAATCTCTGCTTCTGTCTTCATATTCTGCCCACTCTCCTGTGTGTGTGAGGTCTTCCTCAGGTTCCCTCTTAAAAAGAAACTTGTAGGGCCTCCCCTCGTGGCGCAGCAGTTGAGCGCTGGGCTGTGAAACTGCCTGCAGCCTCTGCAGCGCTGGTTCAATCCTGGGCCGCTGGGGAAGGGTCCCACATGGCGCGCAGACCTCTCCTGCCGCCCGCTGTTGCCCTCAGCAGTGTGTTTCATCAGTCTGCCTGTTCTGCTCTGGCTCTGGTGAATTCTCTCACCCTCCCGCGCTTCTGACTGTACCCAGTGCTTGTATGTATAAATAAATGAATGAATGAATAAATGCATGAATCTTAAAAAAATACACTTTAAAAAAAAAGAAACTTGTAATTGGATCCAGAGCCCACTAGATAATCCAGGATTATGTCCACATGTCAAGATCATTAACTTAATTACATCTACAAAGATCCTTTTCCCTTATAAGGTAATAACAGATTCCAGGGATTAGGACCTGTCTTATCAGCAGTGATAATGAAGGCAAAGATAAACACCTGGGATTACATCAAACTGAAAAGCTTCTGCACAGCAAAAGGACCTGGCTTATTTTTGGGTGTACATTATTCAGCCTACTACACTTTCAAAAAAGGTTGCTTCTTGTTCCTGCGTTACTGGCCCATGCTAGTTGGGAGGGCTTAATGTTCTCAAGGGAAGGGAAGCAACGTACTTTTCATTGAGTTGGGAGTTGAAACATCTACTCGGCCATTTTGGGCTCCTTCGGCCATTTGCAACAGGCAAAGAGAGCTAATGTGCTGGCTGCCCTCTGGTCCTCATTACCAAGGGGAGATTGGGCACTGCTGCACAGTCTGGGTGAGGAGGACCATGCCTGAAGCCTGGCGGATTCTTTTTTTTTTTTAAGATTTTATTTTTATTTTTGCGTAGAATAGCTGGGGTGTAGGCCAGGGGTGTGGGCAGGGAGAGGATTCACCAGAGACAGAGTGGGGAGCAGAACAAGCAGATGTACTGAAATACACTGCTGAGGGGAGTAGCAGGCAAGACAGGAGAGGTCTGCTGCACCATATGGGTCATTGCCCTGGTGGGGGATCGAACTCAGGCCATGGTAGTGATCGCACTGAGACTTAACCCCTAGGCACCAGGGAGGTCCATCTGGATTCTTTAGGTCCCTCTTAGTATCTGCCATGTACAACAGTAAAAGTGAACAAAAAGCCACGGCACCCAAAACCACACATGACCACTGAGGATTCAGAACTTTTGGGGATGATTATTTGGGTCATTCCACCATGTAAACTACCACAACCAGCTGAGTGATGACTGAGGGCCGAGAAAGCTTAGAATGGCAGTGGAAGAAAGAAGATAGATGAGAGATAGACAGAAGATTGATAGATTATCAACTTTGGTACTATGACCAGTTACCAGAAAAAGTCTACTGCAGGGGCCTCCCTGGTGGCGCAAGGGGTTAAGACACAATCTATGAAGCTGTCCACAGCCTCTGCAGCATGAGTTCGCTCCCCAGCTGGCCAAGGAGCTACCCACATGGCACAACAGACCTCTCCTGACTCGCCCGCTGCTCCCCTCAGCAGTGTACTTCGGTCAGTCTGCCTGCTCTGCTCCCCGCTCTGTCTCTGGTGAATCCTCTCACCCTCCACACCTCTGGCCTGTACCCCAGCTCTTGTATGCATAAATAAATATTTTTTTAAAAAAGTCGACTGCGGCTATGCATATTTTATTCCTTGCGTGTGTGATGTTAGGTAATTTATTTTTCCCTCCCTCCTTCTTTTCCCCCATTATTTTACATAAAGATTGTAAGTCATTGCCAACTTAGCAGTTTCGTGTTGCAGGTGGGATTGTGACTAAATTAGCTGGGTAATTAACATCACCCAAATATGGATTCAGTGACTAGCTTCTGAAGAGGGATGCAGCTAATGGAAGATGGGACTTTGCCTTTTCTCATTTGTGGGGAGAGTTAGAGTTTCTGCATTTGTGTGCAGAACAGCTTCATCTCATTAGGTGGAAGTTACTGTTACTTTATGGAGGTTCAAATATTTGTGGATTAATATGTGTGGCTACCAATTGTCCAAAGAGGTGGACTGCCCCAGTTTTACCTGAGAAAGGTTGGCAGAGGAGACTGATTTCTTTTGTTTACTAACCTGTTAGCAACCCCCTGGTGGCAACGGCTGATCCTCAGCTTTGTTACTGCTCTCAGACAAGCTTCCTTGTCTCCCTTAAGGGGTACTAGCACCAATCAGACAGCACCCCCTCTTTAGACCTCTGAATCCCAGCACTGCGGGGCTCCCCCCATAAACTTTGTTTCCCACCACCCTCCCTTGTGTCCCCTTGTCTCTTACCCTCCCTCTTCCCTCTTAACCTCAGAGTCCTCAGGATGTTTATTCTCATGTACCAGTTTTTTAAAGTGTTTTTACCTTATCGAATTGTCTGCTATGTAAAGGTCCAGTGTTTGTTTTTTCTCATTCTGACTTACTTTGCTGCACGCAAGTCTCTCAAGTTCTTCACTTTGTGAAAACCGCTGCAGTTCATCCTTTCCTATGACTGTATGAAACTCTGGAGTGTGCACATACCACATCTTCTTGATCTAATCATCCACCAGTGACCACTCGGGCTGCTGCCACGTCCTAGCTTTTGTAGGAATGCTGCTGTGAACCCATTGGGAACTGTAGGGTAAGGTAAAAAGTATCAGGCTTTTCTGCCCTCCCGCCATCAGGATAGGTGACGGAACCCTGCGGTCCTGAACACATGCCTGATGGCGGGCACCTGGAGTAGGGTGTGGGCATAGGTAGGTGGGATTCACCTGGGCTGAGACTGGGCTTTTAAGGGCGGCGTCACGGGGACGCCAGCAGAAGCGGGAGAGCAGAGAAGCAGAGAGAACACAAGAGAAGGCCAGAGAGCTCAGAGAGAGTGAAGACTTGCTGGGGGCTTGGAGGCCTGCCAGTCTCCCGGCCCCCCAGCACCCCTGCCTGCTGTGTGCTTGGTAAATCCCAATAAAAGGCTGCAAAAGCCAGCGAGGGCTCCAGGACTCTCCTCCTCACCCCGTCTGCATAGAATCATAGAAAACCTGCTCAGTGCCCTTCCTGCCCTTACAGGAACATACGGGTTTTGTATTGATGGTTTACATGCTTTGCATATGTGCCCAAGAGTGGGACTGCCAGGTCATACATTATTTCCATTTTCAGTTTTTAAAGATAAATTCAGATTGCTTTCCATAATGGTTTCACCGGTTTACTTTCCCACCCACAATGTAATAGGGTTCTTTTTTCTCCCCCTAAAAGCTTACAGGTTCTGCTAACCCCACCCTCTTCCCTACATTCCTGTGGCCTGAGGAGTCGCTGTTTCCACAGTAATTTTCTCTGGGTTATCTTAGTGTTGTCTTCTTGTTCTTTCAGCCCACTACCCCAGTATAAACCACTCCTTATAGTAAATTCTCTCTGGTGAAAAGCCTGGTGTACCTTCTGTTTTCCTGACTGAACTCTGACTAATACAAATTACCTGGAAAGTGGTACTCACATTTCCCTGGGGTGCAAAGCCAGAGAAAAGTCAATTTGGCAGTGCCAGGGTCATCGTGAGAGACCAAGCTGCCAGAGAGAGAGGCGAGACAGAAGACAGGTTCCTGACACATTCAAGCACATAGATCCCGTTGTACCCGAAGCCAAACCTACGCCCTGGACTTTTGCGTTGTCTGGGCCAAAAACTTTCAGTTTTTGATGAAGCCCTAGTGGATTGAGTTTTATTGTTTACAGTCAAAGAGTATGAATAATCAAATCTCTCTTCCACCAGGTGCCCACCCCATAGCCACGGGACAGCCAAGACCAACCGCATCCTACTGAAAACTTTAATGAAACCAATAAGTTAATAAGTTAACAAAGTGAGGTACTTGCATATCTGAGAACCGGGTTGGTGGGGGAATCTCTATCGTTGACGGACGGGAGAGCTTCTTCCCAAGTTTCCTTTGGTCACAAGGTAATCCCATTCTCCTGCCCCTCTCCACAGCTCTGTCTCTGGGGGGTTGAGGGGTGGCTCTCTGGGGACAGTGCAGTGCAGGTGAAGTAAGCCGGGACAGGCTCCATCTAGGGCTTGATGGTCACATGCAGAGGGCATATTGGGGCAGAGGCTGGGCACCATGGGGCTGAGCAAGATCCAGTCCCAGCCCTGGCGCTGGTGCATGCAGGACCCCAGTCATGAGATGCAGGCAGTTGGCCTGAGCCCCTCATTTGCTGACACCCCACAGAGAGTCACAACTGTCCATTACCCATCACCCTCCTGCCACCTGCATTGGCTTTGTGGAAGAGGGATAAAGGGGTAGGTTTACCAAAGAAGAATGGGGCTTCAGGGTGGAGGGGGGCTTATACCACTATGGGGTCCATCAACTGAAGTTAAAAGTAGGGTATGGAAGGAGGGGAAACAGCGCATGTGAGTGCCAGATGCATAGTTGGTGCCCTATAAGTGGTAGTTGCTAGATGCATTATTCCCTCTGGGAGTCAAAGTGACGAGGAAGGGATGAGCCGAGATAGAAGCAAGTCTGATAATCACCATGGGGCGGGGCCTGGGGTCTTTCAAGTGCACTCCAGATCCCAGAGACCTAGGCCTGAGTGGGAATGCCAAGGAAGGCCCCCAGCACAGGCTCCTAGACCAATTAAGAGCAAATCTGTAGAAAGGGGAGCTGGTAAAACTCTGGTGCAGAGACCTGTGGTCACTTCAGAGCCTCTGGGATGGAGTGGAGGGCTCCTCGTAGTGGACAGTACCCTGCAAGGCCAGTCCACTGGCACCCAGTACAGAGGCCCAGGAGAGGCTGCCGGCTCTGTGCACCTGTCTCCCAGTGTGACTGCACATGTCACTGTGAATGGGAGACTTTCTTCATGTCCCCAGAAACTAAAGGGACATGTTCGTGTGACCATGGGAGCATTGTCTGTTTGGGACAAAGGTTTGGGAGGTCAGAAACTTGTGCTATTAATGGGGTCAGCAGAGCCAAAAACGGGTGTGGCCAGCCAGCAGGAAGAGGAACCCCTGCGAGGGGACACCTGCAAACGGGAAGAAAGGCCCAGGCACTGCCCTTGGGCGGAGAGGGAGAGACAGGCCCCATGCTGGGTGGGGAGAGGGTGATAAGCCAAAATAGGGGTGGGGGTCATGGCCAAGCAGCCTGAGACCAGCTACTGCTGGAGGCCCATCTCCCAGTGGGGGAGGGGCAGAGGGACCCCATGGGGGCCCCCAATGTTGCATATTTAACATAGTTTGCATATATGGTGCCCACCTGCCTTGTGGCAGGGTTCTGTGCTTTGTGGGTATCAGTGGGGGCACCTTGGGCCCACCCCCAAGTGGGGCAGGGACTTGGCGGGAGGGCTTCCCTGCTCTGTCTGAAGGGTGGGCCAGAGACCTCACCTTGCATAGCTGGAAGCTGGGTTAGGGCCCAGGGCCCCGGGGCCCCACTCCCATTCCCCGGGAGGTGCCCCTGCCGGAGGGCGGGCCATGCTGGGCCTTGATGGAACGGGCAGGGCACTGGGGGAGCCAGAGGCTTCGGGCAGCCGCTGCTGCTGCCCTCCGTGCGGCCTGGCGTCTCACGCTCCCGAGGTGCGGCGGGTCGTGGGTACCTCGCCGACCCAGGCAGCTCAATACTGCGTGTGGCCTCTCTCCCTCGAGGGAGCGAGTTCAAGTAGAAGTCTGGAGGCCTCGGAGGGCGGATCCGAGCGCCAGGCCGCGGGGCTGACCCACGCTGGCCCCTGAGAAGCCCCTCAGTCCATGTTGGTGCTGACCGAGCGGGAGATGCTGAGCGTCTGTGCAGAGACGGAGATGTCCTCGTGGTCCACGGGGCTGTGGTAGTCGGAGGTGATGTCGGGGTCGAAGAGCGGCACTTGCACGGTGCCCAGGCTGGCCGAGGTGCCGGAGCGCAGGCAGCGCGAGTAGAAGCCCAACAGCAGGTCCAGCTTGTGCTCAATGGACTGGACCTGCGGGCGGGGCGCGGCTAGAGGCGGGGCTGGGGGCGGGCTTTGACGGGCAGGTGGCAGGTGTGGGCGGGGATTGGGCGGGGCTAAAGTGGGGCAGGGCTTGGGCGGGGCAACAGGTAAGGGTTGCTTGGCTGGTGAGCCCGACGAAGCCGGGCAGCTCGGGCTTGGTCCCCAAGCCAGTTCCCGTGTGACTGGTCGGGATGGTCTAGGCGCTGGAGACCACCTGAGCGGGGCTGGATGAAGTGGGTGAGAATTATACGGGTTTATCTGAATCTGTATTAGCCCAGGGTGGGGCCTGGCAGGAGAAAGCGCATTTTTTAGGGTCCTGAGCCGGCTTCCTGGGAGGCCATGCTTCCCTGCAGGATGGCGGGCCGTGGTGGGCGAAGCTGGGGACTCGGAGGCCCTGCTAGGGGACCCTGGGGTGTGGCTCTGAGCTCCCCGTGACCTCCCAGAGTTTCTAGGTCGATGACCAGCTCCTCCACACCAGTGGCAGTCTTATCTCACACTCACCTGCTTCTCCACCTTGACCACGCGCCCCATCATACTGATTTCATCTACCGCCTCCGAGTCAGAGGGCCCCTTGTCGCCCTTCTCCCGGGTCTTCCTGTCGCCGGGCCCCCGGCCCACAATCTGGTCCACCCTTGGGGAGAAGGAACCAGACCCGTCAAAGTCCTAGCCCACACGCAACCCCTCCTTTCTGTAAGAACCCCTGCGTGCCCTGCTCATATGTGCCCCTAGCACCTGCACCTGTCAGAAGGGACTAGCTGAGGGAATGGGCTTTTTTTCCATGCCAAATGGAGGGAGACAGGGTTGGATGGAGGGACTTGGCCACTGTTTAGAGGGTTCTTCCATAGCCGATCAGAGACACCATGCACAAGCATGGCAAGTAAAACGCCTGATGAAAATGGGGGGCTGGGGGCGGGAGGAGGGAGAGACACAAGTGGGCATGTAGTTGGGTGGACAACACTGGAGCTGGTCCCATCATATTTTTCTGTTCTGTGTCACAGTAAAATTCTTGAAAGTGTTCTCTCTCCTTTGTCTGCAATTTCTCTTCTCCCCTTCGCTCTAAAACCTACTCCTGCCAGGCTTTCACTCCATTTCATCAGCGGTGAAATGCAAAATGGCCTCCAGATTGCCTAACTTGAGGATCAACTCAGTCCTCGTTGTAGTGAGACCTGTCAGCAGTGCTAAGCACATCTGAGGGCCCCGGATGTGCCTTGTTCACTTGAATTCCTGAGCAGCACCCTCTCCCGGACCTCCTACCCCACTAGGCCTCCTCAGCCTCCTTTGCTGGTTCCTACTGTACCTCTACAACTCCAAACACTGTAGGACCCAACACTGTCTCCTGGGGCCTCTTTTCTATTCCCTCCCACTTGCTTAGTGATGACTCGCTTCCAGATTTGACACCAGCTCTCTATCTCCAACCTACAGCTTTCCTCCAAGCTCCACACCCTCCGTCAGATCAGCACTCCCCTAGAGGACTGAAAGGAATCGCAATTCAACACACCCCTCCTTTCCCCTTGGAAACCTGCTCTGCTGCTGCCTTCTCCATGTCAATAAATGAAAACTTTTTACTTTCACTGAAGCCAGAAATATTGACTTCATCCTTGACTTTTGTTTTCCTCTTACAATTCATCAGAAAACCCAGTCGCTTTACCTGCAAAGTGTATATAGAATCTGACCATTTCTCCCCAATTCTGCTGTTGCCCTTCTGTCCAAGTCCCCATCATGTTGTGCCTGGACATCTAAAATATCCCCTTGCTCGTCTCCCTACTTCTGCCCTATGTCCCTTTATGTGCCATTCTCAACACAGGCCCTAGGGTAATCCTTTTTAAAATATAATCAGATAATGTCAGTCCTTTGCTCACCACCCTCCAATACTTGCATCTCATCCCCAGATGAATGCCAAAATCTTTGGAGTGGCCTGTGGGGCTTTGCACAGTCTAAGTGCCACGAACCTTCTAAGCTCCCCCACTTCTCTCACACTAGAACAGAGACACCCTGGGCTTCCTGCTGTTCCTAAATGCATAACCAGACACCTGCTCATCTCAGAGCCTTTGCACTGGCTGTTCCCTCTGGGAACTCTTTATTTAATGAACAGCCAGAGTTCCGACTCCCTCGCCTTTCATTTTTCCTCAGAAGTCACCTTCTCATCTATTTAAAATTGCAAACCCTACACCCTCACCCTTACTTTTCTCCTTAGCCTTTATCATCACCTGACATATTCTAGATCCACATGTTTATCATCTGTTCTCCTTCCACTAGAATAAAAGGCCCATGAGGGCAGGGATTGTTTTGTGCTCCTTTATGTTTCACATTCCATTATACCCCGCTGTCTGCCAGGTAGCAAATGCCCAATGATTATGTCTTGAGAGGACAAGGGAATAAATTGGCAGTGAGAAGTCAGGTAAGAAGAGGATGGGGCCGAGATGTAGGTGACAGGGATCTTGGTGTGAGAATTCTTCCTGCATGCTGGGTGGAGAGAAGAGGTGCGGGAGGATTCCAGAGGCAAAAGGCATACAGCACTAAGGACAATTTTCCTGTCCCCTTGGGAGATGGGAGGTCATGGGTTATTTTAGGCCTATTGTTTCAGGACCAGGAAAGAGGCATCCTAAAGACATCCCCCAGGCGTGTAGGTCAATAAGTTCACACAGAGGACCTGTTGTTTTTTTCAGGTTTGACAGCTGTGGGATCTGGCCACAGTCCATCCTGCAAGCCTTGCCAAGGTGAGAAACTTTAGCTCCCTGGCATCCACTAGGGGGCCCCCGGAGCTCTGTTGGGGGAACAAGAGAACTGCACAGACAGTGTGAGATGCTGGGGCCACAGCCTCCCACAGCCTCCCTGCTCCCCGCCTCCTCCAGGGTGGATGAGGGCACCGTGCTTGCAGGCTCTTGATCCGGCCCAGCATGTCCAGGTGCCCTGCCGAGTACTGCTCGATGACATCCTTCACATCATAGGGTCGCAGCGTCTCCTTGAATTTCCTTTTGGCCACCAGGAACTTCAGAATCCTGTAGAGAAATGGGTGTCAGGGGCGGGTCCTGTGTTTTTGTCTTTTTTTTAAGATTTATCTATTTATGCATACAAGAGCTGGGGTACAGGTCAGAGATGTGGGGGTGAGAGGATTCACCAGAGACAGAGTGGGGAACAGAACAGGCAGACGGCCAAAATACACTGCTGAGAGGAGCAGCGGGCGAGGCAGGAGAGGTCTGCTGCGCCATGTGGGTTGCCCCCTGGCCGGCAGGGGATTGAACTCATGCTGCAGAGGCTGCGGACAGCTTCATAGGTTGCGTCTTAACCCCTTGAGCCACCAGGGAGGCCCATGTCCTGCTTTCTGAGGCTGAGCAGGGGATTCTGTTCCAGCCCCCTTTGTTTCTTTGCTACCCCCTTGTCCAGCAACGAAGCACTTTCTGCTCGGGCCACAAAATAGCCTCTCCTGAGTCACCCACCATCACTACCTCCCAGCCTCCCACCATGCTCCTGCCCTGCCCTCCAACACACAGACGTTTGTTTGGTATTTTTTAAATGTTCCCATACTGTAGTGGCCTTTGCCTGGGAGGCAGGTTTCGCCCCTGGGTGGCACACACAGTACGGGGGAAGGCTGTTGAGGACAATTTGGAGGAAGGCATTCACTCCATGATGCTTTTAGAACTGCTGAGCTGGACCCTGGGTGCCCAGAGGCTGTCAGATACAATCCATGGTCTCAGGAGCCCTGGTCTAGGTTGGGCGACTACCAGGACACAATTAGGGGGTGACCAGGGCATTGTCGAGGAGTAGAGGAAGAGGAATGTGGTCCATGCGAAGGGAGACCTCGTCTGGGGAGGTCAGGGGACAAGTCTTGAGATCTCCGGGCCGAGAGCAGGAGGAGGGACATGAAGGAACACAGACAGGCAGGGGGTATGCGAGAGTCAGTTCAAAGAAGCCTGAACAGGACATGAAGGCCAGGAGCTGGGGGGAGGGGGGTGCCCATGAGAAGACAGGGAAAGAGGCCGGCCTTGAGGAGGAGGCTGGGAGGAGATGCCCTGGAGAGCCCTGAATCACTGGCAGAGGTTGGGCAGTGGGAAGTTGGGGGCAGGGGTTGACCATTCTACCGGCCTGTGTGGAGGATAGGGGCAGGGGATAGGCTGAGCCGGGTTGTGCAGTGGCATGGAGGTAGAACTGAGAGCTTTTGAGTGTGGGTCCAGGAGACTCCCATGGCTTGGGCCACAGGGGGATGATGGTGCCAGTGCCTGAAATGGGGGCATGGAGGAAAGAGTGGGTTTGGGGCGTGCTGGGAGTGGCAGGCCTTGGGATGGCCAACAAGAGCTGACCTGGGCTGGGAGGCAGCTCAAGCACTGTGCTCCAGACACTGGCCACTTGGTGGGAGCGTTGCTCATGGGGCAGCGCATGTGACTGCAGAAGCTGGTCACTTGGAGGGGAGAGGAAGAATGTGTAGAAGGGGGTGGGAGATGCCTCAGACTCTGGGACTGGGCTCCAGCTGACTCTGACTTTAAAAGGTAAATAAAGGAATGAGGCTTGTGGGCAGATGCATCAGATCGGGAAGAGGAGGAGAGTCTGAGAGATCTGGGACTGAAGGGGGTCTCTGGAGCTAGAGCTTCGGCTGCAGGTGGCGACTAGGCCAGGATTCCATGCCTAGGAAGACGGCGGCCAGGTGCACGGGTGGATCTCGGCTAATGGACCCTGGAGACGCTGGTTCTCCCTTAGCTGTCCAGGCAGGGAGACAGGCCCACCATCATGGGAAATACATTTTACATCAGAAACCAGTACACAGCGCACACAAAAAGCTGAAATACGTTGCAGAAACATTATCTGCCCTGACCATCATGGAGGCACTCTGGCACTTTCTATTCTTTTTTTTTTTTTAATGCCTTTTTTTAGGGCTCAGCTCATTGATTTCACCAAGTTGATTTCCAAGTGCTCTGGCCTGGGATGTGGGCACTGCTCTAGAGGGGGGTCGGGGTGGGGGCGGGCAGCCAGGCTGCGGCCAAGAGGCCGGGGAGAGATAGTTGGAGACATAGAGGCAGGAGAGCCAGACTGAGACACAGATGGAGGGAAAGCGCGCACAGGAGAGGCCAGGGAGACCCGGGCAGACGCGGCACACAGCTCGTAGTAAAGAAAGCCTGCCAGGAAGAGTGAGGGAAGCGAGTAGGAGCAGGAGGACAGTGCGGGCGTTGAGAAGAGAGCTGGTGATGGGCAGTTGTGCCCTCCACCCCACCAGCCAGCCTCTAGATGTGACGACTATGAGGTCACCCTGCTGGGAGCCAGAGGCCCCCTCCGCAGCCACCCAAGCTCCAGGGCCCCTGCCGGTCGTCCCCACCAAGGTGCCAGGTGGGCAGCAGCTGTTTGTCCGGGAGCCAGCCTAGGTCTGGCCATGCAGGCAGGCCCCAGATGGGGAGCAGCAATGAGTTGCAGAGGGTTGGGGGGGCTCGCGCCAGGGCTCAGCCTCACCTGACGGAGCGGATGACCATCTTCACCGCAGGCATGACGTCATCCACCGTCAGCTCACACTGGTAGCTCTTCTCCTCTGCCACTTCCTCCGAGGGACCCTCTGGAAAGTTAGGGGGGCTCAAGTGGTGGCAGCAGAAGGGGAGACTCCCAAACCCTAACACCACACGTGGAAGCAGACTTAGAAGTACCAGGAGGGAGATGGAGGCCCAGAAAGGGCCCAGAAACTTCCTGGAGCACAGGGCAGGCCAGGCTGCTCCTGCCTTGGATGCCTATCCAGGGCAGAAACCCCCAGTTTGCTGCACGCCCACCTGCCCTGTGGTTAGCAGCGCACACATACTGGGGGTCAGGTACATGGAGCTGCTCTAGGACGCAAACTGCACGCAGGCCCCCCGAGCAAGCCCCAGAGGTCCCCCCATCCGACAGCGAGTCCCTGAGAAGAGGGTGTGCAGCCTCTGGATAGCATCACGTGCACCAGCTTATCCTTCAGCCAGGAGGGAAGGGAACTTAAGGAAAGAAACCCAAGCTGGCTCCCAGGCCCAGCTCTGCTACAGGGAAGGACCCCAAAAGCAAATCATTCTCCCCCAGATAAAAGAAATGGTTTCCTTGAGGCTGGTGCCCTGCAGGGCCCAGAAAGGTGATGCTCTCCTGACCCCACAGGGGCAGGAGGTAGGGGCAGGCCGGGCAGCTTCTTAGACAGCCACCATGCCCAGGGTCCCATGGGTCAGCACCTCATGGAGACAGGTTTGTGAGGTTCTGTAACTTTCCAGGAAAGGGCTTTCCAAGTTGTCAGCCGGCAGCACTTGGGGCCTACGCTGCACAGGCAGGCAGCATGGCTGGCCCCTCCCTTCCAGGTCAAGGGGGCTTCCGAGCCCACCCTCTGTTTTCCTCCTGGAGACCTTGGGCACGTCAAAACTGGGCAGTCTTCCAGGGGACTTTTCCATAAGACACTGAAGTGCAGAAAGGGGTAGTATTTGCCCACATCCCAGTGCAAGTCAGGAGCAGAGCCAGAGCTCAGAACAAGTGATCCCCAGGCAGGGTCACAGCTCATATCTGTGGGGCTGGGTGAAGAGGGCAGGGCGGGAGAGTGGGCCCGGGAGCTGGGCAGACCTGCAGAGGGTGCCAGCTCGGCCACTTACTACCTGGCAAAGCTGTCTTCACATGGGAGTCTGTAAATCAGGGATGAAACAGAAGCTACTTCCCAGGGTCACTCGGAGAAGCGAAAGAGACGTTCCATGGGGCCAGCCAGGGCTCCTCCTGCCTAGCGCCTCCCAAGGCACATTTGTGACGCAGCCAGTTTTTTGAGCACTTGCTATATTCCCCAGACTCTTCTGTTCACCTCCCATGGACAAAAGCTCACTTAGTCCTATGAACTAATACTATCACTGTGCCTGTTTTGCAGGGCAAAGCCGGCAGTCCCGCCCAGGCAGCCTGGCTGCAGAGCTGTGCTCCTCACCACTAGCAAACGCCTCCCTCCACGGCCTCCACTGACTCGCAGACACTTGGGAGCCCAGCACAGAGACCTGTGCCTGTTTTACAAGCCAGAAGACCAGTGCCCAGAGATGATCCATCAGTTGCAGGCCTGGGACTAGAACCGCCTCCTCCCCACCCCCCAGCCCAGACCCTGCTCTCGCCCTGCCACCTTTAGTGGGGCGCGGGCCCCAGACCCCCAGAGGCTCACCCTCAGCTGAGGCGCGGGGTTTTAGCCGCAGAGAGGCCCGGAAGCGGGTGCGGTCGTTGAAACTCCAGCTCTTCTGCACTTTGGTGGGACTGGTGGCCTCACCCACCTGCTCACTGCTCGGGGAGGTCGGCGTGGGCGGGGGTGCCAGGTGCTGCTTGGAAGGACCTGTCCGCCGCTGGGAGCTGCCCATGCGGATGCGGTCTTTGATGCCCATCCGGCTGCTGGCAGGGCGGTCGGGTGGGGGAGAGAGCCCAGTTAGCTGGAGCTGGAGTTGGACATGAGTGGGGACACCACTGACTTAGGACTTGGGGGTGGCTACTGGGTCTTGACTCTCCAACAAGTGGAGACTTCCTGGGGTGGAACGAGGGTGTGGTAGGGGGGCCCTGACTCCGTGAGAAGCAGACCCCTTCCCCCCATCTCCCATCCTTCATTTCCCAGACATATAAGGGGTGCACAGGAGACAGATGTCAGAGTGGACAGAGTAAGAGAAACCCAAGACAGGAACCACAGACAGACAGGAAGGTGGGGAAGCTGGGCCTGGTCCAGGAGAGTAGGTGGAGGTGGCAACCCCTTTGGGCACAGACAGGCTGCTAAGGGAGGAGCAGCTCCCTTGAGGTGGCCTCCAGTTCCTCACCATCCAGAGGAGCAGGCTATGCGGAGCTGACGGGGTTTGTGTGTGTGTGTGTATGTGTTATAGTATGGGTGCACAGGCACCAGTGTATATACCTATGTTGGCGTGTGTGTACACATGTCCATTTATTTCCCCGTTCCCACTGCTACAGCAACCTGATCCCACACTGGTCTTTAGGGTCTGGGACTTAGGACCTGGTAGGGCTATGTCAGTGGCACACTGCAAAATTCCTAAGGTGCCGACCCCACACTTGGGTGTAGATGGCACCCCAGAGCATGCGGCAAGGGCCTCTGTCCTTAGAGTCCTGTTCCTGAGCCCACATGTATGCCCAGGTCACGCTTGCTGCCTGCTGCAGTGAAGGTCTGTGGTCAGCTATTCTGTGGTGTCCCCTGCCAACTGGACTGACACCCAGCCCATGTGACCAAGGATCCCCTCCCAGAGCTACACCCCTCACTGCCTCTGAGCCCCCAGTTCCACAGCACCTGCACAGGACCGGGTACATGTGAACACGCCTGCACTCAGACTTCTGTTCCTGCACCCCAGCTCCCCACCACATCCCCCAAACCTTGGAGGAAGACAGGGAGGGGAGGCTTCAGGCTCCCCAGGACAGGCCCTGGTTAACCAATACCTGGTAGAGCAACTCTGTGTCCAAGAGGTTTGAGGACCATGTTCTCGCTGTTTCATTAGGACCTAGGCAAACATCCCCCATCCCATGCCTGAGGTGTCCCTGCTGCACCTGTTGTGGTTTACAGACATATTTGGGGATCTTCCACCCCAAATGTCTGGGGCCCTGGCTTGGGAGAGCACCAGCCAGTAGGCCTGAGGGGGAGCAAGAGTTGGGAAAGGAGACCGTGTCGCCTACTCTTGAGGACTTTCAACTCAGAGGTTGAACAGAGGACAGATTCTGGTTTCAGGGTTGGGTGAGAGCTGGAGTCTCCCATGCCAAGGGCATGGGGTACAGGGTAAAGAACCCAGATGCTAAGGTGAGGGGGACCTCAAAACCAGAGGCATCTTTGGGAAGACAGCCAGGATGTAGGGCCATCTTAGGATAGTTACCTCCATCCAGAGCGGAAAGGTCTTAAGTCAGGGATTGGGGCCCTTCAGGTATCCGAAGGGAAAGACAAGCCCCCAGCAATCCAGCATGCTGTTTGCTGGCCTGGATCCTCTCAACAAATCTCAAAGGTTCCAACCAAAGTTTGAGGTTGGCGCTCCCAAACTTTCTTTTGCAGAGTCATTCCTCGGGGCTCTCCTCATGCTGGCAGGCACCCCCACCCACCCAGTCCGTGCAACCCCTCCTCTGTCCCTCTGTCCCTGACTCCTCCAAGGGGGAGAGGTACAAGGGAGTGGAGAAGTTCTGACACTCAGCCAAGGACCTGGAACTCCAGATCTCTGTGGCCCCTCATCACTCCAAAGGCATTCTGGGGGGTCCTCCTTGTCAGGAGGTGTGTGCAAACAAGGCTGTGCTTGCACTCAGCAGGATTTATAGAGGCAGGGACCTGGGGGCTTGCACTGGAGACCTTGAAAGTGCCCTTTCCGGCTCTGAGTCTGTGATGGTTGAAGGAGCTCTCAGCTTGGTTTTTGGGGTTCTGTAGCTTTCCAGCCAGCCAGAGGCCCCAGGCTCCTCTTCAGTGTAAGAAAACACTATTTCCCAGAGGGGCTCCTGAATTCCAACTCCTTGGTCAGGGCTCAGGAAATGGCTTACAGCAAGCAGCCTTTCTGGAGCCCAAAAGCTCAAGAAAATGGGCAGACACTGGAAGAATTCCTTCACCACCCCCACCCCAACCCCCAGGGCGTCTCAGAACCTGAGAGTCCTCTTGGCTGCCTCGGCTCATCACCTCTCAGCCACTGCACTTCTCAAATGGTAGGTTCTGTTATTTGCCATCCCTCGTTTATAGATGGGAAGGAGGTGAAACGACTTGCCCAGGGTGACAGAGCTTGAATGGCGCAAAGACAGGAAGCCAGCTCTCTCTGCCTTCAGGGACTGTGTTCTTTCTCTGAGCAAGCGCTCAGGATAAGGCCTAGCACAGTGGTTCTCAGCTAGAGGTGTATCTGCTCTCTCGGTGACATTGTCAATGCCTGGAAACACCTGCGCTTGTCACACTAGGACGTGATCCTGGTGTCCAGGATAGCCTGGTATCTAAATCTACTACAATGTCCGGGATAACCCCCATCAACAAAGAGTGATCGCACCCACAATGTCAGTGGTGCCAAGGTCCAGAAACCGACCTAAGTGGTCTGTTAGTGCCTCAGGAGATGAATGGCGAGTGCTCGGCCGTGGCTGTCCTGGGGAAGGACTCTGACTGCCCTGCTGGACCGACTTCTGTGTTCACATCCACAAGACATTTCTCTGAAGGTTCAGCATCTGCCTGCCAGAGGCCAAGCTCTGGGGAAACAGAAGCAGCCTCCCCTTCAGGCGCTTCAGCCCCTTGGAAGCAGCTTATCACTGGCTTTTCACCCTGGCCTTACCCGTCCTGACCACACACCACCAAAGTCTTTGGACCCAGAGGCCCCTAGGCTTAACCCTTAATGTGTTCCTATCGCCTACGGTCCTGGTTTCCAAATTGTTTTTTTAAAGAAGGTAAGTTCTTAATTGCTTAAAATACCAAATCAAATGAGAACAACATCTGCATGGCACCTCCTGTGAGCCAGCACAGACCCAGTGGAAACAGATCCAATCATCATCCACATCTTACATTTGAGGAAACTGAGGCACAGAGGGCTTATTCCCAAGCCTTTCTAGCTAGTGAGTGGTGGTGGGTTTGGCTCCAGAGCCCACATTTCTAAGAACACCACCTCTTGGTAGAACCCCCACTCATCTCCTACCCATGGGTCCCAGATCCATGAGGTTCCAGAAGCACTTTCGAGAAACCCAGGACTCGTGAACCCCGGTTGCCAAGCAGTGCCAACAGGAAGAGGCCTATATTGGGCTTTAGCCCCAATCCTCAGTTCCTGACCCCTGTCTCAGATCTGGCCGCGGGGTTGTGCTTGTTTCCCACAGCCATGCTCCCTCCCCTCCTAGCCTTGCCAAGCTGCTTCCTTGGCCCAGAATGCCCTCCCTCAAGCCCACTCCTCTGGGGGGCTTCTCTGGGTGAAGTGCCTGACACAGGCTCCGCAGCCCTCCTGCCTCTTCCTTTTGTTGCGCTCATTGCTCATCACCTCATCACACTGAATGGCAACTGACTCCCCACTGTGTCCCCAGTGCAGGGCCAGGCACAGGCAGGTACCAAGGAACATAGTGGAGATGCAGCTAAAAGCCAGAGACCAGGAGTTGGAGAAGGAGGTGCCAATCCCAGCTCCTTCAGGCATCTGCTTGGTCCTGAGGTGGGCAGTGGAGAGCCAGGATACCAAACGCAAGGCCTGGCATAGGTCAGAGTGGGAAGGACCCTCAGAGAGCCTCTAGTTCAATCTACCCACACCACAGATGGGAAACTGAGGTCCAGAGAAGAGAAACAATGTGGCCAAGGTCGCATAGGGGCTCAGGGGCAGAGCCAGAATCATGCCCAGGCTTCTGTAAGTGTCCCTCTTGGCAGAACAGCCCAAGCCCCAGACCTGGCAGAGGCAGCTCCAGGAAGGCAAGGCGCTCTCTGGGGCCCCAAGGCAGACGGCAGGCGGCAGGCACATGCACCTTGTCCTTGGCCCATCCTGTCCCCCTCTCCAGCCCCCAAACTGGATGGGGCCAGGAGGAGCAGGGACAGGAGGAGCAGGCGAGGGGGTACCTCGGTCTCCAGCTGGCGTGGATCCGAAAGAAACTCCGTTTATTACTAAACATCTGGCTGGAAAGTTGAGAACAAGACACGAACAGAGGTTAGTGGGAAGGAGGCAGGCGGGCAGAGCATGGACCGCTGCCAGCATGGGGCCGGACACCAGTGGCTGGGGGAGAAAAAGACCCCACCCAAATCATCCTTCAGGCAGATCCCCAGGATTCAGAGTTCTCAGCTTTGCAGGAGGATCTCCTGGAGACCATGTTAAATCTGTAGCATTCTGTGCCTCTCCTGCAGAGATTCTGATTCTGTGGACTAAGGCGGAGGGTCCAGAAATCTCCAGCTTGAACCAAAGCCCCATAGGACACTGATGCCGGGATCAGTATCATTGCCTTATCACAAAACCACAGAGAGAAGCTGTTGGCCTGGACAACGCCATCCCCTTGGAAGTCGGCTCCTGTAATCCTGACATGCTTGGCCTGGATCCGTCCACAAGCTCCACAAAGTGTGTGGCCAAGCAGGATTTGTAGGTAGGGTGAGTGACCGGGGCTCCCATCTGAAGTACCCACCCCATGGCCAAGAGACCCATCTCCCAGAAGTCACAGCTCATGCCCTCCAGGGGCCCCCGGGAAGCAAGGACACTCTTCCCTCATCTACCACCAAGCCCTGGCCACGCAGACACTCCAGAGCAGACAGACACAGGCCAGGAGTTAGTGATGGCCAAGCCCTCAGCAGAACTCTGTTCTTTGGCCTCGGGGTCTCCAGAGGCCCAGACCATCTGTGGCGGTTCTACCGGTGCTACACTCTGGGCTTATCTCCATTCCCAGGACCTTCTCATCAGGAAAGGTGAAAGCAGAGCCAACTGGTCAGAGGCCAGAACTACAGAAAGCTCTGGGTGCAGGCCTGAGCAGGGTTGTGGAAAGTCACAACTGTGGAGTTTTTGTCTGTAAGCTGTGGTTGGATGGGACTAGAGCAACTACAAAGAGCCTCAGGCAGTGACAAAGGATCCACATCATGGACTTTTCTTCCAAGGGACTCCCAGCTGGCCAGGCCAGTCATGCATCCCACCCTCCAGCATCGGACTTGGAGGGGCTCTCCCACTCCACCCACTTCCTATTCAGCCCCTGGGTACAAGTGCCCTTGTTGAGAACATGGACAGAGCCCCACTCCCGGCATCCTCTGCACCAAACTCCCTCCTCCCCATGTCCCAGGCCTTATCTGTACAGAGCCCTGATTAGCCTAAACATTCGCTGATTTTCTGCCCGGGACCTAGAGGCTCAGAGTGACTTGATAATTTTCTCAAGGCCCCAGCATCAGTGGCAGGGACAAGCTCTTGCCACACCTCCTCCTTGACCATCCAGTGACTCACCTTTTCTCCCACCCCACATTTTGGGCCTGGGGCTTGAATCACACCTGAAGCTCAAGGCTCAGACGTCCACCTGGCTGATTCAGGGATGATGTGTGACGATGAGGCAAAAACAAAGTGATGGGGATGGGCAGGGGAGGGGGGATGGGGGATTGACTCTTTGACCTCAAAACTCCTTGCAGGAGCAGCCACCTTCCCACACTGAGTAAACAGGCTTCCCTTGTCCAAACGTGCCAGAATTTTCATTATTTATGAGCAGTTACGTGAGGGTAAGCATTGTTCTTTCTTTGTTCTTCTTAGAGACAGGGCAAAGGGAAAGAGACTGTTGGGAGCAGCAAAATGTACCTCAGTGAGGAAGAAAGGCATTGTGGGAGAATCCCAGAAGAACCCTCTGGGATTAGCAAAGCTGTGGACAAGAGCCGCGCAAGACAGGAGCATTAGTCACTGGTTGTGTTTACGTAGGTCCTACAGCGGGTCTTAGTCACAGAGCTCTCTCCAGCTGGCATCTGGCTCCTGAGAGGCGGGCTCAGTATCAAGCCCCTTCTAGAGGAATATGCTGGGGGAGGGGGTTCCCCGCCCTCACTCCCCAGAATGGTGCCCACGATTACCTGAGCCGTAAGCACCTGTGGCCAGCGGCCTCCTCCTCTCGCCAGCTTTCCAGGAGGGATGGGGGTGCAGGGGAGGAAGAATGAGGGGTATGGAAACAGAGAAAGAAAGAGGACAATGGTATGAATGGAGGAAGCGACAGGAAAGGATGGTGTGGACATCACCCCACTCAGACCCCTGGAGCCCCAGGTGACACGAAGGTGAGTGCAGCCTGGCCTCTCCAGAGGCTCCCAGTCTGTACCTGCCAGGCATCCAACGACTACCCAGACCTCATGTCAAGGCCTAGGAGCCCCCAGAACAGGCCAGAGAAGTAGTAGCTGGAGGTGGGTCTGAGAGGGGGGAGACAGAGAATGGAAGAGGAGGAGGAGAAGCAAGAGGAGGTGGCGGCCCCGGGGGGCCCCTACCTTTCCCCAGGGCAGAAGGAGGTGCTGCCCAGGCGGTGGCAGGTGGCAACGGGCGGGCAACGGGAGGGTGCTCCGTCGGGTACCGGTGCCCGCCGCACCTCCAGGGGCCGCAGGCCCCCATTGCGGGCCCGCTGCACGTGCTCAAACAAGAGGGCCAGCTCTCTGCAGGAGAGGGCGCCATCAGCAGTGGGCAGGGCCCGGGCACCACCCCACCCTCAGTGGGCACTGAGCTCCCGAGCTCAGGTCCTGCCTGGTCCGGCCTCCCAGAGGGGCTCAGTAATCACCCCAGGCCAGAAGAGGCAGGGGTGGGGGGCAGGGGAAACTAGCTTTCCTCCCTCCCTTTCTACCCTGGGGTCCTGAATCCTTAGAGATGCCAAATTTGGTTGTACAGAATGGGCACAAACCGAGGGCACTTTCCTGGAAATCCTCTTCCCCCCCAAATCTGACTGGATTTTAGAGGGAAACAAGTGAGAAGGGAGACTTGCTAGGGCGGCTGTCTACTCCCTGTGCCCGTAGTGATGGAGGACAGGTCCCGTCTCTGCTGTCCCATCAGGCTGAGGAAACAGATCAGCGAGTAGGGGGCCCAGACCAAGCTCTGTCCCTCTTACCAGAGGACCCAAGGCCACCCCTCCCCCTCACCTTCCCTCCCCTTCAATACATCAAGACTCCTAATACACCAGGCCTGCCCCACTCCCTGAGCCCCGGCCTTGCATCCTTACAGCTGCTTCTGGAAGGGAGGCAGCATCCCGCCTAAGCACCGCCCCTGTGTCTGAGGTGGGAGCTTGCTCTGCCAGGTGGAGAAGTGGCGGTGGAGGGGGCTGTGCGATTCCGGGAGGCCCCTTCCTAACCTCTTCTCTCTTGCTCCTCCCCTAGGGAGCCCCAGGGACTGGCAGGGGGCAGCCAAGTGTAAGGGTGAGTGGGATCACACAACAGCTGCTCTTGGAGAACTAATGAGGCCAAAAAAGCCACCGTGGAAGCACTGAGCACAGCAGCCTGGCCGGGCTGCACTTGATGCCTGCCTTCTTGCCCGCTGGACTGACTGTGCCAAGGTCCCCGGTCTTCATTCCCAACCGAGGGCCTGGCCAGCCCTGGCCACACGGATCTTGGTGATGGTATTAATAATCCCCTGTGTGAGCCACCCCCTGTGCTGTTGTACCCCAGCCCGGACCAGTGGGGTGAATCCACCCTGGGCCCCAAGGCTGCTGCCAGGCACAGTAAAAGTAAGTACATCTTCACGCACACAGGGTGGGCCCTTGCTCCCAACTGGCACACACCACACTCTCTATCCAGCAGCAACATGCCAGGCTGGTAAGGACCAGTGCTGTACCCAGCTCAGACTGAGAGGAGATGCACTGGCTGTGCCACTGCCCGAGTGGCCTCACCCATGGCTGAGCTAGAGGACTGCCAGCAGTCCAGGACTCAGGGCTCCGCCAGTGGGACAGGACTGCCCAGTGTCCAATGTCCTCCTTGGACAGAGCAGATGGGCGAGGACACTCTAGGCTCCGAGTTATGTAGGTTCTGCAGTGCCAGCCCCAGATGCTCCCTGAGAACCATCATGGCTTTCCCACCCTCCAGGGCATCGCCCCCAGCCCACCCCCAGCGGGACCTACCTGAAGGATGGGAGGATGCTGTCGTAGTAGTACCAGGTGGCCGTGAGATAGGCCCGGCTGGTGTCCGTGGAGTATAAACGCCATGCAGCCTGGTGGCATTGGGGAGGGAGGGCATCAGTGAGGCTTCTCAGCCCCCACCGGCCCTCTGCCCCTGAAAAGAGCCTGACCTGGGCCAGCCAAAGGGTACCAAGAGCCCAAAGCCAATTCTGACTCCACAGCCACTGGCAGAGCCAGCCAAAGAAACAGAGCCCTAGAGAGAAATGATTCCCCAAAGGGACGGGTGCAGATCGGTATCAAACCCAGGAGCCTTAGTGTGGAGTTGCTGAGGGGCGGGGTTTCAAATGATCCAGCTATTCCACTTCTGGACATTTATCTGAAGAACATTAAAGCAGTCATTCAAACAGATACATACACCCCTGGGTACACTATACACAATAGCCCAGATGCGGACACAGCTAATGGATGGGGAAAGATGTGGTATGGACACACGATGGAATAGTACTCAACTGTAAAAAAGGATGAAATCTTGCTGTTTGTGACAACAAAGATGGATCTTGAGGGGACTCTGCTAAGTGAGATAAGTCAGACGGAGAAAGCCCAGCACTATGTGATTTCACTCATCCGTGGAATATGAAGAAACAAAGGGACTGAACAAACTTAGACACAGAACAGACGGGTGGTTACCAGGGGGGAAGTGGGCCAGGTGCGCGGGGGTGGGTGGAAGCTGGACTTCTGTCAGTGAACATGATACAGAGTTTATGGATATCGAATTTTAATGTTGTACCCCTGCAACTTGTATGTGATAAACCAATGCTACCTCAATAAAAAATTGAGAGCCATAGGCCCCTTACTAGTATGATCAAATTAAGGCAAGCTGCAACACCTCAACTTCTTGACCTGTAAAGGAGATGGAATAGCACTTATCTACCAGGGCGTGGTGAAGATTAAATGGGCAAATATATATTAAATGCCAAGTGCACTGCCTGGCACATAGTAGGCACTTAATGCCAAGGTCCCCATGAAACATTCCTGTTATCTCCCTTATCGCTGCTGATAAATACTTATTCACTGTGATTTGATGAGGGTCTTACTCTCCCCCTAGACTGTAAGCTGTGTCTCGGTCACCGCTGTGTCCTCCTGCACATGATCGGTATCCTGTAGATGTCTGGGGGAAAAATGACTGTCACTGCTCATGGGACTGAAGATGGTAGGAAAGAGCATCACCTACCAATCCCTCAGCATCCCTGGACTGGCAGGGTTTCTTCTGCAGCAGGAGGGACGAGGGTCAGATAAGATGAAGAACTGTCCCTTTGCCTCCAGGCCAGAAAAGCCAGAGAGGGACTGTGAGTGGGATGGTTAGTGGGAGGCATGGAAGCTGCTGGGCGGTTCAAAGCAGAACTGGGCCCTAAATGCCCCCCTTCTTTGGGTGCCTCCTGTCCTTAAGGGACTGCCCACTGCTGACTTCATCAGCCGGGCACCCTCCCAGGACAGGAATATTTTTACTTCCTGCTTTCCTAGGCCCCTTGGCTTGGGTTGGGGAGCAGCTGCCAGAGCTGTCTCATTAATTATGGGCACCACAATACCAGCTGTCTCTCGGCAGGGGCAGTGCCAGCCGCCTGCCCCTACAATGCCCCTCGGAAGGCCAGCTCCCTGGAGACACAGCCATTGTGCCCCAGGGGACACTGAGAAGGAAAGGCTGGGCTGGTGGCTGGAGATAGCAGGGAAGGGGAGGGGAGGTCCATCCTGGGGTGGAGAGATAAAGGGATTGAGTCTGATTTGGGGGGGTCAGAGAATGGCATGTTGGGGTGCAGGCCGAGGTGGGCTCTGCCAGTATTCCCTGAACTATGTCCCACAGGGGTTTCTCTGGCACACACCCCTGACTAGAGAGAGGTCAAAGCTGAATCAGAGTCACAAAAATCAGAGTTGTTGCCTCAGCACAGTGGGGACACTGAGACCACACCCTCCCTGCGTTTCCCACCCAGCAGGCTGCTCCCTCTCCATCTCCTCAGGCAAACTGACTGCCCGCCTAGCTGCTGAGTGCTGAGGTTCCTAAAAGCCCACTTCTGGACCACCTTCTCTCCTCCCTCTTTCCTCTCCCCCAGGCAAACTCATCCACACTCAGGGCTTCACTGGCACCTTCACACAACCCCTCTGACTCTTACCCGCCCAGAACATTCCTGCTGGCTCGCTGCAGACCTGCACTTCCTTTTGCCTCCTCAACATTGAGGCCCCTCAGACTCGTGCTCCAGCCAAACTCACATTCTTCATGCCCCAAATCTGGTGAGCTGGGTCACCAACCACCCAGCCGGGCAAGCCAGAAACCTGGAAGTCACCCTCCCTCACCCTCCTTTGCTCCTAATGTCATGACAGTCACGTGTTACTTAACAAGGGGGATTCGTCTCATGAATGGGTGACCTCATAGAGTGTGATGACACAAACCTCGATGCACACCTAGGCTGTCCACGGGGCCCTCCATTACACATATCACTGACTGCAAAGTCGTTATGTGGCACATGATGGTAAACTAGCCCCTAAATATGCAGAATCTGCTCTTTCTTTCCATCTCATCTACCCTCATCCAAGCCACCCAGCACCCTGTGTCACCCACACTTGCCAGAACCTCTCCTCTGGTCTTTCCCATATACTCAGGTTACGCTCCAATTCATTCACCACTTTTCAAAACACAAATCTGATCATGTCACCCATTCCTCTTGCTTTACCTCCTGTCGGTGGCTCATCAGTGCTTTTAGGAAAAAGTTAAATTCCTCCCTGTGGCCCCCAGTCTGGGTCTCACCCACTTATTCAACTCCTTCCACTGCACACTCCTCCCTTTCTGTTCCAGCCTCACAAGCCTCCTACCAATTCATCAAACACACTGTTCTCTTCCAACACAGGGCCTTTGCACATGCTGTGCCCTCTACCTTCACCTCTGTATCCATCCTGTAGCCCTCAACTCAAGAGTCACTTCCCCAGGGTAGTCATCCCTGAGTTCCCCATCAAGGACAAATCATTCCATGTCTCCTATTAGATGGTTTTCAGAAAATAATATCTTTCAAGGTATTTATCCCTTTGTCACTCATTTGGGTGAGTGCTTGTGGACTGACTTAATCAACTAGCGTGTTGGGACTGGAGCAGGCTTTCTGATGGCTGCACAGCTGATGGGTGGCAGGACTGGGTCTCCATCCAGGGCCTCCAGTCCAGGCTCTACCCAACTTGAGGCATGCAGAGCTGGAATTGGTTAGCCCTAAAATGAACATGTGGAGCGGGGGGTGGGGAGGAAGTTTTGACAATCTCAGCATCCCAGCTCTATTCCTGACTTGACAGTGATCCCCAAAATGGCCTATCTCCTCTCTGAGCTTCAAAGTCGAATCAGTTGTGAAGCTGGGCTGATGAGTCAGCAGACAGAATCAACACACCAGCTCAGTTCAGGGGCTTCCTGGGGCTCTCGTACCTGGATGAGGTTCGCTGCTGGCATCCTGCGCTTCTCAAAGTGCTTCTGCCGGTGCTGCTCCTGGACCTTCAGGGCAAAGCCAGAGCCAAGGATGCCCTAGGGGGGTAGATAGGGTTGGGGACCATGGCAGTGGGAACAACAAAAGGCAGCAAAGGTGTCCCCACCTCCACACATCAGAGGTACCCCCCACCACTAATCCAGGATAGGGGCTTGGCAGGCTCTGTTGCCAGGACCCATCTCCCCCAGATTGGGCAATCCTAAACTGAGGGACACTCACGGCAGGCAAGGCAAAAAAGGAGATGCCCAGTAAGGCGAAGCCGGCAGCCAGGACCCTGCCCAGCCATGTGTGTGGCGTCTTGTCACCGTAACCGATGGTTGTCAATGTAATCTGGGGACACAAATGGATTATCCATAGGGCTGGTCACTGAGACCACCCATGGGAGTTTGTTGGGGGCACAGGCCGGTGGGAGCCTGATCATGAGGGAAGGGGCCCCCTGGTTGCCCACAAGGACTTGTCCCAGGGACTGGTGAGGGCAGAGATGGATTTTTCCCTCTCCTCTGCTGGTTAGCGGGGAAGGGTACGAGTCATATGAGTTTGACATGGGGGACTAGTTGGGGACACAAGAAGGTCCACTGGGGCAGGTATCAGGACTAACAGAGTCTGGCCACAGGGGCTCCGGCCCTACCTGATGGGACAGAGACAGGCCTACTCAACTCTTTCTTAGTCAGGGGCACAATGGTCAGGCTAGGGTGGGGGTTCCCAGGGAGAAGAACAGCCCTGCACAGACCCTCACGCACCGTCCCCCACCAGAGCGAGTCAGCGTAGGAGGAGAAGTCTGAATTGGCGTCCTTCTCGGCCAGATAGACCAGGAAGGAGGCGAAGATGAGCACCAGGAAACCAATGTACCAGGCGGTGATCAGCTCCTGCAGGGGCAGCAAAAGGGGAGATCACAGGCAGGACCTAGGCAAAGGGGCCTGAGGAACGCGGTGCCCTCCTGGGAAAGGTGGGGAGGTGGGAGGCTCCCAGAATAACCTATCTGTTTTCTGGACGGGGAGTAAAAGGACCCCACCTCTCCAAGTTCCCAGCCGAGGTGCTGCACGCCTTTCTTTCTCCTGTCTCCATCAAGAAGACCCCGCCCCGCCTTCCTGAAATGGCCCAAATCTCAGGGTCTGCCCCTCAGATCTGCTCTTGACCCTCTGCATTCCACGCTCAGGCCTTCACCCATTATCCTGATCCCAAAGCCCAAATTTCAGACTTAGAACCAGCCCACAGCAAGCCACGCTACAACAGCACCCTCAGATCTGCCCCAGCTCTCCACTTGGCTGTGCCCAGAGTCTCCCGCAACCAGAAGTCTCCAAGTAGACCCTCAAGTCCTACCCTTCAGGCCCTGCATCCCAGCCTGGGTCCAGACACCACCCCTTCCCCCCAGGCCCTGCCTAGGTCCCTCAGCCCTCACCCATCAAAGCCCCTAATCTCCGTCCCAGGAGGCCCCAATCCTAGGCTCCGCCCCTCTTCTGGCCTCCAAGCTCCCGCCCGACCTAGCCCCAGACACGCCCAGACGAGCCCCCGCGGCCCTCACCGGGCAGTAGCCCCGCCCCTGGCACGCCCCCGGGGCCCTCACCTGGCAGTAGCCCCGCCCCAGACGCGCCCCCGCGGCCCTCACCTGGCAGTAGCCCCGCCCCGGCACGCCCCCGCGGCCCTCACCTTGCTGTGCGCATAGACCACCGAACCCAGGAGCTTCCAGGTGCCGCCGCGGCGGTCCATGCGCACCATGCGCAGGATCTGCAGGAAGCGCATGCTGCGCAACGCAGAGGTGGCAAAGATGTTGCCCTGCGTTCCCGCGGCGATGACCGCCACCGAGGCCACGAACACGATGAAGTCTGCGGGGTTGCGGGGGGAGGAGGCTGGGAGGTCACAGGCAGCTCCGGGGAGAAACCCACGCTCCCTCCCCAACTAGGGCCTGCGGTCAGGGGCTCCTGGGCCCTTGAAGGAGATCGAGAGGGTCCCTTGAGTCTGTCGGCAGCCAGGGTCCGGGTCAGGGTTGGGGTCGAGGTGTCAGTTCTGGGGCTTGGGGTCAGGGCTCAGGCGCGGGCTTGGAGGGCCTTATTACCGATGACACAGAAGGGTTTTCTGGCGAACCGGAAGCGGCCCTGCCATCCTCGGTATCGGCAGCAGCAGCCCGCGGACCAGACCCGGATGATGTATTCCAGACCGAACACCACGATCATCACGAATTCCTGCGGGGACGGAGGTCTGGAGTTCTAGTCCCCAATCTCCAGGTCACCCGGCCCAGAGTCCCTGGGTTAGGGGTACTGGGGTTTCTTCAGATCAGGTTCTTATACCTGAGGAGGATTTCAGCAGGCAGGCGGCCCGCGCCTTGTCTTCCAAAGAAACAGAAAGTCCAAACCCATCCCTTCCTGAGCCTGTCCAGGCCCAGAAGCTGACTGGGGTTTTCTGCCCCACGCCCCTCTCCTTCCCAGCCATTCCAGACTCTCTAACCCAGACTGGGTGACATAGGCTTGGCTGTCAGCTGTCCCCCTCCCTGCTGCTTTTGTTAGGGAGGAAAAACCACAAACAAGGGGTGGGGGAGCAGTCTTTGTCCTGGGAATAAGTGGGACGGTTACTCACCACTTTCCTGGGTCTATTATAAGCCCCAACATAGAGGCAGAAATGCTCCCAACAGCTGCTATAAAGCAGGGAGTAAAGCCTAGACTGGACTGCCACCCGTTCAGGCAGCACAGCACATTCTCTGAGCCACAAGAAAATTCTCTCCACCTTCACCCTGACCCCAGAGATACTACCTCACCCAGCCTCCCTCAGACCCAGACCCCATACTCACTAAGATGAGGAGACACTCATTGGCAAGTTCCTGGTGTTCCTGGATAGTGGACAGCACAGACAGCACCAGGCAGCTGAAGACCAGCAAAAATCTGCAATTGCAGCATAAAGGAGAGAGTTAGACTGCTGGATGGACAGGATAGTTGAAGAATCTCTGGCATGGAGCTGCAAATCAGGCCTGAAGAGGGATGCATTTAGGGAGATTTATCTGGAAAGCAGAATCAGAATTCCCTGGGGTTGCAGCTCTGTGCTGGACAGCAAAGGAAGAAGCCCCCTAAGCCCTGGGCCGCTAAGCTCAGACACCTCACAATCCACCCTTTGAAATGGCCTTAATGCAGGCTGCAGCTCAGAGAGGAGCTCGCTCAGTGCTGAGTGCAGGTCTTTCTGGGCTGGGTTAGGGTCCCACAGCCAGGAAATGCCTCCAGGCTCAGCCACTCACAAGTGGTGACCTCAACCCCAGTTTTAATGTTGTCTTGAAAGAAATGCCCCGGAGGTCATCAGGGATAGGGGTCAGGGAGGAACACCGCTTCCGTATGAAGTCCAAGGTGGTAGGAGTATGGTCTCATCTACAGAATGGGTCCTCCCCCTGGTTTCATGGGCCTTCTGGAATTAAATGATGAGGCGGTTATGGAAGGAGCGGGGCCAGGGAGGACAGGTGGGGAGGGAGGAAGCAGAGTGGGAGAGGGTGTGGAGAGGAAACTGAGGCACTGAGAAGCCTTGCCATGGAGACCGGGAACTCCCCTGAGGGCACCAAGAACCTACTGCGTGGCCCAGAACCAGATGTTTAGAAAGGGAAGGAACTTTGGAACCCAACAGATCCAACCCTTCCCTCAACCTCTATTACACACTTGAGGAAACTGAGACCCACAGAGGGAAAGGGGTTCACCCAGAGTCACCCAGTATGTCCAGGACAGAGGTGGTGAGCTTAGAACCAGGGTTCCCAACTTGCCAGTGGGTGGGGAGAGGGAAGAGGGCATGGAGAGCTGCTGGTACCACGGGGAGGAAGTGACTGCACGAGGGCAGGGCGGGCACTGGGGCACCAGCAGCAGATGAAGCTGCCAGGAAGGAGGCTGGATTCCCAGAGCGCTCTTCCCGGGGATGGGGTGTGCTCAACATGCACATGCCCAGAAGGGACTCCCCAAGGAACGGGCTTCTCTAGAAATGCAACCCTTGTAGACTGACCCACAGCACTCCCCAAGTGTTCCCTGGGTCTGCCCACTAGGACTGCTGACACTGGATTCTGCCTAACACATCTCAAGAGCTGAGCCCACTGAGACTCCATATCCTGCTCCACTGCCACCCCAAGCACTAGATGCCCTGGGGAGCCCCACCCCACTGTTCCCACTCAGAGGCCCCTACCAATGCTGGTGTCCCTGTAGGAGGCCCAAGTCACTTTACCCAAGTCACTTGATTTGTGTTCATGTTTCACTGTGGCAGAGGCCTGGGCTCGGGGTCAGAGAGACGTGAGTTCAAGTCTCCATCCCATTTGCGTGAGGCCCCGGGAAAGTCACCTACCTTCTCTGAGCTAGTCTCCTTGTCTGTAAAATGGGGGGTAATGGGAGGAAAGGTATCTCAAGAGCATGGCTCCCCCTGGCCTGCTCATATCTCCTAGGGCAGGGGCCCAGCCTGCCTTGGGGGGCGAGTATAGGGCCGGGTCCCAGCACATGCCCCTGGGTGGAGGAAACAGGTGGCAAAGGCTGGTAGGAAAGGGGTGGGGCAGGATTAAAAGTGGTTTTTCCCTGTTTGTATTGCTAAGCAAATGAATTTAAATTTTATATTCGATTGGCACTCTCCATGTTTTTTCCTAAAAAATTAGGAAATGCAGATAAACAAATGCCAAATCTCTTCATTTTCCCGAGATAAGCCGTGCTGACTTCGTATGTATATAGAAGTATGTGTACATAAAGGCTGGTAAAGGATTTTAAATGAATGGGTGAGGAGGAGGCCTCCCTGGCCAGTTCCAGTTCTAAGAGCTAAGTCAGCATAAAGACGTCAGGCATGGTACGGAGGGGGTGGGGGTACCAGCTACAAGTGTTAGTAACTAGCCACATCCACCAGAGCTAGGGACTGACGTGGACACAGGGCATGGTGCCCAAAAGGGGTATCCCTAAGGTCACCTCACCGCCCCCTCCTCTGGGAAGGGGGGCAGCCAAATCTTGATGGGCCTTGACTCCAGTCCTGGACAGAAACCTGTCAGCCCCACCACCCGGCTGACCTCGGGACCCCAGCAGAAGCAGGCGTGCCAGAAGGGCCCTACTGGGTGTTTTCAAGAATCTTTTTCCCTCAACACTTTTCTTCCATGTCAATAGTTATGCATCTATAAAACATCCACTTCAGAACAGGCTAAGTGAAAAAAGCAGATTATGAAACCATAAGGGCAGTGTGATCCCAGTTTTTAAAATATACATGTTTCTATATAGATACTAAGTCAGCACGGCTTATCTTGGGAAAATGAAGAGATTCAGCTGTTGTTTATCTGCATTTCCTAATTTTTTAGGAAAAAACATGGGTAGTGCCAATCGAATATAAAATTTAAATTCATTTGCTTAGCAATACAAACAGGGAACAACCACTTTTAATCCTGCCCCACCCCTTTCCTACCTAGCCCTTGCCACTCGGCAGGTGTGAGGGTGTGGCAGCCTCACCCCAAGTCCAGCTCAGCTTGCACCTACCTACTCAATATCTCTTGTTGGCTGTCCTCAAACTCCCAATATGTCCTCAAATTTTGCTCTTCTCCAATCTCTCCATCTCAGTAATGGCACCACCTTCCACCCAGAGTTACCCCAATTCTGTCTTTCCCTCACTCTCCACTTCGTCCTTTAGCCACTTCCTTTGGCTCTACCCCTGGCCAGACCCCACTGGCCTTCCTAAATAAGCTGCCACCATGTCACCCTGACCAGTCTCCAGGCCTCCCTCCGCCCCTTCTCAGACCCACTCTCTGCAAAGCAGCCAGGGATGGCCTACCATGTAGAGCCACAAAGCACTGCTCTCCTTTAAACTCGCCACTGACTTCCCATAGAGTAAGTCAAACTCCTGGGCATGTCCTGACAGATGCTGCAAGATCTGGCCTCCAGCCCCATGTCTTGAACCGGATCTCCCCTCCTGCCCCTCAATCACAGGCACACTGCGCTCCAGCCATTCTGACCTCCTTGCCATTCCTGGAACACACCAAACATTTCCACCTCCAGGCTTTGCACTTGCTTTGCTGCTTCCTCTGACTATATATTGCTCTCTTACTCATCCAGGTCTCTGTTCAAACATCATTTCCTGGGAGAGGCCTTCTCCACCCCCTCTCCAAAATAGTGGCTCCATCCCCACTCTCTTCGCTTACTCTGCTTCACTTTTTCATAGCATCGTTGAAAGACTGAGTAAATGAATCACAGAAACTCACATCAAACAAACATCAAAACATCATACCACACAGTTTCACAGTGGCGGGGGCATGGATTTGTACATCAGTTTATGCCCACTGAGGATACTCCCAAAGCTCTAAGCACACCCATCCCTGGCCCCCGGGCTGGCCCAGCATCCTTCCTGGGAAGGGGCGAGAAGGTAGGTCTCCAACCTTGACCAAACTTCCCTTGGTAGACTGTTTTAAGAGCCCCTGAACTTCACCGCCCCCTGCCTTTATTCACTGGCTGGGAGTTTCTCCCCCCCACCCCCGCCCCGGATGCTCAATATAGTTGAACAGCTGCACTTAATATGACAGAGCACACCTCGTGTTCCAGGCACCTGAATAATTACCCCAAACTTCCAGAAGACAGGGAGAGACAGACTCGCTCAGGATCACACAGTGAGCTAATGGCATAGCTGAGGCTAGAAACCCAGTGCGATTACCAACCCACCCACCCCCCCAACTGCTCCCGGGGGTCCTTACACAGACACCTACTCTTGGGACGGCAGAAGGAGGCGAGAAAGAGCCCCAAGCTGGGGTCTGCTTGTGTCCGCCAGAACGAGCGTGTGACTTCCTTCATACAACAAGAACTGCGTAAGGGTTGTCTCTGGCCCCCTCTCAGGCCTCAGTTTCTTCATCTGTTCAAGTATAGACGGTTCACAGGGGCTGACTGGGCGACCCCTCTTTTATAGCCGCCCCAGCAGAAAGGCCAGACTGGTAGCTACTTTGCTCATCATGTCTGGCTGCAATTTCAGGCCCATGTTCTCCCTGCCCAGCCCAGGGGGCAGAGCTGGGATGGGCGGGGTCTGCTGGCTGGCTCTTTAGGCTGGGGCTCAGAGTGAGACTTGTCACCACCACCCTCCCCTGCTGTGACTATCCCCTTCATTCAGGAGGGCAGCCTAGGCGACTAGGTGAATGGTCTATTTGTAGTTCAATCATTCTCAAACGACAGCAGGTCTCAAAATCACCTGGTGGGCTTGGTAAAATACTGATTTCTGGGCCCCTCTCCTCTCCTATCTGATTCAGTAAGTATGAGGTGGGATCAGAGAATTTGTATTTCTACAAAGTTCCGGGTGATACCAACATCCGTGGTTCCAGGGGCACACTTTGCAAGTCACTGACTTAGCTAAAGGGAGTAGTTGTGGCTGACTCAAATATTAGCCAACTGGGGGCTTTTTAAACAACTGTAATCATTGCCTTCACCCCGTCCCCCCCTTTCTCAAGTCACTGCTCAGAAGCAGCCACAGAGTGAGGAAAGCCCAGCTGGAAAGGCGGGACTCATGCCAACATCGGCTTCACCCCGGATTCGCGGGTGACCGTAGGTAATAACCACAACTGCTCCTGCTGGCCAAGGGCTTCTTATCACCGGGCGCTGTGCCAGCCCTCTGCGTGCACATTCTTACTTATCAGGACCCCAAGAGGGTCCTGAGACCCTCCAATGAGGAAATGAGGCTCAGAAAGGGCTCTGCAATGGCCGCACTGCACTGTGAATTGACTAAAAGCACTGAATTGTATACATTTATCAAGGTGAGGAGCATAGTAACTCAGAGCCTGGAGAGATGAAGCGATGATGGGGAAGAGGGGCTGGCATTGCACAGCAGAAAAGGGCTGGTGGCCTAAGTACTCTGAGGCCATTCATTCAAGAAACACAAATTGCCATCTACACGCAGCCAGGTTTACTGTAAAGGCAGAAATGAGTCCAGATCCTCGGGAAATGAGCAAATGTAACAGCAGTGACATGCTGGCCGGGGCAATGAGAGTGGGTCCAGGGAGTCTGGAGCCGCGGGTGGCTAAGAAGACATCAGCAGATCCAAAGTGGGGGAACAGTAAAAAGGGAAGATCAGTAAAAACTTCTTGGAGGACGTGACAGGACAGGGGTGGGCTTGCCCCAAGCAGAGGAAACAATGGCGACGTGGAAGCCTGTTGGTGCCCAGTGTGGCCAGTAGTTCTGGATGGTGGGGCCTGAAGGGAAGGAGCCATGGAGAACGCAGAGGGCCAGGGCCATGGGCACGGACACTCCCGGACACTTGGAGCATTATCCTAAAGGCAAGGGGAGGCCCTAGGCAGCTTTAGGAGGGAAGGACAAGGTCTGGTCTGTCTCAGGACCACCACTCAGAGGCAGTGTGGAGCACAGATTAGAGGAGGTGGGGCTGATCTGGAAGAGCGAGTAGCAGCCTCCTTAAGAGCTCAGACGAGGGTGGCTTGCGCTGAGATGGAAGCAGAGAGAAGTGGATGGACTGGAGGTTTGGGGAAGCAGGACTTGGTGATTACCTGGAAAGGGGGACAGTGGAGAATGAGAGCTACAGTCTGGGTTGGGCGGCGGGTAGCGTGAAGCTTTCACGACTGATCTGAGATGGGAGAACCCAGTGGAGGAGGCACAGAGGGAGGCAACCCTCCACCCAGACTGGGAAGGGGCAGCCAGCAAGAGAGGAGGGAAACAAGGAAAGAGAGGGGTGGAGACGTCAAGTGAAGAAGGGTTTCAAGAAGGAGGGAATGGACAACAGTGTCAAATGCTGCCAAGAGGTCAAGCGAGATAAGACCTGAAAAATGCCCATTGGATTTGGTGACAAGGTGACCACTGGGTACCCTGGCAAGGGCAGCCTCAGAGGGAAGGGAGGGGTAGGCACAAGTGGGGTGAGAGGGGAGGTCGGGAAGTGGAGACAGTGAGTGGACATGTAACTATTTACAGAAGTTTGACAGCAAAGAGCAGAGGCCCAGATCAGTACCTGGAGAAGGACCCCCAGGGATTTTTTTTTTTTTTTTTTTTTTTTTTTTAAGATGAGCCAATGGAAGGAGCCAGGAGAGAGAGAAGTTGAAGATGTAGGAGAGAGAGGGAGTAATCAATGGAACAGTCTCCGGGGCAGCAGGCAGGCTGGGATCCAGAGCTGGAGAGAGCAGTGGAAGCAGGAAGGACCCTCCCCCCAGCTCTCATGGAAACTGGGAGAGCAGACTGGGAGCAAAAGAGCCAAGAGCTCCCAGCGGAGTTCTGCTTCCTCCGTGGAAAGGAGGCCAGGTCTGCTTCTCTGAGGTGGGGAGCAGAGTGGGTGGAGGGTTTGACAAAGTGAAGGAAGTTTGAAACAGTGGGTGTGGAGGGTGGGAGAGGGAGCCGAGGACTCCTACGGGAACACAGGACCGTTATCCTCAATGAGCAGGACAGAAGGAAAGATCCAGAACATGGCAGGTACTTGGCCAGCACATGCATTTCAAATTGTGTTTGGTTTGGGGTTTAGGTTTTGTTTGTGTTTTTAAGGCTTGATGATCCTGAGGGAGGAAGCAGCCTTTACGGGATGAGGGACCCCTAGCCACCAGGACAAAGGCAATGCAGGTGCTAGCCCTGCCCCTGGCTTTGTCCTGGGTCTGTTCCTTCCCCCTCTCCATTGTGCGTTTCCAGGAGGAGCCCTGCCAACCTCTCTGCCTGCCAGGCCTCCAGCTGGCTCCTTCATTTCTGCATCTGGCTTAGGATGTGTTGACCCCTACCCTGCCCCCCAGAACATGGCCTCATAGGCAAGGTTTTGTCCTCCCTCAGTGGGGGACTCTGTCCCCACTCAGTCAAGGTTCCTGGAGGACAGAGCCATGACCCTCGCCCCCCCACCCCAAACACACACACACACACACACACACACACACACACTTTCCAGTGGAAAAGGTCTTCTTAAATCCCAAAACTGAGTTGATGCTGAAGAGGCCCTTCAGCGAGAGACTTTGTGACTGGGGGTGGGGCAGCATGGCCTGGAGGGCTCCAGGCTCCTCTAGGGAGAGCAGACTCTTACTTTCTCTGGCAGGGGGATAGAGGGGAGGCACAGCAAGCCAGGCCTCAGAGCAAGGCTCTTTCCAAGAATCCTCAGGGGCTGGGAGAGAAGTTTCCCCTGATCCAGCGATTCTAAATATGGCAAAGGGAGCAAAAGCACGTGACTCAGGGCCCCACACCAGGGATGCTGCCGCCAACATTGCCTCTCTGGACTAGAGGCCTGAGCTGGGGCTCCAGGCCAAGGATGAGGTCTCCATGGAGTCTCAGTTTCTCTGTCTGCAACAGGAAGGTGGGGGAACAACTCAGTGACGGCTGAAGTTCTCTTCAGCTTTTTGATTTTCTAGGAGTAGGTGGAGGGGAGAGGGTAGTGCCCAGCTCAGTTTCAGATTCTTTGATAAGGCCCTAGCAGAGCAGCTGCCAATACCCAGTCAGACTATGGGAGAAATGCCCCCTCCTACTGGACCAATAAAGGCCCTCACTTTAGCCTGAAAAAATATGAAAAAGTTGACCCCTGTGCATGGACCCATTAGAAACAGGCATCTCTTGCTCTGGGCTGACCCACCCTGGGCACAGGCTGGTCTCAGGGCACTCATGTCCTCCCTGCCCGGCCCCTCCACAGGGCACAGACTGCACAAACACACAGGAAGCCCTGGAGCTGGCTGGAAGTCACCAGACCCTGGAAGCGCCACCCCTATGTGATACCCTGGGCTCCATGCCCCCCTCCTGGCCATCACTGTTTCTTCCAGAGCTGAAGTTCTAAGAAAGCCCCCCACCCCCAAAGGTGGGCTAAGCCCATTGGATGGTCTTTCTTAGGCATGGAACTAAAAGCCAAAGAAAGAGTGGGCAGAGGTACGTGAAAAGTGGAAATGAACAGAACCTCGACCATCTGCCTTCTCTACTCCAGGAAGTTCAGACATGCCACTGCCATGAGGATTCTATGGAAAACTTCCCCTCCCTCCAGCGGGTATCCCCCACCTCCACATGCCCATTTGTTTGGAGCTTGTGTGAACAGTCAGTCCCACAAGGACATGGAAGACAGTGTCTGCAGGGCAAGGGGTAATGAGCCATAGCCTCATCACCTCCGCCTGCAGCAGCCCCTGCCCTCCTGCCTGCTCCTGCTGAGCAACATGTCCACATGAGCCAAGGGTGGGAACCGAGGGGGCGAGCGGCCACCCATGCGCTCAGAGCTGGCCAGGCAGCTGACTCCTCAACTAAAAGGAGCAGGGGCCCTTCTGACAGGAACCCAGGGAAGTAAAAGCCATCTAAGGGCAGGAATATGGGCAGCCTGGATTTAAGCAACTTAAACAAGACAGTCAGGAGAAGCCTTCCCTGGAGCAGCTCCGTGCAGATTTGGGTAACTCAGTTTTATAGGCCGACCTTGGCCTAAAATTTCATTTGAACAAAGAGATTTGCTGCTTCTTTAAAAAGTGTGACATCCACTGACTGTGGGCTTTGGCCCAAGCCCCTCAGCATGACTACAAGGAAGGCTCCCACCTCAGTCTCCCCCACTCAAGCCTGGCACCTGACACCCCATTTTCACAGGCTGGAAATGCACCAGCTTTTACCCCCATGATGCAAAGCTTTTTTTCATCTTTGCTCATGCCACGTCTGCCCCTCCTCCAGTTCAGGTGAGTTAGGTGGGAGCCCGCACCCCAAGGCCCTTAGTCCCCATCACCATCTCCATGTTCACCCCCATCATGGCATCTGCCACCATGCGTGAGGGGCACTGCTGGAGTACCTGCTGGTTGAGGTCCCGTCCTCAGGTTGAATGCCCCATGCCCAACTCAGATGGGTGTTGGGTCAAAGTTTCCTGAGAGAAGGGCATATGGACTCAGCACTGGGCCTCTGACTGGGATCACCCTCCTCCCCAGTGTGCCCACACCCTGCTGGCCGCTCCTGGCTCCACACCTAACCCTCCCCAAGTCACGACATATTCACTCACTCACTCATTCATTTGGTAAGTACTGAGTTCACCTGGGCCGGGCACCAAGACAGTGTCCCTGCCTTCTTGGAGCTTACAACTTGTGGGGGGAGATAAATAATAAAGCAACAAGGTCAAAATGTCAGATGATGATGGAGAAAAACTAAGTGGGAAAGCAGGACCAGGAGTGGGGGTGAGGGCTATTTAGGATAGGGTGGCCAGGGACAGCAGCTTTGAGAAGGTGACTTGGAGTAGAAGTTAAAGGAAATGAGGGAGTGAGCCTTGTGGGTATATGAGCAGAGGGAAAAGCAAGTGCAGAAGACATGAACTGGAGGGCATCTGGCATGTTCCAGAACCACCAAGAGAGGGGAGCTCCAGGAGTGAGCCAATGAGCAAGGTGAAGAGTGGGCAGCAGTGAGGACACAGAGGCAGTAGAGTTGGGACACACAACGCCGACTGGCTAACTATGAGGATTCTGACTTTTACTCCAAGTGAGACGGAGTTGTGAGCAGGGAGTAACTTGATCTGACATGTTTGTAAAAGATCACACAGGTTGTTGAGTATAGAATAGACTATGGTGCAGGAAGGGGTTGGGGAAAGAGGTAATAGCATTTGCCCCCACGTGAGCTGGGAAGCTAATGGTATAATCCAAGCAAGAGATGATGGTGACTTGTGCAGGGAAATGGAAGTGGCGAGAGGTGATCAGACACCAAGGATAATTTGGCAGTGAAAGACCCTGAGGGTCAATCTGTTCTCTCATTTATAGATGGGAAACTGAGGCCCAGAGAGAGCCATAACCTACTTGTGATCATATAATAGATCAGAGGCAGAGCTGGGCCTGGCACCCAGATTTTCCAGTTCCTAAAGCATGGTTTTTTAATTCCTCCTCTTTCTGTAAAAGGACCCAGGCACCTTCCTCTCATCCTCACCTCAAAAATTTCCTTGTCCTGGCATCAGATTGAGGGCCTGCCCCTACCCTTCCTGCCATATCTGACAGGGTGGCGCCGGGTTCCAGAACTAGCCAGTTTCTAACTACTTGAGTCAGTCAGGGTCGAGGGTCACTTCTAATGAGCCTTCTGTCTCCTGAATCAGCAGAATTGATGCAAAGGGGACAGCAGAGGGAGGGAAAAGTCCAGACCAGGGAAAAGAGGAGCTGAGTCCCTGCCACTTGGTTTTCAGCACTTCTAGAGCAGAGAGGGTACCAAGGGTGAAGCAGGAGGTTTGGGGAGGGCTGTGGCCCCCTGCAGGTACAGGCCCTAAGTTTGAGCCCAGTCAGGAAATCCTGCAGATTCAGCTATAGAAGATCCACCTAGTAGGAGGTTTATGAGGCACAATGGGGAGGAGTGTTTCAATGCCTTTACCACTAATAGGCAAAGCAGCATGCAAATTCACAAGTCACACCTGGTCAGTTGGTTACAGCTGCCCTGAGAACCTGGCTCCCCGTGGGAATCCCAAATCCGAGGCCAGCCATACTGAATCCAGCCAGACTGGCTCCAGTGAATCCTGACAGCTGGGAAAGGTTTGCTGTGAGCCCTTGTGCCAGGCAAGGTGGAAGGGGGCTAGGAGGGTCTTAGGCTGGAAGATGGAAGCATACCCACACATCTGCTCAGTTCCCTTGGCCTTTAAAGGGAGAGACTGCCCAGCCCATAGAGCCAGCTGATTGAGAGTCATTTAAAAGTTGGGAGCCTGCTTGGTGGCTGAAAGAAGTGTCAGGGCTGGGGGCAGGAGAAAGGGAGGCTCAGGGCTGTGGAGAGAGCCACCAAATGCTGGTTAGAGGGGTTCTCCATCCCAATGCTCCCTCCACTCAGCTGAGCAATTGAGAAACTGTCTCTGAGCCTGAGTTTACTCCTCAGCAAGAGGAAGGGGTTGAGTAAGGGGTCTCCACGGGTCCTGTTTTTCTGCTGATCCACCTGAGATTAATGATTTCAGTTTCTGGAATGGGCAGTGAATGCCCAGGCAGCTCCAAGAGCTGCTTAGTTCTGAGGGGCTTCTAGATCTTGGGAAGAAGGTCTTTGACACTCCTTTTGCATAGTGTTCATCTGCTTGGACAGTCTACAGGAACCTCTTGGTTTTCTTCCAAAACTCCTCCAGGGCCTCCCTGGTGGCACAAGGGGTTAAGCACCGCACTATGAAGCAATCTGCAGCCTCTGCAGCAGGAGTTCGTTCCCCAGCCGGCCAGGGAGCAACCCACATGGCGCAGCAGACCTCTCCTGACTGGCCCGCTGCTCCCCTCAGCAGTGTATTTCAGTCAGTCTGCCTGTTCTGTTCCCCACTCTGTCTCTGGTGAATCCTCTCACCCCCTGCATCTCTGGCCTATACCCCAGCTCTTCTATGCATAAATAAATAAATCTTAAAAAAAAAAAAACAAACACACAAAAACTCCTCCATAATTGAACAATGACAGCAAGGAGAAGTCAGAGTAGACCAAAGCAGAACGTCCAGTATCTCATTAGCCACAGAATCCAGCTCCGACCCTGACCCGTGGGGCTCAAGAATTCAGCCTGCGTTGTATGATCCTCAGCTAGTGAACTGTCCCTCTCTGGGAACCAGTTTCTTCGTCTATCTAATGGGGACAACGACCCCTCGTCCAGCAGCCTGGAGGCAGGGGTCTGGCCCGTCTGAACCCGCAGTGAGGGGTTGCAGAACGGCTTGAGTTCACTTGGGGACACACAGGTTGACACCAGGCGGGGCTCCCCGGGAGAGGGTGGGGTTCCTAGGGAGGAGGACCCATGGGGGACTCCTCCCCGAAGCGGCCCTCGGCGCCCAACCCGGGCGGGGAGCCCCTCCTCTTCTGCTGAGGCCGGCGCCGCGGCTCGGGGTCGGGGTGGGGGGTGGCGGTCGCGGGGAGGGGAGCCCCGCCCTCTCGGCGCGGGAGGGGCAGCCTGGCCGGGGAGCGGCTGGCGGGGGCGGGGCCGGCCGGGGGCGGGGCCCGGAGGTGGGCGGGGCAGGCGGGGCGGGGCCGGGGTGGGCGGGGCGCCGGGCCTCCTGGAGGGGCGGGGCTTCGCGGACACCCGGCACCCGGCGCGGGAGGGGTGGGGGCGGCGCTGCGGCTCGGGTTACCTCCCAGCGGCCTCCCCCGCCCTGCCGGCTTCTTTTTCCGTTTCCAAATTAACAATTGAAAACGCGGCGGCCTGAAAGGCGAGCAGCGGGCCAAGCGGAAAGTGTGAAGGTGCCGCCGCGTCCTCGAGGACTGGGGCGAAGAGCGGGGCGCGACGCCCCGACTGCCCGAGGCTCGCCCACCCACCACCCCCGGGGCGGGCGCCGTGCCCCCGAGGACCCAGAGGTGCTAAGGCCCTTGAATCCGGTCCTCGCCCGACCCGACCCCTGGTACTGCCCTGGCCAGTGTAGCAGGATGCAGTGCCCGGGCTCGGGGTGCTGCCAGCCCCCGGGGGTGGGGGGCAGCACCAGGACTGGATTACTACTCTGAAGCCATGTGCTCAGGGGGGCGGATGCCAGGCAGCACCCTCATAGCACCGTCCTTACGAGCTCCCCAAGTTAGGGAGGTGTGCGTGTAACCTCAAGCAAGTCATGTCACCTTGCTGAGACTCAATGCCCCCTCTAGGCACCCCTCTGCCTCCACCCACAGCCAAAGGCGCTGCCCACCAAAGGGAAATACTGGAATTGACTGGTCTCTTCCCCCTCACTTCTCCAAAGCCCGTTTGACAGATAAAGAAAGTGAGGCCAAGAAGGCCTTGTAACGGGCTCCATGTCACCTGTAAGTGAAAAGAACGAGGGCCCGAGTCCGGTGCTGACCCCCAGGCCTCTTATGGAGACAGGTGGTCTGTGGGGTTGGAATCCTGGGCATTGGACACCCCTCCTAGGGTCCTGATACTTGGACAGCTGGAACAAATGAGTGGGTAGTGGACAGAGGCAATGGCCCAGGTATCCAGGGCCAGAAAGCCAAAGGGTGGACATCAGAGATAGATCCAGTTCTTGGCCCCAGCCTCCATAATGTAAACTCCATGAATGCAGCCACTTTATCTTGCTCCCCACTCTCTCCCCCACACCTATAGCAGGACTTGGCACATTGTAGGTTCTCAACAAATATTTGTTGAATGAATAGATGAATGAATGAATAATCAGGTCCCCTCTTATACTGCTGTGGCCTCCCACTCTGCCATCTATGTGAAATGCTTTGCTTTGGGGTGGTACCTCTCTCTGGTCTGGAGACCCAGGCAGTGAATGGTGGGAGGAGGAAGAACGGAAACAGGCTGAAGGAGGGAGAGATAAAAGTAGCTCCAGAGGGCCTCCCCGGTGGCGCAGCGGTTGAGCGCTGGGTTGCGAAGCCGCCCGCAGCCTCTGCAGCGCCGGTTCGATCCCCGGCTGCTCCCGGGCCTCCGGAGGAGGGTCCCACATGGTGCGCAGACCTCTCCTGCCGCCCGCTGCTCCCCTCAGCAGTGTACTTCGGTCCTTCTGCCTGCTCTGCCCCCTGCTCTGGCTCTGGTGAATTCTCTCACCCTCCCGCGCTTCTGACTGTACCCAGTGCTTGTATAAATGAATGAATAAATAAATAAATAAAATACAAAAAAAAAAAAAAAAAAAAAATAGCTTCCCTTTAAAAAAAAAAAAAAAAAAAAAAGTAGCTCCAGAGTTGAGATCAAAGTTGAGATCACCTTTCTCACTAATCCTCCACTTCCCACTCCTGTCACCCTATTCCCCCTTCCTCCAACCACCTCTTCACTGACCACTAAGATTCCTGCTCTACCTGCCTCCCCACCCCCAGTCCAGTTACCTCGGGCTGAGTGCCCCTCCCCCTTTACAATCCTCAGTGGCGGCTTACTGTCTAAAGCCCAAGCTCCTCAACCCAGAGCCTGAGGTTGTACAGGCTGCCTAAGTATCACCCACACTTCACTCTTCCCTACCCCGTACATTTCCACCCTGCCAGCTTTTGCGTTCTCTCCTCTCCTTGGGTGTCCCCTCCAACTCTCTAAGGACCCTTGATCTGCTTTGCAGAGAAGTGATCCTCCCACTTCAAAGTGGGATTCCTAGCCTCATCTGGACACTCCAAGATTCCCTTGTGCTGCAGCTGTTCCCACCTCTGTCTCCCAACTCCCACCTCAGCCCCACACATCGCCCACCAAGGGCAAGGTCAATTCTGACTCTCCACATCCCCCAGGCTGGCTCAGTGCATGTTCAGACAGAATCTGGGAGGACCCAGGTCACGAGGGCATTAAGCATTAGTAAGTACGGCTTCTCCACTGTCCTGTGAGCCTAGAGAGCTCTGGGTAAGAACTTCATGAGGTTGCAGCAGAGATAGGTGGGTGGGAGAAAAGTCAGCACAAAACCACCAAATACTGGCAGGGTTGGGGAGAAAGAATAAGTGGAGACCCACATACTTTCAGTCTAAATATTTAAAGTTTAAATCAAGTTAACAAGCTGTTAAATAAAATATGTTCTATCCTTCCAGACACATACACCTTCATAATGATCTGGAAAGCCAGATTTGAATTTAAAATCTTGAACTCCCTGGAGTTGCATGCTGGACTCTGGCAGGTAGGGACAGTCAGCCCCCACCGCCCTCTGGTCTCCAACCATGGTGTGTCTTCTTCTCTCCCCACACTGGGCTCTCCCCACACCAGATGGAGCCTCGGGGTCCACTCCTGGGTTGCCCCAGCCTGCTCTTCCAGGCTCCATCATACTGGCTGTGCATGGCCCACCCTTGGGCCTGGGAGTGCTCACACAGCAGTGGCCCTTGGGAGGATGAGCTATGGAAGAGGCCTGTGCAAACCCTGCAAGCAGGCATGGGGATCTGGCCAGGGGACTCCAGGGTTACCTGGAATGTGTTCTAGAACAAGGAGGGCCAGGCCCTGGGGTCTGTGGTATAAGGGGCCATAGCTGATAAGTGGGCAGAATTCTGGGCCCCCACCCAGAGTGTCCCTGCTTTGATTTGTTGTATATGCTGTGCTCCTATATCAAGTTTCATTTAAACAACCAGATCTACTGTTTAAAACAGTTTGCAAAGCACTAACCCAACCCCTTCCCTCCTATTGAACACAGAGGAAGCTGAGGTTATGGGGGGCCCCGGGGCCACAGTCATACAGCAGGTTAGATCTAACCCAAGGCTCAATCACAGGTCTCTTCCCTCTAGTCCAGGCTTTGGGTTCAAAGTGTGGGAACAAAACTCTCATCAGTAGGACCTGGTGCCTCCAATGGACAGGCCACCAAGAGGTGGTGAATACTCAGTCCCTTGAGGGGTATTAGCAGTCCTGCTGCTGGGCTCCCCAGCCTAGCAGGGGGCTGGACCCTCAACTCAGGTCACCCAGCTCAGGAGTGGATTGAGAGGCCAGACCAGGCCCCAGAAGGAAAGGGAGTCCTGGTATAAATAACCGTGGGGGGCCGGGATGTTTGGGCCCGTCTCCTGGGCAACGGCTGTGTTTACCGCCCAGAGAGGTGGGGGGGGGGCATGGCCCACACATTTGCCTCCCTGACTTATAGCCAAATTTTTCCAGGAAGGGGTGGCCCAGAATTAGCCCCAAACAGTCCAACTCTGCACCCTCATCAGGTCCTCCCCCTAACTCTGCCCCAACATGGTCCTTAAACCACCCCGACATTGCCCCATCCTTCAGCCCGAAATGCTACACAGCAGCCACGGCAGTGCATCTCCATCAGCCCCAACTGCCCCAGATTTGCCCCATAAATCCAAACTCCGCTCAACTAGTAGGAGGATGGGGAGCAGGAGAAGGGCAGGGGAAGGTCCCAGGCAGAGGAGCTGGGTGTGAGCCAGGGATCCAAGCTGGGGCCACTGGGCACGGGGCAGGGACAAACCTCTCCCACGGCCCTGGTCAAGACAGAGGGAGGGCTGCAGCCCCTGGATTAGGAGGGTGCAAATCCCTCTCCCAGCCCAGTGCCCACCCCGTGCCTGTCATGTGCAGGGCATTAGATGGCCAGACCCCATTGTGGGAGGGGCTGGCAGGTGCCATCTTGGTCATGCCACAGTCAGCTCCTCTCCAGTCACCAGGTCAAGAGAAAAAGATGCAGGAGAGCAAGTGGCACGGTCCCCCTCCCATGGGCAGCAGCTGCAGCCTAGTCCACACACGGAGGCCGGGGGGTGGGTGTGGGCTGAGATCCAATCTGCAAGCCAGGTTACACACATACACACAGGCACACGCACACACACACACATGCATACACACACACACACACACGCTGCCAACTGACGGATCTCACTTGAGACCAAGCAGCCACGGCAGTGCATCTCCATGAGACGTTAGCTGATTTTCACTGAGATCAGAGGCTCACAATTGGGCGTGTGTCTGCCAGCATCCCAGACAGGTGCCTAAACACCTGGCTCCAGCTTCAGACCAGCCACTTCTCAGCTGAATGACCGTGGGCAAGTCATTTCTCCTTTCTGAGCCTCAGTGAAAACAGTGTAATAATATCTTCCTCCAGAGTTGTTATGAGAATATTTCCAGTGGGATTCCTAGGCAGACAGTGACTAAGTCCCATGATGGGCTAGGCATGGCTTAAAGTGCTCTATGGACCATGGAGTGAGAGAGGGGAGTTCCCTCACAGTCCCACATCTGCACCCAGAGGCTGAGCCGCAGATGTAGAGACCTGCCTGGGCCCACCCAGAGGGTCAGAGCCCTCAGTGAAGCTCTGTGGAAAGTTTTTGCTATTATTTCTTGCTGGAGACGACTAAACTCTCGGGCATTGAGACTGGGCTATAGTCTCACCTGAGTTTAATCCAAGCCCTATTCCGAGTCTCAGTCTCCCCATCAGCAGACTGCAGGGGCTAGGTGAGAACCGTGATCTCCACATCCTATTGAGCTTTGAGAAAAGGAGGGAGTGAGGAGCTGGAGCAGGCTGAGCCATCTGGAGTCTGCCCCTTTCTCCAAGGCACCCCACTATTAGATGGGTCAAACCCCTGGATGCTTCCTACCGGCTATCCTAAGGCCACATTCTGGGTACCCCCAATCCACCCCAAGCCCATATCCCCAGTGATTATTTGCAAACAGCCTCAGGGCCTGCACCCACCTCTTCTGCTTCAAGGCCTTCCTCAGCTCAGCCACACACACCTTCCCCTAGGCCAGGCTTTGCAAATGCAGCTGAGCTTTCCCTACAGGCAAAGTCCTAGGGATCCAGGTCAGGTCCAGACAGGCCACCTGGAGTTAGTAGATGGCTCCAAAGGAACCATTAAGGGGGCTGGGCACTGGGAAGGCAGAAGGAAAAGAGGTCAAGTTGGATGGCATCCTTGGGGCTCCCTGCCATAGTCTCTTCCCACCATTCTCCTGGCCAGACCCAGAGAGGTGTCCCTAAGTTGTGAATCTGCCCATAGCTCTCTGACTGTCAGCTCCTTCCTGAACTCAGTCTCCTTCCCCAGGAGGTCACTGCTTCTCAGCCTGGCCTTGCTCACATTAGGCCTCTTCTCTGCACACCTCCTGACTTCTCTAGGGTCCCACTCTCCTGACCTCTAGCAGTTCTTTGCAAATGCCATGTCCAGCCCCACCTCTGGGATTTGCCTATGCTGTTCCCTCCACATGGAATGCTGTTCCCTGCTCCTCTTTGCCTGGTGAACTCCTACTCCTATTCGTCTTTCAGGTCTCAACTTAAACCTCTTCCTCCAGGAAACCTTCCCAGCTATGGTCATTTTGGGTCTGGTCTGGCCTCTCTGTGCCTGGCACCCACAGGACTCTGCTGCCCAGACAACTGCCAGCCTCCTGGCCCATCTCCCTCACTGCTCTGTCCCCAGCATCTGCGATAGGACTTGGCCCTGATGGACTGCCAGTGAAGGCTTCCCAAATGAGAAAAGGTAGAAATTAAAATGAAAGCACAGTGTAGAACTGGAGTGGGAAGCTGTATCTTGAACTTTCAGGCTCGACTGGTCCCCTCATCAGCCTCCTGGCAGACATGCCCATCTGGACAGGCTAGGTAGGCATCACAGAGGGGGAGGTCTCAGCCCTAGAGCTGGACATCTGGGGTTTGAGTCCTGTCCCCATTACCTATACCCAGGCAAGTCACTCTGCCTCTCTGTGCCTCAGCCCCCTCATCTGCAAAAGGGGCATCTAATAGTGCCCACCTCACTGAGAGAAAAAGGCGGGCACAGACATTGTCTTTCCTATTACTGAGAAAGAGGGGGAGGCTGAGACTCAGAGAGGGGGGCCACGGCTGGGAGCCTGCTTTCCTTGCCCAACCCACCCCCCTTGCCCCTCTCAGAGTGTCCCAGCCTGCCCACCGCTGCCCTGCAAACCTGCTCTGGCCCTCGCACCGCTGAGCCCTCGCAGCTCAGGCTTAAATTCCCGTCCTCCTGGCTGAGTGACAAGGGCACGTGCTTAACCTTTAAGCTTCAGTGTCCTCTTCTATACAAAAGGGTAATGAGAGTACTTGCCTACTGGGGCGCTTGGAAGGATTAAATGAAGGAGTGTGTGAAAGGCGTCTGGCACAACAGCTCTGCACACGAGACAATGAATCTTACAAGTGTAGGAAAACTGTTAGAACTCGGAGCCCGGCTCCCAGTCTGAGCGTTCCCTGTCCTGCAGCCCAGGCGTCTGGAGTGGGAGTCGCTTGCTGTCTAGGGGCTTCTGGGGAAAACCTCACCAGTCTGAATTGCTCTTCCAGGTCTCTGTGCCACCACTGCCCCCCCCCCACCTCCATGTCCCCTCCTCAGGGCTCAAGCCCTCGCAGGTAAGAGTAAGGCAAGGAGCCCAGGATGCAAGAGAAGAGGGCGTCGGTGCTGGGGAGACTGAATATTAAAACACGACAAGCCCTGTGTTCTTCACAGCACCTTGGAGCTTAGGAAGCACTTAATACAGGAGGCTGCCCGGCCAGGTGGGCAGGTGGAGGTGGGAACTGTCACTCTACCTGGAAGAAGCTGAGTTCAGAGCAGCTGTCACCAGCCTGGGGTCCCCCTCTTTAGGAAGCAGAGGAGGGAGCAGTTCCTGGGAACCTTGGACGGAGGGGCGAGCCCTGATGTACGCTGACCTCCCGGCCCCCCCAGTGCTGGCAGAGTCCTGGGCTGGTCCTCAGTGTGGGCAGGTCTGAAGAGCCAGTGGGAACAGACAGTGGGGGCTGTCGGCTTCTCCATCCATCCCGCCCCAGACTCCCACTCCTGGCTCCAGTGCTCTGGGCGGGAAGGTCGGACAGGCCCAGACTCAGGGTTTCTGCACACCGGTAACATTTCCCAAAAGACTCTAGGTGCTGCATAAGGTTGTCAACTTCTAATTTTGCCAAGTAAGGACATTTTCAAAAATTTCCCAGCCCCATCATTTCATAAAAGAAAGAACATAATCTCAGACTAAAAGACAGTCCCTTAAATGGAACAAATTTAGCTTTATGAAAGTCACCGTGTTGTCCTGATTTCTTTCAGATTTGCCGTGGGTCACAGAAAACCTCCCGTCTGGTGACATGGCCGAGAACCATTTGGAGCTTGAGCTCGGGGTCACACAGACATGAGTTCGAATTCTGATTCCACCATGGACAAGCTGAGTCATTTGGTATGTTATTTCCTCTTTCTGAGCCTCGGTGTTTCCCATCTGCAAATTGGGAACAATAGTTCCTGTAGTGCCTGACACACAGGGCACCGAGAGAACTACATGGCCGAGTGTTTGCAGAGCACCAGCTCGTGGGAAGAAATTCGTTAAGTCCTGGTTCCCAGCCAGGGGCACCCGCCTGTCCCGCACTGCCTGTGCTCCTGCTGCCCGTAGGCAAAGGCAAAGACCACCTCCATAACCCGATAATCAGGGCCCTGGACACACCAGACTGCAGATTCCTCAGCAACGAGGAAGGGACAACAGAGTCCCACCTCCAGGCTTTTGCTCAAGCTCTTGCTTCCACGTGGAGTGCACTCAGGACAAAGTCACAAGAGCTTCCAGCTCAAAGCTTGAACACAGAGGACTTAGGGGTCCTTTCTCCAATTTCTCTCTCGTTGGCAAAACCCTTCTCATCCTTGCAACCTGGCCTCAGCACCACTTTCATTCCCTGGCTCAGCAAACATTCACTGATTACCAACCACAGGCCCTGTGCTCACCCCCCACCCCCAGACCTCACAGTCCCGCTCGAAGGCACAGAACAGAGAGGGGCGGGTGCCCAAAGCTCTGGGGCCTCCACGGGGCCTCAGTCAAGCCTGGGGTGGAGGCCAGCAGGGAGCAGTGGTACTAAAACTGGGATTTGAAGGATGAATAGGAATTTGCTAGATGATGGGGTGGATGGGAGAGGGAAAGGAGTGTCAGGAAGCAGGACAAGGGCCTGGAGCACTAGACAGCACTCTGGGGACAATATGACTTGCTTCGTAAGGTGAGGAGCAAAGGATGGTTGAATGGTGGGTTCCTTACTCAGACACTGGAGGCGTGTGGGGGGGGTCACTGGTCAGTGCCCAAGAAGGAAGGTTTGGATGGAGATGCTGAGTTGGAGGAGCGCAGGGGTGTGGAGGTGAGGCAGTCACAAGCGGCTACAGAGAAAGTTCAAGGATGAAACTGTCATCACAGAGGGGACTGCAGGGCATTTGCGACAGTGCATGAGACACCCCCATGGAAACAGAGCCCCAAGGAGACCCAAATTCACGGGACAGAAAAAGAAGACAGCTACAGACAGAATGGAGCGGGGAGGGCCAGCGAGGCAGGCTGAGGAGTCCAGGGGATGTCTGAGGATGAAAGGCCCAGGGGAGGAGAGACCCTCAGAGGCAGCACTGCAACATCCCAGGGCCCCACACTCTGAGTTCGAAAGCTATCTCTGCAACCTATTGGCAATGGTGACCTGGGGCCTTCATTCTCTCATCTGTAAAATGGGACTGAATTGTATTTTAACGAAAAGGAGGACAGAGAGTAAGGAGAAAGGAGGCTGACCCACTTGCTCAGCCTGCTTTGGATCCCCAAGCTCTATCTCCCTCCCTCTCCTGGCCACACATCCTGGACCCTGCTGTCCTCCCCAACTCTCCGTCCCTCCCCGCAGAGGGCCACCAGCCCCCAGACCAGGGCAAGTGCAGGGGTGAGTGCAATGGGTCTGCTCCCTTCCTGATGACGGGTGGCGCCTGGGAGGCAGCATTCTTAGCTTTCTCCAGGACAACCCCCCACTGAGGAGGGGAGCTGGGGGAGGTCCCATGAGTCCTGTGTCCTTGGGCAATCAGGTTCTTTCTTCTGGCCTCAGTTTCCCCATCTGCGAAATGAAGCTCATCAGCCCTTCTAGCTCTGATGCTCTGCAGCAGGACAGATGGAGCCAGGGCGAGGCAGAAAGGCCCACCCCAGACATGCCCCAGCAGGGGGCTCTCGCAGGCCTGGGTCCCCATGGTGTCCAGGACTGGTCCCTCCGGAAGAGGGTGGCAGCTAGGCTGGGAAGGGTTGGAGCAGAGGCGCTGGGGATTGTGCTGACAAAGCTGTTCCCTCTCCCTCCTCCTCTCCCCACCCCCTCCCCTCCCGGGGGAATGCCGAGTCCAGCAAAAAATAAACCCAAAGACGGTGACCTGGACAGGCCTGAGGCTCCCAGAAAGGAGCAGCAGGAAGGGAGGGCAGATGGGAGGCAGCCCATGGCCAGCCCCCCCAAGAGTCAAAGGGTTCCTGAAATGATCCCTGGTTCCCCCCACAGTCAGGCTCCGTGGGAGCAGGCACTATCTACTCTCCGTCCTTCACACGTGGGGAGACGGCCACTTGCGAGGTAGGGACAATTAGCAGTGCGACTTGGGCTTCCCAAATTGGGAGAGAGTTCCCAGGACTCTCCACCTCCTGGGCACTGGGCGGCCGGTCCTTCCTGCTGTCTGACTTCCATCCCTTCTGCTTCAGTGGGTTCATTTTCCCTTGGGAGGCTTGTCCTGTCCCACCTGCCAGCCTAGATGTCTGAGGAATCTCAGGGTCAAGTGACCCCCCCAACCCAGTTTCCCTTCAGGGATTGGGAAGGGCCCCTGGGCAGAAGACTGCTGCATCCACTGTTTCCCAAATCTCCCAGAGGGAAGGAAGAGGAAAGGAATGAATCGCTGAGCTTCCCGCTCCCTCTGCCTCCCTCCCTCCCTCAGGCGCTGCCCACGGATTCCCAGCCCAATTAGTCTGCTGCCTGGGGGCTGCCCCTCCCAATCCTCACCCAGCCCCCCTCCCCAGCTGCCAACCCCCAGGGCGCACAGATTCTGCCCCTGGGACAGAGTTACCCAGAAAGCTTGGAGTCCTGGGGGTGGGGGCGGTCCATGGAGGTTCCAGAGGCCTGACTAGCATCCATCCTCTCCCCAAACCGGCAAAGCTCCAAAAGGGGGCAGGCAGCCTCCTGGGCACCCCTCTAAGTGCTGCCCAGTCCTCTGAGGGCACAGGAAGAAGGTGTAGGAATTCCCCCTCCACACACACCCTATAAAAATCAAGAGGGTGACAGGACAGCCCCATTCACCCAGCACACTCACTTCCAGGAGGCCCTGAGCAGCCAGATATCCTGATCACCCCATTCATAGACTTAGTGATGCTTGAGGAGTGGGGTCGAGAGGGGGTGGGCACTTTCCCGGTAAGAGTTGGCACTGAGATCTCTAAATCTCCTTTGGCTCTCCTACCCCCACTCCCTGTTACCTCAGGAGACAGCAGATGTCCCCCTCCTGTCCCCAGGGCCCCCACTGGCCCCCCAACACTAGGGCCCCACTTCCACCTTCCTGGGGCCAGGCTAGCTGCAGGGTGAGCCAACAAGGCCTACACCTATCTGGCTGTCTGGTGACACCTACACTCACCCTCCTCCTCATGCCCCCAGACACACTCGCACCTACACCACCCGCTCCAGGAGTCCTGGAAGAGGAGGCAGGAGAGGCAGGTGCCTGCAGCTCTGCAGCCTGCCCGCCATCCCCTCGCCCCAGAAAGGGCACAGGCACGTCCATGTCCCTCTGCCTCCCTGGGCTTGGAATGGAGTTGACGCTCTTGAACTCTTTTTGGAAGGAAGGAACTAACCAAAGCGATCCTCGTGAGCCAGGTTGGAGTCCTAGCGCCACCATCCCCTGGCTGTGCAGCCCAGGACAAGGGGGTGACGTCCCCTCGCCAGCCTGCCTGCTAGAAGGGCTGCAGGTGTTAAAAAAGAAGGAAGAGGCTCAGCACGGTATGGCACCACCCGGGTGTCCTGAGTCCACAAAGACACCGCCTCAGGCTCCAGAAACACCCAGAGTTCCTACTCTCCCAGGCAAACCCGGACACTGGAACTTCTCCCCAAGACGGGAGAATGATGAAGGGAGCAGCAGTGCAATAAGGACGGTAATTCTGATGGATAGCACTGGTCCCAGCGTGGTGTCAGGGGCTTTATCTCATCGAGCCCTGGCAATCCCAGGGGATTTAATAATAATAATAATAATAATAATAATAATAATAATAATAATATTCCCCCTTTTCAGACGAGAAAACTGAAACTCAGAGAGGTTAAGTAACCTGCCCAAGGAAACACAGCTGCTAAGGGTAGAAGGACAAATGAACCTAAATCGTAGGACCCCCACCCTCTAATCCTCTGGGGACACCCTCCGGAGAAATGAAGGCTCCCCTCTTCCTCCAGCCCCAGCCCCGCAGTCCACACTGGGGCATTAGGGAGGGCCAGACACTCAGAATTCTCACCGAGGGTCAGCCCAGGACAGAGACCCACAAGGGTGTGGGGGTCGGGTCGGGGCAGGGGAGACCAGCGGCAGCTGACTGCTGGAGTGGGGAAGCTCCCGGCTCAGCCTCCTTTCAGGGAGGGGGCAGGGCCTCCGCCCAGGCTGCAGAGCCTTCCCTCTCCCAGCTCCCCGGGCGGTTCAGCTCCCTTGACTAGCTCAGAGAACCTTAAATTAATCACCCACTCAGAGTGCTGCCATCAGCCCAAGAATAATCACCTCTTGAAGCACTCCCGGCTCCTACATTCTGAGGCTCTGGGCTTCTGCAGCAATAGGGATTGAAGTCAGACACTCAGCAGGGCTTCCTCAATGGAAGGAGGGAATGCACTATGGAGCTGTGGGGGTGGGGGGCAGACCATGGGAGGCCTAGCCTGCTTGGGTGACTCCAGAGGAGAACTCTGGACAGAGTGAGCCAAGGGTGGACGGGGCAGGGAAAGGCGCAGAGAGGGCAGCTGAGGAATAAAGGCCCACAGGATGCTCTCGCCACTCGCCCCCTCCGTACAAAGACCAAACAGCAGGACTGGGACTGAAAACCAGCAGCACGCAGAATTTGGGTCATGCTCTGAGACCTGCCCTTCGTCACAAGGCAAAGTTCTTGGCACATCAGTGTCACTGTGGGCTGGGGTGAGGGGCGCAGCTGTCTACAGCCTGATGGGGAGGTCCTGGGTTCCTGACATTTCTACCATTGACTGACCAGGTGTGACCTTGAATGAGTGGCTCTGCCCTCTGTGCCTGGGTGTACCCAGCAGCACACTGAGGATGCACGAAGGGTCTCAGAGGGCCGTGCAAAAGAACCCAACGCAGCGAAGTTCCAGAAAGTTGGCCAGCCTGCTCCCACAGGGGCCAAGCCCAAGCTCCCTCCACACCCCACCACCACCACCCTACCCCGTGCACACATACATGCACGCAGATTCATCAGTCCTGTGGCTGTGGACAGGTGAAGAAGGCACAATGCACAAGGCAAGGGGCCAACCCGTTCTGTCCTGGGGGCTGGGCTGGGGCCCCTGGCCAGGTGTGCATCTGTGAAGGCAGTGAGAAGCCAGGCAGCAGTACAGCAGAGGGCCCGGCCTGGCACACAGGCTGCAAGTGCGCCATGACAGCAAGCGTGTCCAAGCTGCGTGAGTGTGCACAAGAGACAGATGGGTGTGCATGAGACATGGATGCATGTGTCTGTGCAAAGCTATGTTCAACAAAGACTATCCTAGGTGAGGCGGGGTGGTTTTCATTCAATTCCATGCACTTCCATCAATTCCACCCCCTGAGTGCTGGGTGCTGGGAGCAGAGGAGCAGAGACCCATGGCACAGGAGTGCCGCTGCTTGGGGTGCTGGCTGAAGCCAAGGTATAGGAGAAAGACAGCTCCGAGTCAGACCTCTCAGGGCAGAGGCTCTTCCACAATAACTGGGTAACCTCTCCTGAGCCTCAGTTTCCTCATCTGTCAAATGAGGAGTAGACAGCCTCGACCTCACCAGGCCGTAATGATGAGGAGAGAGAGCGTGGTTTGGTCCTCAGCACAGAGCCCGCACACAGCAGCTACTCCACGAGTGATCAGAAATGTCAGCTCACACTGCAAGAGCCACCCCAGGTCATGGAGCCAGGAATCCTGGGGTCTGCCCTGTATCTGCCACTAACTTAGTAACTATGACTTGGGTCTCTGGAGCCTCGGTTTTCTCATAAACAAAATGGGGCTGTCAAATGTGAGAAGCCACCTAGTGGGGATACCGGAGGGCTCCGGGCACACTTTGCCAGTGTTACCTCCAGCCCAGGAGACATGATTCTTTCTCAGACGGTGGAGGTGGGAGCCCCAGGGTTAGGGCTTGTCCAGGGTTAGGAGTCTGCGGCCAGGAGCTGCAGCCACCTCCTCCCCTTCCCATTCCCACAGCTTCTGACCCCAGGGTCGAGGCTGACAGAGGATGTTTACAGAGCGTAAACCTTCACATAGTGAAAGTTTGCTGGGGAGCTGGGGGCTGGGAGCAGCAAGAGTCTCACAGTAGTGTGGAGAAGACGGGGAGCTGCGTCCTTCCCGTCCTTGGATTTCAAAAGAGCCCATGGTGGCCTTGATGGGTGCAGCAAGGAGGTAAGCACACCTCCCAGAAGCTCACAAAGAAAATGTACAGTGATGTGGAGTTTCTCAAAATTCAGAGTGCAGGGCCTGTGACGGGGTTACATCAGAGACTGGGGTGCAGTCAGGGGCAAGGGGCTTGACATCAGGACCAAGGGCCTAAAAGGCATAGGGGAAGCTCAAAGAGAGAGCAGCAACCCTTTGCTCCGGATCTCAGAGAGAAGGCAGGAGTCAACAGTCCCCCCACGCTCCCCGGCCCTGGCCCCATGCTCCCCGGCCTGGCCACAGCCGCTGACAGGAGAGAGGCAAGGGATGCGGGTTTGTCATCTGGGTGATCTCCCTCACCCTGGTGTCAGAAAAGGTGCAGGTTCTGTGTGGGGCCCAGTCACCTGGCTGGCATGTGTGAGGGAGGTGTCCCAGGGGGTGACTGAACCCAGCTCACCTCAATTCCCTCCTTCCTGAGCCCTTTTCTTCCAGGCTCTTGCTGGGAGTCCCCTACCAGGGCTTGCATCTTGGGGAAGGGGGTGGTCTTAGCTATCTGTGCATATTGGACTCCCCTCATTTGGGCTGCTTCTGAGGGCCACTGGGGTGAGAGAAAGGATTTGACTAAAAGTGCGTCAGTAGGGCTAGAAGGCCAACTGCAGGAAGCACTGCCTTGAAAGAACGCCCATGACCCTGCAGTGAGTACCAAGAAACCCCACAGCTGGAGCACCTCAAGAAAAAGGGAGGGCTCCCATGCCGCCCCTTCCCCAGCCCCAATAATAACATCCCTCAAGCTCAGACATGCCCTTGAAGCTCACCAAGCTCTTTCCCAGCCATTACCTAATCGGAGAGGAGGCCCACAAGGTGGGGGTCTCCATCCACTTGGACAGCAGAGAGATCAAAAGCTCAGAGAGGCCCAGGGATCAACCCAAGATCACACAGCACAGTAGAGATGGGACCCGGGCCCTCGGCTCCCCTGGATCTCTAAAGTGGATGGCCAAATCCCTGAGATCCCTAAATGTCTGGACACTTTCATGCCACACTTCCTCCCACAGAGCTTACAAGAGATGTCTCAGCCCTGGGCTCCTGGGTACAAGTGGTCAAAACAAGCATGCCCCTGGCCAGGGCATTCCTGGCATCCAGAAAGGGCAGGATGTGGGGCAAAGGTGCCAGCAGATTTAGCTCCTGAAGAGGAAGGAGAGGCCCTTTCAGAGGAGGTGAAGACAGTGATTGGCCAGGGATCACGAAGTAGGTTCTTCACCTCCAGTGGCCCTTGTGGGGGCCTAGAAGCCAAGCCTGAGGACTAAGGACTCCCCAGGGACTAAGCCCTGTTGGCCTCCTCAGAGCCAGCCATGCCTAAGTCACGCCGCAGCTGCTTTCTGTAGAGTGTCTTGCCCTCTGCGGGCACCCAAGGCTGCAGTGTGGGCCTCGTGTACCCACCACTGCCACTCTTAACTAGCAGCCCCCTGCCCCTCACTCCCAAGCCCACCATCCCTTGTACCCCAGCCCAGAACCTTCATCACTTCACCATCTTCTCTGCAGAGAAAAAGTCCCCACAGGCCCTCCCAGTGGGCACCGAGGACAGGCCTGCCCCTGAGCACTGAGCCTGACCCTACATCTGACCTCATGTCCTGAATAATTTCAACTCTGGCCTAGCACATTAGGGTCCCCAAACAAAATCAAGGCTGCCCCCCAGAAGCTTAAAGGCTGAGAGAATTCTCTTCCTCTACCGTCCCTGTGGCCAAGGGGCTTCTTTTGCCAACATTTTCCTCCCCTTCACATCTGAAATTCTACGGGCCCAGTTAGGGCAGTCAGGCAAGCAGGCACCAGAGCAGACAGGAAAATACATCAAAGACAGGCAAGAGTGAGACAGACAAAAGGACAGGACAGACAGCAGACAGGCACACAGATAGCTGACAGGCCAGTGACCCGCTGAAACAGACAAGGAAGACTGTTGGACAATTCGGTGGAGAAATCAACAGACAGGCCAACTCACACACAGGTGGAACAGTCTGGCAAACGGACTCAGTCAGCAGAAGGACTCATACGGCTGGGTGGACAGGCGAGGGGACCCAGACCCAGGAGACCCCAAGATCAGAAAGCCCTCTCTGGCCACAGCAAGAAGGGATTAACAGCCGTTCATTTTCCAGGGACGGGAGGTCTCTCTCGGGCACCTCCAAGCGTCCCAGTGCCAGGCCCAGCCTCTCAACTGATATCTGCGGGCCTCTCATGTTCCTGGCTGGGCCAGGCCGTCCCCCAAGACAGAGCTCCAAGCTGCCAAAATTCACTCTTGTATACATCCAAGAGGGGTCAGTGTTTTCAAAAGTTGTAGGAGTCTAGGGAGAGGGAAGGAGGGGGCCGGAAAGGCCAGAGTGTCCAAGCCTGCCCCTTTCTTTTTCTCTCCGGGTGCCCAGAGCCAGGCCTGAGCAGCTGCCCGTGAGCTGACCTGCCTGGCCAGCAGGACAGGCAGGGCGGCCGCTGCTGGAAGTTAAGGGGGAGCGGGAGGCTGAGTGGAGACACAGAGAAGTCGGACAGCACTCGCAAGTGCCAGGACTCAGGTGGCTCGCGGGACCCCCTCACACACACCTGCAGTCCCCGGCCGGTCCTGCGCTGGGCTGGGGTGTCCCTGTCCTGGAGAGGAGTGTCTCCAGGGGGAGTGGGGTGGGAGTAAGCCGCCGTAGCTACAGAGCTGGGAAGGTGACAAAGTTGTTTGGGGGCAAAGGGTCCTCTTTGCGTCTGGGACACGAGGAGACAGGTGGGGGCCAGAGGAAAGGGAAGCCCCGGGGCAGTGGCTCCAGATTGCCGCGGAAGGGGGAAAGGCTGTGTTTGTGGGGGGGCCTGCCTGAGACAGGGGCAGGGGTTGGAGAAGAGGGTGGCAACAAAGAGTTGAGGTGGGGGGGTCGGAAGCAGGTCAAACAGGGGTCCCCACTTGGAGGTGGGGAGCGCTTAGGGTCCGGTTGGGGGCTGGGGGTAAGAAACCGGGTTCAGACCTAGGGAGAAAGGGCTGAGGGTCGTGGCCCAGGGGGCAGGAGGCGGAGCCAGGGCGGGGCGGCCGTCCCGGGGAGCCCGGGCTCGGGCTAGGACTGCCCCGGGCGGGAGCCACTGGGCACCGCCAGGGGCGCGGGGTCGCAAACTCACATGAAGACGTGGTAGACGAAGGCCCAGCCGCGGGGTCGCTCCAGCACGTTGTAGACCCAGTTCTGCAGGCGGCGGTAGCGCTTGTGCGCGGCGGAGGAGCGCTGGCCGCAGGCGGAGCCGCAGCCCGAGCCCGGCCCAGGGAGGGGCGCGCCCGGCGGCAGGGGGCTGCCCAGGAGCCCGAGGCGGCGCGGGGAGCCGCCCCCGCCCGCCTCGCCCTGCTCGCTCTGCACCGCCGTGAGCGCCACCAGCTCGGCGCGGGGGGCGTCCCCGGGCGGGGGCGCCAGGCCGAGGCGGCGCGGGGGGGCCTCGGCCATGGGCGGCGCCGGGCGGGGGGGGCCGGGGCCGGGGCCCGGGGCCGGTCCGGGGCGGGGGCGCGCGCGGTGCGCTCAGCGGCGCATGGCTCGGACCCCGGGCGGCCCGGGGCGGGCGCGGGCGCGGGCGCGGGGCTAGGGGCCGGGCCGGGGCCGCGCTGGGGCCGGGGCGGGCGCGCGGAGCCTGGGGGCCGCCGGAGCCCGCGCTGACCGCCCGCTTCCCCGGCGACTGGGGCGGCTCTTTCCGACTCCAACTCTCTTATTACGCGCTCCATGCCGCTCGCCTTTCCACCTGCCGCCGGCGCGCCGCTCACATGTCAGCCTCCCCCGCCCCGCCCCTCCCCCGCCCGCCCCCGCCCGCCCCGCGGCCGCCTTCCCAAATCGGGAGGGAGCGGGCGGGCGCGGCCGGGCGCAGGGAGAGGACCGCGGGGCCCGCGGCGAGGCCGGGCGCGCCGGCCGCTGGGCCCGGGCCGGACCGCGTGGCGGCGGCCCCGGGGGGACAGCGCCGGGGCGCGGGGGCGGGAGGCTGGGCGGGCGCTGCGCGCGCGGTGCGCACGGCTGCTCGGGCTGCGTGGGTCCGAGACGGGGCGGGCACGCCTCGCTTGTGGTTGCGAGAAGTGCCGTGTGGAGTTGCGGCCGCCGTCGTGGATGGGGCACGCGCCGGGGCCGTGGAGGCGCGCGAGGATGCACAAGTGCTACCTGCGCGTGCAGAGCGGGCGGCCGTGGGCTGCGAGGTGGCGGGATTGACTCAGCAGGCGTGAGGGGTCGTGGGTCGGCGTGGATGGGTGTGAAGTGGGTGTGCAGAAACCCGCCCGGCTGGAGGGTGGCCGCAGGCGGTGAGGCGTGCCCGGCGGGGCCGTGCTTGCGCGAGGGAGGGTGAGTGTGCGGGCAGTGGGCGCCTGGGGGCCAGCCCCGGCCTGCGCTTCCCCCACCAGGGCCCTCCGCCCGGCGCTGCCCCCGTGACAGCGCATCGCGGCGGGCCTCAGGTGTGTCCGTCTTTCCTCCCGCCCACCCCCGCCTCTGAGCTTCCCTTTGTGTAGGGGGAGCGCCCCCCACCCAGCCCCAACCCTAAGTCACTACGGTCGCCAGGCCGGCTCTCCCCAGCCCAGGCCGGAACGCGCGCCCTGGCTCCCAGGTCGGGGCGCCGGGCTCGGGGCACACAGTGTTGGGAGGTGAACTCTTGAGTCAGAGCTTCGGGCTACGCAACCCCTTCCCCAAAGGCCCACAGAATTCCACCCCGAAAGGGGAGACTCCCGGGGCACTCCCTCTCCGGCTGGAGAGTTCTTGGTGCCTGATCTCTCTTCATCCGTGGGGGTGGGCGCGCCCTTTCTTTTCCTTTAACGCCCAGGCCTCGCACGGAGGGGTAATTTGGTGATCCCGATTTCCTCTCCTGCCCCGCGGAAAGCTCCGGCCACGCCACACCCGCCGCTCCCTCCGCAGGCCCTGCCCCGGGGTGAAGCGCTTCCGCAGCAAACTCTTCCCGGTTCCTCGGGGAGGATCTCGGGGGACCGAGCTTAGCGGGAGGGGCGAGCGTGGGGGCGGGAAGGCGAGCTCGATTCTCAGCTGTCAGCAAAGGCAGCATTGATCTGCTGAGAGCCTGAGGGGGAGGAAGGCAGAGCTGCGGGCAGGCAGGGAGGGGGCAGCAGGGACTCGGGGTCCCCAAGCTGAGCCGGCCCACATCCCTACCCTAGAGTGACCCTTTTCCCCTCTGCCTAAAAAGGGGTACCTTCTGCTTTCTAACCCGAATTTTCCCCACTGATCGTGGCTGCAGATGTGCCCAGAGCCAAAGCCCTGGTTCCCCGGGCAGGTTATGCCCCTTCCTCAGCGGTAGCTGGAGGTTTCTGGACCCCTGGGCCCAGCTATGGATGCAATGTCAGGGTTGGGTTAACCATCCTCTGCAGTCAAATTCTCCAGCACTCAGCAATACCCCATCATCCCCTCCCTAAGAACTGAAGTTAACACCCCCTAGGCAGGTGGCACTGCCCTCCCAGACTCATGGGACTGCCTGGCTGGCTAGCCTCATCTATCAGGGATCCTAGGGGGTCAGACTAAGGTTTGGGAGTGTGAATAGTGAAAAGGAGAGCGATTGCAAAGGATCTGGGATGTTTCTTGGGGTCTTTTTTGAGGCTCCTCTGTGGCAGAAATGGCCTTTTAATCCAAATTGCCCTATCAACATCCAGAATATCTGAAATTGAGTCTGTTCTGGGAAATCTGATCCTCAAGTTCAGAATCACCTCTGGACCTTGTGCCTCTCTTCCCTTTGGGTTGTGGGGGGGGGGCTACAAAAGTCCCTTCCTCTCCCCATGAGGAGCCCTTATGGCAGGAGCAGGTCTGTCATCTTTCCCAACTCCAACTCTAGCTTAGCTGCTCAAAGGCAGCAGCAGCAGCAGCAGCAGGAGACTGTGACTGCAGCCAGAGGGGTGGAAGTTAGACTCGGGGAGGACTTTCATAGGGCGCAGAAATCAGTTCTCCTGCAGGTGCGCGTGTCATGGAGGGACAGGCCCACTACATTCTAAAATGGAGACACATGGAACTCTTCCTCAGGGGGGGTGTTCGTTTATGAGTCTATAAACAAAGTATAATTGGGGTGTGTGTGTACCACACATGCACTCATATATTTGGGGGACTGGAGGACGCAGAGGAGAAAGTCCAGTTCAGAGAGGACAGGTGGCCACTCGGGGTGACAGGGGAGCCTTCCTGCCCCCATCCGGATTCCCAGGGCATGTCTGGGAGGACGACTTTCCTCCCCGCCGCCTTAGTGACTAAGACACTTTTCTGAGCAAGCAGCTGTCTCAGACTCCCTCCGTCATTCCCCCTGCTGGAGAGGGTGGGGGTGCTGTGCCACCCTCCTCCCTCCCTCTCCCACCTGTTCCCTTTACCCCACCCGCAGCGGCTTCCTCCCGCCCCACAGCCCTCATTTCTTTCCCTGGTAGCCATGCCAAGGCATCCCGCTCTGCCCAGACGCCCTCTCTGTCCCACCTGGGCAAGTCCCTTCCCTGCGCTGGGTTTCAGCTTCCCCATCTGTACAAGAAGGGGGCTGGGCTCCGAGATCTGTAATTCATCACTGTCGCCACCATCCATCAATGAGCAAGTATTGATTTGGGGAAAGGAGGGAGGGAGGGGCTCCCATTTGCTGAACACCCGCTCTGGCCCAGGCCTTGCCCCTCTGGGACCCAGAGCAGCCCTTTGCACGTGAGAAAGCCGAGCTTGGAGAGGGACGGAGGCTCACCCAAGGGTGCACAGACAGAGGGTGACCCCAGAGATGTGACCTGTCCTCTCTCCTGGCTCACACCTACCAGTTGTGCCCTGGGTCCTGGGGTCAGTGCTGGGGACCCGGGAGGAACCCTGGGTGGCCACTCCTTATTCTCCAGGACTCACGGTTCCCCGGGGCAGAAACCCACAGGCCTGAAAGCGTTGAGGTCTGGAAGGGTTGGAACCTGGGTCCCAGGGGCCAGCTTCAAGCCTGTCATCGATTCCAGTGTGACCTCAGGTCAACCAAAGGCTCAGATTCCTTCCTTGAAGTGGGAAGGGGATGGGTTAAGTCCATGTTTTTCAGACTTGATTAGCAGTGGAGGTCTTCTTACAAACAGAATCACAAGCCAGCACTCCGACTTGTAAAGAGCATTTAAGCAAAGGTGCTCTGGCTGAATTGGGGTGCAAGGGTTCGGCTTTCATCCACCAGACCTCCTCCTAGTTTTTGTTGTTTACAGATGTCGGGGTTGCTAGAGATCAGAAGAGGGAGTGGTCTCATAGGCTGCGGCACAGGGGGCCTTGGTGACAAGATTGGGGAGCACTTGGAGAGGTGCAGGGAAGGACAGCCAATAATGCCTGCAGTAATTATAATAAAGCAAATATCAAAATCAACAGGGAACTATAAAACCAGAGACATTCTGGGGTGGTAGGAGGGAGAGGGGAACAGGATCAAAACAGGGGTGGGAAGAGCACAAGGGACTACAGTGATGGCTCACAGGTGAATGGGTAGTGGGAATTTCACAGGGATTAAAACCGAGGTGAGAAAGCATACATTGTACAAAAATGAAGAATGATGTAATATATAGATATAAAATTAAAAAATAAAAAGGGAAAAAAATAAGGCCAGTGCTAAATGCTGAGCTGCCATAGGATGCTTTACCTGCATTGCCTATTTCACCACCCAACAACACAATAACAATGGGGGTGCAATACTGTTCACACCCCCATTTGTATAGACAAGACAGACTCGGTGAAGACGTTTGCCTACTCTATGTCTTTACCCCCTGCTCTAGCCTACCATGTGAGTCCTTGGGGTGTGGGGCTGGGGGAGGATGTTATAGAGCCTGGGGGAAGAGCAAGTTTGGCAAGGGGGACCAGGAGACCTTGAATGCTAGGCTGAAGGGTCTAGTTGGCCTGATAGGACTCAAGGAGCCTGGCCAGGCCTGAGCTTGGCATGCTGCTGAGGCTGTGTCTCTGTAGGACACAACTCAGGAAAGGTAGAACGGGAGTCATCAGCTCCCAGGGAGGCTGGCAGTGCCAGGGGCAGAAACAGCAGTGAACTATGAGCCCAGGGTTAGGCATCCCGGGTCTACCTCTGGACTAGCTGGTGGCCTTGAGCAAATCACACACACCCTACTCCCCTCCCCCCAGCAGGAGTGAGTGAAACAAGGCATGAAAAGTGAGAGAGGCATGAGAAGTGGCAGAGAGCTGTATACATGGGAACCACTGATCTTAGCACACTTCAGGTGTGTGATCAGAGTGGAGAGGGGGCGCTGTGAGATTCCCCTAGGCTTAGCAGCTCTTCTCAATCTGGAAAGGCTCCCTAGGAAGGCTTCCTCCTCGGAGGAAGGGGTTGGAGTGGATGGTGGGCAGGGGTGATGGCATTGCAGGCATCATTTACCTCTAGGGGCCCACCTCCACCAAGAGCAGGAAGAGGAAGTATGAGAGAAAGGTAAGGCCTGCTTTCTTTTCCCAGTGAGGCCCAGAAAGGACTCTATAAAGACTTAGGCCACCCAGCACTGAGAGGTGCTAGGGGCTGCCTGGGGAGTTCCTCTTCCCCCAGATTGGGGGCGGGAGGGGGGGGGATGCGACAGAGCTCAGCAGGCCTGCTGGGCCAGTTAGCTCAGCGCCACAGGAGGTGGGGCGGGAGCAGTGTTGCTGAGTTCAGTGAAAGTGAACCCCCATTGATCCTCTGGGTTGGAGGGGGCCCATAAGGAGGAGACCTAGAGAGAGAAGGGGGTGTGGAAATCAAGGTCAAAGTCATCCCTTGTGCTGCTCTCCTCTTCCTCCAGGACTCTTCCTCCTTAATCCCAGCTCCCAAAAGACCATGGACAAGGCAGTGCTACAGCTGTTCTCCATGAGAGTTGGCTAGCAAATGAGGAAGGATGCTTCTGAGTTGCTGAGAGTGCAATGGAAGCAAGCTTCCCTACTCCCCACGCCCTGGTGGGAGAAACCTGGGTGTGGGCTCAGGCTGAGAAGTGTCATGAGCTGGAGGGACTACAAATTGAGTGGCAAGAAAGGGGTTCCACAAAAGAGATAAGTTTTGATAGGGGTAGAGGTTCAGGGAGGAGATGGTGGCTCAGAAGTAGTACTAGGTGCTCAGTGACAGGGTTGAGAGGCTCAAAGAGAGATTTCCAGGTCAAACTTGATGGAACACTTACTGAATACTTTCCTTCTTAAAATATTAGATATCTAGGGCCTCCCTGGTGGAGCAAGGGGTTAAGCACCACACTACGAAGCAATTTGCAGCCTCTGTAGCACAAGTTCGATCCCTGGCTGGCCGGGGAGCAACCCACATGGCCCAGCAGGCCTCTCCTGTCTCGCCCGCTGCTCCCCTCAGCAGTGTATTTCAGTCAGTCTGCCTGTTCTGTTCTCCACTCTGTCTCTGGTGAATCCTCTCACTCCTGCATCTCTGGCCTGTACCCCAGCTCTTGTATGCATAAATAAATCAATCTTTAAAAAAATGTATTAGATATATAACATACATCTTGGATAATATATATATCTCCAAGCTCAAAAGCCTGATTGAGAAATTTCAAAAGGCCAGAAATGAGATGGAATTTCAGTAGGAGCAGATAAGTAGGAGTTGAAGCTGTACTCCAGAGGAAGGGCTCAGTGGCCCAGCAAGGATGGGGTGTAGTTCCTCCCCACCAGTGGCAGGGACTCCAGTAGGCTCCCCACTTAAAGCTGGGTCTTGGGGAAGTGTTGCCCCCTATCCACAGAACTAAACTAATCTCTGCCCGATTAGCCACCTGGCCCTGGCTTTGGGTAGAAAGAGCATCCATATGGGGATGATACCTAAAGCCTGTCCACATGAGGGGGTGGGCTCAGGACTTGATTTTCATGCCATGAAAAAAATCCCAAGCCAAGACATTAGAGCTAGTTTGGGGTCCACACTCTGCCCATGGTGTGGGCAAATACAACAGAGAAGTTGTCCCTCATAGGAGCTTCCCTGTTCCACAGTACAGTCAGGAAAATGTGCTGAAAATAACTATTTGAAGGATTAACATCTCAAGATATAAGAAGTATGATATCTTGAGAGACTTCTTTCTCATGGGAGAATTATACTTAACGATCTATAGATAATGTGACAATCTGAAAGGAAGTTTAACATAGTTAACATCTTCAAAAAGATAAAAGAAATGAATAGCACCTATAAAATAAGAACAGAAAGCTATCAAACAGGAACATGTAGCAGATATGAACAGAACCATAGTCTGAATTTTTAGGATAGAACGTTCTGAGATTATAGAAATAAAACCTGAAGTTACTGACATTTTTAAAAAAATCAATAAATCAGTAAATGTAGCTGAAGAGAGAATTTGTAAGTTAGAAACTAAAATGGGAAAGTCTCCAGAATGAAGCACAGAACAATAAAAAGATTAAACATAATACAAGAGCATGGAAGATTGAATGAGAAACTCCAGCACATACATATTATTAGTTTCAGAAAAAGATACTGGAATGAATGACGAAGCTCTTTCCAGAAACAAGATGTGAATTTCTAGATTTAAAAGGTCCAGACTGCCTAGTAAGATACTTTTAAAACAAAACTACATCTAGACACCTTATAGCTTAAGTATAACATTAAGAATAAAAAGAATATTCTAAAAGCCACCAGAGAGAAAAGATGATTTATCTACAAAGGTCCAATAATTGAATTGACAATAAGCTTCTCATCAGCAACAACAGATGCCAAAAGACAATGGAATAGTATCTCCAGAGTGCTGAGGGCAAATAATTGCGTGCCGAGAATCCCACACATTGCCAAGTTGTCATTTAAGGCAAAATAAAGACATTTTGACACATCCAAGATCTTAGAAAGCCTCTTTCCCACAGACCTTCACTGAATGCAGGGGAGCTTGGGAGAAAGGTTGGGAGCTGAAGAGGTGGTGGATTCAGGGCTGTGAAAGGGAGACAGCTCTGTTTCAGGTCTCTTTGGCACCAGCCAGCCAGAGGAGCCCAGTTCAGCCTGGCACAGCTGGATTCACCCCTCCTAAGTGACCACCTTGCTGTCCTCCTGTCCCCTCTTCCCATACTAGGGTGTGGGCCAGCATCCAAGCTGTAATGTTGCCAGCCTGGTTCAGGGGGCCTTACAGAGGCCATACCCAAGTTGGTCATGTGACCAGGCTTTGGACCTCACCCTAGGGTCCTCTGCTCAAAGGGGTTGGGGGGCTTAAATACCACCTTACGGAGGCCAATGGATGGCTAGAGAGGCGGGTAAAGACTAGGCCCTGCTGGTGCTGGGCTCTGCAGGTGACCCTCATGGATGACCCTGAGCTGGGAGAGGACTGTCTGTGAAGATAACAGCCCAAACCAGAAAGTTCCAGCAGAGGGGTAATTTCTTCAGAGCTGAACTGGTCTTGTGTTTTGTCTCTCTCTCATTCTCACTCCTACTGTCTTCTCCTGTCCCCAACTAAGATAAACTTCATGATAGCACAGACCTGGTCTGACTTGTTTTCAACTGTCTTCATAATGTCCAAAACATTGACACACAAAGTGTCAGAGAAATATTTGCCTGATGTGTGTATGACCAATAATAGAGGCAATCAGAGCTGTTGGAGATCAGAGCTCTTCACTAATTCTACCCCAGGAGTTAGAAGTTGCTCAGTAAGACCACTGAAATGAGGCCTTGATATATATGGAAAAGACATAAAAGGATATTGCAGGACTGGGGCCAGTACATTCTGAAAACATGGAGGTGAGTTTAGGACCAGTGTGATGGAAGCAGAGTGCAGGAGAAAGGAGAATGGAGACAGATGTAATACTCTTGGATAGTTTTTCTTGTCCTCATTGTTGCCCTAGGGAGGCCCCTCCCTTCAAAATTTAAGGGTCTTGGGCCTCCTGGTGGTGCAAGGGATTAAGTCTCAGCACTATGAAGCTATTGGCAGCCACTGAAGCACAAGTTCGATCCCCAGCCAGGGAGTTGACCCACATGGTACAGCAGACCTCTCCTGTCTCGCCTGCTATTCCCCTCAGCAGTGTATTTCAGTCAGTCTGTCTGTTCTTCTCCCACTCTGTCTCTGGTGAATCCTCTCACACACACACTCCCACCTCTGGCCAGCACCCCAGCACTTGGATGTATAAATAAATCTTCAAAAAACAAACACAATTTAAGGGTCTTATCAGGGAAGAGGTTAAGGATCGAGTATCCTCTGAGAAAGGGAACAATCACTCCCCGTAAGTTTCCTAGAGTTGGCGAAGTTGGGAAAAGGGTGGGACAGGACATCTTCAGGAAACTTAGGTGTTACATGCTGCCCCCTTGTGGCCTTGGCAGAATTGAGCAGCAAGGTCAACCAGGTGGGCTATTCGAAATCCCAGGGACTTCCAGTCTCCACCTAGTATCAGCCTCCAGAAAAGTTAAGTTATCCCAGCTCAGCTATCCACACCAGATCCGATTGCTTTGTTTATACTGCATATACTTATGGCTGGGCCAGTGATTTTGAGGAGACTTTTTGCAAAAGGAGACAATTCACATTTAGTAAAAATTAATGTTCTCTCACACACACGGGCACACACACCCCTTTGGCCAGAAGGCAATAGTGTATGTACAGGGGTCAGCAGAGCAGGGTTTTGGTTTCAGCTCCACCCTTAATTCAGAGTGACCTTGGGCAAGTCACTATACTTCTGAGCCTCCCTGTCTCCATCTGTAACACAGAGATCACAATCCCTCTTCCTGTCTCCCCTGCAGGGTCACTGTGAAGATCATTGGGAGGACGGATGCTGCAAATGTTAGGAAAAAATGTGTAAAGAGTGCTCCGGATGTAAGGGGATCGGCTGGGTATTAGATAGGGACTCTCTTGGGCTGCACCAAAGTGTTTGTTTACACCCAGACAGGCCCTGCTGGCCAAGGAATTTAAAGGGAACGTGCTCAGCAAGGAAGTTGCTTGTCAATCACAACCAATCGAAACATGTCCAGAAGAATGAAAGCCTTTGGGAAAATGGGGATCCACCAACTGTCCTGAAATTCCTGTTACACTGGAGTTTTCAAGTGGCCTCTACATGGAAAGTTAGCCAGGAAGTGAAATTCTGCCTCTTCTCCCAAGCCAGGACCCCTTCAGTGCATGCACACAAGTGCTCCACACACTTTCCACAGGGGGAAGGCCCAGTATCTGTGCTCACATGTCTCATGGAGACGTGTTTGGGTACAGGACAGTGGGAAAGGCCAGATGATCCCCTTCACAGAAAAGTCTGGAGCTAGAATGAAGATTAACTGGATACAGGAGATGGAACGCTGAGTTTGGGATTCAGAAGTCTGTGGGGCTGCCGCTGACCCAGCTGCAGGGGCAGAGCTACTGACGTGAGGTCACAGCATCCCTCTGCACCTGCCCTGAAGACATCAGAGGGACAGAACCTTCAAACCAGTAAAACTTTGACTTTTGCAAAAGATTCTTTTTTTCAGTCTACAGTATCACTCTTGCCTGGCCCCATCTTTTTGCTTTAATGGCCAAGAAGCCGGGGATCAAATGTGAAACCCAACTTCAACAACTATGTAGATCTTTATGGCCCAGATATTTGTGTTCCTGCTTTCTATAACGCTGATTTCCTACTCAATGATATTCTTCTTCATTCTAATTTGTCATCTTATTTCATCATACATGGTTTTCATGAAAGTCGTCTATTTTCTTGGTGGCATAAGGTAAGCTCCATTCAGGGAACTGACTGAAAATGAAATAGATGGCAGAGATGTCTAAATACTTACCATGGTTGACAGCGGTGGATATACAGTGAGGAAATTCGAAAGGCATCAGGGTGAGACTTGACATCATGTAATAGTAAAGCCTCTTGTCCAGCCCCTTGAGACAATCCCAGAGACAAAGGAGTTGTCCAAGGTTTGATGACCTATTACTGGCAGAGAAGAAGTTAATACCTATATCCCCTGGCATCTAGTTCTCTGCACTTCCCGTGACAACGGGTCTCATTCTAGTTGAAAGGATGGCACAGTCGAGGTAAAACACAGAGCTCACCACTGGCCCCTATGGCCAATGAAGAGGAGAAATATTCTTTCTATTCTCCTGGCTTTAATTAGTAGGAAGCAGGCACTCCCTGGAGAACCTTCTGTATCATCGTCTGACAAGGAGCTCGAGCTGCCCTTAATAGCATATGCCATGCTATGAGCAGGCAGCTCAGAGTGCCTCTCCATGCCACAGCAGTTAGCAGTGGAGGAATTTGCCCGGTCCTTGTTTGAAGGCTAGTGACAGCTTTCTCCATGACAGATGCCCTCTTGACTCTTGACCAAGTAGGACATATCTGAGTCTGGCAAACATGCAGCGGAGGCCAGGAGGAAGACAGGCAGGCAGCTTGAGCAGCAAGTAGATTCTGATGAAGTTCATTTCTTAAATCAGTTGAAGACCTCAGCTTGAATCAGATAACCAGTGTAAGTTCCCTTGGCTTCTGACATCCCCTCCTCACAAGGGTCTCCCTCTTTCACAGACACCCAAGCTGAGGGAAAATAAACCTTTCCAAAGCAAAGTGGCCCCATGGATTCTCCCAAACACAGAAACCCAGACTCTAAGTTATCTAAAATGAGATTTATTGCATTTCATGCAGTTTGAAGTCCATGCAGCAAAGGAGACTAGCACAATTTTTAATGCATTTTAAAAATGAAATAAAAAATGGGGGGAGGGAAGCAAATGCACAAAGTTCTAGTCTCCTCAGGTCCCTAGGAGAGAAGGGTTTGGGAATGAAACCGCCCACTCTCTGTGGCAAATGAGTTCATCTCCTAAATCGGGAATGTTTCCATGACCTCTGGATCCTGGATGCAAACATACAAAGCTCCGGGGCAAGAACAGGAGGGCACAGGAGGAGGACCACTAGCGAGAAACAGGCTACACATAGTCACCTAATTTAATCTGAGGGCAGAACAAGGTGGCAAATCCTCAGGGCAGTAGCCTGTTCCAAGAATCAGGAGATAACATACACCCCTGAACAGATTTGCTCTTAAAAAGAAATGGCTGTAAGAACTAAAAAAGAAAAACAAAACACGTATTTCTTCAACAACACTCTTCAAGAAAATGCCATAAATATGTTATTTAATATTTTCATTTCATAGAATTGGACACATAGCTCACATACTGAAATATTGATTTCTTGGAGAAAAAGTGGAAAAAAGGAAATAAAAAATATTGCATCTTTCTGCTGGAGAATCTCGGCCCCCAGGTGTGGGGCGTAGTGCACCAGTGTCCTAGCCTGCAGGAGGCGCTGAGGTCGACCCGGTCCTCTGGGGAGGGAGGCTGTGCCCACTGCCCGGGGCTATATGGCAAAAATTGTGTTGGGTGTCCTTGACCTTGCCAGCTCAGGCCCTCAGTCGGCGGTCACCTGGGAGGCCTGCCCATCGGAGGGCTGGTTGGCTGACTGGATGAACATGGGCTGGGCGAGGTCCTGGCCGGCAGGCATGGTGACTTGCTGGATCTGGTAGAGCTGCTGTGAGGGGTGGAGAGGAGAAAGTGAGGTCACCCCGGGGAGAGGGGCATGCAGCTCCCTATGGGCCTCGAGCTGGCTGGGGGCCCCAGATACCTCAACCACCACCCACTGCAAGGCATCAGAGGGAGGAGGGGATGTGGAGCTCTGCTGGGTTTGGGCACAGCAGACACAGGAGGCACCACGAGCCTGGTGTGGGGGTGTGTGTGTGGTGGGCGGGGAAGAGGTGCAGGGAGTTGCATTTCCTGTGGCTTTCACTTCTCTGGACTCTGCCTCTCCCGTTAGCTCAGAGCATTGAGCTTGCTGCACGCTGTTCCTCTGTGACAAACACAAGCAATTCGAACCACTGTACCAGCAGCTTGGAAGTCAGCATTTCCCTATCTCGGCATTCCTCACCGGTAGGGGCAATATGATTACCCCCTTTCTTCTGGGTACCTGGCTCAGACTGAGGCTACAGTAAACCTGCATTTCCTACATGGGGCTTGCTAAGGAAGAAGCCTGCAATTAAACACTTACTATAAGCCAAGACCCATGAGGGGTGGCGATGATGCTCACTTAGCCACTATGGAAGGCTAGGGCCAACTGAACACTTGGCTTCTCAGGTGTCTCCAAAAGAAACCAAAAGCCAATACCATCTGCCACAGGAGCCCTGGCATGTGAACCTAGCACCTAGAGCTGGTAGAAGTCAGAGGTGGATGAGGCCAACTCCTCTTTCTCTGGGCAAAAGAGAACACAAACTTACCCATGTCATCCAATTATGTCCTCAGGGAACTCTGAGACTGCAGTGTGTGGGGAAAGGGGGTGGGAAAAGGAAGAGTCCTTCCTTTCATGGGCTTAGAATTACTGAATTCCAAGCACTGAACAAGCATAAGAGGGCACAGGTTCTCTGCCTTTCACCTAATCCATACTATTAGCAGCATGGCTTAGAGAAAAACCAGCGGTAGAGAGGGAACCAGGAGGCCGCATTCTAGTCCCAGTTCTGCAGTGAGCAGCTGAGTGAGTAGGGTCAAGCTACTGCCCATCTCTAGAGCACAGTTTACTCCTCTGAAAAACAGACTTGAGCTAAGATTATCTTCAGCCCCCACCAGGCTATAAATCTAAAGGACAGGAATCCTGATTTAAAGGCTCTACTTGTTTTTAACAATTTCTGTCCACTTATTGTTAAGGAAGATAGGCTAGGAGCCCTAACCATCCCAACCCACAGATATCACCTGCAAACTTTCATAACTCCTCACCCTGTGCCCCTGTCCAGGCTGGGCCTACCTGTCCATCTGTGAATTGGCTGAACTGCTGCTGTCCTTGCTGGACCTCGGTCTGTGTGATCTGTGGGAATCAAGAGGCAGAGCAGGCATGTCAGCTGCAAGGTCTGGTCACGAGTCCACCACCCAGGAGAGGGTGGTGAAGATCAAATGCGACAATACACATAGAGTGCCAAAATGAGGTCTGGCACAGCACAGATACTTAGTAAGTCAGAGGAAGGCAAGGGTCCCTCCCACTCCCCAGCACTTGGGGCGCCTCAGAGTCAGCTCATGCATAAGACTCCAGAACACAAAATATACAACCCCTATAATTCTCTTTTAATGTCCACCTACCCTCACTCCCCACCCTCTGTAAGGTCTTTTTGTGGCTTCGGGTTCAAGACAAACAAAACCCCTAGTTCCAAGGTGCTGGCAAGATAGGGCGTAACTTTTATGAAGTTTAAGCAGCAACCCTAAGCGTCTGTCTTTCAGCCACTGAAGGAAGACTGCAAAGTGTTAGCAAAGTGGTGAGTGGTCTCTCTCATTCTTGGAAGGTGGGCTCCAAGCCAACCCGTATCACCCAGATTATCTGAGTGGAACATGAAACACCCTGGCAAGCAGGAGGCCTGGGCCCTGGCAGCCCACATGGCAAACCTATGAAGTACTTTTTCCAAGAGCGGCCACATGCAGCCATCTGGGCCAAGGAGGAAGGGGGGAGGGACAAGGGAGATGAGCAAAGAAAACATTTATCACAGACTTCAAATCTTCTGCAAGATTTTAGAAGATTTTACTGATATGTAGAACCACATCATGTAATGCCACCTGATGGACACGCCTGGAAGACTAGAAGGAAGACTGATGCGTGCTTGTGCACACACGGGTGCTTATGGAACATCTGACTAGCAATATCCTCTGTGTGCCCTGTCTTGCCAGCACCTTGGAACTAGGGGTTTTGTTTGTCTTGAACCTGAAGCCACAGAAAGACCTTACAGAGGGTGGGGAGTGAGGGTAGGTGGACATTAAAAGAGAATTATAGGGGTTGTATATTTTGTGTTCTGGAGTCTTATGCATGACCTGACTTTTAGCGCCCCAAGTGCTGGGGAATTATCACAGCTAGGTAAGGACTATCCTCTTGAATGTTGTCATAACAGCCCAAAACAGCCCGTCAGGCCTACCCATGAGGCTCTGAAGAACCAACAGGTATGAAAGGGCTTCAGGAGGGTTTCTTATTCTCATTCCCTGTTTCTCCTCTCAGCAGTCTTTAAGCTGCTTGAAGGCAGGAGTTAAGTTTTGTCTTTACCCCTCCCAGTACAAAGTAAGTACTCAAGAAATGTTTGCAAAATAAATGAGTGACAAAGACAGATGGAAAATATTTCTTATAAATAAGGTTAACTGGCCCCTGCGGCCAGCAAGATTGCCATCCACATTAGCTGAGAAGAAAGCTTCATTTGCCTTTAAAGTCCTTTTATATATTGTTTACCCAGGATTCGGTCAACAAACATTTACTGAGCACCTACTAAATGCTAGATTTTCACAATTACAATCTCTTATATTTTGACACACATATTTTTACTGTATTCTGACAATCATAATTAGCCCTCAGATGCCCGTTTGCGTCTCCTTTTCCTCTCTGTATACTCAACTCTCTGTATACTCAACTCTCTCACTTCCTGGCTTTAGTTCTAGTGTCAAACTTGGCTCTGGAGAACCAAGAATGCATTTCCTCTCACCCCCAGGCCATAAAAAGTTTTTGGATGCCAGATTAGACTCTACAAGGTTTCTTTCTTCTTTAAATAGAGGGGCGCCCAAGGGGAAGTGACCAGTGACTCCCAAGGGTATGGCCAGTCTTCAGATCCAAATCTATATCATTGAATCCCAAGGAAGTTAGGGAAAAGCCCAATCCTTATGCAAGACAAGGAATGAGTTTGGAATGGCTTCTTTAAGGAGCCCAGAGACTATATAGAACACAAGCCATGCTTTTTGGCTCATTCCTCCTATTTTCCCAAATGAGATCTTTGGAGACCTGCTCTACAAACTCAGCTCTGTCACCACTGTCAATAGATACATCACTAGAAATGCAACTGGGCCAGATGGGCCCAGCTCTTAAACGATTGCTGCTTTTTTTGGGTCTGAGGCAAAAGAATCCATTAATAATGCCTCCCCTTGATCAGCACCCCCACCCCTGCAAAATGATGCCAGGACCCCAGTCCCTGAGCCCAGGAGGAAGCCCCCTCAGCACATGCAGCTCATAGCCTTCAATATCTCAGAACACGAGAGAAGATTCGGAGGAAGGAAGAAATTTCTGGCTAGGGATGGGGGTGAGGAAGGATCTAAGCAAGCTTTCCAAAGGTCACAGGAGGCGCCAGGACACGACAGCTATTTAGGTTTAAAGATGGAAACAATGAGCCTAACAATGAGGCTGTCTGTCAAAAATGCTTCCTCCAGTTTAGATATGCGCACCACACATCAGGCCATCTTCAAGTATTCTTCAGACTTCTGCCTTGTGTTCCTTTTTCCCCTGAGAATATGATGGCTAAGAAACATTGAATCCAATCCTCCAGTTACTCCCATTGGTCCCTTGGGATGTAGAAGAGCTGTGCGGGTGTGGAGATGGCTCTTGCTGAAGGACAGGTGGTCAGAGCTGTGTGTTGAGCGCTCCTCTCAGCCTGAAGCCAGCTCCTGCTGGTCCCCAACTCAAACCCTGCATCTCTGGTATACATACCTGTTGAGCATTGGTGGCAAGCGTCTGGATCTGTCCCTGCACAACTTGGGTGCCTGATACAGGCTGGGCTAGGCGAATATACTGCAGTTGGCCAGCATTCAGCTGCACCTAGGGCAAGGGCAGAGACCAACAGACCACAGGAGACTGAGTACAGCCTCAAACAGGCAAACTTCATGACCAGAGATGGTGATCATCCCCGACCCATAACACCAGCCCCCAGCCTTCCAAAGAAGTCTACCCAGAAAAGTTCTTTTTTTTTAACAGAATTCAAAACAAAATCGTAACATCCCCACGACACAAAAGAATGTTGTTCTCTGAATGGACTTGGGAAAAAATTTCCAGAGGATCTTGTGATATGTGTGAATAGAGCATGGATGCAACCTCAATATTCACTGACTCTTAGCTGTCTGCTATTTACCTTGGGATTTTATCCCAAGACTGCCTGATATGCTTGGAATGCTTGGACTTAAGTAACCCCCAAGCCCATCTCCACACGCCAGTTCCCAGAACGGCTGAGCTAATATTGAGCAGAGGTCCAGCATCCATCAGGAGCCCAAAGCATCCAGCAGTCACTCCATGCCCGAGCCCAAGCACTGTCCACGCCCATGCTGCATACCTTCAAAGTAAGAATGGCCTGTTAATCTCTCTTTATCCCCAAGAGTCAGCACCAATGGGGGTCTGAGAAATTCTTAGGATCCTTGGTGTTCAGCACTAGCTTTTGGGCAAACACCTCCCAAGGGGAAGCTGAATCAATAAACCTTTTACAGAAAACCCCATCGGGGGAAACCAAAGCTACAAAAATACCCTTAGAGTCCCTCATGCTTAAGACTGAGTTTCAGATAATACAATAATACCACATGCTTCTTTTAATTGTGTGCTAAAAGCCTTAACTCAGGCTCTTAACAGTCCAGTATACCATGAAAGTATTAGTGCTGTGAGCATGAGGATAATGAGTGGACCAAGGCAGTTACAATGTGAAAGAAACTAGGGCTCAGCAGAGAGAACAGCAAGCAGAGGAGGACTGCAGACATTCACACTTGGAATTTGGGGGATGAAAGCGATTCTAAGAGGAGGAGTAGAATGGTCTATTCATTGCAAGGGTGAGCTTCTTAAGGCCTACAGGAAAGTCATGATGCCTTGTCCTGAAGTGAATCTTCTCCTTGCCTTAAAGAGCCAGGTTCACTGCAGGGAACTTTATTTCCATGAGGAAAATGCTGACAGGATGAAGCTGCACTCCTGCATACAGTGTTAAATCAAACTGCTTCGCTTAAACGTCCAGCCTCAAAGACAATTTAACCACCAAAAAAGGACTAAATTCTTGGCAGACAATTCCAGAATTGTCTACTAAAGGTAAGATGGACAAAAATCCAAATCTGTTAATATATGCTTCAAAGAAGACATAATACTGTGAAGGCAAAATACTGTGATCAGGGTCTCCCCTGGCGGTGCAGGTGGTTGAGCGCCACGCTATGAAGCTGTCCGCAGCCTCTGCAGCGCTGGTTTGATCCCGGCCGGGCGGCGAGGGTCCCACATGGCGCTGCAGACCTCTCCTGTCGCACCCGCTGCTCCCCTCAGCAGTGTATTTTGTCAGTCTGCCTGTTCTGTTCCCCGCTTTGTCTCTGGTGAATCCTCTCACCCTCCCGCGCATCTTGTATAAATAAATAAATAAAATCTTTAAAAAAAAAAAAACAACAAAAAAACAAAACTGTGATCTGCAGTCATTTTTCCCCTAAGAATATGTCAAGAGGAACTGCTGAGAAGCCATAACACCAAGCCAAAACTCCCCACTGAATCCCATAATGTGGCTTCCAGGAATAATGTTAAGCTGCGTGTGGGGATGAAGACAGCTAGGTAGAGACTGAGGAAACCTCATCTTTTGATACTGATGGAGGCTGGTCCCAGGAGTCATGAGGACTCCAGCCAAATAACGGGACAGAAGACGATCGCCTTGTTGTGGGAGTGGGGAAAGATGTCCTGCCGGACACAGGGATGGTTTTCACATTTCTCAGTTGCGGGGAGCTCTTTGCATAAACTCAAATGTGACTGAAAAGTTGTTGAGGCAAGAAGCTCTTCTTTCAGGCTTAGGTTTAAACATCTGGTGATGTTCCGCCCCTAGTCTTCCACAAGGATAGGTCTGGGAATCCTCATAGCCTTTTTTACATAAATTACAGAACAAGTAAGTCTACCCTTGGACTTTCTAAAGAGAAGCAAAGTTTCCTTCTGAAGGTCATCACTATTCTCTTGTAGAAATGTGGACTCCTGCAGAAGATACCTAAGCACAGTGAAGACAAGGTTCTGAATTTTGCAATAAATCTGTGCTAAATTTCTGTGTCCAAAAGGATTTAAAAACACTAAGTTAAAGTTATTACAAAGTAGGAACCCCTTCTCTGGCTTAAATGAACATGTTTTGGTGCCTTCACATGCAAAATGAAAACCACGCAAGAGAGAGGTTGATGGCCGGAACAATAAGGCAAGGAACCTGGAATTGATTGGGGCAAGGGAAGATTCGATAGAGATTCTCTGGACAAAGAGAGCAATGTACAATCCACTGGCCTGTTACTTTTTAACTAAATGAGAACAGTTCCAAAAACAGAGTTGAGAATACTTTTCTAATTTTTTTCAAAGAGGACGTGGTTAACCAAGTCCAAGTGAGTTTCTATATCTGCCTACACTGCATTTACAATAGGAAGGGCAAGAGGCAAGAAACAGAAGGATTACTGCACCAAGTCACTCACTTTCCACATTTTTCGGTGACAAAATGACCAATGTATAGACAGCAAGTGTTAAAAGACAACGGATGTTCTTTTTTTCTTCAGAAGAACAAGTACATGTAAAAAACCCAACAACTCTAAGAAATGAAATCCCTCTAGGCACACAGGAAGCAGCAGTCCACAGTGAAGGAATGGAGAAGTTAAATGAAAGCCAAAAATACACTTTGCTCCAGGCTCCACTGGGAACTGACTCATGAATATGCAACAAGTGTATTTATGGCCTTCCCTACACACCTCCCTCTTATTCTCTGCTAATCAAAAGACAGGATTGCCTCACAGGGCCATTAGGCCTTGCCATGAAATAGTGGTTACAATTTCTCTTGCATAGGTGGAATGAGGGGAAATCAAGAAGAGTTACCCCAAATGATGAACCTGAACCCCTGAACCTGGATTAAAGAAAAGCAGTGAGTAAACAGTGAGGCAGATAGTGGTCTGGGATAACAGGAATATAGACCGAAGAGAACGCGTGTGAGAAAGAGAGAAATCTCTAAGTATCTCCTGTTTCAGCACTGAGTACAGTGCCACAAGGATGTCGAAGCAGGGCAGGGCTTACCGGGATCTGCTGGATCTCTCCCGTGTTCGTGATGATCTGCTGCATCACCTGCATGGTCTGTCCAGTCCCACTCTGGGCCTGCTGGGCTTGACCCTGTGGCTGGGCCTGGACAATCTGCACCTGCTGACCTTCTCCAACCTGCATGGTCACAGGTGTGGTCTGTAAGGAAAAGTCATGAGTCATGAGAAGCTGACTGAGCTCTGGCTCAGAGCCTATAGACTTCCCAAGGGGTTAATGAGCACTTAACTAGGTGCAACCCCCTCCAGGAATATCTTAACTCATCTCAACACCAAGAGCAATCTTCAACCTAGAGTCCTGTGGGGACTGCTCATCTTAATCTCCAAAATAAAAAGGAGGAAAAGTCAACTGAATTTTTAGGCTCAAAGTACAAAAAATTTGCTTAGGCCCCAAACGTCTATTTCAAATAAAACTTTTCACAGCCCCTTTAATGATTTTCATACAGTACAAAAGAATTAAAAGCAACTATGACCGTTCACTTGAGAAATGGCCAAAGTCAAGTCTGGAGCAGGTGAATTTGAGGGCAAACTAAGTAGAAAGTGGGGTCAGTATGAATTTACTAAGTTCAGGATGCTGGGCATCTTCTTAGGCATGCAAGGCATTAGAAGGAGAAAAAAGTGCACATGGCTTCATCCCCATTCAAGCAGCACAGCCACTCCAGCCCACACCAGCCAGCTGGCTGCTTGAGATCATAACACAGCTTCCCATGGGAGAGGAAAACACTTAGAAGATACTGGACACAAAGACATGGATCTTAACTGAGACTACCCCTAAGTTACAGAATTTAAGAAAGCAAAAATTTTTACATTCTAGAAACAGGAATCTCAGATTCAAGAAATTTCTATCGAATGCAAATGGCCTGGAAGATTCTGTATTTCTTACATACTTAGTGGATTACAGTCTCATGAAACCAGCTCCTTTGAAAGACAGTAAAGATTTGAACTGTCAAAGGGTCCGTCAGTAATTTCTTGGATTCACAAAATTTCAGCCCTAGATGTAAAAGATAACCTAAAGCAGTGAGTCCAGCCTATCTTGCTCCTCTGGTGGTGGTAGTGCAAGGAGGGTGGCATCCCACCCAACCCCCAATTTGGATATGATCTTTCCCCATCTGAATTAAGAATCACCTCAATAAGAACTCTGGGCATCTGAATGAGCCATGGGCTTCAGTTGATGCTGCTAGTCTGATAAGCTTACATTCGGATGGCACAGGGCTACTGTGCTTCTAAAGGTACAAGGGGAGGCGATATGTTCTGGGAACTACAGATGAGATTCAAGGAATTACTAGGTAAGGAGAAATTACTACAAACTGGAGGAACATAGGGGAGAACGAGAACAAGGATCTCTGTAAAAATACAAGCAGTGGACTAGGACAATATCTCCTGTTCTCACACCACAATCTTTAACTTGGTCTATTTGGGAAAATGTCTAGGAATTAAGTCTCCAACTCTATGAAAGAGAACACAAGGTTCACTTTACCAAGAAATGCTGTCCTTCCAACATTAATATGTAGTCTGTCCTGCAAAGGACATTCCATCATTAATATGTAGTCTGTCCTGCACTCAATTTAAAATAGCCATTACTACTGACTGCTCCAGAGAAGTGTGACACAGCACAAGGACACCTGAACCAGCAGGACAGTGAAATAACTACTGGGAGATGCTGGAAGAGACCAACTTCACCATCCTTACACAAGCCTTATCAGTTCCAAGCTGAGCAGTCTGGGATGGCAGAGAAGAGGATAGATGAAATTCTTGCTGACTAAAAAAAAAAAATGCATACTGCCAACTCATCACTGTACTGTATCAACTCAATTTTCCCAAGAGGATTTCCAAGGTATTTCCAAATCATTTCAGGAAAATGAGGGCTTGTGTTAGCATGGCAGCTGTCAAATCATTTATGCTGTGCCCTACTCTTAGGACTCAACAGCCATGAGCTTCTTAGGACCAACAACCACTCAGAACCATTCCTTGGCAGACTCTTATTTCACTCTGTAAAGGGATAAAACCTTTGGCAGGTGAAGCTCTCAGCACTGCTGAGGCACAAGCATTAGCCAGAGAAGGTCCTGGAGGCATCACAGCGCAGTGAATAACTTGAGGCAGGGACTAGCTGTGATCATCTTTGAACCCTTCCTGCCTAGCACAGAGTATGGCCAAGTGCTAGCACTCAATAAATTTGTTACATGGATAAAAAGAATGAACAGGAAATTAACCCTAAAATCCTAATAGTTAAATCTACCTCCATCCAAATTTTTTTTCTTCTGAGCAAATCTCTCTTTACTAGAATATACAAGGTTGCCTAGGACGTGTCCTCTATCTTTTTAGACTGTGTTCCCCTATGTTAACTACACCTTCCCACCACTCCCTGTGCTGTTTCTCAGCTCTAAGCCTTTGCTTATGTTGTGTGCTCTACTGGGAAAGCCCTCCTTCTCCTCTTTATTTGATGAATTTCCACCATCCCTTCTAAGACTCATATCATTCCCTTCAGGGAACATTCTCTGACACTCTCTCCTACCACCTCCCTCACGTCTTTGTTAGGTACTCCTTTTGAGGTATTCTCATAAGTCCCTCTACACAATCCAAAGAATAACTTACACTTTTCACATAGAGGTATAATCTTTAAGTACTTGTAGTCCTAATTGTGAATACTTAACAATAGGGACTGTTTTATTCATGCTATGTCCCAACACACAGCATAGGGCTTCATCCGTAGAGATGCACAAAGTATGATGAATAAATTAATGATTAGAACTGAAACTGGGAATCTGGATTCAGAACTCAGAGAATGGAGTTCTCTGAAGTCTCTCATGATACCTGACAAATATGAATGTTACTGCTCTCATGGGGAGTAAAAGAATCTTCTGATTACTATTATAAAAAAGTCTCTTGACACAAACACGGAGGAAGACAGAAATGACGGGAAGAAGGGGAGGAGGTGTGCGGGATGACAATGATTCCAATTCTGGTTTAAGTATACAAACATGACAGGCATGGAGTCCACTTAAAATGCCTTCAACAGAGATGCCACCACTATTCATGGGACCATTACTGAGATATTTTTCCTTCTAAAATTTTTAAACTCATAGGGATCTTGTCCACTGCAGCGCTTTCCTCATTTGACCCACAAGGAAAGTAGGTGAGGTGAGGGTGACATGTCACCTCAGTGGGGAAAGGCTCAGTTTCGAGACTTCAAATCCAGTACTCTAACTTGCCTCCCTGCCCTAGTCCTGCTTTTCCCATCTAAACTTAGGTACTGTCTTGCTGGGCAGGCACAGGTACAGCACCCTCCACAGCTCACAAACCTGGCCTTGTTGTGGCTGTGCGATGATGATCTGGCCTGGCTGGATAGTGGTTGTGGAGCTGGTGGTCTGTTGACCTTGTTGCTGCCCCTGGACTTGGACGGCGGTGGGCTGCTGAGCCAGCGTGAAGTAGTACTGGACAGGCTCGGCAGGAGTCACAGACTGGCGCACCTCCTCCTGTGGGGTAGAAGGAGAGGCAGGTAAGAGGAAAAGAATCGACTCAGCAGCCGCCACAGTGAATTTCCATTCTTCCCCCAAACTGGCTCTGTGCAGTTGCCTGCTGAATGCTGAGCTCTCCACATTTGAAGCCAAGGGAAAGTGGAATTCGAAGAGACCAGTTGTGCTAAATCAAACTAAAAATAACAGATTCCATAGGCTTCACAAAATATACAGCCAATTTTCTGAAGTACAGAGTAATCACCCATTGCGTGATGAGTTGCAAATGGGCAAATAATTACCGTAACTAAAAACCACGCACCAGCAGTGCTTGTCAGTAAATGCTGTCAAGGCTTGGGATCTGAGAACAGTGCTAATTGCAAGCACTGGGAAGATGCTACCCAAACTTCATGCTTACAGGCCGGCTCCGAATCTCCCAAACAGACAGCACTTGCCTTCTTTTGTTCCCACCACCTCAGAGAGGACTAAGCAGAGAAAAGGCAAACAGGGCTTTTCCAGGGTTGGAATTTTAGATTCCAGTGTCAGGATCTACAGCACTGGTGGGCAAGTGCCCAGCTTTTGGCAGCACATTAAGGGTTCTAAGGTCACTGAGAACCACTTCTATCCAGCGTCACCTCTGGTTCTGGTTGTACTTAGCCACAGAAGCGCAACCCAGGGGGCCTAAGGACAGCTCTCCGCTGGGGTGCTGCCTTGGCTGACTAAGGAGGTGACATTCTGTCCGATCTGCAGGGTGAAGAGACTGTTTCTTCTTCAGCTGATGTTTTCCATGGCAGAAGGAGTAAACAACCCTCTCCCAGCCACCTTGAGCTCACAGCTGAGAGTGTAGGATGTTTACACACACTACAGCATGGTTACAGCCTGAGGGTCCAGAGCTGGTCAGTCCCTGACCTCTGACACAGAGGTCGGCGTCTGCTCCGGAGGGCCCAGTGACACACGGTGCCCCTGTCTGGGACAACAAGAACAACAAAAACATACAACCACTTGGGCTGAATGAACAAAAATATCAGCTAAGTTTACTCCCTGGTTCTGGGCTAAGTTTGCCAGGTTCAAGGAAAGAGGAAAAGACACTTCTTACACCCTGTGGACTGCCTCCAGCTCCCCAAAGTGACATTTACAGAGTTGGTATTGATTCTATCCCCTCACTAGATGAGCTGCCCTGATCTGTGCTTCCATAGTTCTTTCCTTACACTGTTTTGTACTTGCTTATTAAACTCTTTGCCTTCCCTGCTAGAATGGAAGCCCTATGAGGGCAAGTCTAGCTCTTTTTTGCTCCCCAATATCCATACTATCCACTCCTTTGAAGGCACTCAGTAAGTACTTACTGAATGATGAATGGGTTTATAGAGCCAGACAGACAAGTGGAGGTAAGCAAGTACTTCTTTTTTATAACTTAAGTTGGCAGCAATGACAAGTTTCTTGAATAGAAAAAGAGTTCCTAAATTCTCTTTTGCTACCTCTAAGATTCTGAGGCCACAGTGTAGGGAGAAGCTCATTTCCCCTGTAGGACAGGGCTGGCTATTCTTTTGCTTGCCTGGTGAATGGGGGCCAGGACACTAAAATGAACTGATAATACATAGTCTTTGAGAAACTTAGATTTCTGCATGACAGGGTTCCCCGACTGCCAACCACTCAGCCTGGGCACTCTTGTAACATTCTGGGTTTCTAACCTAGTTCTCAAACATAAACCAGCTTTCTAAGTTAATGCTTTCTGTGCTACGGATCCAAACAGTTCTAACCCTGAATATGTTTATGCTAAGAAAAGGTAGTCTCCTTTTCATTTTCATCTAGGTTTCAGTTTCCAGAACAATTTAACAATGACAATGTCATCTCCATTTCAGCTCCAACTTCTCCCCATTATAAAGGTCAGCCTATCAACTAGCTCTTGGCTATAGCAAACATAAAATACCGATACTCTCCTTAGCCAAGAAAACAGAGACTGACAGCTCTTTTCAAAGCTCTTAAAATAAGTTCAATGTATTTTATTTTCCACTGAGAGGTCCCTTCCCAATTTATTAAAAAAAGAAAAATCAATCAATACAGTCCAACCTAACTTGGAAAAGCTCTTGGGTGATGAAAGGATAGAGAGGACCAAGACCCCAGAACCAACTTGTGGAAGTCAGACAGCAGGAAGACACTTACTATTTCCTAGCCTTGACGTGTGATTATTCTGTCTCCAGTTATTCCTGACTGCAGCTGATGTGCAATTGAGTATGCTCTTGTTACCAGACAAAAAGCAAACCTTTTAAATACTCCCTCAGAAACCAAAACACCCACTGCCAAAACCTGAGTGCAGGGAGAGTATCTTCATGTCTTGTGTCTATTATACCCTCTTGAATACCTTCTTGAATTGTGTATCTACCAGGCAGTGTCCAGGACATTGAGTTTCAAGTAGTGATACCTAGGTTTGTGTTTTTAAGACAAGGTATGACTGTTATCAAATCACTGGAATGGAAGGAATCATCTCTAAGGTTCTTCTATATTACAAAGACTCATTATTCTGCCAATGGAGGTCAAGCTAGCAAGGGAATGATTATGCTTGATTTAAAGAAATGGGTGAAGAGAAAATGACATTTCAATGGGCAGGAACTTTCAACTCATAGCTTTAGTGGGGGTAGAAGTCAGGCCTCAACTACCTTCTGCTTTGCAATAGTCTTTACTTGCTTCACTGAAGAACAAGAGAAATTCCCAAGCATCTTTGAGAAGTCAAGGGCCTTAGATCCACAAGTCAGTATTTCCTTTCCCCAGCAGTGGAACATCACCCAAAATGCTAAAACAATCTCCACTTGACTGCACCAGTCCAGAAAGGGGCACTTGCCCAGTTTTAGTAGTGGCCTCCCCAACCAGGGGGCTTGCCCTGTAGTAGCCTCAGAAGTGGAGACTAACAACCACCACCAGAGAAGAGCAGTATCACCTCCTAGGGCTATCACTACAGTGCTGTGCAGCCAGCCCTAAATTAGAAAAAAGTGCATCTGCTTCAGTAGCAAGAGTGAATTGCTGCCTCCTTCAGAAAGGGTGAGTTTTGGAGAGTAGGCGCTTTTAAAGGACTTAAGGAGGTGCCAGGCAATTTGGAGCTTGGGAAAACTTCATGTCTACAGAGGATTAAAAGTGCTATCTTAGAATTTCAGGCCAGCTTTTAGCAATCTCAACCTTTCAAAGGCCAGGCAGCAGCTGTCCCGAATAGGACGCCGATCAATGACTTGAACACCCACAAAGAACTGAATCCAGGCAGCAAGGAGCCGGTTCAGCTAGACATGCTTTAAAAGATGGATCATAGTACTTTGAGTCAGGCTAGGATGGAACAAGGAGCTGACACCCTGAGAGAGTGAAGCACTGAGGACTTTGGAGAAAAGGAAAGGACATGACCAATCCTCCCAGCCAGCTGGTTTAGCAGGTTGCCCACAGAGAACAAACAGGAGTTAGCACAAGTGTTGAGCAAGGCCTGATTTTGTCACAAAGCTCACCAGTTGGTTTTTAAAAGGAGCTTAGCTTCTGAAACAAACTCCAACAAGTAGTGTAGATGTGTGGTTTCATTTGTTTTGAAGGAAGAGAAGTGGTCTGAGTTCTTGTAGTGACTTCTCAGGGAAGAGGGAAGTACCCCAAGAGGAGGAATTGAGCCTGTGGGCACACCCTGCAATGTCTCAAAGGTGATGCACAGCCGGGGACGACCGTGGCAGCCTGCCGCTGTAAACATCCGACTGAAAGCTCCTCTGAACACCTTACAGCTTCCAGTCAAGGATGTTTACAGTAGCAAAGACTGCCCAGAAAGAACGGAGACGTAGTGAAGCTCTAGTAAGGAGGTGACAGAGGAGTTGCTAGTCCAAAGGCCCCTAGGCAGGGTCAGGATCACAAGTGTCCTTTAGGATGCCCACTTCTATACTCTACTGGTTATTAATCTAAGATAGCATGGGAGAATGGTTGTCACTGAATAATTATAAGGATAATATACTATGAAATAATTCATTAAAAACACAATTGTATTAGCAATATAAAGCAAGCAGAACAAGGTACAGTTTTGCTCTTGCCACAGTCACTGTTCCCCAAGTGTTTCTACTATTTCTTGTGAGTCATGCAATCTCATAAAACAATGAGCTATACAGGACAAGCGTCCACTACAATTCCAGTTCAGAGTTGTATGCACCCAAAGTGCTGAAAACAATCGGTGTGGAGAGGGGAAGGCAGAAGAGAGGGAAAGGCAGACATTCACATTCTTTCTCATGATAGCTTAGAAAACGGTTTAAGCGGTGGTTCTCAAGTTTAGATGCACACTGAATGCATCTGGGGAACTTTAAAAAGTACTGATGCCGGGGCCTCTCCCTCACAGACTGATTCAGCTAGTGTGGGGTGGAACCTGGGCAATGGTATTTTTTTTAACCCTAACAGGTGATTCCATGCGTAACCAGCGCACTATATAGAGAAACTAGCGTAAGGAAAGACCGAAGCCCACTCACTCCAAACACCACTGTGCACTCCGAGAAGCCACTTCTTGAAGATCTACAATCTCTAACTCCCTGGGAATACACCCCATGCCAGATTAAGAACTCTAATAGACATCCTAAGATATCTTGAAATGAGCTTCACTTTACTGTTCATAACTCAAGTTTTTAATTTCATTTTGTCTATTTTCATTAAAATACCACCTCAGAGGCAGTGAGTTAAAAGTACCCATAAATGAGAAACAGAAGGAGATGTTACAGATGGATCTGGTCTAGAGAAGAAGCAAAAGGAATAGCATATGACTGTGCTGAGAGGGGAAAAGAAGCGTATTTGACACCGGTGTGCAAGGTGCTCTTCAGTCAGCAGCAGCAAAGTCTTCCCAGCTCACCTGACGCTTTGGAGGTTTCAGTTCATCTCTTGGAACAATATCGATGAGAAAGTCAAACTGATCAAATTTTGTAATTGCCATGGCGATATCATTCCTCTGGAACAAAGAAAAGCACAGTGAAAAATTAGACTGGGGAGAAATGAGTTCACCTGGCTTTATACCTTCCAAGTTACAAGTAAGAAAAGAGTATGGCTTCTAAGCCAAACTGAATATCCGTGGCCAAGTCTATAGCTGAAAAAGGCACAGTCAGAACTTCAAATGATCAGACATGATGGGCAGACATCAACAAATAAGAAAGATGCGCAGCTCATGCTCTACAAACTGGAGATCAAGCCTCTGACAACTACTACCCCTGCTCCAAGGTGGGCCCCACAATTGTTAAATTATCATCCTCCTGCTAAAGGTGTCCAAATTCAGCAACTGCACCTGGTAGGTTTCAGGTCATTCCGTGGTCAGCAGGGTTAGGCTATCATATAATCTTACAGTCTTCTTAGGGTGTAAATATTTTGAATTTTGGCTCAAAAATAGTATAATTTATTTTGAATCTCTGGCTGAAATCCTAATTCATTTACTTTTGGCAAAAATTTCTAGTCATTAGATCTATATATGTTAGTTCTCACAAGGCTACAATTTTTATTTTGGAATTCAAAATCATACTATTAAATTTATGATTTTAATCTTTTTAATGTGATGTGAATATTGTAAATGTGAAGTAACCAGACTAGAGAGTGGCAGGTGTGAGTAGAGAACACGGGATTCAGCTGACTAATAATACTGAAACGAAGGCCTGCCTTCTGCTGGGTTCTTTCTAAGAGTGACATTCCCCTGCTTTAAATAATTTTAAAAAAGATTTCTTATTAAAAACCAACATATTATGTATACTTAAAATTTGTGTACTTCACTGTAAGAAAATTTTAAAGCAAAAGAAAAAAAGAGAAATAGTGAATTCTAGTGAACAAAATGCATGCTGAAGTATTTAGGAGAAAATAAACTTAGGAATACATTTAAAAATAGCTTACTTGACAGAGGGACAGATATGGAAATAAAACAAATAAAATGTTAACAGTAGGCTCTAACTTGTGAGCCTGTAGGTGTTCACTCTAAGTGTTGCTTATGTTTGAAATTTTTCAGTGAAATGTTGGGAAAGTCAACATACTAACAGAAATCCCTAGCAACCTCTACACATCACCTTTCAAGAGGTGACTCATCAGACAAAACATGAGGGGATGGAAATTTTCTGCTTTTTCCTTCACTTGTCAGATGGCCTCAAGCCACTGAAATGCAAAACTCTAGTCTACCCTTCTTGCCAACCACTAGCTTGATAATAAACCCTTCCAACCGAAGCAGGGCACATCTTAAGGGTGCCAGGACTCTTTTAAGATTAGTACGATATAGTATCACATTCTTGATGATGTCACCTACTCAAGTTATCTAAACGGCTAACTATAGATGGAATGAGGGGGAAAAAAGGAAAAGAGATAATCACCTCCAAACATATACTCAAGAATTCAGTGTTTTGGAAATACAGCTATATTTAAATTGCTATTTTCAACATTTTTATTTTGTGCTTTTTAATGCTAACATTTTACTAAATTTCTCATATTCAGTAAAATGCAGAAATCTAAAACACAGCTTGATAAATTTTTAATAAACATAGGCAACCAGGTAGCTATCACCCAGATAAGAAAATAAAGTTTCCTTCTGTCTCTTTCCAGTCAATCAGCCGCTCCCCAATCTGAGGCAACCATAACCCTGGTATCTATTTCCTGATATCTATTGATGAAGTGCTACAAATTTTTTCCTCTGCTTTCTTTTGCTTAACACAGTATTTCTGAGATTCATCCATGCTGTATGGATCAATCATTTGTTTTTACTGTTGAGCAGTAATCCATTTTATGAATATATTAATTTACTTACATATTATCATTTTGATGGGTTTCTAGTTTTTTGGCTATTATAAATAAGGTTGTCAATGAACACTCTGGGGTGAATACCTACGTCACAGAAACTGTATTAGAAAGTGCCAATCAGTCTTTCAAGTGATTGTACCACTTTACGTTTTGACCAGCAACACAAGTTCCAGTCACTCCTCCTCCTCACTGACATTGGTATTGTCCGTTTTTTATTTTAACCATTCCATATTATAGTGGGTATGCTTTCAATGTATCTTCTGGATGACAAATGATACCTTTTCATATGCTTACTTGTTATCTGTGTATCTTCTTATTTGAAGGGCCTGTCCAAGTATTTTGCCCACTTTATTTTTTAATCTAAACTGATCTTGAAGGAAGTTTTAACTGAATCTCTCTAGACTCATGGACATTTAAAGGAGCATAAAGTAATTTCTCAATGTGTAGCTGAACTAGAATGTAGGTTGCCCAAGGGTGGGGACTTAAGTCTGTTTTGATTATTACTCCCCCAAATCTAGAACAGAATTTGGCAAGTTGTTAAGTATTCAATGAATATTTGTAGAAAAGTAAATAAACACATGCAAAATTTTCAATTTTAGGGGTGAAAGGAAACAAGGAGAAAATTATTCACTTTTTTGACTGTTAATTATCAGGAGACTTTCAGATGCCATCACTGCCTTGTATCTGACACACCCTTCCTCTTACATCTGGACAATCTTTCCCAGAGAGCAAGGATCTGGCTTTTGAGAAGAGGCCCTCTAAAGGGTCAATGACCAAGGGATCTTCATACAATAGGAATGCTGATCTGCTGAATCAAAATACAAAGAAAACAATAACAAAGAAGGAAAAGATTCCCAGGAAAGCAGACAGAATAGGTTGGCTAATGGGCCTCCCCTGGTGGTGCAGGTGGTTGAGCCCTGTGCTGTGAAGCTGTCCGCAGCCTCTGCACCGCAGGTTCAATCCCGGCCGGCCAGCGAGGGTCCCACATGGCGCGGCAAACCTCTCCTGCCTTGCCCGCTGCTCCCCTCAGCAGTGTATTTCATCAGTCTGCTTGTTCTGTTCCCCGCTGTCTCTGGTGAATCCTCTCACCCTCCCACGCATCTGACCTGTACCCTAGTTGTTGTATAAAATAAATAAATAAATCTTTAAAAAAAAAAGAATAAGTTGGCTAATAATGCTAGTGAGACTAATTCTCCCTATAACTGTTCTTTCCTGGAGTCTCTCAAGGCTTCTGACCAAAAGTTTTTTACATCTGGAAATAGGTAAGTATCAATTTAGCCTCTGTTTATAGTGAGGGCTTACTAAGTGGACTTCAGTCACTGAGCTGTGAAAACCATGACAGAATTAGAAATTAAGGTTCTTGGGGAAATACTATCATGGCTATAGGATATGCCTGCTTCCCAACAGACAATTACACATATCATCTTGAAATGGAAAACCTTTGGTCCAAAGTCATATAAGAGAAGCAGTCAAAGGCAGTTGCTTGCCCAGTTTCCCCATGTGAGGCTACAACATTACCTGCAGAGTCCGTCGCTTGTTGTCCTCTGTGTGGATCCAGGCTCGAAGAGTCAACTCTGTGATAAAAATCTGGGCTGCCTTGGCAAAGAGCACAGGGGCTTCTGCACTGATCATCTGCAACAAACGCAGGCCCTCCCTGTCAGTCACCAGCAAGTAATTCAATCCAGTCAGTCTGCTCTTGCCTCATGTCCTGCCATAGGACTATGGGGCAAGGGCTGGAAAGGTGGTAGCCTTAAGAGATTCCCAAGTAAAATAAATCCACAAGTAGGGACAAAGTAGATAACAGGTAGAAGGAGGGATGAGGGGAAAAGAATACTTATTTATCTAGCACCTACCATGCATTTCCTTACAGGCTTTAGGAGCAGCGAAGTGATGTGCCCAAAGACAGTAAGAGGCAGTTTAGGTTCTAACCCACAGAGACAATGTGGGAAAGAGAATGAGTTTGAAAGTCAGTGAATTTAAGTAAAATCCCAGATTTCCTATGCGTGGGGGCTTTATTTATCACATACTGAAAAAGAGGCTAACTTTCCAGTGTTGTGGGAGTTGAATGAGATAATATACCTAAAAGCACCCAGCACAGGGCCTGGAACATAGTAAGTGGTCATGTAATTGCCTTGCTGTGTCTACTTTCAAGTTCAAGTTCTTGGTCAAACAAGGCTCTGAGTCCTTGGTGAGGCAGTCTATGCAGAACAGAGCTTTGGGAAGAACTCTGGAGTTAAGGAAACAGAAGTGGAAGACGGGGATGGCACTTAACCTTCATGTCTATTTCCCACTCTATAAAATGGAACAATTCTTCTTAGTCTATCACATTTTGCAAAGGTTCTATAAGGAGGAAATAAGCTAATAAAGGAAGATTGCTATGAACGATTAGCTTTCTATACAAATACAAGAGAATTAATTTTGAATAGTAAAGAAAAACAGTTGTTTTTTTCAGGAGAGTCATAACCTCAGGTGGATGCCTAGGACTGCAGAAGCGGTCACCCCCAAGTAAATCCACTCACAAGCATAATTCATGTAAAACAACTCACAAGTCAAAAAGTAGAGCATCATTATCAAACATTTCTTAGAGTTCAGATCAACAAGCTAGAAGTTGTAATATGTTACTAAGAAGATGGCACCTATTGATTTGATGATACACATTTATCTTACATGTTGAAAAGAATTAGGTAATTCAAAAGCAAAAACTCGGCATCTAGACAACACGGTATCTCTAATTTTCAAAGATGTGCCATATAATAATTAAAACTATTCCATTTCAGCCAACATAACAATATTAGACAAGACCCAAATAAAATAGGCAATAAATGTATTTACATTTTTGTTTAATTAAACTTTGAGCTCTAGAGAAATGAGCAATAACCTATCCATTGCCTTAGCTTTAATGTGAATAAAAATGAATGTGAATTCACCTTCACATCTTCATCCAATTTCATAATCTTCTTAATACGAGCCAGTGGGAGTTCCTGAACTCGGAAATCTTTCTGAAATGAGCAACAAGAAGTACATTCATGGTGGAGAAAACCAACAGAGCACAACAGGTAGCAGGAAATACACCAATGGGTTAGCCCCTTATTTTAGGAAATATGGCAGGAGAGGCGGTACAGATGAAATGAAGAAAATTCAATTTCCAGAGCAAAATTTTTCTTCACTAATGCATAACTTCAAATATTAAAGGGTTTTAGGATAAACTTTCATGGCTTGTAATAGTGTCCCCATGAAAAGTAGCCCAGAAACAATAATCAGATTCTCTGCCAGGACAATACAAAGGTGCATTATAGGGCCTCCCTGGTGGCGCAGCAGTTGAGCGCTGGGTTGCGAAGCTGTCCGCAGCCTCTGCAGCGCCGGTTCAATCCCCGGCTGCTCCCCGGCCACCAGAGGAGGGTCCCACATGGCGTGCAGACCTCTCCTGCCGCCCGCTGCTCCCCTCAGCAGTGTACTTCGGTCCTTCTGCCTGCTCTGCTCCCCGCTCTGGCTCTGGTGAATTCTCTCACCCTCCCGCGCTTCTGACTGTACCCAGTGCATGTATAAACAAACAAATAAACAAAATAAATAAATAAATAAATATACATGCCTCTTTAAAAAAAAAAAAAAAGGTGCATTATAGGTGTCTCCCCCCCACCCCCCCAAAAAAAGTTTATCAATCTGCAAATGCAAATTAAAATGAGGCTTTTGCCTCTGTGGGATTCCTCTCAATTTCCAATTCTTCTGTTCAGGGATTATGAGGGCAAGTGCCAACAGCACCTGACCACCAAGCCTGACAGTTGTCTTCAGTCAGTGGGTACTGGCTACTTCTGACCTTTGCACTAACCTGACACCAGAAATAAAGAGAGGAGGCTCCTTTCCTATCACAGCAGCCAAGGTCTTGTCTCCAAAATTTGTGTGAGGTAGGGATGGGAGTAGAAGAACATGGAAAAAGGGTGAGGGTGAATTTATCAGCTGCCTCTTAGGAGCAGCATTGCCACATAATTTTACTGCAAACAGAATTTAGGAAAGGGGTTTTTAACGAGCATGCCTAAGTTATTTGCAATTTAAGTCCTTTTTTTGTTCTATTTTGATACTATGGTATTTAAACCCATTCCCTAATAATGGATGCAATTCTAGAAATAAAAATCAATTCTGAGTTTCATAGATCCAATGAAGAGAAAAGTGCAATGGCAGATTAGCTAAAATCAGCAAAATCTCTATTGGGACTAGGTGTCAAGTGATTGATTCTATAAGTGGTCTGAAATGTGACTCACCAAATCCAATATGCTCACCTGGGAATTTGCATCATCACATTATGGAAGGAGCAGCTACTATTTGAGATTTAGTGTAATTAACATGCACCATTAACTTTCCCTTCCAAGGCCAACAGAACACCTCAACTCTATGTCAAAGGTGGCAAAGGGATATTTTAGAAAAACATTGCAAGTCGTCCCAGAATCCACTTACTGATTACACAAGGAAAAGCAACCACTAGGACAGAGCGTACACACACACATCTAATTTTTCCACATATATCCAATAAGTTGCCTGACTACTCAATCAGCTCTGCAAACTTCTAACACCAATTTTTTATCTTTCCCTTTTCCAAATTAGCAATAACATTTTCCATGAAGCCTCTACTAAAACTAACCTTGGAAAGGCAGAGGTTCTGCAGTCCAGTTTATTAAAATTTCACCAGAGGCAGTAGGGCACATTCTTTCTATTCTTATTTTCTCTCTTCCTCTTTAATTTAGTCATCATGCAACTCAACTAATAGCAAATGTATGATACCTACCACTATGTGAAATATGGTTATCTATTTTTATCTTTGAACAGCTTGTAGTTTAATTGTTAGAGTCTGTCACATTAAACATTGTAATCCCTTATTCTATACTAGAGTAGGGCTATAAAATCCCACGGGGACACAAAGAAGAAAAAAACCAGCTGGCAATGGGGGGTTGGAGTGAGTGACAAGAGTTGGCAAATGTTCCACAACGGGGCTGACATCCAAATTGGATCTAAGGGATGCTACAAATTTGCTTGTGGAAAGTATGAGGATGCCATTCAGATCAAGGGAACAGCATATGCAGAAGCACAAAAACATAAAAATTATGGTCTATCTAGTAAGTTTTAAATATATGACCTGACTACAGATGGAAGCAGCAGAAAAGGAAATGCTGGATTAGGGCCATACCTTAAAGGGATTTAAAAAACTTTTAACCACAGGAATCAATCACAGGTCTTCCTTCTTGCGTGGCATATCACACAAAATGATATTGCTAAACAGAAATGTCAAAGAGAATACTAGGGATGATAATTCCTTTGGAATGCCTCCCAGGATGATATATACAGCACAAGTTTATAACCACAAGATTTAGCTCTCTTGCCAGTGAGCTTTCATTTGGCTTGGTTATTCAATATAATTTCCACAAGAATTTTCTAAATGACTTAACCAAAGCTCAAAATTTGACTTAACCAAAGCTCTCCAATTTGAAAGAGTAAAATATTACTTTTAGGATTTCTATCATACCATTCTTTAATCAAGCAACAAGGGGTCAAAGATAAAGAGATTGTATCATTCTCACCATGGAAAGGTATAAAAAAGTGGTATAACTTTACAAAAAGTTCTATTCTAAGCCTCACTCCCAACCTTTTCCTTTGTGAGAAACTTTCTCACGATCCCCAAACTTCGGGATCTCATGAGACAGTGTGTGAAAAAGTAGATCTTTAGATGAGGGTGACGATGTGTGTGTTTCATTATTGTTAACAATAGCCCAGTTTTCTAAAATCTCATCCTGGCTTTCCAGTCACATATTAGGGTTTATAATAAGGGCTATTGGAGAGGGGAGCCCTTTCACTATCAGCAGATTGAGGTCCACTAACTTGGCTTTTTATTCAATGCTCCCTTGTCTTGGCAACTATGCAACTGATGTAATATTTAACTTCTGATGCTGATCTAAATGGAGGAACAATGGACACATAACTAACTTTTTCTTTTTACTCCTGGAAGTGATATCAACAAGGTGAATGAGCAGGTCCTCTTTCAGAACATTCTAGTGCTCCTGACCACCTTCAAAGAGCTACATTTAAAATGCTGCCATCTGAACCTGCCAAGTTTCAAAAAGTCTGAATTTACTCAATGAAAGTTCAGAGCCAAAGCAAAGTCAAAGGGCCTCAGACTGCACTACAGAACATCCGGAGTTTCAAATAATGATGAGAAATCCTTTCTAAGGCACTCTGGCAAAACCAAGATTCTAATCCTCTTAAAAGCAGTGATTTTCAACCATGCCTGCATATTAGAATCACCTAGGGAGCTCTTTAAAAACACAGTGCTTGGTTCTACCCCAAACTAACTGAATCAGGAACTCTGGAGGGTGGAGTTTGGCATCATTTTTGATCTAAACTCCCCTGATAACTCTGATCCACAGTGAGGGCTAGGACCACTGCCTCTGATGGTCTAAGGCATCACCTGGGAACTCAAAAGAAATGCAGACACTCAGGTTCCACTCCAAACCTACTTAAATCAGTATCTATATTCTGATAAGACCCTCAAGTGGTTCATAAAGACAATCAAGTTAGGGCAGCACTTATCTTGCAGATAAGTCTGATTTGATTGTAATGTTAATAAAGTCACTGTCTAATCTGGTGGCACCAAAAAACAAAAAGATGTTAACTGGCAATTAAAAGAAAGTGACCTAGGCATCAAATTGCAGCTAATTGATGGCTGAATAGGATGCAGAGAATAGTTAAGGGAGAATTTAGAATTTTCAAGAGTCAGCATTGTTGCTGTTCCACCCACCCCCTAAAAAGACAAAGGTAGCTTTATCTTCCTCACTATAAAAGAGATTTAATGGGGTAAAATTCATTTTTTTAAAGATTTATTTATTTATGCATACAAGAACTGGGTACAGGCCTGAGGTGTGGGAGGTGAGAGGATTCACCAGAGACAGAGTGGGGAGCAGAACAGGCAGACTAACTGAAATGCACTGCTAAGGGGAGCAGCAGGCGAGATAGAAGAGGTCTGCTGTGCCATGGGTAGCTCCCGGGCCGGCTGGGGATCAAATTCGTGCTGCAGAGGCTGCGGATAGCTTCCTAGTGTTGTGCTTAACCCCTAGCGCCACCAGGGAGGCCATAATGGGGTAAAATTTAATGCCAAGAAGTCTGCCAATTATTGTTTTCAGAGCTCTGCTGAGCAGGAATATGGTATTTCACACAATCATCCTGGAATACAATCATTTTCATATGATTTTTAGTAACTTCAATCCCAGCTGACCACCACCTGGACTTATGGACAGTTACAGTGCTTTTAAGAGTAAACAATGTGATGAGATGAAAGATAAAGACTGCTTTTGTAGAACCTAGATAAAAACGACTGGGGTCAGTGTTTCCAAAATATAATGAAACAAATGATCGAGCAAACTTCAATTGCTTTTTTGAGAACAATCTTTGTCCCAGTCTGAGAGAGACAACGACAGTCTCAAAAGTCCTACTACTTATGTTTGGCTAGTTTGAACATCAGACTTTTTAAAAGTCTATTAAGACATTTTCAAATGTCAACCTAACAGGAGATCTGAGGGAAGTCTAGTTATAAGTGCTGATGAGTTCTGAAGGGCATCGACTAAATGCTAAAGAACCTGGCAGAGAGGAAAATAAAAGTCTTACATATAAGAGGGAAATCACTCCAATTTTACTGGAGTGCGTTCTCACTCAAACTTGTCAATGATGTTGCTCTGCACTAAATCTGATTTACTCAAAATACTTATTATTTTTACTTAGTATATATATATCAATTATTAAATGGCAAATGTCATTGTAGGGGTCTTCTTCAAAGACAGGAAGAAAATTTTACTCATCAATAGAAAAATGATTAAAGACAACTTTCATCCTTACTGTTCTTTCTCTTTATTCACTAAACATAACTAAAATTGAATGTCTCAGAGTAGTCTACTTTTAACCTCTGAAGGACTAGCTCTCTAGGTACTAAAAGTTGGCCAGCTTTGTTGGGAATCAAAATGAAAATTAAGACAAGGCGAGTAAAAATCAAAGGCCAGGGTCTCAAAGAGATACTTGCACATCCACCTTCACTGCAACATTACCCAGTAGAGCCAAGAAGTAGAGAGACACAACCTAAAAGTTCACTGACAGATAGATGAACAAAATGTGGCACATACCCATGTATGTGGAATATTATTGTTTTAAAAAGGAAAGCAGGGGACCTCCCTGGTGGCGCAAGGGGTTAAGACGCAATCCATGAAGCAATCCGCAGCCACTGCAGCACGAGTTCAATCCCCGGCCAGGGAGCTACCCACATGGAGCAGCAGACCTCTCCTGACTCGCCCGCTGCTCCCCTCAGCAGTGTATTTCAGTTGATCTGCCTGTTCTGTTCCGCTCTGCCTCTGGTGAGTCCTCTCACCCCCCCAAGCCTCTGGCCTTTTCCTCAGTTCTTGTATGCATAAATAAATAAATCTTTAAAAAAAAAAAAAAAAAAAGGAAAGCAATCCTGCCACATGCTGCAACGTGGATGAACCTTCAAGGTAGTATTGCATGTGAAGTTAGTTCAAAAAGACAAATACTATATGATTCCACTTGCACAACTGGACCACTTATAGTGGTCAAATTCATAGAAACAGTAAGTAGAATGGCGGTTACCAAGGGCTGAGAAGAGTTGTTGTTTAATGGGTCTACAATTTCAGATTTGCAAGATAGAAAATCCTAGACATCTGTTATACAACAATGGGAATATACTTAACACTACGAACCACACGGTTTTAAATGGTTAAGATGGTAAATTTTGTTGTAGATTTTTTTAACATAATAATTTTTTGAAAAGTTTAATAAAATACAGAAAAGTGAAATGCTAAGCTTGAACCTCCGGAGCTTTTCTGACCACCTGCCCAAACCTCCAGCTGGAACACAGACTTGCCGCACACCCAGTCTAACCACACCCCAGAGGGCTCTAGTTTTACACCAGGCTGAGCCTACCACTAAAGCCTGATAAGTTTAACCATGAGGTTACTCCCAGAAAATTCTCTACTTTTGACTTTATAATTTCTTCTCCGTTCTTTCTTCATATATGAGACAGTATAAGCAATTATCATCTTTAGACTGCAGACAATAAACAACTGACTTCAGTGGAAATTCACCTGTGAACACAGGCCACTCTTAGATAGGCCAACTCAAATTCAACTGCTGAAAAAATCATCCATAGAAACAAATATGACCCAGAGGTACATCCAGAATATGAATTAGTTTTCTCCCCCTGAGTCAGTGGGCACTTAGCACAATAAGGTTTTTTTTTTTTCTGTCCATCTCCCCCACCAGAATGTATGTTCTGTGAGTGCAAGGATATTGTCTGTCTGGTTCACTACTGAATCCATAGCATCTAGCATCGCCACAGTGGTACATAATAAGTATCTGTTGGGTGAATAAATAAAATGACTTAGTACATCAGAGGTTAAGGGTCAAGAGTTTCATGAAACTGCAACATTAGTTCTATATTAGGAAGGAATCCAGTGTCTGCTCTGCCTGGACACTATCACCTTCAGGGAAGGAATATCTAACAGAGTTCCTTTAGTATTTGCTAAAATGATATCAATGGAACATTCTTCATTCAGAACATGACATTATACTATGAAAATAATCTAATTTTTACCTGTCTCATCTCTTACTACCATTGTTATAACACTTTACTCCTACCCACCACACCCCTACTACCTACACAGTAACCTCCAGCCACTCTGAATCTCTTACGAATGTCCTAAGATATACTCTTGTGCTCTTTCCATCTGGTGAATGCCTACTCAAAATTCCAGACCAACAAAGATGTTCCCTTTACTTAAAGCCTTTCTAACACAACCAAGAAGGAACTATGTCCTCCTTGCTCTGACTTTGACTTTTTTTGCTTCAGAGTCATCACTGTGCCTGACTCAGTAAGTGTTTAATAAACAGTTACTGAATAAGTGAGTCTGGTTATAATTACTAGATATAAGCTCCTCAAGAATCAAGGTTATACTTGGTTTTTCTAAGTCAATGTTTCTCAACAGGGGATGATTTTAACCCCAAGGGGACATTTGTCAATGTCTGGAGATATTTTTGACTGTTAAAGCCGGAGATGGGGTGCTGCTGGTATCCAGTGAATAGAGGACAGGGATACTATTAAACATCCTACAATGCACAGGACAGTCCCCATACCCACAAATTATCCAGCTCCAAATGTCAATAATACTATTGTTGAAAAACCCGATTTAAGTGTATTTTTTAATATCAGGAAAGAGGGTCTGCTTACAATAGAGCTGTTTAACCAACAGTTTTGACCAAGTTGTAGAAATGTGGCAGGGCCAATAGATCAGGCCTAAGAAAAGAGCTACATCTATGTAAGGAAGGTGGAAGCTCTGCTTTTCTGCATTCACTAACATATACATATCACATTAAACTAGCTCCAAGTCAAAGCAGTCACTATAGGCCACATGCCTAAAAGAGAAACCACTAAGATACAAAAAGAGCCATGTAGTTACCTCACCTAAAATAAATTATATTTTCACTTTCCCACCAAAGGTCAGGAATGAACTATGCCTTAGTGAATGAGCTTAAGAATAAAAAATGCTTTAAGTATTCATCCCATAGCTCTTTACATTCTTTAAAAGTTTCTCACTCTTGGGCCTCCCCTGGTGGTGCAGGGGTTGAGCGCTGGGCTGTGAAGCTGCCCGCAGCCTCAGCAGTGCTGGTTTGATCCCCGGCCGTTGGCGAGGGTCCCACATGGCGCGGCAGATCTCTCCTGCCACACCCGCTGCTCCCCTCAGCAGTGTATTTCTTTGTCAGTCTGCCTGTTCTGTTACCCGCTCTGGCTCTGGTGAATTCTCTCACCCTCCCGCGCTTCTGATTGTACCCAGTGCTTGTATAAATAAATAAATCTTAAAAAAAAAAAAAAGTTTCTCACGCTTTCTTACCACTGTTAAATTCCGGATTTCTTCCATGACACGAGGCCAAAAGGACTGTAGGCTTTGCTGGGCATCACTGCTGCTAGTGCCACCAAATCCACCTTCTGTGGACATTTTGACAACTGAAAACAAACATGAGACACATGAGAAATAAAGTCAGACCTTCTGTCCAAGTAAGTCATATCTCTCCTTATTTGTGTTTTCACTCATTCAATTTTCAGTCTGAGAAGGTATATAATGGTGCCAAAGAGGCTTTTAACACAGACTCAGCAAAAATACATGGAGGAAATGACTCCCTTCTACCACCCAGATTATACCACAAAGACAATCAAGGAGCTCCAACTAGAAATCCTAAAATTGCTAGAAATCCAAACTAAAATCTTATTTTGAATCAAGGGCTTTCAATGTCTTATCTTGGGGGAGGCACTTGGTTTCCCCAGTCTAGTCTATAATTTTAAATCCTATTCCCCCCCAATAGTTTTCCAAGTTCTGCATGGCTTCTCACACTCCATGCCATAATCTGTAGCAGATACAACAAGGGTTCCCAGTGATTAATACTATGAAGAAATGTAAACCAGAAGTCTTAAGAAATAAGAGTCAAGGTTATTCTTTTGTTTTAGTACCTGTAGCTTCATTTCTTTTGGGCCATTGATGAATATTATTCTTTGTATTCTCAAATAAACCTACCCCAAAGGATATAAAAGCCTAAAAGAAAAGCGAATAATTGAATGGGTGGCACAGTCTCTGAACTGAACTACCTCCCAGTTCTCGCCTTACCTGAACTTTGCTATTCAGCACAAAACCAAAGAAAGCACACCATCATAGAAGTTTTACAGAGGGTTAGAAACTAACAAGAAATTAAACTTTAGGTTAGAGTGAAGACAGAACCTGCATTTAGTTACCTATTTTGTGATGAGGGAGACAGAAACAAGAATCCCCACATCAACTTTTACTGCAGATAATATTGTAATGGCTTCAAGAATTTTAGGGGGTAAGTAAAAAACTCCAGATGGCTTAAATGTTTATTTGGAAAATACTTAAATGCAGAAAGTTTAATTAAACACAAAGGATGAGAAACTTAGTGACACCCTAAGAATTTCTATTCTGAGAGATTACTTGAAAATGTTACCATTATCCATGCCAGTGGCAGGATCCTGGGAGAGAATTATGGAAGTCATTAAGAACTAGCTCTAGGAAGCTCTTCTCCTTGCCTGCCTGTCACTATGCAGGTCTCTTTTTTTCTTTTCCCTTTTCCTAATAAACCCATTCCTTTTAAAATATTTTAAAAAAACAAAACCTAATTCTGGAGGCCTAAAAGAAAAGGACAAAAGCCAGGAGTCACATGACCAAATGTGTTACTTTCCAGGCTCCCTGTAAATGCATGCAGCTTAGCAGGATGGAATGAAAGGTTGATAAATCTAGACTGTGAGGATATTTGATTCAATGTTTGCCTGAATTTTTCCTAAAGGTCTCTGATTTTTTTAGTTTTCCTTCTAAAGGAAATGACGAGAGGAAAGAAACAGAAGGAAAACAAGAATACAATCTTCAAACAGATTTCATTCTGGTGTAATGACATTAGTGGGTGGTGATGTAATGGGAAAAGGTTTGAAGCCAATTTCTGGCACTAGAGGCCTACAAGCCGCTCTATACATCAACAGGAACTCTAAGTACTAGGAAGCAATACGATCTTGAAGTTTCTACAGAGAATTCAAGTGAAGAGTGTTAAATCACAGTTGGAAATGACTAGATAAAATCTTGAATCATAAATAACCAAGTAAGGTCCTCTTAACTCACATGATATGTTCACTTACCACTACATGCATACAGCCTATACACACTATTCTCTTAGATGTGCTAATGATGAATAAATCAATCTGAGGGGATGAGGGAAAGCAAATAGTTTAAAAATGAACAATGATGTAAAAAAAAATTAATAAATAAAAAAGAATGAATAAATCAAAATAGAGTAACATTTATTTTTAGTAACAAAGTATAGGATACTCTAGACAACAAAGCAATTCACTCTGACTTTTAAAGTGGGGCTAATAAAGAAATCTAGAAATTAAGATAACGGTCAAAAAACTTTAAAAAACACCTAACCTTTTATTGTATGGACTCATGGGTAGGCTGGATCTTAGGAAAATCTGCCACGTAAATTGCTATGGTCAAAGGGGGGAAGATGCACAAATACCAGTGCTATCTTGCATACTTGCAAATGATGAGTAGGTTTAGTCTGAATTCAAAGATTTGTGAGATTTTAGAAAGGTGGTAACAAGTCTGAACTATCTTCTGATCTCTTACCATAGACATTAATTAGAAAGGCGCACAATTCAAGAAGCACTTTAAAACCATCTGTATGTAGTTTGCTTTTAAATTTTTGAGTTGCCCCAACTAAGAATGAGTTGGGCACAATCATTTCCCAAACATCTGTAGTCAGTCAGTAGATTTTGAATGAGCTTTTGGCAGTCTCATAAACACATACTGTGAGAGTGGGGGCTGGGTCCAAATTACCAAATCTCTCTGGACACAAAAATGTACTAAAGGTTAAGTGTTTAATTTGAGATGCCCATGTGTATTATCACAAAGAGATAATGGGGGAAGAGACTAGTCAATGTTAATATCCTTTATATTTTACTGTATTACAGAAGTTTACAACTAAAAATGATATCAGGAACCACAATACCACCCCTCTAAACAATGGCACAGTTCTACTACAAACCTATACCCAGTCCCCTCAATCTCACTCAAAGTGGTCTTCAGCTTAAATATGACCTTCTCCTTTTCCAGTTCTTGGAAAATGGCTCAGTGGTAAGACATTCTTTTCTATCTGTGGACTGCTTTGATGATTCTTCTTTACATTAAATTGAATTTACAAAGTTCCTTTTAAGCGTTGGATTTAGAATAATAGCCACTAAGACTTTTCCACCCAGAAAACTAATTTTCTAAATTCTAGACTGTCCCTTCTCATCACAGTCAGAAGATAAATAGAAAAAGATCTAGAGCATGTCTTAGAGCATCTCTACACAAGATGATTAGTAGCTAATAATTTTAATATCGCTTGAAAGGATATACGTTGCTATTGCAAAGTTCCAAAAAAAGGTGAATATTTCATTTAAAAAGCTTTCCTTTAAACAGATCCAGTTTTTACATGGGGCTTTAAAAATTAGACCAGGGCCTCCCTGGTGGCACAATGGGTTAAGACACAGCACTAGGAAGCTAGCCTCAGCCACTGCAACACGAGTTTGATCCCCAGGCGGGGAGGTGACCCACATGATGCAGCAGACTTCTGACTCGCCCACTGCTCACCTCAGCAGTGTATTTTGGTACATCTGCCTGTTCTGCTCCCCACTCTGTCTCTGATGGATCCTCTCACCCTCCACATCTCTGGCCTGTACCCCAGCTCTTGTATGCATAAAATAAAATAAATCTTTAAAAAAAAAAAAAAAAAAGCAATGGCTTGCCTTTAAAAAAAAATTAGACCAAATATCAAGGAACCAATTTTATGAAAACAAACTGGTGTTCTCAGTATTTTCTGTCTAAGGCACATCTTAACGTTAAAATAATAAAATAATAAAACCTAATCATAAACACAAATTTTGCTCACCAAACATCTCAACAAGTTAAAAAAAAACCAAACAGCAAACTCAGTTAATATTATCACTTCTTTTTTTTTGCCACAGAAATAACCTATTTATAACATCTACAGTCCATGGGAAATGCACCAGGTTTATTTTCTAGGGTGATGAGAGAATGTAGGTATTTAAAGCAAAGAGATTTATATTTCAGGATCCTTTTTATTCCATGTTAAACTGCTCTCTCCACCACATTTATATACAGTTGACAAGGATAAAACTGCCTTAAAAGCAAACCACATTAGCTTAGATCACTCTAATGAAAAATGCAATATAGAATTTCCCATATTTAATTCATTATTAATATCAGATTTATCATTCACATTCATTAATTACTTTATAAATACTTAAATAAGCCTGCTATTTAATGATTTAATAAAGACTTAAGAATCAGATGAAGTATTGAATGGTTGTTGCTAGAAGTAATTTCAAGTCCCAATATCTATTAATTTACCTGGTTTTAAAAACAGTTTGCGTTCCAAAGTTAGAAAGGGAAGCATCAAAGTCCATCAGGAAAACACTATTTCTCCAATGCTCAGTTCAACTGTCATCTTTCCACAAGTTCTTTTTAAATATTCCCACCTGGAAGTGGTCACTCCTTCCTGCGGTCCAAGTCCTTAATCTATAACCTCTTTCTGCCCTCACATTACCTTGCATGATCACTATTATGTGTATGTCTTATTATACATCCCCTTCTGGTTTACAAGCGCCCAGTGGGTAGGATATGAGTATGATTTATCTCTGGATTCCTCATAGCATCTAGCACACAGTCTGATATGTAATTACTCATGAATGAAAGATTAAGAGAGTTGGTGGGTATGGCCTTTCTGAGAAAAAGATACCTCTTGGAAAGCTTGACCCTGAAATAGACTTATTGGGATTACTTGAACAACCAATGGAAGTGGTCACACATGATGTCGTAGGAAGCTCAGAATAAATGAGGGTCTGGATCTTTACACTAAGAAGGAACTTCATATCAGAAATCCACCTGAGGCAGACTGCCTGAAGTCAATTTAAGAGAAAAGTTATGATAGGAAGAACACAAACACAACCCCCCCCCCCCCACATATGTGTGTGCACACAGTGCTGGAAGTTGCAAGGCGGACTGAAAGGCTAGAAACAGGGGTGTATACTATTCCCAAGTATAACTCTTTTAAAAGTCAGAACCCTTCTCAGAAAGGTAACCAGGACAGATTAGAAAAATTTGAAAAATTAATGACAATAGATAAGGAGCAGAAGGAGGGCAAATACCTCTGTTTGGCCATCCATTAGCAGGAAGACAGGAGAAAATCATGGAGGAAATGAGATGATTCAATCACGTCACTCAAACGTGGATAAATCTAGCTGTCACTCTAATATCCAGTTACTTTTTATCATTCTTGAAGAAAGAAAGAGACCTAAGCAGTTTCCAAAACATCCCAGAAGCAGAATGCTCCTCTTTTAAGATTCTCTTGGAAATCTTTCAGGTTCTTGCTCTTGACCAGGTACCATGCTCGCCAAATCCTCCCTTAGTGATATGCCTAGATGTGGAACAGGATGCATCAAAATGATCAACCTCATAATATACAAAGAAACACAGGGTTCTATTATAATATTCACTGGTTTCTGAAACACTATACCTTTAGATTTTAGCTCTCTAAACCCTCTGAGGTAACTAAAGCCAAATGTTGATGGGGAGATCATACCTAAAACCTTACATCACAAGGAAAAAGAATACAACATATTCCCCTAAAATGAAGTCTAATCCTTAACTAATGCTGCTTCCTATTAAAGTACTGGAGCTGACCCATCCCAGACAAGTTTTACCTCTCAATGCCCAATGCAAGGGAAGGCAGGGTGACCGGAGAAGCGCATCTAAGGTTTCTATTTCATCAAGGAAGAAAGCACTAAGTTTAGCACTAGAAAAGTTACTATTTAAGTTCTAAAGCCTTATCTGACTGGACACCAGCTGGTCATAATTACCAGTCTATTATTACACAGAACCCACTACTTATGAATAAATAATGTAGCCTCATTGGTGACCCCTTCCCCCATCTTTAAGTTCAATGTTTGAGGATAAGTCTATTTTTAGCAGCAAGCAAGTATGATGTCATTTTTCAAACTGCCTACTAGGAAACCATGCTTTCCAAATGACCAAGGAATGGAACTTAGTCTTTAAAGTTAGCACACTGCTCTCCCTATAGATCTGCTCACAAAGACACATTTTCAAATTGGCAGCACACATACTTTTCCTTCAAAAATACGTTTCTGTTTGCTATCTACTACAACATAATCTGTTTACAAATGGGCCAGATCATAAAATAGATGTAGTACAACTGGAAAAAAATAAAGACAAAGCAGCTGACATAAGCAATGAAATTGATAGGAAGGCCTGAACAGAATATTTTAAAATCTTTCTGTGGAAAAGAAAATGGTATGTAAACATCATATTCCACACATTTTCTTCCTCATTCCTTCATAATGGTCAACTCAAATCATTCCTACATATATGACAAAAATAAAACTATCAGTATTTGCATGATGTAAAAAGACCAAATATTTTATCAAATTTTTGTAAAATAAGGTTCTGTTAACCATAGCACACGGGCCAAATCTGGCCCACAGTCTGGTTTATGAATCAAATTTTACTGAAGACTGCATCCCTCATTCATTTACATTGTCTACGCCAGCTTTCACTCAATAAAAGTAGAGCTGGGGGTTACAACAGCCAAAAGTAAGATCTGGTCCTTTACAAAAAAAGGGTAATTAAAAAACATACACATGGCCCTCCTCTGGTTGCGCTGAGGTTGAGCGCTGGGCTGCGAAGCTGCCCGCAGCCTCTGCAGCACTGGTGTGATTCCCGGCCGCCCGGTGAGGGTCCCACATGACGCGCAGACCTTTCCTGCCGTCCACTGCTCCCTCAGCAGTGTATTTCGTCAGTCTGCCTGTTCTTTCCCCACTCTGGCTCTGGTGAATTCTCTCACCCTTCCATGCTTCTGACTATACCCAGTGCTTGTATAAATAAATAAATCTTCAAAAACACACACACACACACACAAAATGAGGTAATAATATTAAGACCCATTCTAAAGCACTCATAAGTGTTCTATTTCATTGAATCCTTCTATGACAGGGGTAGTGTCATCCCTCATTCGCCGAGTGCCAGAGATTGAGAAGCTTTCCCTAGATCACCCAACTGTTACATGGCTCCCTCACCTGTTCCGCTTCCATTAGGAGTCACAGGGGCCAGCCTCCTTTGCCCCACAAAAATATAACTAATCTCTTTAACCATCCAATCTAGTGAGAGTAAATAAATTCTTGCAGGAATTACAGTAACTGGTTTTTCAGCTTGAAGACTGACAGAGAACTCTCAAATGAGCTACACATAGAAACTGTGCCTGTAGCCTGAGTTAAACGATATCCTAAAACAAAGACTTGTTTTGCTTACTAGATCCCTTTTGAGATTCAGAAACCCTGAGAACCTCTTAACAAGCTTCTGGTAAGATTCTATGTCTATATGTGCCCAAGTGTGTTTAAAGAATGTTTCAAAGATGCCAACTTTAGAGTTTTAGGGTTTACAAACTACTTATTACATACATAACCCTCAATTTATCTTCTACCCAGCTCAGTGACTGATAAAGATAGCAATATTACCCCAGTGTTATAGATAAACTGAGGATTGGGTATCCGAAGTTAACTGCTCAAGATCACAATATAGTAAATGGTGAAGCTGGAAACACAAAAGCTCTAAAATTTTGTTCCTTTATTCAAACTGTTGAGAGAGATGAGCTGTCTCACTTGGCTAACTGACTCAGATCCTTAAATCGAAAGATCACTTTTATCCACTTGCTCCCAACATCTCTGTGGCAACCACAGAAGGGAAAATGCAGTGCATCTCCTATAACATCTCTCTCCTATTTCACTTTGCATGCCTGTTACTCTCTTCTGTTTCATCCTTTCTCTTTGCATGTCTATCGGCCAGTCAGCAGCACCTATGAATACTTAGCTGCGAACAGCTGGGGGCAGTAAAGTACAGGGTAAAATACAAAAAGAAAATGTATTGGACGTGGAGGCTCTCTGGCTCTACTAACCTGCTGTATGTTTATGATCTTGGGCAAATCACTTAACTTCTTCAGACCTCAGTTCACCGACAGCACCTCACAGGCAGGCAGTTGTAGCACAGAAATGGGAAAATACAGTTATAAATGAAACCACAATACAGTTAGAAGACTGAAAGATGTCAAGCATCACACAAATGCCAGATGGCATTATCATCATTGCTGCTCATTAACGAAGTAACATCGACTGGCCTGAAGAGCACCAGACACAGTAGCAAGGCTGACCGAACCTGTTTCCTCTTCTCTTCTAGAGTACTTAATTTTCACCAAGTTTCCTAAAAGCCCAGTTTCAGAAGCACAGAAACAAATGTGTGGAAATCTCCCATTTAAAATCTCCCATCTAAAACTGAAGTAAGTTTTAGAGTTCTTTAAACTATTAAATTTAGAATGAATGTACTAATTCCAAATAAGCAAAGAACTCAAGATGGAAGTGATTAGGAATGCTCCAAATTTAAATCTCAGAACATCAATGATCTGTAGCTACACATTTTCCCCTTCAGAATAATCCAAAAACATTTCAATTCTTAAAACATGCCTCCTTGAATACCTCAGACTCTTCTGTAGGTTAGGTGTGTGTGGATGTTGTCTTGCAGAAGGAATCTTGTTTGCTGTGGCAGAGGAGACCAGGAGTCTAGGCTACATTCCACCCCACCGGGCCCCACCAACCAAGTAAAGAGATTCTGTTCTGAAAAGACCTCTGGCTGCTTCCATGTCCATTCAAGACCCTGGAGTAAAGTAAAAGGAATTTTTAAAACTATTTTAATATTTTTTTTAAATAGCACTTTAAGAAGTTTACTTTTACAGTACAACTGTACTGTCAGAAATAATTGTTATAAGAAATTAAACTAAATAGACACATTCACTAGTCAGTGACCACTAAATTTCTCTCTCCCCAAGAAGTCATTTCTGGCACTCATTAAAATCTATTTCTACAATTAGCACACTGTAGCACAAACACTTTCTTCAGACGTGTTTATGTGACGTATTACCCGGCACATTATTTCTTTTCTTTTTTTTAAAGATTTATTTATTCATGCATACAAGAACTGGGGTACATGCCAGATATGCGGGAGGGTGAGGGGATTCACCAGAGACAGAGTGGGGAGCAGAACAGTCAGACGAACGAAATACACTGCTGAGGGGAGCAGCAGGCAAGACAGGAGAGGTCTGCCGCTCCATGTGGGTATCTCACCAGCTGGCAGGGATCAGACCTGCGCTGCAGAGGCTGTGAACAGCTTCACAACACTGTGTTCAACTGCCGGCACCACCAGGGAGTCCCCAGCACATTATTTCTTAAGCCTAAAATTTTCATGCTCATTATTTACCCCTACTTCTTATGCAACTGTCTTTGTTTCTGGCATATTCTCAAGCGAGTATTTAATACACATGAACTGAATGAACAGAACATTCTCAAGAATTACTTTTAAGACCCTAAGTATCTTAGTCTCCTTTTGAGTTGTCTTTGAAATGTGTGGATGGGGAAATCCCTTAAGTACATGTGCTTAGTTATCAATAACCTTTGTGCAGGGTCCTCCCAGGTGGCGCAGCGGGTTGAAAGCAGCACTATGAAGCTGTCCACAGCCTCTGCAGCGCGGGTTCGATTCCCAGCCGGCCAGGGAGATTTCCCACATGGCATGGCAGACCTCTCCTGCCTCGCCCACTGCTCCCCTCAGTAGTATCTTTGGTCTGTCTGCCTGTTCTGTTCCCTGCTCTGTCTCTGGTGAATTCTCTCACCCTCCTGCGCCTCTGACCTGTACTCCAGTTCTTGTATAAATAAATAAAAATCTTTAAAAAAAAAACAAAAACCTCTGTGCATTAAATCAATGGAAGAATCAAAAAAGATTGGGGATGGAGAGAAATCATAAGACTCCGCTGGAAAATAGAAAATTGCACTGGTGATTTAATCCACTTAGAAAAAGTGGGAGAGGGTAACAACAGAGAATTCTCAACTAAAACCTACAGGGTGTGGTAAGAATGTCAATGAGTTTGGCTGTATTGACTTGGCAGTATGGATTCTGTTGATTCACAGACACAATGAATTCTGCCCTCTGCTTAGAGTCTTTAATCAAAAAGTCCTATAAATGAAGCTGCCCTACTCCTGGTACTGGGGGGGGGGGGAGAAAGAAAGTAAGAATGAGAAGAACAAATCCTCCAAGCCAACCAAACCCTAAACCTCCCACCTCTAAGTACACAAGCTGTCAGGAACTAAGACTGTAAAGACTAGTTCAAAGAGTGCAAAGCAAAGGAGATAGTCACGCTGATCCCTTGCATTTGTGCACATTTTCACTTTGAAAAGTTTCTCTACATATTTCACTTGTTTTGTTTTTGTTTTTGTTTTTGTACAAACACAGCACAGGTACTAATAATCCCATCTGACAGATAACAATACTTTATCCTAACAGACTGAGGGACTTGTTCATAAGTCACAGGGCAAGTGTAAGCTAGAGCTGGAACTGAAACCCATATGCTCAGATTCTCAGTTCTGTGCTCTGTTACAAGTTCTCTTCCCCTTTTGGAATTCATAATTCAATGGAGAACCAAAACCATAAGAACCTGTGGGTCTTCTCAGCCTGGAACATAAATCCATCAAGCTTTATCTTTAATTTTCCCCATCATTCTCCTGAGAAAAGTACTCCAAAATGCAAGATGTCAGATTCTCATACATTTCAAAGTTTAAACAGGAAAACTTAAGGGTTTTCAAGCTTGTTAAAGCTGCAACTATCCACAAGGACTGGGACTTGGGGCTATCTGGTCACCAACCAAGAGTGGAGATGAAACAGTCTGGTAGATCAATATTGCTTTCCAGAAAGACACTAATTTTTTCTCTTTAGTTCAAAGAAATCGCCTTAGCCTAGCCCCCTTGTTGGAAATGTTTCCACAGCTGCACACTTACAGAAGGAATGCTCTGGCTAAATTCTAAGAGTGTTTTGAAACTATAGCTGCTACACTGTGGAAATGGTGACATCCATTTGCACAATCCTCTAAGAAATCAGGGTTCTTTTGTTCTAATTACCTCACTAGGGGTAAAGCAAAGATTATAAATCACAGGTAGGAAATCTAGAGCAACTGATTATTTAAGAACACCATGACTCATCTAAAAATATCAGTCTCAAAAAATAAATAAATGAAAATAAAAACATCAGTCTCTCTGGTCCAAGACAAAAACCCCAATCTAGAAGGTGTTCAGTACATACCACAAAGTGTGCATTAGCACAGCTAAGGAATACCATAGACACAACTGTAACCACACATCTATTTGGAAAAAGTCCTTCAACTACTTACTGACCTAATCAAAATTTATGAAAGACAATTTCTCAATACACTGGAAGCACTCATGTAGGATCTATGTGCACTATGCTTTGTTCTGGGGGAAAAAAAGGCATTTGTGTTCCCATATGTAGTTTGATTAAAAACTTAAAAATAATTCAGTTTGACTGTATATTCGCTCCCTTTATGATCAACTTATTAAACAGTCACATCATCTAAGATTATGTAAGAAGCCTGGGGTAATCACCACCCCCTTTTTTAATGTGTGTCTTTTGGGGGAAAGAGTAAACACAGGAAAAGGGGAAATGGGAGGAGGAATTAATCCCATAAAATGGACACAAAGTAACAAAGAGCAGTGCAAATGTTTGTATCACTAGACTGTCTCTTGTTTCCTAATCCAAAAAATAAGGATAATAATCCTCTACCAACCTTAGGTAAATACCAAGTGTGAATATAAAACGACTCCAATAACTGTAAAGTACTCAGTTTCACATAAACATTACATAATAATTGCATTCTTAACTACTGTCAAGAGTAGCTTCATGGGCATCTGGCCAATTCATAAACAGGAGACAATAATCATGGAGTTCAGGATATAATAACCAAGTAAGAATGAATGGTTGGAAATTTATCACTACTTTAGCGAAAAAATTGCTATTGCCTTTATTTTTAAGATTTGTTTATTTATGCATACAAGTGCTGGGATGTAGGCCAGAGGTGCAAGGGGTGAGAGGATTCACCAGAGACAGAGTGGGGAGCAGAACAGGTGGATCTAGAAATACACGCAGAGGGGAGCAGCGGGCAAGACAGGAGAGGGCTGCTGCGCCATGTAGGTTGGTCCCTGGCTGGCCAGGGATCGAACTCATGCTACAGTGGCTGGTAAAAGCTTGATAGTGCTGTGTCTTTAATCCCTTGCGCCACCAGGGAGGCCCTATTGCTTTTATTTTAGATTGAAGATAACTGCAATATAACTAGCCTAGAAACTAATGTAAGTGCCTTATATTTTAAGAATTCTGCTAAATCCTGTCCTATTCCTGGTAATTTATTGTATGTGGTGCTCATTAGTGTGATCATGATCACATGGTTATAAATTACTTACTAAACAAATACTGCCAGATTCCTATACGTGTATTTACAGTTGGCTTAAAGTAGAATGGTACCATTTGAGGCTTTACAAAGCTAACACCAGTAAAGTCAAGCTCAACACAACTCAGAAAAACTCTAGTCTGCTACTGGACGGAGATGTGACTGTAATTAAAGCTTAAGCAAGAAAGCTTAAGGTCACACACACACACCCCACCCCCCCCCACCCCCCGTCCGTCCATCCAGGAACTACTGGGTAACATTTCCAGGAAATATGTGTACATTTTCAGAACAAGTGAAGGCCACCAGATTCTAGGGCAGTATTTCTAATATTACATATGAAGGCACACACACAAAAAGTTAATATTAGCTTTTTGAATTTTTAGCGTACATATGGGCTAATATTGATGCCCTCACTCACTTGTCACAGGTCACGTTTTATTCATGATGCTTTAAGTACTCTGTAGACTAAAAGCTTTACTTTGCATGTGTGCCTGGATAAAAGAAGTTATACATAATCTCCAATTTTAATTAAACTAATATTTATAAACAAGTGGCTTCATTTATTCGTAAATAAACAAGTGGCTTTTTAGAATATCGAAACTAATTCATATGTAGAAGCTGCATGTTCAGATAAGAGTTGACTCGACCATGCTCCCTTCAAGATGATTCAACTTCAGGGTCTGACTTTTTTTGGGTTTCCATCTTTAGCACAAAGCTTTATTCTTCTGCCCATTCTCTCCCATCCCACCCCCCAAATTCAGCTATAATCTCTATGAGCTTAAATTCCAAATATATTATTTCTCCGGAGTTCCAGTTCTGCATATACAGCTGCCTCCTGGAATCTCCATTGAAAAGTTACCTAGAACCCAAATTCCACGTGTAAAAATTACATCTATCTTCTTCCTTCCCCAAAATTGCTGCTTCTAACTTCTCTCTTTCTACCCTCCAGTCACTCAAGCTTAAAATCTCGGCATCCTGGACCCTTCAATTCTATTCCAATTACATGTTAAATTCTGTTAACAGTGAACAATGGTGTTCATCCTCTCACCTTCCTTCATACTATAACTATTTCACCTCCATGTTACCTCCATGTAATAGTAAAAATAATAATTAATACTCATTTAGCACTGTGTGCCAGGTATATTTCTAAGTCTTTTAGATTGCTCTCTCTTTTATCATTAACAATCCTTTAAAGGGGGCCTCCCCTGGTGGCGCAGCAGTTGAGCGCTGGGCTGCGAAGCTGTCCACAGCCTCTGCAGTGCCAGTTCAATCCCCGGCCGCCAGCAAGGGTCCCACATGGCGCGCAGACCTCTCCTGCCCCGCCCACTGCTCCCCTCAGCAGTATACTTCATCAGTCTACCTGTTCTGTGCCCCGCTCTGGCTCTGGTGAATTCTCTCACCTTCCCGCGCTTCTGACCGTACCCAGTGCTTGTATAAATAAATTAATTAATTAAAAAAAATCCTTTAAAGGTTGTGAACCTGTACATCAACTCACTCATTGTTCACAGTTTCTAGTGTCTTCTACTCATTTCTAAATAGTGATACCTAATAAATCTTATAAAAGCACAGCTCTGATAATGCCACATCAACCTATTCAAAAAGTCTTCAATGACTCACCAAAGTCAAGCAGAGTTCAAATTTCCTAGCCTGTAGTCCAGGTTCTCTAACATCTGACCCCAACTTACTTCTCCAGGCATCTTTCCTTTACCATTCCCTCGTGTCCCTAACACATCTCCCCTTGAGCTCTAAGCAGAGCTTAACTTCACTGCTCTTTTCAAGCCACAGTGTACTTTTTGAAATCATGACCTTGCTCCTCCTGTTCTCTATGCCTGGAATGCCCTTGTCCTCACTTCCCTGAGTCTAATGCCCAGTTAAACTGCTTTCCTTAATTCGAAAGCCAGAAGCAAAGGTCTCCTCCTCTGAATTCTGTTCTTTCCACGTCAATTTCATACACTTGAAAAACAATGGTTTTCCCTACTAGATTGTTAGATCCTGGAATAAGATTTTATTTGTATATATTTTGTTAATCTCCATATTAGACATGCATGTATGGTGAATTGATGAAAGCAAATGTAAAGCATTCAACTTTAGTATTTTGTGAAAGAACTACAAGCTGTAAGAAATACAGCTATAAGAAAATATCTACTTTCTATAAGAACTATATAGTTTAAGTAGATAAAGGAAAAATTCATTTTATCTAAGTATTTTCAGTCAATCAGGTCTTTTCCCTTTGGGTTTTGTTTGTTGTTGTTTTGTTTTGTTTTTTTAATGTAACTGAAAGTATGGAGACAGACCAAAATGGTAGTACTTCCAAGAAAAAAGGATAACCAAGTGAATCAGCACTGTTTGCTGTGGCTATTTTAGTCTCTTTATTTCCTTTGAACTAAGGAACACAAGGTCACAAGTTATGTTGTGCCACTTTAAAGTTAAATATTTACTAGGTGCTTTTTTTCCCCCTTTAGTTCTTTCTTTATACTGGAATATATCTTCACTCTTACCCTTCAACTGCCCTTTTTCACTGCAAGATGCAGAACTGTAATTTAATTTGTAGTAAATACTCTAAATAGAGAAAACAGTGGGGTCTGGCTTTGGGATGCAACATGAGAGACAGGAAGGTAATACAAAAAGAATTTGATCGGGCCTCCCCGGTGGCGCAGCGGTTGAGCGCTGGGTTGAGAACCTGCCCGCAGCCTCTGCGGCGTCGGTTCGATCCCCGGCTGCTCCCCGGCCACCGGAGAAGGGTCCCACATGGCGCGCAGACCTCTCCTGCCGCCCGCTGCTCCCCTCAGCAGTGTACTTCGGTCCTTCTGCCTGCTCTGCTCCCCGCTCTGGCTCTGGTGAATTCTCTCACCCTCCTGCGCTTCTGACTGTACCCAGTGCATGTATAAACAAACAAATAAATAAATAAACATGCCTCTATTTAAAAAAAAAAAGAATCTGATCAAGTTCTGAAGAGTTGGACCCAAAGAAGCAGCAGAAAGAATAGACTGATAAGAAAACCAGACTGTGAAATGCAGACATGAGGTGAATACCAACCATATCTATTATAATTTTCAGTCAGAGCATACCTCAAGATTTAAATGTTACATAAATTGCATAATTCAAGCTCTTACTCTTTCAATAATCTGAAACTTTTGTTCAAATATATGAAGGTGATGAAAAGAAATTTAACTACAGAAGAAAAAAATTAACAATTTAAAGTAGATTATGGTCTATCAGAGAATATACAAAATTAAGAGCAAAAACCAAATCCACAACTACCACACACATGCAGATATACAATACCTCTGTGCTGGTGGAAAGAATACATAAAATCAGCATGATTAAAATACCACTTTGGGAGCATAAAGACAATGATTTTCATTTCAGCCTTCTCAAATGCTTAAAATGAGCCTGGGATCTTTATTAAATACAAGTTGGACTCACTTGAAGAACCAAGTCCAAACTTGTTCAGGAATTAGCTTGTTCTTGAGGTGTGTTAACAAAAATAACAACAACAAAATATTGGCACGCAGCTGTTTGCATACCTTAGTTTACTTCCTTGTAACTCATAAAAGTAACCCAGCTCTCTGGGATACCTCAGCCAGGTGGGCACCATTAACTTTCTAGCTGATTCTCAGTTTCGTGAAAAAGCAACTGTCTGAGGCAAGAGAGCTTCAGCTCCCAAAAAGGACTGCAAGTCTGCTGCCACAGCAGACTTTCTAAGAGACTCCACATGGAGACTTCCAAACCTCTTTCATTCATGACCAATTTTCTCTGTTCCTTCTGTGTTCAAATAGCAAACCTGTACAGATGTAACAAAAGGAAGAGAAATAAGAAAAATAAAAACCTAGAGGAACATAAGAAATATGCAAGGAACTACATGGCAGCTGAATCTCTGAAGGTGCACAGGCCATTCATTAAAAGGCTTAAAGACTGGGGTACCGAACCTCCTGGGACCTCAACTTACCTACTTTACAAAAAGGGAATTAGATTTAATCCCAAAATGATTTCCATGAGCTTAATTTAGGGGTATTCAAATTCTGTAGGGGTAAATTATTAGGGATGGAGACAGGCAAAAATAACTTGATTCACGAAGAAGACAATGTATCAATGATTAGCTCTAAGAATATTTTTTGGAATTACTGCAGTCACCACTAAGTATATAGCTTCTTTAAAAGGAGACCTCGGGCCTCCCCGGTGGCGCAGCGGTTGTGCGCTGGGTTGCGAAGCTGCCCGCGGCCTCTGCGGCGCCGGTTCGATCCCCGGCTGCTCCCCGGCCACCGGAGGAGGGTCCCACATGGCGCGCAGACCTCTCCTGCCGCCCGCTGCTCCCCTCAGCAGTGTACTTCGGTCCTTCTGCCTGCTCTGCTCCCTGCTCTGGCTCTGGTGAATTCTCTCACCCTCCCGCGCTTCTGACTGTACCCAGTGCATGTATAAACAAAACAAACAAACAAATAAATAAATCATAAATAAAAATACATGCCTCTTTAAAAAAAAAATTAAAAAAAAAAATAAAAAAAAAAAAAGGAGACCTCATCTTGTTTTAGGAACAAAAAGTACACAGTAACTTTGATTGCTATTTTCAAACATACACCCCCCCGAACAGGAACTTTATTTGGAGATGCTAGTGCCAATATTGCCAAACCTTGTTCTGTCTGAATATGATTCCTTCAACGCACAGAAAGGAGGCAGGCATCAAAGCTGACTAACCATGACCTAGAGGAAGTGACTTAATACACTAGGAAATCAAATAGATCACAAAATATCTACCCCACCCCAGGGAGGGGAAAAAAGAGTCCTAAAAATAGATGACACCAAGAACATAAAATGGGTGAGAGAAAGCTCGTGGGTTTCTACTTTTTATCTTGGAACTGTATCTCACACATTATCAACTGTGTGAAATTTATGCTAGTGTTTATATTTTGATGAGACCAATTTTTTTTTAACACTTCCTCCCAATATTTACTTGTTTGATACTACTTTGCAAGCTATAAGTACCCCCTAGCTTGAAAACTGACAGAAAAGAGATCATATGACCACAAGGGAAACCAAAAAATGGCTCTAGTTTACTTTCTAAATATTTGGTATACAAACTAAAAGTGTAACTTCTGCTTGATAAACACCAACAACGTTTACAACTTACCTGCAGTATAATGCAAATCTCAGTATCCAATCAGAATAGATTCCCAGTTTTTATACATGTTTCTAAATTCAGTAAGAGTGGTTTTTGTTTCTGTTTTTTAAAATCACCGTTTCTATTTCACGTATTCTAGGAAGTCCTTAATTTTTGACAAAGGGGTTAAAATTCTTTACTAGGAGTCCTGGCAAAGGAAGGTTTGATGGTCTCAATGTACGTATTACATAGGGTCATGTCAGCATAAAAAGGAAATATGCAGGTGAAGGCATGTGGAACCATTTTAAAAAGATGTGCTAGATTGAAACAAACTCCTTTGTAAACATATTAAAATAATGGCTTTTTTATTCTTTAATATACACCTAGCTTCATAACATTTTAAACCCTCCACCCCAATAATTAGGATTAGGAACAACTAATATTTATGGGGCACTTCACAATTTTCAAAGCACTGTGGCATACATGGTCTCATTTGAGACTCACCGCTAAATAGGAAGGTGCTATTTTTAGGTCCCATTTTTACATGCAAGGAAGCTGACACTAAATGGCTGACTTGCCCAAGCTCACAAACGTGGTGATAGTTGAGTGAGGTATGATCATAGGTCTCCTGACTTTAAATGATCTGTTTTTGCTACTGCACCATGTTGCCTCAAATACAGACTAAATAGAAGCCCAAATCTTAGACCCTATCTAAGTCTCCCCCACCCACCCCCGCCTATCCCCACCCATCCTCAATCTGTTACAGTTAGCTCCAAAAGATCTTTGCTCCTTAAGAAAGTAAACTTTTCTTCATTTCTCTGGGAAACATTTATCTGGCCAAAATGTTAAATAAGGAGATCATACAAACACCATTTGACATATACTGGAAAATATCTTAGTCACCAGGGGTTTTGCATAGGCATGCCTATGTGCATTTTTCCAGGTAGTGGGTCAGATTCTCAGAGCACATGACCCTAAAGAGGTTAAGAACCCAAGAGAGGCAGTGAATGGTTAGATACCTTTGCAACAAGCTAAGTCCACAAAGTTCTGAATACAAAGACTTTCATCTATGCTTCATACTGTGTCCCACTTACCTTCTGCCTCCCCTGCTCCAGACCTTCTCCCAGGGCCAACATGGTCACTCATCATCTACAACTGTTTTTGAAATCATCTATAAACCTGGAGCAACTGATGAATATCAGTGACTTATAAAAAGCAAATTTCAATTAATTATCTGTTAAAATGTAATCCTTAACACACACTCATTTCTCTTGACTTAACATCCCAGAACGACTGTTTCTTTTTACCATAAGTATTCCAATTCCCCAAACGAAGTTTCATAAACCTAACTACTTTGAACTCCTTAAATGCCATTCTTCACTAAGAACCCTCTACATTACACAGAAGACAAGGTAGCATGCAAGGAATTCCCAATCTGTCAGGCAGTTCACTCAACTATTATACCAAAAGGATTCAGAAAATTTTTACTGGGGGGAGGGAATGGAGAAGAGTGGGAGAGAGAATGAATGCAGCCCTATTGTCTTATTGCTTGAAAACTACGAATTTGAATCACAACATATTCCTACTAACCACTCCACTTGAACAGCAGAAGTACCGTCTCTTTTCATCTTAAATAGAGCTTTTCAATCCAAATTTGTATAAACAAACTTTGTCCTTTAATCTTTCAACTCCTCGGCAGTTTTTCAAGGTCACTTTTGCAAGCAACGACAGAGGCCTACATCTAGCAACTTTGACTACTACACCACTCCAATTCAAAGAGTCCAAAAGCAAAGCCCTATGGATACTCTCAGGTAAATCCTTTTCCGGAGGGGAAGCAAGGGGAAGGAAAACCAACACCCTCCAAACTTCTCCTCTGATAGGGCCTGCTCCTTTTCCCTACCCAGAGACTGAGTGCTGCTGGCTCACTGCTCCACACTGAGTCGGCTGCAGAAATGTTCCAATGACCTTCATTCCATATTGCAAATAAAAAGAAAACAAAGAATTGATTTTTAAAATCAGGTGTATTATAGATCTTAGTACATAGGAAAGAAGATTTCACTATTCACAAGAAGTGGCCGGTTACTGATTAGCAACAACCTACGTTAGCTTCTTACCACTAAAGAGGAAAAAATATATCAAGGGCAAAAGACAGGGTGTCTGACTCTTAACTTTTCTACTCACAAACTGCAGGTACATTAGGATTTCAAATATTTCATACAGATAATGAAAAACATTTTGCTCACATCATTATAAAGAACCAAATCAAATCTGACAAAATGTGTGAAATCGGTGGAAAAGATATGCTTGTCACTGCCAATACAGCAGAGAAGAATGTTTCTAACCAGCATCCTAACCTAAAATGTGCATTTCAAAACGAAGATCATTAATAACTGCTACTTATTTGAATCTAGATGCAGACAGGCAAATCAAGAAAGTTACGGGAGAATTTCACATTGGTAAGTGGGCCTTCACCATTAGAACCTGCAAATCGTATTTCACACAAATTCAACAGCAATAGTGTTGCTTCTATCACTGAAAACACAGATGTCAACAAAGTGCATGAAAATAGAAAAAGTCTTACAACAACTCAGCTTATTCTGTAGGAAAGCTTCAGTGCACTTGAACAAAGGAAAATTATTTGGAAAACAGTTAAGTTTACCCAATGCAAAGAGAAAGTGCTTTGCTTCTGTGTGCCCCTGAAAAACGATCAGTCTTTTCTTCATGTACCTGATCTTGTCCATATTCAACCAGGAAAAGATACCCTAGTTGAAGGGCATGCAAAATCTAAACAGAGCAAGGTATTCTAGGTGCACCAAAAGGTATGCATGGAATGTAAAGTGGCCATTTTCTGAAACAGTGCAACTTGCCTACACTCTGAAGCTAAACAGTTTCTACTAGTTTAACACAAAACAAAGAATTAAACTTACCGGGAACTGCATTAATTTTACATGTAGTTATTTATATCTCCTCGGACAGGGAGAATTTAAGTCACTCCTATCCCTCCCCCCCAAAAAAGGACGGAGGAAACAAAAGGCAGCAGGAGATGCAGAAACCTGAGTCTGGAATGTCCACTCCAGTGAAAACCCGAACAGCTGTTCCCCCCACCCCCCAGCAAACTATTCGCCATTTTTCTTTGTCTTTCAGCTGACCCCTGCCTCAGTGAAAAACTCCGAAGCTCCAGTGAAGCCCTGCAGCCTCCTTCCACTTTAACAGTCAAAGGCATTCAATCTAGCATGCTATTTGACACCAAACCTTGCCTCCAGAGTGGTCCCATTGGCTAAGCTGCTTTATTGGCTAAGAACACAAAGCCATGATTGGCTCTTCACATCATCAGTTACACCTCCTTTGTACACTTCCTGTTTTAAAGTTACCTTGAGAAGCAGAACAGGGGTCAGATCGACTTCAAACTATGGGGAACTTAGGTTTGGAAATGCTTGGCAAATGCACACAGCAGATACACTAGAGCCTTGTGCACTTTTAAAACAGAGGGTACTACAAATTTAGAACTGGTCTTAAAATCACTAGAAAGGGTTGTTACAGTTCCCACCCAAAGCATTTCTTATTGGCTGTCAGAGAACCATTTAAAAAATTTAAGGTAATTTAACTGCTTCTGATTGGCCATCAAAGATGTCTGTAAGATATTGCTACAGTATCCTATGGCAGTAAACCAGAGAAGTATCATGACAAGGTCGGAAAGTTGTGACTTAACTATCTTCAGTTTTCTGCTGCGCATTAACAGAAGCAAATGAAAACTGGGTGGGCTAACCTAAATGGTGCCAATGAAAATGCAGTTTCTTTCATCGTATGATACCAACGGCCATGAAATAGTTTGCAGGATACCTATAAAAGCATCTGTCATTACACACGGGTAATTTCAAAAGCACAGTATACTAAGCCAAATCATTTTATTTTGAAACACAATCTAAACAGGAAATTCTGGGATAATGTATGAAGTTATAGACAGGGACAGCATTATTTCCAAAAAATCAACCCAGGAAGCCCAAGAGGGAAATATGACAAATATGTGAAAACTTTGCAAAGATGATAAAATCAGTGTCTGTTACTGTTTAAAAGCACATTATAGTCTGATAACTAATTTATTTAGTTGCTGACTAGCTTTTAATATTACAGAGTTTTGACATAGAGGCTAACTTTTCTGTCACATTTTCAAGGTCAAGCGTAGGGCTGATCACTGGAGGAATATTTTGAGTAGTATAGTTATCGATGAAATTCCAGAGTAGTGAAGTTAACCTTGATGATCAAAGATCGGCTTATGGATTTGGGACCCAACTGTTTAGGTTTGAAAAAGGGAAATGGTGGCAGTCAGTTAACACGTCTTCTTTCTTTTCTTACAAAATGCTGACATAAAAACATCTATTACCTGAGCCTTTAACAATCTCCTTAGATCTGCTTCCTCCCATCCAAGCTAAGTACTCTAGGACTAACACTGATATGCGAGGTAGATGAGATCCTTTCTAGAAATACTTGGGTTGATCTTACATGATCTCACATTCAAATGTCTGGTAGAGTCCTTGAAGCAAGGCAAACTGTCCAATCATTTTGTCATTCTAACTTCTCTACATGTTATTCCGAACAGTTCCCATACTGAAATAGAGTAATTTCTGATCAACAATTAGTATTATGTTCTGAGCAGGGTATATTACAGATTTTATCCCTCTAATCCTCACTTTCCCTTTTTGCATGTGAGAAAGAATGAGGTTCAGAGAAATTAAACCACCAGCCCTAGCAATACATTTAGAATGCAAACTCAGGTCCTCCCTAGGAGGGTATTTTTTCCACTGCATCACACAGCTTACCAAGACATGAAGCACCTCAGGGCACATGCAAGGAAATTCTTAGATGTAACATATATTTACACATAGCATATATCATTAACGAAACTTCATTAATTTAAAATTGAAATTCTGACTGCTGAACTTGTACTGTTAGAGAGCCAGCTAAGTATGTTACAAAAGAGCACCCTATAAGTTGATACAAATTCTATTATTAGGAACATTTAACCAGTAGCAAATCACATTTAATTTCTAAGGACTTGAAATAACTAGCAATTAAATAATTAAAAACCATATACGTTAAGACAGGGGTGGTACAGAAAGTTCATAATGACATCTAAGTAAGAGTTTATTTAATGCTAACAGGATTCATCATTATGAGGCACCTTCTGAAGCTACACAGACTTGCAGGTATTATAGTTATTTTCTCAAAAACTTATGATCACAAATTCTAAATCACTACCAGCCTAGAAAGTAGAAGAGAGGCAGAAGGTCAGTTCTATGCCTTATCCACATATGGCTCTCTTAAGACTTGTGGGGCTTTAAGCCCCACAATGCTGGGTGTCAAGTCAGCTGCAAGGAAGCAAAGAAGCTATTGATAATTTGAGGGATGAAAGCAAAGGAACAGGGAGAACATATTCACATTACAACTATTAGTGTCACCATGGCAAAACAACTAAACACTTGGGAGGTGGGCAGAGCTAATTTCAAATTCTGACTCATCTACTTACTAATGTTATGACACTGGACTAACCCTGAGCTTCAGCTTCTTCACTTGCAATAGATATCACCATCTATCAGTGTATCACAGAGCCACTGTAAGGAATAAGTGAACTGACATATGTAAAATATATTGAATTGTGTCTGAAAGGAGCAATGAAACCATGAAAAGTGCTAGAAGTCATCCAATTCAAATGCTTTGTTTTATGTAGGGGCTAAGGTTCAGAGAGGCCTACTCCTTAAGGCACTAAAGCTACTCTGAGCTAACGTCTCTCTTCTATCTCCATTATACCCTGACCCTGCTACCCAGCGGAGAGCAATTCCTGAGCCATACCACTCCAGTGGGAGGACTACCAGCTCCTACTAAAAGTCTTCCTGTTTCAATGATGAAAATGTATGCATTTTACCACCAGTCCTGGCCAAGATCTGGTTATTATTCCAAAAGCCTACCATTTGACTTAGCTTTTGATGTACCAACTTAAACCAGTCATGTCCCTTTGATACTCTATGGTCTTTGACATAATTTTTGTTAGTTCTTGGCAGGATGCAAGAAAAACACTTCAACCCTTATTTCACCTTAGTAGAACTCAAGCGACTAGTGGGAAGAGAACTATTTCCACTTGGTAGCTTAACCTATTCACTTCCTATAGCTTTCCCTCCTCTAGTCTGTCATCACTGTGGACTAAGAGTCTCATGAGATCTCTAGGATTCCAACTCACATTCTTCCCTGGTCCTAGGTCTCAGAAGCCCTTTACACCAGTCAATTGCATCCTCTTGTACTAAGAAACACCCAGATCACTACAAGACAAAACCAGAGCTTCTGGTTACATGACTCAAGCATTAATGCTCTCAAGAAGGAATGCTGGGAACTGATGCTCTTAAATAGAACACTGATTTCGAATCAAAGCTACTGTCTAGCTGTAAGGCCTTCGCTCTGTTATTTAACTATCTCTGAGCTCACTTCTTCATATGTAAAGCGGGAAAAAAAATAACTAACAGCAGTGTTGAGGCTTAAATGAGATAAGTGAAATCACTCAGAAGTAATACCTGACATGTGGCAGGTGCTCAATGAATATCTAAATATACACTTGACTACAGCACTTACTGCATATTACACCTTTTATTGCATATTATACTTTTTACGGCAGCTATTACCAAGGAAGGGCTTCTTGAAGGCAGGAACTATGTCTTATTTCCACATACCATCCCAGTGCTCAATACAGAGATAGAAATCAAATCCAAACTTAGTCATAGTGTCAATGAAATAACAAGAAGAAGCAGGGGTTGAACAAAACATGTTCCATCTACTGGGGCAATTACCACTCAGTTCCAACTGCCAGGGCCATGCAGAAATGCTGGTCCATGCAGTTAAGAGTTGCAGATCAATAAAAGCAGCAAATACCAGATCCTGGACACAAAAAGATGATGCTGAAACAGCTTTTGATCTGGCATCCTAAGGAATATCTAAAGGACCACAGTTCTGTTAGAAGTTGGCCTCAACCTCCATAATCCCTGCCAAGGACAGGGTCTTGCTCAGTACCCTGTATTACCTGATTTTAGAGGTTACACTGTACCCCGCAAAGCAGAAAGAGCAGTTAAAAGAAAACAAAACAAAACACAAGCGGACACTTAGAACTGAACATCTTATTGATGGTGTCCTTAACTGACCCCTTTAGACTTATTAAATCTGGGGGGTGTGGGGAAAGTGTCCCAGGAAATAAGCTGAGATGGATGTATACAGCAGTCTTGTACTGATGTTGCTCTAAGTGGGGAGGGTGGGGTTTTTGTTTATTTTTATAGAACATCTTTAACCACTCAGACTCAAATACTATTTGTATTTTGCATTATATATTTTAAAACATTTTCCTATATAAAGAAATACAAGGCTGAGTTAGTCCCTGTGATATTAAATACTATACAAACTGTTTTGTAATCCTTTTCACTTAAATACTGTGAATAATTTTCTGTATCAAATAATCATTTATAATAACAATTATATTCTATTGAATGGATGTACCATAACTTTTAACCAGTTTCATACCAAAGATTCATTTCAATGTTTTCAATTTTAAAATAGTGTAAATAGCATAGCAGAGAACATCCAATATGCCCATTTCTTATACTACTAACCTCATGATCTCTTCCAAAACAATTGTAGTGACTTCAAAAATATTATTTTGTCTGGTTCTTTAAAAAACAACAACAGCTGGGGCCTCCCCGGTGGCGCAGCGGTTGAGCGCTGGGTTGCGAAGCTACCCGCGGCCTCTGCAGCGCAGGTTCGATCCCCGGCTGCTCCCCGGCCACGGGAGGAGGGTCCCACATGGTGTGTAGACCTCTCCTGCCGCCCGCTGCTCCCCTCAGCAGTGTACTTCGGTCCTTCTGCCTGCTCTGCTCCCTGCTCTGGCTCTGGTGAATTCTCTCACCCTCCTGCGCTTCTGACTGTACCCAGTGCATGTATAAACCAAACAAACAAACAAATAATAAATAAGACATGCCTCTAGAAAATTAAAAAAAAAAAAAAAACAGCTGGAAGCTGAAGTGTTTCAATGTTAAATCTTTTCATTTCAATTTTGGTTCATTTTTTTAAAATGATCGGCAGATCAAAGAAAACTGCCAAATTATAATTCTTACTCATCTCTTTCACCTGACTTGGCTCTAAACTATTAGCTAGCTATTTCCCAAATCAAATCCACTGTCAAGGTTAAAAAAAAAAGTTGTCAACAACATATTTCGAAAGAATCGGACACTTCTGAAGAAAATCCCCAAAGAGGTCCCAGAAACATTTTGAGCAATAAATTTATTAGCATAAAGAACACTATGCTGGTGTTTAGTAAATGGATACTCAATAAAATTAATGGATAAAATAAACGAATAAATGAAATCATAAGTGGATCATAAACTCATTTTTTAAAAATAAGTTAGATCCTCCAAAGCATAAATTAAGACCAGTGGATGGAAATCTATTCTGGAGGGAACTATTTCAGCTCTCAGCTATCTAAAGATGGCACAAACTGCTTCAGAAGCTATGGATGGGGTTGTTAGCACAGGCTGTTTGAACACTTGACAGGAATATGCAAAGATAAGATGAAAAAGAGCAGCCGTGTGGAGAAGCGAGGAGAACAAAGCCAAATCTTTCCAACTAGAAAGATTTAGATTCTAATCCCTAGCTACTTCTTTTTAGTTGAATGACCTCAGTCTAGTTAAGTACACTGAGGTCAATTTCTTAAACTGTAAAACACCTTGCAAGGTTGTAAGGATTAAGGATGTCATTCATTCAAATAAATACTTAATATGTGTAGGCACCACGCTAAGATCTGGAGAATCCTAAGCAAAACACAGTCCCTGTCCTCAGGGAGATTAAAGTCTATTACAACAAAGAGGAAAACTGATAGGCAATACAGTGGTGTATGTTAAGCATTAGAATATTACAGGACCAGGGCACCAAATGCACAGAGGTTTCTTGGGAGATTTAAAATACTAAGGAAAACAGGAACCTACTAAGATAAAGTAAACTGCATGTACAAAGGTCTCAAGCTGACAGGAATATTACATTCCTGAGAGAGTTATAGTTTGGTATGCCAGTGCTCAGAGGCAAGAGGCTGTAAGTTAGAAAAGTAAACAGAGCTGGACAATGTTTATGCACTGGAACTTTATTCTGAGGACAACAGTGAGTCACCAAAGAGTTTTAAGCATGGGGTTGGCACCTAAGAATTTCCTATTTAAAAGATCATTTTTGGTTCGGTATGGTGAATAAACTAAAGAAGAGGAGAGTGTAGGAGGCTGGCTGCACTTTAGGCAGATAACAGGGAAAATAGGGCACTGTAGAGATCTAGTTATCGGAAAATGTAATAGTGGAGGTGCTGAAAAGTAGACAAAGTGGGAAATATTAAGAACATAAAAAATCATTAAAACCAGTGATTAATAATGCATGTGGAATAACAACACTGTGCCTGATAAACAGCTGGTGCTCCAAAAATAGTAGCTGCTACCATTATTATTGATATTGGCAATTGGAAATCACATTCATTCCCAAGAGTCTATGTTACTCTGGACACATGTATATGCCCAGGAAAGTTCTTTCTCACGATGGGCCAAGCAATACTATACAAAATTATTCAGTTTTTTAATTCATAAACCCTACACTGCTCAACCGGGCTCCACTACACACTGGCCATAACAAGGAATATTTATTAATGTTCTCACAAATGGGGTTCCAAGACCAAATACATTCAAGAAACATGGATAATGTATCATTTCTCTTTAAGGATCATAAACACATGAGCACAAAGGCTCTGTATACTGATTCTACAGTAAAGAAATGCATTTTGCTTTTGTTAAGGATTATTTTTTCACACAGAGGATATTTATTAGCATTTTATAAGAACTAACTTTCAGGGACTCCCTGTTGGTGCAGGGGTTAAAGACAGAGTGCTATCAAGCTATCAGCAGGGCAGCAGAGTTCAATTCCAGGTCAGGGAGCTAACCCACATGATGCAGCAGTCCTCTCATGTCTCACCTGCTGCTCCCCTCAGCAGGGTATTTCAGTAGATCCACCTGTTCTGCTCCCCATTCTGTCTCTGGTGAATCCTCTCCCTCCCCCCACCCCACCTCTGGCCTGCACCTCAGTTCTTGTATGCATAAATAAATCTTTTAAAAAAATAAAAGAACTAATTTTCAATGAAAAAGCTTGGGAAATGCTGCTCTACGACAAATTACAAATTTTAACGAAAAGACTGTAGGCAACTCTGTTCTGATGACTTTCCAAAATGGTTAATTTTACACATATTATGGCATTTTCTTTTTAAATTTAGATCTAGAGAAAATGACATTAAATACATTATAACAGAGGGAAACCCTGGCCTCCCATATTACTGGCAACCATGGATGCTTTGTGTCTTAAAAAGGCCCCAACTTTGTCATGTTAGACACTTTCTCCATTTTATACTCTTGGCTCCTTTGTCATAAATTAACTGTTCATACAAGTATTAATTTATTTCTGGGTTCCCAAATTTATCATCTGATAATGAGCCAGTACAGTAATAATTTTTAAGACAGTTAAAAATGTTCAACAGTTAATGATGCTGAACTGTGCAGATAGTATGTGTTTCTTCTCTCTTTCACAATGGACAGACCATGCCACTGATGAGAGGATGGACATGTTTTCGCAACACTGGACCAAAAATCTCTCTTCATATAGATGACTAAACAATTTGCAGCTCCCAAGGACTGGGTTAACAGTAACTAGGGACTGTGAAAACCTCCAGTAACTCTAATATTAAAAATAGAATTACACTAGTGACAGGATATAAAATAGTCTATACTCCAGTACCATTTCCTAAGAGTCACTGGAGCATTTATTAAAGCACTGCTCAAAACACTATTTATTGCTCATATCTATGAATGTATTGAAGAATAATTCTTAAATCTGATTCATAATAATACGCTGTTGGTTTTAAATGGAGAGTATTTATCTAAATAGGCCACCTTATATACCTTGGACATGGAGATCTGAATGTTTAATTTAAACCTATTCTACTAAAAATATTCAAATCCAAAGATTGGACTAGTCACTAAACTCTTAGATTCTCTCTAAACTGCAGCTAAACTTTATCCATTAGAAAAGTCTCACTGTATAAAAGAACAAACAATGGAATTGGATGTAGTCTACAGACAAGAACTTAATCCAAAATGAAAAATACAATTCCTATGCGGAAAATGACTACAGGTGCTGCCTTACAGCTATCAGGAACATCACTGCTGAACTATGGAAAAGTATGGGAAGGGTGAGCAAATTTTGCAACTCGCCAAAAATCTCTGCAGGCAGAGACAATACTGTCTTCTTGCTTACTTCAAACAAAATGTTGTCCATATAACTACAAACTAAACTGATAGCTCTACTTCAACTGACAATTTCTACAATTAGAAAAAAAATTTAATTGCTATACTGCAAATCTCTTTCTACATAGAAGGAAAAATCTAGTTTTCTGACTTCAATAATCATTGCAATTTGTCAAATATGAAAAGTTTCATCTCATCAGAATCATTGCCACTGGGCACCTTGGGGATTAACACAGGTAAACAGGAGACAAAACTAACTCAAACAAAAAGGCTGGTCATTCATATGTAATACCGACTTCACACTGGTCCTCTGTAAATCAGCTCCTAACCCACAAAAGCACAATTAAGCTAGGTTCCTTCAACTCAAGTGGTTGCTCCTCTGGAGAAATCATATTGTATGTATCAATAATCACAAAAGACCTCCTCATTTGGGAAGCTCTAGCTGGCTCTTGGGATAGATTTTAAGCTATTCTAAAAAGAAAGATATCCTCTCATCTATTAAGGTCCTCTAAGTGACAGGTACCTATCATATGCTTTTGTGTTCATTTTTCATAATCACTCTATGAGATTGGTTATTATAACCACTACTTTACATAGGAAGAAAGTAAGGCTCAGAGTGGTTAAGAATCTGACCCCAGCTCACAGAGAGGGTAAATGCTGCAAAGAAAGAATTCTTTCCCAGGTCTGATTCCAAAGTCAGCAGTTACACTGCCCCTTGCCAAAGGCACTTTTAAGTATTTTAAATCCATTTCCTCCTACAATTAATCTACTTAAATTAGGTTAGTTGCTGTGAGTCTCTGTGGGAAAATACTGAAATGACCTTGTAGCCTTCCTAACTAGTCACAGTGCATGCGTGAGAAACTGAATAAACAAAATAAAAAAAGAGACTGTAAGACATCAGATAACTCACAACCAGTTCACTTTCAGCACAAGAAATAGAATGGAAAAGAACAACTTGCTGGCTAAGGAATGTTCTTCCTAGGTTGTATGCCCCAGGCTGGAATGAACACCAAGAAAGTCATCTGTGACCCCAATAATGTCCTTTGCCATTCTTGCTCTTATGCATGAGGCAAACTTGTCAAAACACAGAAGGTGCCTTAGAGTCATCTCTGCCACAAGCCAATGCTTCCACAGGAAAGACAACACTACCCAGCAGAATGAGCACTGGTCTGCGAATCCAGTGATCTGGGCTAGACTTGGCTATGCCTTTGTACAGCTAAGTGACCTTTTCAAGGTCATCATACTCTTTAGGCCATCTTTACAAAGGACAAGTCTGGCAGAATGGAAGGTCACTTCCTGAGCAAAATGCTAGGATTTTTCCATTCTCCTAATATTCTATGTCAAGAAAACACAGTGTTAAGAGTTCCACAAAATTATGTAAGAATTAAAAATTAGAGATCTATGTTTGAATCTGGGCTTTGCCATTTACTGACCTTGTAAAACTTAACTCATATTTCCCTAGAGCAATTAAGAATTCCAATTCACTGGTCTCCCCTTAAAATCTCAATTATTTTAAGGTTTCCATGTTACATTGGTTATTGCAAGTACTTTGTCATGTGAAATTTTTTGTCACATCCAGTTTTAATTTTACATATTCAGAATAAGCATACCTTAGAATCATTATTCCTTTGGAAAGGTCCTATTGTTTAGTGATGTTTGAAAAGTTCCCTTAGCAAGCTCTTTACACTATGTACTTGGTAGTTCCTCCCTGCTTGGCATTAATCACTTCTATATAGAGAAAGACCGTTGTCAGCAATATCCTGAAGCTAGGTTTTAAAGAATGCAGATTAATAAACTTTCTTTTTTTCTTCTCATTTTTTTTAACATTTATCATTTGTTAGATTTTTTTAGACCATATTTTCTTCCCCCACCCCCTCAGATTGAGTGCCCATAGAATCTCCTTCCCCCAGGCACCCGTGCACCATCACCACAGTCCCCTGTGCTCCTCCCTCCATCCCTCTCACCCCTCTCCCTCCTCCTCCCCTGCAGGATGTCTCTGGTTTATAATTGTCTGGTTTTGCTTTGTTGTGTTTTGTACTGTTATTATTATTTTTCAGATTAATAAGCTTTCCGTACATATTTTCCCCCATTTATCTATCTGGGTTCAGAAAAACTGCAGAATAAATCTTTCCCTACATAATAGAAAACCAAGCGACATGGCTTAAATGCCTAATTGAAGAACTCATATTCTATATGGTTATCATTCTGTGTTCTGAATCTTTGAAACAGAACAAATTCTTATTCATTATATTCTCTCACTCATACTTTTAGCACCCAGGTATCGAAGACGTGATCTACTTCCAAATATATACAGAAGTGGGGATTTTGACTAGTCAAGTTCATGTTAATAGCATGACACAACATACAAAACTACAGGCTCTGGTATCAGGCAATAGGTTTGAATGATGCTGAACAAGCTACTTAATCTCGCCTCAATTTTCTCATGTGCAACAGAGAGATGAAAATGTCTACCTAACAGGAATGTGGTGTTATATGTGCCCCCAAATGTCAACTCCTTTCTTCTTATCTCTAGACAATTTAGTTACTTTCACATAAAATGACCAAGTTTGAAATCAAAGGAGTTTCTTGAAATTAAAGTGTAACATCCCCAAGGAGAAAGGAGCACCTAATATAGACAAGGGAAACCGAGTTTAACATGAATGTGTTTCCATAATCCCCAAACCTTGAGGAAGCAAATGCAAAACACAATCCAAGTCATTTGAGTCAATGAAAAAGGAAAGTACCCCCAACAAGCTGACTCTTAACAATTCTCTAGTAGAACAAAAGCTTTTGAAATATATGAACCACAAAGTGCTGACAGGTTAATACCTAAGAGAAAACGCAAGAAGCTATGCATTTACTTTCATTCCTGGATGCTTATCTGAAAAACTAACAATTAAGTGCATAGGAGGGTGAATGTATTTTCTGGGCACATATAAAAGGAAACAAATGAGACAAGATTAAGGGTGTCTGTCAAGCTTTCTTCCACTAAGTGGAACATAACAATATCCATTTAACAAATAATTGTCAAGTATCTAATATTTGTAGGAAGTGTAACTTTGAAAACTCAGCCCTGATATGAAGCAGGAAATTTTCATATAGAACATCTCAAAATTAGCTGCATGGCCCAATAAGTTATAGTTGTTTTACATATTTTCCGTGTGAAAATGTTCCCCCAAATGCTCTGCATTTTCTCACTCCTACACATGTCTCGCTACGTAATGCTGTACCTTCTAGGACTGGCATTCAGTTACTTAAACTGGACATACACATCCAGTGAGATTCCTCTCTTGGCCTGAGTCTGTGTACCTCCTCCTCACATCACATGCCAGGGCCCTAATGCCCTTTCTTCCTACCCCACGCCCTCAGACCTGGAATCCAAGGATTTCACCGTCACTCCCAAACTGTGTCACCTCCAAGCCTAGCACCCCTGATCTCGCAGATCCTCTCTGCCTATAGCCCCTGGGGCTTGCACGCCCCCTACCCTGAGCCACGCAAGTTCCAAGAAGAGCATCCCTGGAATTAGGAGTGCTCCCACTCCGAGCCATGCATGGGATACCCCAAAAGGAACTGCCAAGCCACGCTCGCCCCCTCACTAAGGCCTCCACGCTCGCCCCCCCACCTGCACCCCACGCCTGCGCCGTAAGGGGTCATCACCCAGCAGCCCCAGCCCAAACGCGCGCATCCCCGCAGCCTCGGATTCCTTCATCACCCCCCAGGCCGGAGCCAGCGCGACCAATAAGGTGCCAGGTCCGCGGCCTCCCCGCCACCGACCAATCACGAGCGAGCCCCCCCGCCGTCGCCTTCCGCCAATGGGAGAAAGCCCGCAGGCCGGCCCGACAAGGCGCACGGACCCCACGAGCGCGGCGGCGACGACACGGCGGGCCCGGCGAGAACACAACATGGCGGCGGGCAGACCGAACTACAGCAGCGGCCGCGCGAGGGAAGTGAGGTCCCCGCCGAAGGCGGGAAGTGCTGCCCCTCCCCCGCTGCCGCCGCCGCCCGCCGCTCGCCCTCCCTCCCACAGACGCTCCCGTACTCACCCGCCTCTGCTCTGGAGTCCAGGGAAGAGCTGGAGTCGCTCCTGCTAAGTCGAGCAATGCAGGGCCCTGGGCACGGCGAAGGGGAGGGGGAAGTGTGCGTCACGGAGAACGGAGCGCGCGCGAAGCGGGGGTACAAACAAGATGGCGGCCACGCCGTTTGCACCGTCTCCCCCCCTTCCCCTCCCCCTCCCTTGGCGCCTTGACTTCTAGTGTCTTGTAATGCGCAGAAGCTGAGTTGTTTCAAGTCTCGCGAGAATTGGGAAGGCGCCGAGAGGCTGAAGCGGAATAAGATCCGAGCGCCTTTTGGCCCCGCCCCCTTTTGGCGGGGGGGATCCCGAGGCGTTGCCTGGTGACCTCCGTAGGGCGTTCTGTCCTTGTGGTTCTGTGTTGTGGTCCGCACACTTGACTTTTAAGGAATAAGTAGTTTCGGGTTTTTTATTTGGGGCGGGAGGAGAGAGAGCTGGGGAATAAAGGTTAACATGGGAATGTCAGAGTAAATGCGTCGTTAAAGAGGATAGCTACCAGTGCAGTGAAGGGGGATTTAACACCAAAACTACAGTGATATGTGCCATAATAAAGATCATCACGTCCCAAGATGATCAGCTTGAAATCTTAGGTCGACTGGGACAGTTCTCATTTGAATGCGAGTTTAAGACTTTATCAAAGACAATTACAAACCACAGCAATTTAGCTTTATGGCTTGTACATACTTTAATCTCCACAACTGTTGTTTCTGTTTTACAGGTGTTAAAAGTGGAGCTCAAAAGAAAGTAACTTGATCAGGGCTCTACTGTTCGTGCCCAAACTCAATTTTAGTAACTTCAAAACTTCTAGATAAATTCATCAAGTATGTAGTGAATGTAATTCTAATGAGATAGTGCATTAAGCAGCAAACAGAAATGAGACTGCTGCTGGTGGTTACCTTGAATTGTTAGAAGTAACCTTGGAGCCTTTCTGAGACTTGTTTCAGGGGTCCTCAACAATAAAATCAGCATACTATTATTTCCCCTCCCTTTGAACTCATGACCTTGGTAATAAGGTAGTTGAGAATAGCAAAGTAAACTTTTATTTACAATTCTGGAAAACTGTTTTCAAATCCAACCTTAATAAATCTCATTTCAGACATCCAATAAATATTTGATAAATGAACTCTAACTAGCTATAAGACAACTGACTTCATTGAGTCTCAATTTCTTCATCTGTCAAATGATCTATTCCTACCTCCTGGGACATTTGGGGAGATTGAGTGAAATGGTGTAAGAGAGAGTGCTTTGTAAATTGAAAAAGTGTTAAGAAAGTAATAATGATGGGCCTCCCTGGTGGCACAGGGGTTAAAGACACAGTCCTATCAAGCAATTGCCAGCCACTGCAACAGGAGTTCCACCCCAGGCCAGGGAGATAACCCACATGGCACAACAGACCTCCCCTGTCTCACCTGCTGCTCCCCTCAGCAGGGTATTTCAGTAGATCCTCCTGTTCTGTTCCCCACTCTGTCTCTGGTGAATCCTCTCACCCCTCACACCTCTGACCTACACCCCAGTTCCTGTATGCATAAATAAATAACTCTTTTTAAATGAAGTAATAATGATGACATTTTCAGACATGAGAAATGGCAAAAAAAATTTTAAATAGCAAAGCCGAAATAAGAATAGAATGTTGAGATAGTAAAGAGATAAACTTAACTAGTGGGGAAAAGCTACATAAGTCTACAAATATTTATTGAACAATAATTGTGAATACTGTGTTTGCAATAGAGATGTAAAGATGTGTAGGAAGCAGCACAAATTAATATTACTAGTTACTATAATTCTTGTCAGCCCATAGGTGCCACACTAGGTTCATTTCCAAAAATGAATACAATTCAAGTAGAGGAAATCATTGTGTAAATAGTAAGCCCCAGAAACTCCCAGGGGAGGGGAGTTGTTAGGAGATGGGACAGAAGCTATTTACCAGCCAGTATAAAAATATTTCAGTATTTTAATAGATTGTATTATAACCGATAACAGTCATACTGGTGCATAGAGGCTGATAGTAGTAGTCCTTACTAAAAACCATTATCAATATTCTCTGCCCCTCCCTTTTTGAAGCCTTCCCTAGTTGGCCTGTTCCTAGGAGATTATTATATGTCTCACCTTAATGTCATCAAGCCTGACCTTGCTTTGATCAGTGAAATGTAAGTGGAAATGGCATGAGCCACTTTTGAGCAGAAATATGTGGGCCATTTCATGAGTCTGCCATTTTATTTTTCTTCTGCTGTGAGAACAGCATGTCTCAAGTTGAGCTGCTTCCTGTTTTAGTGTCAGAATGAAGATGTAAAGAGCCACAACTGATGCACAGTGCATGTAATATAAGTGAGTAAGAAATGCAAGTTTTCCCCACAGTCCAAAAGCTGGTGTTTCTAATTGTTGAGATTTGGTGAGTTGGGCCTCCCCGGTGGCACAGCAGTTGAGCGCTGGGCTGCGAAACTGTTCGCAGCCTCTGCAACTTCAGTTAGATCCCTGGCTGCCAGCGAGGGTCCCACATGGCGCGCAAACCTCTACTGCTGTGCCCGCTGCTCCCCTCGGCAGTGTACTTCAGTCCTTCTGCCTGTTCTGCTCACCGCTCTGGCTCTGGTGAATTCTCCCACCCTCCCGTGCTTCTGACTGTACCAAGTGCTTGTATAAATAAATTAATTAATAAAAAAAAAGATTTGGTGGTTATTTCAGGGATCTGGGAATACTATTAACATTATATGAAAAATTGAGCATTCCCAGACCCCAAAAATCACCTACCAAATCATAGCAAATAGGAACATTCTACTTTTGAAAGGTTGGAAACCTATAAACTTTTTCTGTAAGCCACTGAGATGGCTTTAGTTGTTTATTACTACAGCGTAACCTATCCAGCCTTAAAATTAACTTTCTTTGGGTAGGCCAAGAGCTTGTCTAGGGCCTCCCTGGTGGCGCAGCGGTTGAGCGCTGGGCTGCGAAGCTGTCCGCAGCCTCTGCAGCGCCGGTTAAATCCCTGGCTACAGGCGAGGATCCCACATGGCGGGCAGACCTCTCCTGCAGCCCACTGCTCCCCTCAGCAGTGTATTTCGTCAGTCTGCCTGTTGTGTTCCCCGCTCTGGTGAATTCTCTCACCTTCCCACACTTCTGACTGTACCCAGTGCTTGTATAAATAAATAATTTTTTTTTTTTTTTTAAAGAGCTTGTCTAAAGCATGATCAAAAAACAAACCAAACTCTGATCCAGGGCATATAGGCGCTATCTCAAGAAGCAGATGTAATTGTAACTTAATAAATGGAAACCTAATCAATCTTATCAACTAATCGTTCTGTATCCTGTTAGGAAAAAGAGTCTATGAACCAAAGGACTTAACCAACCATGACAGCCCCAAGCAAGGCAATCACAGAGGAAAACACTAGCATTGCCCACTAACCTCTGTCTCAGTCAAGCCAACCTGAGCAATAGGACTTCCTAGTCTTATATCATCACTATAAGTGGGTGAGAATATTCCAGGCTCCCTCAGGTAAGAAATGTTTCACCATGCTTTTCTGGAATGAGTCTATGATTGCCTATCAGTGCCTTGTCTATAGAGGCAGAATTTAGTGATCTACCACCTGGAGGACCCCATTTTTTCCCCCACTTTTCACTGTAATTATTGGATTTTGTACTATATAATTATCAGTTTCTGTGACTTGATGAATATAAGGCCCAACCCTCACATCCATCCCTCCCCCTAGATGGTTCAACTCTTTGCTTACTATTAAAATCAGGCTTCTATGGGTTCACTTACAGCAGGAATATAGGGGAACTAAATAAGACATCAGTGTAAAAAAAATAGTAACAGTACAATACACAACAAAGCAAAAACAGACGATTATAAATCAGAGACATACTGCAGGGGAGGAGGAGAGAGAGGGATCAGAGGGAGGGAGGAAGGAGCACAGGGGACTGAGATGATGGTGCACGGGTGTATTGGTGAAGGAAACTATGGGGACTACACCTGAGGGGGTGGGGGGAAGCAAATATTGTTTAATAATGAACAATGATGTAAAAAATAAAAAAAATTAATATAAAAAAATAAATAGGGCCTCCCTGGTGGTTCAGCGGTTGAGCGCTGGGTTGTGAAGCTGTCCGCAGCCTACACAGCGCCAATTCGATCCCCAGCTGCTCCCCGGCTGCTCCCCGGCCACCAGAGGAGGGTTCCACATGGCGCGCAGACCTCTACTGCCGTGCCCGCTGCTCCCCTCGGCAGTGTAATTCGGTCCTTCTGCCTGCTCTGCTCCCCGCTTTGGCTCCGGTGAATTCTCTCACCCTCCGGCGCTTCTGACTGCACCCAGTGCTTGTATAAATAAATAAATAAATCTTAATAAATAAATAAATAAAATCAGACTTCTGAATTTACGAGGTTGAAGACCAGTTCTGGGATGACAGTAAATTCCTTGTGGTTTTAGCACTGTAGACAGCCAGCTGGACTACCTTGAGCTATACCTCTCTACCTCATTGCATAAAGAAAAGCAGTTAAGTACTGAAGAGAGATACAATTCATGTGCTGTGGAGTTCAAAAAAGGGAGAGATTACGTCCACCTAGCATGAAACAGGCATTCAGGAAAGATTTGCAAGGGAAGTTTTTTTGATTTGTTTACTGTTTTGACCATTTTTAAGTATGCTGTCAAGTGGCATTAAGTGCATTCACATTGTTTTACAATTGTCACCACCATGGATCTCCAATATTGTTTCATCTTCCCATACTGAAACTGTACCCATTAAACAGTAACTCCCCAACCTTTCCTCCCCCAGCTCCTGATAACCTCTGTGCTAGTTTCTATTTCTGAATTTGACTACCCTAGGTATCTCCAAAAGTGGTATCATATGGGGTCTCCCTGGTGGCGCAAGGGTTAAAATGCAATCTATGAAGCTATCCACAGCCACTGCACATGAGTTCAATCCCCAGCCAGGGAGCAACCCACATGGCGCAGCAGACCTCTCCTGACTCACCCACTGCTCCCCTCAGCAGTGTATTTCAGTCAGTCTGCCTGTTCTGTTCCCTACTCTGTCTCTGGTGAATCCTCTCACACACACACCCCACCTCTGGCCTGCAGCCCAGCTCTTGTATGCATAAATAAAAAATCTTTTTTAAAAAAGTGATATTTATATGATATTTGCCTTCTGTATGTGGTTTATTTCACTTAGCATAATGTTTTCAAGCTTCATCCATGTTGTAGCATGTACAAAAATTTCATTTCTTTTTATAGCTGAATATAATATTCCATTCTGAGCAGCACATTTTGTTTATCTAACCATCGATCAATGGATATTTGGATTGTTTCTAATTATTGGTTATTATGAGTAATGCTGTTGTGAACATTGGTATAGAAATATCTTTTTGAATTCCTGCTTTCAGTTTCTTTTGAGGTAGATACCCAGAAGTGAAGTTGCTGGAGCATACAGAATTATGTTTAGTTTTTTCAGTAATCATCATAGTTTTCTACAACAGCAATGTTATTTTACATTCCCAATGACAGATGTTTTTACAAAGGGAATGCCACAGTCAAAACTGTGTTTAATGACAATATGGCAAAGAAAACAGGATGGAGTAAGGACCTCAGAATGACTGGTCGGACACTTCCATATTCATTTAGGCAAGATGCAAGGAGAGCATGAACACGTCAGTAACGAGACCTGGGGGAAGAGGATGCACATGCAGAGGCGATACTGCCAATGTGGGATGGAAGGAGTTGACGATTGACTGGCTCTTCCAGGGGCGAGGAGCAAGAGAAATAAAGGTGTTTAATATCACACCCAGGTTTCATGCTTGGGAGGATGGTAGTCTCCTAATGAAGACTTCTGAACTCTCCAGAGCATGGAGGAGTCCTAAGTTCAGGTTTGGACAATGCAGAGTGTGAATTCCAATGGGACACTGTGGGATGAACAGCAGTTGTCTTGTTCAGCACTCTTGCCTTTTCAGCTGGCAGTGGCACTCTTCTTTCGTTCTCTTTTCAGATTGTAGAATCATTCTTCATCTGCATCATGTAATACTGGATTGGGAGGGTGTGTGACCATGAGAATACACGTCTCCAAATGGGGGAAGTCGCCAACAGCCCAGCCACTGAGCTCTGAAATCCATGCTAAGCTCTCAAATTCATTGCCCTTCCCATCCAGGCCACAATTCTCCAAGGCTGCTTCTGGACGACAACTGAGCATAGCTGGGATTTTAGGACATGCTTTTTCCTGAGATAAATGATGCTCTTCTCATGGATGACTTGGGCTCAAGGGTTCCTCAGTGACCTTGCCCAAGTTTCCTTAGAACTGCATTCAGTCTAAGACACTTTTGCCTGTAACTCTCACCTCACTCTCTCCTTCAGTTAGAATCAGACCTGCCTGCATCACTCTCTGACGGTTCTCTCTCAGTCTCCCCCAGCTCCTTTTCTCTCATAGACATTTCCACAATAAATTCTTTGCATTTAATCCTGTGTTGTTATTTGATTGCTGAAGACCTGAACTGTCATGAGGGGAGGAGAATGGGATACTCCCTCTCATGGTACCTCCTACAACCCATCAGCCGTAGGGGTAAGCAGGTGACCCAGTATGACAAATTGTAATGATACCCACATCCTGGCCCTGTGCCTCCTGAGCATCTCTCGGTGATTCTTGGGTCCCAGACCATTAGCTACTTGGTCTACCTCAGCCACAGACACGGCTAACCAGCTCTGAGCAAGACCTCACAGTTTTGCTGCCTGAGGTCTTCTGGTTACAATCACTGACTGCAGACTTTGGCAACTTCCAGACCCTCTCAGCATGTTATCTGACTCCCTGAGCAGCTGCTGAAGGGGCCAATGAAGCAACGTAGGCGTACAGAGATTTAACTACCCAGAGGGTCAACTGATGAATGGACGAGACAAGAAGAAGCAGAATAGAACAAACCATTCTCCATTTGTCCTTCTCATGGACTGGATCTAATTTCTCCATCCATCCTGTCCAGAGACATTCCACATGGTCAAGTGGGTGCACATGTCAGGCAAGCCATGAATCTTCGTGGCCTGTTGTGAAGATGTGATGCAAACATCTCCTTGCATTGCGGTCCCATTTTTGCCTGCTTCCCTTTCCCTTTATTCTCACTGGCCTGAGATCGTGCATCCTACTAGCAGTTTTTCCTTCTTCAGCTCTTATTGCTAGGAAATTTTGATAAGATAGGTCACAATTTCTGAATAAATGAGCACATGACCCAAATTAAGGTAGGTAAGGTAGGCAAAGACTTCCTAAATTGTGAAATATAGGCAAAACAAATTTCTTTTGGAACTCTTGAGCCATAGGATCCATGGGTAGCCATCATTCCTGCTTTCTTAGTTGCAAGTTTCTTAGTTTTCTTAGCTGCATTTATGCTGGTCTGAGCTTACCTGTTTGCTCTGAGCTTCATTCTAGCCTTTCCTTGCTCTGCTTTGTACTGAAGAGTGCTGGATCCTGAAAACTACATTTCCCAGACACCCCTTTGCTAGCAGGCTCCTGTCAGATTCAGCCAATGGGAAATACAGGTGGGAAATTGTATGAATGGAGACAGGATGGCAACAGGAAAGGCAAAGCCATTTTTCCTCTGCGTTTGCTGGAGACTCTGGCAGCATCTGGTGATCATGGATTCAGAGACTGTCAGCATTTCTAGCGGGGGTGGGCTACCACCACAGGCTCCAGCAGTGTCAGCAGTATTGGAGGGGCAGCAGTAAGTAGCTGTAGATTCCAGTGGTCTCTGCAGTTCTGCCAACAACATCATTTCAAAAACAATGCTCCAGTAGTGTCTGCAGTAAGTGCACTTTTGGTTTAATAACACTCTTTCATTTGATCCTCCAGGTCTAGGGATGGTGGAATCTTCCTGTAACTATTCATTTCTATTCTGCCTCACTTTACCCATTCATTCCTTCAAACCAACACATTTCTAACCAGTTCTTTGAAATGAATTTCCTCTGTTTGAAATTCCAAACATAGTTTCTGTTTGCAGTGTTGCTCTCACCCCTGGATAAGCTGACTGACATGACTAATTTCCTAGTCGTGCTGCTTGCAGTTTTTTTGTTTTTTTTTTTTTTTTAAGATTTATTTATTTATTTATACAAGCACTGGGTACAGTCAGAAGCGCGGGAGGGTGAGAGAATTCACCAGAGCCAGAGCAGAGAGTAGAACAGGCAGAGTGGTGAAGTACACTGCTGAGAGGAGCAGCGGGCGGCAGGAGAGGTCTGCGCACCATGTGGGACCCTCACCCGGGGGCTGGGGATCGAACCGGCGCTGCAGAGGCTGCGGGCAGCTTTGCAACCCAGCGCTCAACTGCTGCGCCACCGGGGAGGCCCATGCTTGCAGTTTTACAGTTGTTGAACTGGGTGAGACCATAAGCTCTCTGCTTGGGCATTTGACAAAGGAGCAAGGGCAGAGAAAGAACAGACACAGCCTCTTCCTCCCTTTGTATCCTAACTTATCCCCAACTATTAAACTGGGTGATGGAACACCTACTGCTGACCTCCCCAGATAACTTGACTCTGCATTGTGACAGGGAGGGATGGGCTCTGGAGTGACCACATGGGAGAACCTCAATAAGCACAGAGGGGCCAGGAAAGGGTGTCCCTGTTGGCAGAGGGATTTTAGAAACGGAGGAGGGACAGAGACTCTTACCCCTGCTTTTTAGAGGTGCTTATAGACAAATGATTCTCAACCCTTCTTGCCTTACCAAGTGCTATATAATAAAAATAAGAGGGCCTCCCCGGTGGCGCAGCGGTTGAGCGCTGGGTTGCGAAGCTGCCCGCGGCCTCTGCGGCGCCGGTTCGATCCCCGGCTGCTCCCCGGCCACCAGAGGAGGGTCCCACATGGCGTGCAGACCTCTCCTGCCGCCTGCTGTTCCCCTCAGCAGTGTACTTTGGTCCTTCTGCCTGCTCTGCTCCCCGCTCTGGCTCTGGTGAATTCTCTCACCCTCCCGCGCTTCTGACTGTACCCAGTGCATGTATAAACAAAACAAACAAACAAACCAGCAAACAAATAAATAAAACATGCCTCTATAAAAAAAAAAAAAAAAGAAACTAACTCTCCCAATGCCATTTATCCTGGCTAACCCCCAAGCAACAGTTCTTAAACCCTTCCATCTAATCTGGTTTGTCTCTTCATCCCAACGTCCCAAGCATGATGGGATAGCCACATCTCTAAAGGGTCCGGGGCAGGGGTTGGGGAGTGGGGTGCTAAGGTTGTGAATGACTCCTGGTGGCCTCACAGGAGCAGCAGTGCCAAGAACTCCCCTTCTCTCAGAGGCCCCTCGCCATGGCCAGTGTTTTGCCAAGTGGTGCACATCATGCTTACCTGTGATCCAAAGATTGGAAACTTTCACTTGCTTTGTGATCTTGGACAAGTCACTTAATCAAGCTTAGTCTCAATATTTCCATCTGTTTAAACAAAAGCAGACTTTTCTAAATTTTTTTTTTAAGAAATTGTTTTAAGGGTGTGAATGGGATGGGAGAAACAATAGGTATTATCCTCCACCCCTCCTTTGCACTCATCTTCCCTGGATCTCTGTGAGTATCAAATAAGATAATAAGCATGAAAAAGCTCTAAAAAAGAACAAAGCACTATACAAAAGCAAAGAAGTATTATTATCAACATAGTTGTTAGCTTAGAGGACGAAGGCAGGGCACAGGCTGAGAGCCAAACAGCTGGAAGGCAGGAAATCTTAAGACCAAAGAAAAAACTTTCTTTGTTCAGATTCTTGCTGGAGTGACACTTTCTTTGGAGCAAACCTGGCACTAGAATCCTCTGAAATGCTGAAGGGGGCTCAAGAAAGTATTAAAGGGGCAGGTGGGCATTCAGCAGCCAAAAGACCTGAGAAACACCAGTCCTGGTTCCTCCGTTCCTTTGTGATCAACAAAGGCTGCGGTGGAAGGGGGAGGCGGGTTGTAACAGCGGGGCTCAGGTTCAAAGCCAGGTGTGTGTTGGATCCTCCCACAGGCTCTTTAACCAGTCACCAAGCTATTTTGGGAGTCAGGATGTTATGGCACTCTGTAACTAATACTGAACTCAGTTGCCAACAACCTAAAAAACATTCTCTATTCAGCCTTCAAAGAGAACATTGACCTGGGGGGAAGCTTAGAGACGCTCTAGTCCAACTGAGGGCGGGAGGGACAGACTCTTGCCAACATAACAAGTAGAGTCAGGCTCGCTGGGCCACAGGGAACAGGAACCACTCAATGCAGCTCAGACAGAGGCATTTCTTGAAAGACCTGGAATTGAAGCGCGGGCAAGAATGAGGCAGGTCTGAGGCTCTTCCTTCAGCCCTTCTCTCGTTCCTCGCACCCTCCCCCTGTCAGGCCAGGATACTCTCCTCTCTTCTTACCAACCTGCTTCTGAATCCTTTTGGTCTCTGTTCCCTCTTATCTCAGCGCACACCAAGATACTGACCTAGGAGCGCTTGATTCTTGACATCTGACAACTTCTTTCTGTCCCGTGGTTCAAGAGAGGCTCTAGCTGGCCTGCCTCGAATTGTTATGCTAGGCCATTAGTTAGAGGCCACCAGCTAACATGCCCAATGGTACCCTTTGATTCATGTTGGCTCCACTTGCCCAAGTCTAGAGGGTAGGTGGGCCAAGCGATCTAAAGCTCAGCCCCAACAGGGTTTGTGGTCCGGGCAGCTTTTCTTCAAAGTGCATGTGGGTCAGGTAGGCACTGTGGCATCACTGGGACCACGTGACTGGAGCCCCAGGCTCCAGAGTTCCTGCCCAGAACAGTTGGCTTCATGTATGCAGCAGGCACATCTTGATATCTATTAAATGTCATTCATGAAGCTCTTCTTCCTCTTCCTTCTCCTCCCCCTCTCCTCCCTGCTGCAAGGAGATTATGGTATACAGAAGATAAAGGCAGGGGAAGAATTAGGATACAAGAGTGCTTTAGAAAGTTATAAAACGGGCCTCCCCTGGTGGCGCAGCGGCAGCGCCGGTCCCCGGCCGCCGGCAAGGGTACCACACACACACACACACACACACAAAAGAAAAATAAATAAATAAATAAGTAAATGAACTGAAATACTTAAAGAAAAAGAAAAAGAAAAAGAAAAGAAAGTTATAAACCATGTGATAGCAGCTACCACTGACTGAGTGTCTTGTGTCAATCACGGCTGGTCCTTTCCATACATTTCCCATTTAATCTTTATGACTCCTTGTGAAGTTGGCACTGCATTGACACATGTGGGACAGGCTCAGAGAGTGCTTCACTCACGGTAAAGGGCACAGCAGGGCTGATACCAATGCCTGCTCCACTGTGTACTTTTACACAGCTGTTAGAACCAGGGGTCACTGGGGAGAGAAGAAGCCTTCCAGGAGGAGATGATGTTGGGGCTGAGCCCAGAGTACAAGAGAGCTCTCACCAGGCCAGTGCGTGTGGGGGCTGGACAGCAAGAGAAGAGCGCTAGCACAGGAAAGGCTGTAGGGTGGGAGCACACTGCAGGCCCCTGAGAGTGAGTCTCCCTGCATTTGTGCTCTGTGTCTCATTTGCCTAACCCTCCAGGGCTTCCTAGCCCCTGAACAGGTAGGTTGGTGCTGGTCGGGGCAGCTTGGGAGGAGCCTCCCAGTTCGGCTTGGCATCAGGGAGTGTGGAAAATATCCCAGTTTGTAATTCTATATTGTTTTGACTTGTGTGTGTTTGTGTGTGTGTGTGTGTGTAGGGTGTGTAGGGGTGTTGATTGATGTCTCTCACCCCACAGGCTTTTTATTCTGTTTTGCTCATCATCGTGTCCTCAATACTTGACATGTAACAATCGTTGCTCAATATTTGTTGCATGAATCAATGAAAAGCGTTTTCAAAAGGAGAGAGAAAATGATCAGATTTGTTGTAGAAGGATTTTCCTTGTGAGAAAGCCTACGAGTGGAGAGACCCAATCACTACCACCAGCTGGTTTCAGGAGCGAGAATGGTCCAGGGAACAGAGTGCAACAGATGAACTGGGGAATATTCAGGAAGGAGACTGGGCAGGCCCTGATAATGTGCCATGGAGGTGAGGGTGAGGGAGAAGTGAGCGACTTCCAGGTATCTGGCTTGTGCAGCGGGTACCTTGAACCGCGTAGGGGAGCCTCTGGAAGGAAAGACACAGGCTGAATTGGCACAGCAGGTGACCTCCAGACCAGGTCACCTGATACAGGGAAAAGTCTTCCCAATCTTTGTGCCCAAACTCCTCTAACTCCTTAGCTTGGTTCTGATGTGCTTGTCCAGCCTCATATCCAACCTTCCCCAAAGTCCAGCGGTAGAGCACTGCCTTTCCTCTAAACCCATGCTTCCTCCTTCCAGGCCTGCCCAGCTTCATCACCCCAGCTGCAGACTCCACAAGACTCAGCTCAAGGACACCTCCTCTGGAACATCTCCTCCACTTGCCCCTTCCTGTGGTTAACATATCCTCCATGATTCACTGTATCAGGAATGTTTCCCTGGCCTCTCTCCCCTGTTTTCTCAGTTCTGAACCCCCAGCACCTGAGACAAGGCCTGCATCAAAGTTAACCTTAAAATCTTTTTTTTTTTAATGCCCCTAAGAACTTGACTTTCTTCCATTAAGAGTGGGATCAGGGGGCCTCCCTGATGGCTTAGGGGCTAAGTGTCAGTACTATCTCCACTATGGTCTGAGTTCGATCCCCAGCCAGGGAGCTGACCCACATGACTCAGCAGACCTCTCCTGTCTTGCCTGCTGCTCCCTTCAGCAGTGTATTTCAGTTGATCTGCCTGTTCTTCCCCCAGCTCTGTCTCTGATGAATCCTCTCTCACACACACACACCCACTGTCTCTGGCCTACACCCCAGTTCTTCTATGCAAAAATAAATAAATCTTTTTTTTTTTAAGAGTGGGGGCCTCCCTGATGGCACAAGGGGTAAACACCACACTATGAAGCAATCCTCAGCCTCTGCAGCACGAATCGATCCACGGCCAGCCAGGGAGCAACCCACATGGTGAGGCAGACCTCTCCTGTCTTGCCTGCTGCCCTCCTCAAGCAGTGTATTTCAGTCAGTCTGCCTGTTCTGTTCCCCACTCTGTCTCTGGCGAATCCTCTCACCCCTGCATCTCTGGCCTGTACCACAGCTCTTGTATGCATAAATAAATAAAATATATTTTTTAAAAAAGAGTGGGATCAGGAGTTGGACATTAAATCCTGATACTACGCCTTAGAGGTTGTGTAAGTAGCTGCTCACAAGGTCTCAGTTTTCTCATCTGTGAAATGGAGAGGATAATACCGTGGACCTGAAACAGTTACTGTGAGGATCAAATGAAATACTCCGTTATGTGTTCCGTACAATTCGTGGAACGTGGTTAGCTCTATAAAAAATTTAGTTGTTATTTATTTTAAGAAAAAATTCCTCCCTCCACCTCGGGAAGCTGCACGAGCCGGGACGAGAGTTGCAGTTCCCAGGATGGGCGCTCGAGGGAAGCGGTGAGCAGCCTCCAGGACGACTCGCTCCACTGTGCGAAGCCACCTGCTGTGGACCCAGGTGGCCCGGCTGGGATTTCCGGGCCTTCCCGGCCCCAGAGCAGGTGGAGGCTGGCCAGGGCGGCTCCGGAGAAGCCTCCGCGATGGGCTGGCCTCTACTGACTCCTCTACTGACTCCCACAGTTCCGGCGGGGTCTCTTCTCAGCGTGGGGGAGAGACGAGGAGCCAGAGAGGCCAAAATGGAGGGCAACTGGGATTTATACCCATTTGTCATTTATCCCCAGCTTGTCATTTGTTTTTTCAAACATGAATATGGTCACTTGTTTGTAGAAATTTTTATAATTGATCGATGTTTTTCCTCTGGCTTCTAGCTTTGCTATGCTTAGAAAGTCTTTTCCATTTCCAAGCTTACTAAAACACCTATTCATCTTTTCTTCTAGAACATTACGGTGTTATTTAAATATGTGCTCCACCTGGAATTTATTTCTGTGGCGCCCAAGGGCATAGCTTCCTTTTATTTGCCCAAATGACTTGACAGTTGTTCCACCCATTTTTTGAAAGGCCTATATTCTTCCCCCACCCTCCAGTGTATCGCCATGGTGCAATGAATTCCCTTGTGTGGTCAGATGCATTTCTATATTTCATTTTGTTGCACTCAATGATCTAGTTCTGCTTTAGTACCATGTTGCTTTAAATACACTATTTTATAATATGTTTTCATATCAGATAAGGCAAATTGCTTTCCATTAATTTTTATTCTGGATTTTTAAATTCCATATGCTTATTCTTCTACATGTCCTTAAGAATCAAGACCACCACATCCAAGCCTTCCCAAAGACAATATGGTTGTTTGAAGTCTCTAAAATTATATGCAAATTGTACATTTGCACATTTCTGCAGGGCAGGTCCAAGTTTTCATCAGATGTGCAAAGAGACCATGATTCCAAAGGGAGTCCCGGTTACATGTGTCTGTGATAGGATGTATGAGAGGAGCACAGGAGAAGCCTGATTCCTTCCTCCCTCTCCACATTATTACAGGTTCTGCTCTCCCCAACCTTCCACCAGCTACTCCCTTTGTCTCCATCTTGACTCCTCTAATCTAATCCTCCTTACTGTTCTAGAGCAACTGTTTTATAACACATACCCTAGTTCTAGATCTGATATAGAGCAGATAATAACAAATGTTTAATTAATCAGTTAATAAAATTATGAGCCTCAGTCCACCTCTGGTCAGCTGAGGGACCCACTCAGGGCCTCCACATTATCGAGTCTTCAATTTACCCTCTAACAGGCTAGGTGAAAAGGGGTGAGATAGAGTAAATAGAAGAGTACAGCTAGCTAGTCCACAAGGGTCATTTAATCTTAATAATTTTCATTTTTCTCCAGTTTTCCACCCTTTATTCACATCTTAATCCATGTTCTCAGCACAGAGATTACGTTTCTCGTCTGCCTCTAGCAAACACTTAGGAAGGCAAATATCAACAATATTGTCCCCTCTGTTAACGAATGAAATTAAAAGCACAGGAATCCCAACATGGAATTTTCCAGCTAAGCAAGGTTAAACACAGAAAGATGGGGCAGGCATGACCCTAGGGAAAACTTTACAGCATCCCCTTCAAGTCCCAGGCTGCCAAGGAACCCAAGGTCTCAGGGACCCCATTTGGAAGTTCATTTAGGGAGATGCCAGATCCTAGAACAGGGTTTCTTACCTTTGGCACTATTAACATTTTGGGTGTGATCATTCTTTGGTGGGGGGGGGCTTACCTGTGCATTGCAGGATATTTAACAGCATCCCTGGTCTCTTCTCACTAGATGCCAATAACAACCCCCAGCTATGACAACCAAAGATGTCTCCAACATTGTCAAATGTTCCCTGGAGGACAAAATTGCCCCATGTTGATAACTGCTGCTCTAGAGGTGGAGAGGGCGGGGAGGGGAGGGAGGTTAATTTGGGTCTCTATTCCTTTGCCCTTTGTCTGAAAGGGGCATCATACATTTTTCTTCATAGCAGGGATTTGGGTAAGTCTTTTCTCCTTTCTGGGCTTCAGTGTTTCCATGTGTAAATTGGGTTGGATGTTCGTAAATCATTTCCCCTTCTCTCACCATCTGATGTTATAGGACGTGGTCGAGGGTGAGGCAGGGGTACTGTGGTGCCAGAGAAGTCTTGGGAGGTGGCCCAAAGAAAAGGAAGGATGAGAAAGAACAGAGGTGGTGGTGTGAGAGGGCCCTAGCTAGAATGGCACTGAAGCATTCTGCAGGGACCTTCCTTTAGACCCCGCCCCCTCTTGGCCTTATTAGCATACGAGGCCCCCAACCAGGCAAATCCAGACGCTCCCTATTCCCCTAGGCCACGCCCACCAGCAGAGGCCCTACCCCCATTGGCCCCGCCTCTTCCAGTGGCCCCTCCCCCAGCAGGGGCCCCGCCCTCGTCAGGCCCCGCCTCCCTCTTCGCCTCCCGCCAGCCCGGGCTTGGGCTTTGCACCCCGCGGCGGCTGAGGACGGTGGTGGCTGCGGAGCCGGCAGTGCAGGCGGGCGGAGCGGAGCTGCCCGGCCCGGTGGCGGGCGATGCCCCCGTGAGCCTCTCTCGCCGCCCCTCCCCGCCCCGCGTCCCTACCTCTTCGGAGTCCGCCGCCCGCCTGGGACCGGGCCGCGCCTACCGCCGGGTCCGCGGGGCGGGGTCGCGGGGCAGCACCTGCCCCGCCTTGAGGCGCCGCCTCGGCCAGCAGAGACCCCTCCCTGTCTGGACCCCGACCCCACCTCGGGGTAAGTCAGTAGGCCTTGCTCGCCTGGGAGTGGGTGTGGGGAGGGGGCTGCGGCAGTCTTGGGGGTCGGGGGTGGGGAGGTGCGCTGGCCGTGAGGCGCCACGTAGGGATCTGAGTGTGCAGGGTCTGGGGCTTGGGGGGGGCCGGGGCCCGGGGGATGGGCACAGGGTGTATGATGGGTGTGGGGTGGGGGGCTGAGGTAAGGGAGGGGGGTCATGGGGTGTGGAATATGTTTGGGGAAGCCTGGAAAATGGGGTTGGGAGCCTCAGAGTCTTGAGTTCTTTGCTGATGCTGAGAGCACCTGGGGCCCTGGGCTTCAACAGCTTTGCCTCGCATGGCATTTTTGGAAAGTGCTGAAAATCCCTCCTGGAAAGGGAGCTGGAAAGCAGCCTGCCTTTCTCCCTCCTGCCCATGCCCTGGTTGAAAAGCAGCCACTCTTTCCTCCCAATGTGACACTATTGTGGTGTCCAGAGGACCCCCCACCCTATGATAGAAGGGTGGTGCTCACTCCAGCCCTAGGGTGGGAAGGGAGGGTTTCTATGAATCTGGGAAAGGCAGTTGGTCAGCCCACAATGGGGAGTCTCGGCACCACGTCGGTGGGCAGCCTCTCCTTCAGGGAGAGGAGGGTGTCTTTGCAGGTTGGCCTCCAGACTGCCAGAACCCATGTCCCCATCATCTTCTCTGGACAACCCAGCCCCTGAAGATGGGTTTTGTCCCATATCCTGGATCTGGAAATTCAGGGAAGGCCCGTAGCGCCTGTGGTCCTGTATGGAGTGGGCAATGCTATACCCAAGGCCAGATAACATAGTTTGCTGGCACTACCATCTGGGGGCTGTTTGATGTGACCCCTTAGGGCTGGGGAGCCTGGGTGAATGCAGGTGCTCAGTTCCCGTCCCAGGGATGTTGTCTGGATGTGGGAAGAAAGGCTGCTGCCTATTTATCTTGTCCTCTGTCCGTGATGACTTCTTAAGAATAGGTTCATTGGTTTTAGGCCCTGAAGTAGTGAAGAGAGGGTCTTTCTGGGATAGAGCTAGTCATGAAGGGGTTAACTAGCTAGCCCCTCAGTTACTGCCAGCCACCCATTAGTCTGTAATCAGGCAGCTGCCAAGTGTCCCTGGGGGTGTACAGGCAGCCTAATGGGGCATTTGGGGGGGGGGGATTTTGGGGAGGGGTTTGTGAAACCTGTGTTTAAACTAACCATGCCCTTCAGAGCTTGTTTAGAGCTCACAGACCCCTGCCCTGCCCTCTGTGCCTGGCTTAAAGACCTCCAGCCATGGGGTTCTACACCTACCGAGTCATCTGCATGATGTGAAGCCCAGAGTCCAGCAAACTTGGCTGCAAACCCAGCTTCAAACCCAGCCTCTGCCACTTTCTGGCTGTGTGACATTCAGGACATCTCATCCCGTCTCTGAGACTCCTTAGTAAAACAGACCCACCTCCAGGTCTGCAGGGAGCAGTACATGAAATGGGGGATTTGGACTGTTTAGCACAGTGCCTGGAACTCAGGGGAGCTCAGTAGGTAACTGCTGAACACCCAAGTAACCTCTGTGCTAAGGACTTGAGGGACAGGCAGGGGAGAGCCAGGCTGAGGACCCGCGGGGACAAGGTCTCTTCCCTTGGGGCATGTGGACTCTGTGGGCCGTGCACTGTCTGCCTTAACTATTTTATCCTCCTCCCTCCTTGCTCATAGACACTCTGGTCTCTGGACGTTAATTGGATTTTACTCTATGGAACCCAGGGCTGACCTACTATTTTTCTGGGTTCCCCCTATCCATATCCAGGTGCTAAGCTTTATGGGGTCTGTCAGGGGTCTAGTTGATGCCTGTAGTTGCAACAGAATCTGGCCCTTTAAGGAGGGAAGAAAACAATTATCTGGCCTGGGCATTGCATCAGCTGGAGCCTGGAGGGTCCCTGGGGAGGGGGAGGGCAGGCTGGTGGTTGATTTCATTAGTGCCATGTGAGAACTCTCACCCGAGTATGCCCCACTCCCCAGCCGCAGCCTTCTCCCCTAGGCAGCAGCAGCAGGCCTGGTGCCTGCCCCCCACCCCACCCTGGGAGCACCGCCTTGGAGGACTCTGTCTGCACACTCCAAACCTTGTCATTGGGCCCAGGCGGAGCTAGGTATAGGGAAGAGTCTCTCACTGGCCTTTTGCTGACTTGGGGTGCAGGGTGAGCTTCCTGCCCAAGCATTTGGCTGACAGTGGGGATATCTCCCACTTTAGTATTTGGCTGACATGAGGGCATGTCTCCCCCTCTCCCCACCGCCTCTGGCATTTTGTTGACCCAGGGGAGGGGTGACTTCTACACTGGCCTCTGGCTGGCATGGTGTTTTGCTGACCTGGCAGGGGATCTGCACCACCTGGGGTGTGTGTGAATGGAGGACACAGGTTAGAAACAAGTGAGCTGTCTGGGTGTGGTGACTCATAGGGGCAGAGAGGACACTAGATACTCGGGCATCAGACAGCTGAGTTCAAATCCCACATCTTCCACTTCCAGGCTCTATTACCTCTTCAGGTAGGTGGCCTCAACTCCCATACCTCAGTCTCCTCTGTAAGACAGGAATAATTTATACCCCGTTGCCCTACCTGGAGGATGCTTGAAGGATTGATGTCGTAACTGGACGTTCACCATCCAACTCAGGGCTGGCAGGAGGAAACTGCACACTGAATAACGATTCCCTTCCCTTGCAAGGGTGCTTCACACCTGCAGCTGCAGATACCTGGACAAGAAAAGGAGTTGGGCAGGACTGGAGAGAAGGTCAGAGAGTGCAGTGCCCTCTTGCCTCTGTGGCAAGAGGTGTGTTCAGCCTCCCTGCACCTGATGTGCAGGAAGCTGTAGGAGCCAGGCAGCCCCTGCCCTCCAGGTGCTTACATTCCAGCTGGGAGAGGGTCCAGAGCAGTAATTACACTGTGTTCCAAGGGAGGAATTTAGGAGGCCAAGGGTGACGAGGAGTTGGGAGGCAAAGAAGAGAACAGTGTCTATGGCCTTGGTGAAAGTGAGAACAGGCCTGCTGTGATGGGGGAGGGCAGGGGCGGTAGAGAGAGGGGAAAGAGTGGGCAGCACAGCCAGGCCTGGTCTCCCTGGACTAGCAGGCTGCTAAAGACTTGCGAATCGTCCTGAGGCCAGTAGCAGCCCCTACAGGGTTTGAAGCAGGGGAGGCTGGGTCGAATTTCCAGAGTGTGCATCCTGGCCTGTGGCCCTCAGGTAATGCTTTCTCAGGGGTGACCTTTCGCCCTCTCTTAGCCCTTCTCTGTGCAGCAGCCCTGGTGCCCAGGGAACCAGTTGTTTGTGTGGCTCATCCCGGAGGGAGGGGCCACTCCCAGTCTCTACTGCTCTCTCTCTCTCTGGGCTGCTGCCTTGTTGACGAAGCTGGTCCCTTGGGGCCAAGTTCTCCCAACCTCCCTGGGGAGCCAGAGGACATAAGGCAGGTCTTTGGCACCAGGCTGGCCTGTGCTCACCTCCCAGCTCTGCATTCAGGAGGTGGGTAAGCTCTGGCAGGTCACACCCTGTCTTGGAACTTCACCATCCTCAATTATATAAAACAGGGTTGATGTTTTTTTTCTCTATGGGAAGGATAAAATGGAGTTCCAGATGGAAATCAGAAAACCCTATCTGCCCGTCAGGTGGCTTGTTTACTCTATCGCATACCTGCTCATATCGTTGTATTGACACCTGTCCTGGGCCAGGCCAAGGCTCTGGTCCAGCCTGGGGTGGGGGCAGGGCTGGTGGCTCGGGTGTTTGGTTGCAAGGACCCCGTGTTTAGAAGGGTCCCACACCTGGCCCGAGGTCTTGCTGTCAGCATCTTGGTGTTCTTAATCAATTTGAAATAATTCTTAAAAAAAAAGGAGCTCCGCATTTGACCCAGCACTGGGCCCTGCCTATTGTCCAGCCCCATGAACTGGCTCAGGCTAGGAAGAGGCAGGGAGAGACAGGTCTGCAAATACTTCCCAAGTGGGGGAGGCTTAAGGTGGAGGGCATGACTAACTGGCCGGAGGTGGGTGGGATGTTAATAATAGTAACATTTATTTAGTGCGTACTGTGTGCTAGGTTCTCTGCTAAGCACTTCACAAGCTCATCCTCAAATAGGCCTATGAGGTAGGTACTAAAGTAATTCCCATTGTATAAACGAGGAAAGTGTGGTTCAGTTTCTTGGCCAAGTCACATAGCTATCAAGTGGCAAAGCTGGGATTCAAACCCAGGTTGCCCAGCTGCAGAGCACATGCTGAGACCAGGGATGCCTCCACTAGGAAGGGCACCCTGAGCTGGTCTGAGGGTAACTTGGAGTTTCTGAGGAGCAGGAGGAGGCGGAGGAGGAAGGTGTCATGGGGAAGCGGGGGCTGGGGGGGGGGGTCCTTCCATCTGGCAGTGCAGTGCAGTGAGGCTCCGCCAGGGGAGGTGGATCCTAAGCCTCAGCCTGAGAAAAGTAACCTTTGCTTTTCACAGTTCTGCTCACTCCTGCCTCCAGGCCCTAGTGCTAACAAGATTCCTCAGAGCTGCCCAGCCCTTCTTTGTGGCCCCCAAGCCTTCCCCACTCCCTTGATCTCAGTTACTCCCTCCGTCTTACCTCTTCTGGGCTCAAGCCCGCAGCCTCCTTGCTTCTCAGACCACATTGACTCACGATCAGCCTCCGTCCAAATCCCCAGCTCTGCATGCCGGCACCTGCTCTGCCGCCAGTGTCCCCAGCTCATCTCTGCCACCACCCACCCACTTGCTCAAGCTGGAAAGCTGGAAGTTCTCCTGGACACCTCCCACTCCTTCACCCCCACGTTCCATAGCCAGTCCTCAGCAGGTCCTGTTAGTGGTCCCTGAATCTCTCCAGCCCACCGCGACCTCCAGGCCGCCCCACCGACCACCCAGCACCCGACCACCCCACCACCTGACCACAGCACCAGCCTCAACTGGTCTTCTCTACTTTCCCTTCACGCCCCATTCCTTTCCTTTTTTACACTGTAGCCAGAGTGATCTTCTAAAGAGAGACATTGGATGGTGCCGTTTCTCTGCTTAAGATCCTCCCCAGACTTCTTGGAATAAAAGTCGACTCTGACGTGGTCTAGCAGGCTCTGTGGGATCTGCTCCTCGCCTACCTTTTGGTATCATCTTCTTTCTCAGCTGCAGGACTTGAAGGCAGGTTGTTCCCTGCCCTGGAATGTGCTCCTCCTCCTGATTCCCCATGAACTCCCTCTTAGCCTTCAGATAAACACCAGCTCAAGCATCCTTTCCACAGAGAAGCCTGTAGACCAGAAACTAACCACCACCCATCACCCTAGGACCTTGTGCTTCCTGAGGCCCATCACATGCAAATTGCTTTCTCCTCATTCATCTTTCTGGCCAGACTGAACTCTGTGAGGTCAGGGAAGCTGTTTTGCTTAGCCCCAGCACATAGTAGGTACACAGCAAGTTGTTCACTGAAAGGAAGGAATAGATGAGCCACTGCTGCAGCATCCTAATTGGTCCTCCTGCCTCCAGTGTGCCTTCTCCGGTCCTTTCCCTGTACAGCCTGGGGCGATCTTTCTAAAACACAGAACTGACCCTGTCACCCCCTGCTACTTAAAATACTTCAATAGCTCCCCACTGCCAACAGGAAAAGGCCTCAGCTTCTTAGCATGATATTCAAAGCCCTTTGTGCTCTGCGCCTGATTGCCTGTCAGCCTGTCCCCCCTGCTCCCCACCGCACTTTGAACTGGTAGCAGTCCCTCTGGCGCAGCAGGCTTTGTGTCTCTGCGCCTCTGCACTTGCTGTTCCCTCTGCCTGTAATGCCTCCCCACCCCTGCTTTGTCTTCCCGGTGAATGTCCTTCATTCTTTAAAACCAGCTCAGCTGCCTCCTTTACTGAGAAGCCTCTGCACAGCCCTCACAGCTCTCTGGACAGCTAGCCCACCCTCCCTCGGCCACATTCTTAGGGAGTTTATGTCGCTTCCCCCTTGTCTGCCATTAAACTGCTGGTCCAGTGCAGGCACAGTGAGGATATTTCTTCAGGATTGTTCATTTTTGAGCCTCCAGCTCCCAGCTTCTCCCCTGTCCTAATTAGGTCTTTGCTTGTATACAGAAGCCTGCTCAAGCCAGCTTCAATAATAAAGGGTTTATTATGAGGACACAAGGGATTCCTGGGAACTGAGGGCCAGAAAACTGTTAGCCTTTGGGAGGCGGGACCTGGACGGCCAGGAGAAATCGAAGCAGAAGTTCTCCGTGCCTTGCTGGCTGCCTTCGCCCTTCGGTCTCCACAGAATGGGTTTCTGTGCTTTTCCCGACACTGAGCCTCCTGTAGTGCCTGCACTGTGTCCCTTTGTTCCAGCCACATTCAGAGATAAACGAAGGGGCTGGCAGATTCCACCCAAAGTCTCAGGAGAGGAATTGATTGGCTCTAAGTGGCCCTGATACCCATCCTGGTCCAATCAGCTGAAGCCTGCTGGGACGATCACATGCAGATGTGGCTCTTGACCCCCTCAGGGAAAGGTGGGGGGGGTGTCTTTGGTATCTGGACAAGTACTTGAAAAGACATCTGCTAGAATATAGAGTACTGGGGTGGGCCTAGCCCCCAGCCTTCCACTGGGATAGCACCTGGCATTGTGACTTCAAGGAGGTTTTTTTCCTGGGGCAGCAGCACCCAGGTTCTGCCGAAACCTATCAAATGTCATTCAGAAGCCTGAGCAGAGAGAGAGGAAGAGACCCTGAATTTTCTCACCTCCCTTAGGCAGAGTGAGAGAGGGAAGAAGGAGGCATGAGCTGTGAGGACCACACTCCCTACCAAATTCTTATTCCTCCTCTAAGACAGTGCAGAGAGGAAACATGCCAGGCCTTCCCCAATCAGTCCCTTTTTGCTCACACTGATCCTGTTCCTTGTACTTCCCTAATAATAAATGTTTTTTGAGCACTTATTCTGTGCCAGACACTATGTACATACATTATTTTGCTCAATCCTCACGCCCTGTAAGACAGGTTCTAATATTAGCCCCATTTCACAGACAAGGAAACTGAGGTTTAGAGAGGTGTCATAGCTTAGGGACACACCCAGTAAAAGTTCCAGAGTAAAAGCTCTTAACCTCAGCTACTTACTCATTTGTCTGTTTGCTTTTGGGATGGAGAAGGTCTCACAGGCAGATTCCTCCCTCTGCTTCCCGCTGCCCAGCATGGGCCCGGCCCAGGACACCGACTAGGATGGATGCAGGTAGAACAGAAAAGGCATCAGAGAAGGTAGAACAGAAAAGGTAGCACAGAAAAGGGAGCTATAGATCTCCTGTGGACCATCCCCATATCAATGTGCCCCTCTGGAACAGTCTCTTCCCTTTCAGAGACTCCCTTTTCTCATTCAGAAATGGGAATCATAATTCCTGCTCTGAGGCTTGTCTTCGATGTTGGGTATAAGGACAATCTGTAAATAGCAAAGAAGTGAGCAATTTCTAAGGATTGCCATTTACAGAATGGACTGTGGCAATGGGTGCCAGCTGGCCTCTGTGCCCAAGCTCCCTTGGGAGGAAGGCAAGCCTTGAGCCTCCCGACCTGTAGGGTGGCACCCTCAGTGGGATACAAGGTGGCTGTCAGTGGCTCATGGACCTGCCACTCATAGCTTTGGCTCATATAGTAGGAAAGTGAGTTTCTTTTCAACCAAGTTTGTCCCAGGAAGAAAGCATCAGTGTAGTGCTAGTGTGTCTTTAGCAACTTCCTGACACTTGCCAAGAGATCTTGGTTGGCAGCTCCACGTAGCTATGATTTAATAATACAGATGTACCTCAGAGAGACTGTGGGTTCGGTTCCGGATTCCTCAGTAAAGCTAACATCAACAATCATTTTTTTGTTTCTCACTTGCCTATCAAAGTTATGTTGATTCTAAACTGTGGCATATTAAGTGTGTGATAGCATTATGTCTTTAAAACAATGTTCATACCTAATTAAAAAAACACTTTGTTGCTAAAAAAAAAAAAATGCTACCCAATGATCTCCGCCTTCGGTGATTCGTGATCTTTTGGTCTTTGTCACAGTTTTAAAATCTGTCTTCATTTTGTAAAAGCCACAATATGTGACACAGTAAAGCAGAGCGCATACAGTGAGCCGTGCCTGCACAGCTTCATGTACGCTGTGTTTATTTTACCGTGATACTGGCTTTCCATTTATAGTAGTAACACAAAGTTTACGTTTGAAATAAATGGATTTAAGTGAAAAGTGTCAATTTAAACAAAATAAATAATGAGCAGTATAGGAATATGGGGATCTGGCAGAAATCTTTGAGGGGCCACAATGTGTTGTGTGGCTCCTGCAACATTTGGAGGTGGCGCAGAGACATCAGAAATGTGGACCGTTGGCCTTCCACCTACCTGGAAAATGTGGGGGGTCTCTCCCTGCTGTGCTGGCCTCTCCCCTGTCCTCACCTTGTACCCTGGCTGGGGTTTCTTTCAGAGAATCCTGCCGCAGTTGGCCTACAGACTGGAGAATGTGTGCTGCTGCCCCCCAGCCTGCTTGAGAGACTTGGAATTGGGGAGTCTGGATGGGGGTGGGATGATGCCCTGTTGGGACTTGGGAGCTCCTGGGGAGCAGGGGCTGCAGACTCCATAGTTTTAGTGCTCCCTGTGTATAACATGGCTCTCGGGAGTGCCAAGGCTGTGTGAGCTCAGGTGAGGGCAAGGCTTTCCTTGGAGCTCATGCCCTAGAGCGCGTGGCCCAGGGGCGGTGAGGCAGCGAGACTTCAAAGCCTCCCCCTGCTTCTTCTTTTCTTACCTTTTTGTGCAATTGACTGCCTGCTCTGGGATTTGGCTTGGACCCTAGAAGACTTCAGAGGACACATGGATTTATTCACGGGTGTAAGGCTGGGGCCAGACAGGAGGGACGGAAATCCTGCCTACCCCCTCTGAGTCCCACATCCACATGGGAGGGTAGGTTCTGGGCTCTGGGAGGCTGGGGGAGCTAAGTAGTGTGGAGTGTGTGCTTATGTATCCATGTCAAATGTCTGAGGGTCTCTGTGCAGGTATAGTGTGTATGTGTGTGTGTGTGTGTGTGTGTATGACAGTTTAAGTTTGTATTACATGTGCATATGATGTGCATGTGTTGTGAACATGGCTGAGTGATATGTCTGAGGGTCTCTGTGAAAGAGTGAGTATGTGTGCACAATGTGTGATAAGTGTGTCTGCTGGAAAGAAACTTCATGTGACATACCCGGCGTTCTCTGTGAGGGAGTGTTGTGCAATGTGTGAGTGTGTGCATGTGTGGCAGGGTGTCTTGGGTGTGTGTGCTGTGCATGTGTGTGGTGCATGAGCATGTGCGTGTGTGTGACTGCATGGACATGTTATGTGGATCCGTGAGACACAGTGTATGTGCGCGCTGGGTGTATGCTGGGGGTCTGGGTAGCTTGCCCGGGTGTGGGGTGTGCCTGTTGTTTTGTGTAAAGCACGTGTCTGATTAGGTGGTGTGTCTGAGTGGCCATGTGAAGGTGTGTGGCCTGCACGCAGGTCTTTGTGCCTGGGAAAGGCTCGGGCCAAGGCGGCACAGGGGGGTGCTGGTAATGCATTCAATCTGAGAGCGGTCTCCGTCTGGGATGGGCCGCGGGTGTGCTGGGTTCCCGAGGAGGAGGGTCCCCAGGACTGCGGCAGGCTGGCGCAGGCGGCGCCTTCCGGCTTGGCGCAGGCTGGTAACCAGAGCCCCTTCCCCCCATGAAATATTGATCGGCCTGGTGGGCAGGGAGCGGGCGCTGCTGGCCGCTGTCCGTGGTGCTGCTGCGTCTCTCCCGGCGGGGGCGTCTGCGCTCCGGCTGGGGCAGGGCGGGAGGGGGTGGCGATTTCTGCATCCACTCACACCCTTAGTGGGGCCCCTGCATCCGAGGATGAGCTTGCCTGTCCCACTGCCTGTCTGCCAGCACCCCCACCCCCCACTCCAGCTGGGAAGGGGTAACAGGTCAAATGAGTATTTCGTTGGGATCCAGAGGTCCCTGGGTCAGGGTGACTAACCATCTGTGTTTACCTTGGGACCGTCCTAATTTATACCTGGCTCCCTGGTGTAGTTGTTGGTAGTGTCACTGCTCACTCTCAAAAGTGTCACGGGTGTATGATAAATGACGTGCTTACCAGCAAGAAGGCTTTGCTCCAAAGACCACTTCCCTGGGGGTTCTATAACCCTGTGGGTGTGCAAGTGCAAGTGTGTGGGGGTGGAGGACTTGTGGGAACTGGTTTAGGGCTGAGCTGGAGTAAGTGCTTGGGAGCCTGGGACCCTTGGGGTCCTGACACAGCCCAGACCCACCCAGGGATCCAGCCCTCTTCTCCATCCAACCAGTTCTGCTATCTATTCAGGCTGTGCTCTTATTTTGGGCTAGGCAGGCCTCTCCGTGGTCAGGGAGGGGTAAGGCCTCCAGACTGGTCATCTGTGTACTCCTGACATCTCTGAGTTCTGCTTTCTCACCACTGATTCTCCCTCCTTCACTGAGTTCCATTTCCTCCTATCCCTAACCTCGGCCCTCTCACCCTTTCCTCATCCCTGTACTCTGCCCTGGCCCTATCCCACTTTTGCCTCTGGTGAACACACCCAAACCCACTCACACTGCTCTCCTGAATTCCAGTGCTCTGCTCTCCTGGCCAATGCCAACATGTGGGAGTTGCGGTATAATCTCAGACTCATCACATCTAAAATGGGGATCCAGGGCCTCCCTGGTGGCGCAGTGGTTGGGCGTTGGGTTGCGAGGATGCCCGCGGCCTCTGCGGCGCCGGTTCGGTCCCCGGCTGCTCCCCGGCCACCGGAGGAGGGTCCCACATGGCACGCAGACCTCTCCTGCCGCCCGCTGCTCCCCTCAGCAGTGTCCTTCGGTCCTTCTGCCTGCTCTGCTCCCCGCTCTGGCTCTGGTGAATTCTCTCACCCTCCCGCGCTTCTGACTGTACACAGTGCTTATATAAATAAATAAAAATAAAAAATAATAAAAAAAAGAACCCTGCTTTTAAAAAAAAAAAAATAAAATAAAATGGGGATCCAGTTCCCTTCAGCCAACTGTTTCTCTGGGACCTCAAACTCTGATGGCACCTCTCAGCCCCCAACCTTCCTGTAAACCACCCTGGCTTCTGCTTTTTTCCTCTCACCAACTGTGTCCCACTACTAACTCTAAGCAGCTCCTGAGCCCTCCCGTGACTCCTGACCACCCCTTCCCTCTCCCCTGCCCTCCTCTCTGGAGCAGTGCGGTCTTTCTCACCTGCCCCCTGACTGCTCTTCCTGCTGTCAAGCTTTCTTCTGATTCTGCACTTAGTGTCAGATTGATCTCTGTAAAACATTACATCTAAGTCACGTCACATTTCACTCCCTACAGGATTAAAGCCAAGTGTTTTAGCTCTGCAGTCAGCCCTTCAATGGCTATTCCCAAACAACCTCTCCAGCCCTCTCCTCCACCACTTACTCACCTTGCTCTGAACAGCATGTCTTCTTTCTGAGCCATCCCAGGTGGATCCACCTCTCTCCTGCCATTCTGTCTCTCCAAATCTCACCTGTCTTCTGAGGTGCTCTGCAGCACCCTTCCCCGCAATGCCTTCTCTGGTCTTCCTGGCCTCGAGTGCTCATTCCTGCTGTAGAACAGCCAGAGCCTTTTCTGTTCACCCCTCAACACACTGGGTGGTCCGCAGCAGGGGTATCTCCTGGGAGATGTTAGAAATGCAGATTCTCAGGCCCCACTTGCAAGCCATGGAATCAGAACTCACATTTCTTTTTTTTTTTTAAGATTTAATTTTTTATGCATACAAGAACTGGGGTACAGGCCAGAGGCGTGGGGGTGGGAGGATCCAACAGAGACAGAGTGGGGAACAGAACAAGCAGATTGACTGAAATACACTGCTGAGGGGAGCAGTGGGCGAGTCAGGAGAGGTCTGCTGCGCTATGTGGGTTACTCCCTGGCCGGGGATCGAACTCGGGCTGCGGTGGCTGTGGATTGCTTCATAGGTTGCGTCTTAACCCCTTGCCCCACCAGGGAGGCCCAGAACTCACATTTCAATAAGATATCTAGGTGGCGTGTGTGCACATTCTGAGAAGCACTGGACACTACATTCATTGAGGGCAGGATCTTGCTTCTGTTTGTGCGACCTTTGGCTCAGACTGGAATTTTCAAGCTCCAGGTCTAACAGCCCCATCAAGTGGCAGGTGCTGCATCTAGCCAGATTCCAGGCACTATGAGAGCAGTAGCAATGGCCGGGGAGGTCATGTCCCTCCCGCCTGCAGTCATGCCCCTCAAGGTTCCAGAACTCAAGCTCTGTACACCTGACTCTGGAAAGCACTCTTGTGACATGAGGCAGAACTGATCAATAAAAAGGTAGTTACCCCAGCATGAAACAGAACTTTTCCCTTTTCACTAAATACCTTTGGTGAGAATATCTGTTTGCTGTATGTTATGAAAAGAAAAAATATTTAAAATTTTATCTTTCTGATAACATTAAAACAGTTTCTAAAGTGCTTAATTTTAGAAAACACAGCAGGTCACTTGAAGAAAATAAAAATGACTCACAATTCTACTATCCAGCTATAAATAGTTAAGTTTAATGTTTATTTAAATTGTCATTTATTTATACAACAAATATTTACAGAGCCTACCCCTACTATATGCCAGACCTGTGCCAGGCACTGAGGATTCAGTGTGAAGAAGGATGACATGGTTCCTATTTTTAAGCAGCTCACAGTCAGGGGGTGGGGTGTGGGAGACAGGCACTGAACAACTTAGGAATGACAGTGTATTAGTTTCCCAGGGTAGCTGTAACAAAGTACCACGAGCTAGGTTAATTTAAAAAAAAGAAGAAATTTATTGTATCAGGTTCTGGAGGCTAGAAGTCTGAGAGCAAGGTTCTGGCAGGTCGGTTCCTTTTGAGAGAGCCTGTTCCATGACCCTCTTCTAGCTCCTGGTGGCAGCCGGCCATCCTGGGCGTTCCTTGGCCTGTCGCTGCATCTTTCCAGTCTCTACCTCTGCTGTCACATGGCCTTTTCCCTGTGTGTCCCTATCTTCACATGGCCATCTTCTTCCAAGGACACCAGTCCTGTTAGGACCCATCCGACTCTAGTACCACCTCAACTCACCTGCAATGACCCTGTGGCCTAACAAGGTCATATTCTGAGGTGCCATGGGTTAGAACCTCAACATATCTTTTTTTTTAAAAGATTCTTTTTGTTTTTTAAAGATTTATTAATTTATTTATACAAGCACTGAGTACAGTCAGAAGCGCGGGAGGGTGAGAGAATTCACCAGAGCCAGAGCGGGGAGCAGAGCAGGCAGAAGGACTGAAGTACACTGCTGAGGGGAGCAGCGGGCGGCAGGAGAGGTCTGCGCGCCATGTGGGACCCTCCTCCGGTGGCCGAAGAGCAGCCGGGGATCGAACTGGCACTGCAGAGGCTGCGGGGAGCTTCGCAACCCAGCGCTCAACCGCTGCGCCACCGGGGAGGCCCCCTCAACATATCTTTTGGGGTGAACACAGCTCAACCTGTAAGTGGCAGGGACAGTGCAGAGTCAGGGGGAGCACACAGGGTGGGGTGGGGAGCTAACCTCATCTGAGAAGACTCTCCTAGGAAATCACATTCAAGCTGGTACTGAGCAATGAGTTGGGATTCCCCAGGCAAAGGTGCCTCAGAAGAGGACGTGGGGAAGGGCTGCGGAAGAGCATTCCAGGCAGATGAAGTGGTGTTTGGAGGAGTGAAGAGAAGGCAAGTGCACTGGGCACATGCACAGGATGGGGGGTCACTTGACTGAGGGCCTTGGTGGGGGGTTACTTTCTCCGGAGGAGAGGGAGAGCTAAGGGAGGCCGTCACGCAGGAGTGATTCATTCTGCTTTGTGAGCTGTCTCCTCTCAAAACTGAGCAGACTGAAAGCTGCGTTGCTCTTCCGTGTCCCCAGTTCTGAGGGAGGATGCATGGCAGTGTCCTCAGGAGCCCCCCGGCTGAGAGAGGACACACGATGGCCCCATCCAAGGAAGCAAGGCATGGCCGTGCTCCCCGCGGCCTCGAGTCCAAGTGTGAGGACAAGCCCCGCCCTCAGAGCCTTGCTCTGACAGCAGACAGGGCTCACCCAGCTCCAGCTCACCCTTACTCTTGGGTGGCCCAAGTCCTTAGAGTCCGGGGGACTCAGATTGGAGCCAGCCACCCCACTCCCTTCCCTGCACTGAGCACTGCCTCCGGGGAAATGCATGACCTTCGTGTGTCCCTGAGACCAGAGGCCCTGATGCCGGGGAGACTAGGTTTGCAGGGGCCACATCCCAGCATCCTGCTCCCCTCAAGGGATGTCTGGCTGTTGCTTTCCTGTGCCGGACCTGGCCTGTCTGGGGCTCAGCCCAGCCCTTACCACGCGCTCAGAGGCGAGGCCTGTCTGACTCTGTGCCGGGAACGTGAGCCCCCTGCCCAAAGCTGCCTGTCCCCCCTCGCCCGGGCTGGGTGGAGAAGTGGGTCAGCTCCGTAGTCATGGTGACAGCGGCTGCTCCCTGCCAGCTTCTCGTCTCACCACAAACCTCACCGATGCGCTCCTTTGTCCAGCCTGCGGGGATGGGGGCCGGGAGGGTGAGATCGGGGGCTGGAGTGTGTTTGAGTGTGTGTGTGCATGCGCACGTGTGTGTGCGCGCGTGTGTTCAAGCACACCCAAGTGCCTGCACAGAGCTGGTGTGTGTCCCCGAGCACAGGGAACCCACAGATGCGGGTAAGATTCTGTCCACCTGTCCACTTCCTGGCCCTCTGAAGGGATGGGGCTCTTCCTGCCTCTCTGGGTCAGGAAAGGGCCGGCGGAGGGGGGGGGTGTGGGGTTGGGGGAGAGAGAGAGAGAGAGAGTGTGTGTGCAAGTGCCTGTGCACAGGTTGAGTGTGTGAATGCCTGTGGCTATCAGTACAGCTTCTGTGTGCTTTGTGTGGATGAGCATCTGGGGGGTACGTGTACCTCCAGGCACATGTCTTTAGTGGTGTATCATCTGGTGGGTCTGTATGTTTGTGATGACAGTGGCAACTCTGTAATTCTGTATCCTTTGTCTCTTCCCTTGTATGTATAATGTTCATCTGAGCCAGGTTTGGGGAGATAAAGGTGGCATGAGCGGGAGAGGAGCAGGAGAGGAGCAGGCATAGTGCTCCCACTTGGGCTGGGTGTGCTCCGGGCCCTGCCTACCTCCCTTGCCGCGTACCCGCCCTGGAACCCACTCATTTCTCCTTTACTGGAAAAAGGAAAGGTAGAGGCAAGAGGACCTTCCCCTATCCCGTGATGCAGGCTTTGGCCTCTCCCATGGCACAGATTGGCATCAACAATGTGGCAGGCAGCTCTGGCACTGGATGGGGGTAGGAGCAGGGGTCTCAAAGGCCAGACCCAGCATCCAGAGTGGGGCCAGGAGCTGAGAGGCTGACAGGACATAGCACAGCCTCACATGCCAGCTCCCTTCCCCACTGAGAGGTGCAGGGACCCAGAGTCACTTACCTGGCTCAGTCCGAAGCCGCAGGGCTAGAGCGGGAGGTGACGCTGTGGAGCCGGAGCCCACCTGAGAAGTGCCTGTACCTGGTGTGTGAGCCGCCCACTAAGCACTAACACCTATGCGGTCCTTGCTCCTTTCCAAAGTAAAGGGGCAGAATGCGTAGTAGTAATTGTCCAGAATGGCACCCAGCTGTGTGCATTTAGCACGGATATGCTTAATACATACACATTCTTTTGTAATAGTTCATCTCGGAACCCTAAGGCAGGCATTGTTATCCCACTTTAGAGATGAGGAGTGGTAGACTCAGGGTGCGGGAGGGGCTTGTGAAAGAAATTGTTCTGCATCATGAGGCTCGTAAGTGGCAGATCTAGGTGTTGAGCCAAGACTGTCTACCTCCAAAATCCGTGCTGCTAATCATTGTGCTTTCCTGCCCCTTGTTTTCTCAACTGGAGAGTCAGGCTGGATTCAGGTAGCAGATAGAAGATTTTATGGAAGAGGAGACAGGTTCAGAGATACTTGGGGTCCCATGCAGGGAGTGGAGCCAGGGGTGTCCCCCTGCTGTTCTCCTGGCTGCTGGGCATGTCACTGTTGTGTCTGGAGAGGGACACAGACCCTTTTAATCAGGGGAAGGATAGAGGAAGAACAGGATCTAGAGCTCCTTAGCAACTGGACCCGGGTAAGTCCCTTGTGTGAAAACTCTTAAAGTTGTGAGTCAGGCTTCAGCACTAACAGTTTGACATCAAGGATCCTACACGCTGATTAGGGGGCCCAGGAGTTAGGACAGTTGGACACAGGAGGAAACAAATAATTCTAAAAAATTATTCCATGAGCTTCTGGGAGTTGTGAGGACAGATGTCTTCACTAGCTCTTCTCAGCCTGCCTCTTTCCTTCCAGACTCTTATCACATCACCTCCTCCTGGCAGCTACCCTGATTGCCTTCACCTCCATTCTTGAAAACTGGGATCTCAGCAGAAGGTGACTGACACCTTGAGTAAGTGCCCTCGTGGCCTGCTGCTAAGAGGGGCAAGCCCCCTGGGATGCGGAACACCACACTCAGATTCATCAGTTCGGTGAGTTTGGGTTTTTTTGAGGTGAGACATGGGGAGTTTTCTTGAGGTGAGACAGGTGTTGTGGGACCTGGAAGTTAGATTTGGGTTGGAACTTGGGTTTGTCACCATCTTTCTATGTGACCCCAGGTGTCTCTTGCCCATTCTGGACCTTGATTTCCTACTCTGCAAAATCAAAGACTCAGGCTGGAATAGGGACACAAGTTGGTTTTAACTCTGTTTTTGTTTTATTGCATTTTAAAATGATGGGTTTATTAGGAAAAGGAGAAAGAAAAAGAGAAGCACCTGCATAGTCACAGGTGGGCAGGAGAGCGGCCTGGTTTTAACTCTTGAGCTGGCTCTCATCCGTTAGTGCTGGGGCAGCACGTGGAGGAGAATTCTGAGGTTAGATCTGCCTTCAGTGGGAAAGATGGACAGACTGGTGATGTCTGCTGTGGGTGGTGGCTGGAAGAGGTCATTTGCCATCCCTTCCAGCCTAGCAGTTCTTACTGTGTGACAGAAACCTTGTTTTTTCCAGTTGAAAAGCAGTTAGGCTCATCTTGGCCTCACGCACTCTCATAAAAGGGTCCTCATCTGGTGAAACCCCTGGCCAACGGCACCAAGGAGGCCCAGATAGGCCCTGGACCAGACTCCTGCTGCTCTCATGACTCAGGAGGTTTGGCAGGCCCTTAGGATATTAGCCCCAGAATGCAAGCCAAACATTGAGGGCTACAAGAAAGCACGAGGCTTATCCATGGGAAGCTTGGAAGGTGGGGTTGTGGCGGGGCGGGAGCCCTCCATCCCTCGTGAGGGGTGTCTGCAGGGAGAACTTCAGAGCGAGGGGCCTGAACCAGCGAGATCAGGCAGGTTTCCTTCCTTGGGGTGCCATGAACTAGGCTGGGAAAGAGTCCTGTTTGGAGGCAAGGAATTATTGAAATGACTTTCGTGCAAAGGATGTGGCTCGTGTAGCACTGTTTTAGAACAACCAGCGTGTGAGGTGCTGTGTTCTGTGTCCTGCTGCCCCTCGCCCCTCTGTCCCTGTCTCTGCCGGATGCTCTCTTCCGTGCCCGTGGGCTGCTGGCTCGGTGGTTGCTGGACTGCCCTCCTCTTAGCGGCAGGTGGTCAACTCTGTCTTGCTGTCTCATCCTCGGGCTAGACTGGCCACCAGAGAAGCAGCTAGAACCCCCAGTCTGAGTCTGATGCTGCAGTATGTGCTTACAGTCCAATCGCCCAGTTCACAGGACATTTCCCAGTCACCTCATCTGACCCCTTTGTTTCACACAGACATGAGGAGACCAGGGCCCAGAGGCGGTGACACGAGCCATCTGCACGGTCAGAGGTGGAGCGTGGCTCCGGCACACAGCCCTGGATTTCAGACGATCTGCTTGTCAGGCTCCCTTCATTATTCATGAGGAAACATGAGCCCCTGGGTTGCCAGGGTCAGGAATTTTGTCCCTTACCCTGTTCCCATCTACTCACCCCTGGGAGTGGTGTTTTAGAGCTTCCTGTAGGTTGCACTGGGAAAGCAGCTTCTCCAGCTGTGCTCTCTGGTCTGCACTGCCCCTGAGATATTCACACCAGTTGCAGGAACCTGGTAGGGGGGAGGGGGAGCGGTTAGTCTCCTTGCCCTTTTCTGTTTTCTCAAAGAGCCCAGAGACCCAGGGCAGTAGGGATGGGCCTGAGCAGCAGGGATGTGCCCTCCTCCAGCTGAGCTCTGGGTTGAAGGAGTTGGAGCTGCTGAGCGTCTGTCTCTTTGTGGAAACAGGATGTGGGTTTGAGTCCACTTGCCACTTCTTTTTTTTTTTTTTAAAGATTTATTTATTTATACAAGAACCGGGGTACAGGCCAGATGTGCGGGAGGGTGAGAGGATTCAACAGAGACAGAACAGGGAACAGAACAGGCAGACTGACAAAATACATTGCTGAGGGGAGCAGCGGGCAAGACAGGAGAGGTCTGCTCGCCATGTGGGTTCCTCTGAGGCCAATGGGAATTGAACCGGCACTGCAGAGGCTGCAGACAGCTTCACAGTGCTGTGCTCAACCGCCTGCACCACCAGGGAGGTCCTCCACTTGCCACTTCTTAACTGAGTGGTATGGGCAAGGCCTTTGATTCTCTGAGACTCAATTTTCTCATCTGCCAGACAGAGACATTTATACATGTAACAGAAATATTTTGAAGAGTAAATTAGGCTTATATAGTAGCTGATTCAGAGTAAGATGAGCCCTGTCCCACCATTCACCAAAACACCAGGCAGATACCCCCCAAAACTACACAAACTGGCACTGGAGGTGGAAACTAAAGAGACGAGATCATCACAGGCCCAAGTCCAGGGGGACTTTCCATTAGCTACAAGGTTGATGGGGGATGGATGGAGAAATATAATCCGGGGCTCTGCACACGTCACAGGGTGAGCAAGAACAGTCCAGACAGCCACAGAGAAGGCAAAACACAGCTTTGACTCATCCCCACTGCCAGCCATAATTTGCTAGGCTGGCAGGAGCCACGCTGACCTGGAGACAAGGCAACCAGCCACTAAACTGCCCGCGACCGTCCTCCTCGTGAGCTGAGCTGGCATGGGGCCTTCCCTTTTGCCACCCCTGTTTTTCTTCCCTTTCTGAGTCCTCTTGCAAAGTCGGATTCCCCAGGTCCCAGCAAAGTGCCCTGTGCCCTGGGATGGGATGTGCACTGTGGGCCGGGACAGAGCCAGGCTGAACCGGCTGGGTGCACTACCTGCTGGGGCAGCAATCTTTCCTGTAAAGGCCGAGCAGAGATGGGCTGCAGTGCTGAGCCTTGGGCCAAGTCTGGAGGCCGACAGCAGGGGGCCCGCCTGGTACAAGCCACAGCCGAAGATGCCGCTGTCTCGCTCCTCAAGAGTGGCTTCCGGCACCCTCTGTCCTCTTCCCTAGACTCATTGGAAGGATCATTAAATATTAATTGCATAATTAGTTATTTACTGTCTCCCTCTCCTCCTGGAGTGGAGGCTTTGGGAGGGCAGGACCAAGCTGGCCCAGCTCACTGCCATATCCTTGGTTTTCAGCATAGACCTTGGAATTTTAAGGGCTTAAATGTTTGTTGATTGCTGCTTTGAAAGGAATTTGACAATCAATATTATTCCAAGAATCAAAAAAAAAATGTTTATGCCCTCAATATCAGGTAGGATACTCTTGGGTGTAACAAAACTCTGATTCAGACTGGCTTAAGGAATGGAAAACACATTATCTCACGTAGCTGGAAGACCAGAAAAAGGCAGGCTCCAGCTGTGGCCTGAGGTTCTTTCTGTGTCTGGGTTGTACAGCCCTCAGCAACACTGGCTTCCTCTTAGGGCTGGGCCCTCTCTTGGGGAGGGTAGTGAGGGAAAGCGGGGGGTGAGGGGGGGGTGGAGAAAGAGAGAGAGAGCGAGAGGAACACCAAAGACAGAGAGACTATCTCTTTTGTAAGCGTGGAATCCAGATCTTCCCCTTAAGTAGAATCAGGCCACCTCAGTCACATGCCCACCAGTAGCAAGGTGAATGCCCCTCACCAACTAGCTTAAACCACTCCAGATCTGCCTCTAAAACAAGGGCTGGGGTGCTACCTGGATGAAACCACTGCTCTGCCAGAAAGCAGGAAGGGAGAATGGATGTTGGGGAAGCCACCAAAAGTGTCCATACCCCCTGGCTCACTCCCTCCATTTCTGGGAATTGTGAGGAAATAAACAGATAAGATCAATGTAGAAACATGGTTATTGCAATGTTGTTTAAATGACAGAAGACAGAGAAGCAGAGTCAGAGGGAGAGAGAAAAAAGTTAGACCTGATCTAAGAAGTAATGGTATTGAAATATTTAAGTCAATTATGCTACCTGCATGCAAGGGACTATTAGGGTGGCATTAAAACATTTATACAAAGTGTTGATTACATCGGGAAATGCTTGTAATAAATTAAATGAAAAAATACTAGGATGTGAAATTGTATTTGCAGTATGACTTCAATTATTTTTTTACGTGCACAGCAAAGAGACGGGGAAGAAATAGTTTAAAATGTCTATAGAGGCCGCCTCTCAGTGGTGTGATTAGGGTGATTTTTGCTGGCTTCTCTATGTTTTCAAGCACGACTTCTTGCACAGCTGAGTGGGCTGGAGCCAGTTTTTTTCCCTGCCTGTTCTCATTATTGGCTGTGAAAATAGCAATCACCCTTACTGAATATTTACTCTATGCCTGACGCTGTTCTGGGCACTTTTACACACACTTTCTAACTTAATCCTTACAACAATCCTGTGAGTTTAGTGCTTTTATTTTTCGTTTTGCTGAGATAGTCACTGAAATTGCAAGCTGTTCAGCCAAGGTCATGTAGCTGGTGTGCGGAACCCCTTGGAATTCAAGAGTGGCCCTTATGACTCAGCCTCTGTCTTCACCACCAGACCAGCCACTTGTCTGGGCAGCTGTGTGCCAACAAGAATAGCCCCATTTACTGAATGAGAATCTGTATACCCTTTGGGTTTACTTGTTCAGTTAGTCCTCACCACCTCAGAGAGGCTGAGCGCCTTGCCTAAGGCCACACAGCTAGGAAGTGGCATCTGCAGCGAGTGTCCCTGGCTCTGATGTGGGCTCCCTTTGTCTCTCCCCACCCCACAGAGTTGCCTGAGATCCTGCTACCCCACAGACCATGTTTAACGGGGAGCCAGGTCCGGCCTCGGCTGCGGCCTCCAGGAATGTGGTGAGGAGCTCCAGCATCAGCGGGGAGATCTGCGGATCCCAGCAGTCTGGGGGCGGGACTGGGACCACCACAGCCAAGAAGCGCCGCAGCAGCCTCGGGGCCAAGATGGTGGCCATCGTGGGCCTGACGCAGTGGAGCAAGAGCTCGCTCCAGCTTCCCCAGCCTGGTGAGGCGACGCGAGGGGGGCACCTTGAAACGACAGGGAACCCAGGACTCTCCTGATGGCACCCCACACCCACAAACACTGAGGTGGCACTTACCACATACCAGGTGTGGTTTGGGCCCAGTGCAAGTCCTGGCTCACTGAGTCTGCACAGAACTCTAGGAGGCCTTTGGGAAGCACAGAGGAGAGAAGGAGGAGGCCCCTGGCTATGTAGCTAGTGGGCGCTAGAGGCTGGATTCAGATCCTGGCAGCTGCTTCTCAGCTCATGCTCCTCACCTTTACACTCTGCCACCTCCATGCACAGACTTACACAATAATCAGCAATTATTTATTAAACAGCCACTGTGTTCCTCGTAGGATGCTAGGTGACACCACCAATTCACAGATACACCTGCATGGTTTAGTCTCACCTGTTGTCTCTGAGTTTCCTAAGAACAAACAGCCACACAAATGTACCCACAGTCACACACACGTTACAGAGATACATGCCTTGTGTGATCACATACACCGCAAGCTCCGCCCCTCGGGTAAGCCTCCCACTGCCAGGAAGTACAAGGCAGATATTAATGCTGTGCATGGCCACAAATAAAGCAAATAACACAGACAAGACACAGCCCCCTGAGTCCGATGCACAGACCTAGGTCAGCGAATGTGCACGTACTTGTGCACATACACATGTGTGCATACACACACACTCTGATACCTGCGGTCACAGAAGCACGTGGCACACATGTATGCACGTACCCCATAGAGCCACACTGTCACACGCACCTTGAGTTGCTGCATCCTGATCAGTGTGTGACACTTCTAGACATCTAGTTATATGGAGCCCCAGTCAGATGGGCAGTGACCCACCTAGTCACAGTCACACCCGGACCCCAGTTCACAAAGGAGCCAGCCCTCCTCACTTTGTGGCATCAGTCCAGACACCAGCTGGTTTTGTTTTAAAATCTCTTCCTGCTTATTTTGCTCAGAGTAACAACTTCCCCCAAGAAACCTTCAAATAGGCAGCTGGATGGGGGTGGTGAGGGGGCGGGGGCACCGGAGGATCCAGGGAGAATGCTCATCAAGACTTCCAGTTGGGGGCTGGGGGTGGGGGACTTTTCCAGGCCTTAAAATAGATTTTTACAAAGCCCTCCACAGGAGCATGTAGGATGGTCTTTTCCAGTATTCAGGCTATGATGTGGTATCTGGCTCGGAAATGTTAGATTGGGACTGGGCTTCAGGTTGTCAGTACCATGGGGTGGGCAGTGTAGACCTGGCACTAGGGAGTCAAGGAGATGGGGCTCTGGGGATCCTAGGGGGCAGCTACAGAACTAAGCAATGGCATTAAGAGTCAGGGATTAAGATTAGGTTGAGGAGAAGCCGGGCCTTGTGAGTCTGATCAAGACATCAGGCTGATTCAGAATCAGATGCAAAGGCTTCTTCATGCCCACGTGACTTGGAGGGACAGTTTTCCAAGAGCACAGTATAGTCTTGAGTCACTGGGAGACATTCCATTGATCTTTCTGGGACTGTCCACCTACCTGACTCTGCAGTCAGCAGGGAACGGTGCAGACACCAGAAAGACCTTCCTGCCTTGATGAGTGATGAGTAAGGATGGGGCTCCTGGATCTCTCATGTCTATGGTCTGCAAGGGTGTGGCTGAAGCCCTGGAGCCTGAGCCAGAAGAATCTCCTACATGTCCTTCTAATCAAAGGTCTCTGTGAAACAGTGAATCACGGAATGTCAGACCAGGAAGGGCCCCTTGAGACCTTCTAGTCTGAGGTACTTGTTTTACCCACAAGGCATCTGGAGCCTGAAGAGAAGGTACTTTCCTGGAGAAAAACTAAGTTGTTCTTCAGTGGCCACACCCTGTCATTCACCAACTAGTGACTCAGGGCAAGCTTCTTCAATTCTCTGAGCCTGCTTCCTTGTCTGTGGCAATAAACATGCCTGCATATTTATCTTGGGGACTAAATGAGATCGGCTGTGCAAAGGCACCCAGCCTCATGCCTGTCACAAAGTAAACACTTGGTGAACTGCTGGTGCTACTACCCATGGTCACACACAGTAGGACTACAAAGAGAAGTGAATTCTCTGGGTTATACAGCTCTGCCCCTTGCTTGTGGCATACTCTTTTATCTCTAATTCCTTCTGGCTTTTTCTTCTGACCTGGAGGAGCCCCATCCTGGGTGGGAGAGCCAGTCCTTAGAGGGATGTGTGGGGCTGACTCACAGTGGGCAGTGGCCCTGGAAATTCTGTCCTGGGGAAGATGCTAGCAGGGTGTCCCTGCTGCCCAGCTAGGGCTGGGCTGTGTGAAGTCTTCTGGGATCTGGGTTTCCCCTTCCCAGGTGCCTCCTTGCTCGTAGTTTATCTGTGCCCTCCATTGGTGCAAATCCTTCATCTGTTTTAAAACCTCTGCCCTAGTCCAGGCCCCAGAATATATAGTTTGGACACTGCACTAGCCGCCTATCTCGATGCCCTGCCTCCTGTCTCACCCCATCTACTTTAGTCCTTACATTGCCCTAGCATGGCCTTCCAGATCCCACCCTAAAACTTTAGAAGACTAGTCCTGGCTCCGTAACTCTCCACAGGACCTTGGGAAAGTGACTTTCTCCCTGGGCTTCAGTTTTCTCTTCTGTAAAATAGACTAGCTTCCTTCTAGATACAGCATTCTCTAAGCTTTGGGAGCTGTGAAGAGGGTGGGGTCAGAGTTTTGGGATCCCAGGACCGGGGTGGGTTCTGGCCTGAGCTTAGCTGGGTTCACATAGGACCATCCTGCCCAAATGGCTCTCCTTGTTTTCAGCACCAGGGACAGCATCTCTTCCCTCTTGGGCTCTGGCTGTGGGTCAGGGTTATGAAGGGCACAGGACCAATCCAGGAGATGCCCTGGGGAGTGCAGCTGGAGGCTGTGACTGCCTCTCCCTTGTGTGATGGGACAGATGATATGGTCCCTGGAGTCTTTCAGTCTCTAGGGATCACAGAATTATTGCAAGCAAGTTGGCCCAGTTTCTAGAGAGAGGTTACATAAAGTCACTCCCTAGATCAACAGATTTCAGAGACTGGACAGGTATTAAACCAGTAGAGGAGTTTTCTATGAGATTGCAAGACCTTTCTTCCTGCCTAGAAGAAATGGAATTAAACTCTGCTGAACCACACTTCAAGCCAATGTAGAGTTGGTGGAAGGAAGACCCTCAGTAGCCTGAAAGGCTAGGGTTCTGGGGTCTAGTCCCAATTCTATAGGGGCCTGGACTTCAAGCTCCCCATTTGTGAAATATCAGAGGTTGGGGGCTAGCTGCAGTATCTAGCATTTCAAGATTCTGTGGCTCCCCAGCCCAGGGACTTAGAGTGGCCTGGGCAGGTCCTGATCAAAGGTAAATTTCCTTCCAAGTTGGTCAAGCTTTCCCAAGGTCTAGAAAGGTTGGGGAGGGGTTTGGGATCATGTGGTAGTGAGACTCGCCTCAGGGTGTGTGTTGTGGGGGTGCTTCAGGGGAGGGAGTGTAAAGTACAAGCCCCACAGACCCATCTGTCGTCTCACTGGGTTACAGGATGTGACAGGCAGGAGCCAGGACAGGACAACCTCCCCTCTCCCATGCTGCCCAGTCCTCTCTGTGAGGTGGGTCACACACCATCTGTAGGTTTGCATCTACATTTGTGATGGAATGGATAGGTTCAACTCCAAGTATTAGGGGTGAAGGTCTCATCTATGTGACAGAGGATGCCATGTGCATGTATGACTGAGACCTGCTGGGACCATATGTGACTGACAGCACTTGAGTGTGTCTGCTTGTGCCTGTCTATGCAAAAGAAATATGTATTAGCCAACGTGACTGTGTGTGAGAGACACAGGCAGATGTATTGATGGTCTCATTGATTCCTGGAAAGCTAGCTATTCCAATATCCCAGAAGCTGGGATGGTTTCAGAAAAGACAATTCTTCCTCAACAACCTCCCCCTCACCCACCCCATTAAGGCTAGCTAGTCCTGTCAGCCTTCCCCCCTCCAGTGGGACTTCTGAAAGATAAGTGGGGTGAAAAAGGAATAATAAAATTCCCTTTTCCCAGCCTGGGGTCTTACCATCCCCTTCCTGACCCTCCATATGGTCTAGGTGGGAGAGGGAATTGCCAGAGTGATTACAAGCTCCCCCTCCCCACTGCTTTTGGGGGCTATGTACCTGCCCCACCCCAGCCTCTTCATATCCCCATAGGCAACTCCATTCTTAATTTTCTGGTCCCCTAACCTGTGACCGAAATGACTCCTATGGTATAGTCCCAAATGGAACACCACCTGCCTCCCATCAAGCTCCCCGGGCAGCCCAGCTTCAGCAGGGACGTCCCTCTAAATGCTCAACCTGTTCGGCTCCCTCCTTCCATCCCAGGAGGAGAGGACCACGCTGCAAGGCTGAGGAGGTTTCCATGGAAACCCAAGCAGGATGGTGTGCTGCTAGGAGAGGGAAAGTGCCCCATGGTAGGCCTGGGGAGGAATGGGGGGTAGAGAGCCCACTGAGCAGGAGGTCCAGAGACACAGGGTGAGCCCTCGCTCAGTTTCCAGGGTTCTCCTGCAGACGTCTCTGTCCAAGCCAAAGTCAGTCAAAGTTAACTCAGTCCCCCTCGCAGTTCTGCTCTCAGTTTTGCTTCTCCAGAGGCCTCTTCACACAACTCCCTCTCCATGCTCAGACCCACCTTGAGAATGCTTGTTATTTTGAGCTGGCCGGATCCTGCGGAGGCCTCAGACTGGCAGGTTGTGAGGTCCGTGTGTGACAGGGCTGGTGAGGATACCTGGAAGAGGGAAGGCAAATGAGGGCACGCCAGAGAGGGCACACTGTAGGAGAGGCGGGAACACTGGACCGTGGAGTAAGCTGAAATTCAGTGGGCAGCTGGAGGGCTGCAGGGCTGTGCCTGGCGACTGCCCCACTGCCCCATCATCCTGACTGCCTGCAGCCATCTTTCTAGCCTGCCTTGTGTGCCCGCACCCTTAGAACCAGGGGTCACGCCGCATATCGGCTCTAGAGTCATCTCAGCCCTGCCTCCAGCCAGAGCCCTGTCAGAGTGAATTTGGCAGCGTTCTCAGAGAAGCCTCAAGCCTGATCTAACCTTGTTCCTTCTCTGTGCTTTCCGGGGGGCGCGGGTCACAGAAGGGGCCACCAAGAAGCTACGCAGCAACATCCGGAGGAGCACAGAGACTGGCATCGCCGTGGAGATGCGGAGCCGCGTCACGCGCCAGGGCAGCCGGGAGTCCACCGACGGCAGCACCAACAGCAACAGCTCCGAGGGCACGTGCGTGCGGGGCCGCCTCTCCTCAGCCGGCTAGTGTCCGAGCCAGGGGTCTGGGGGTGGGGCTCCCCTTTTGGCTTCCAGCTCGTGTCTGGGTTCCTCTGTGCCTCTGCCTCCCCAGCCCATCCCCAGGACATCCGGTGCCTGGGCCCCGGCCTTCCTCCTGTCCCTGGAGCTCTTCTAAATCTATGACATTGCAGTTAGAGGCTAAGATGTTCTGCTTTGGCTTCCACAAGGTCCGGTGGTTTCAGGCTTCTGTGGCTCTGTTGTTTAAGGGTCCGTGCAGGAGTGTGAGGAGACCCTGGTGTTCATGGCATCTGACCCTGTGCGGGGCCTCCCTGGACACTCCCGATCAGTGCCTCTCACTCTGGGGTCCACCAGCCACCGTCAGACCAAAACCAATGTCTTATTTAACCCTCGGCAGCCCCAAGGGATGTTGGTACTGCCATCATCGCCACTTCACAAGTGTAGAAACTGAGCATGGGAAGAAGGTGAGGTAGTTTACCCAAGGTCGCACCAAGAGGCGGTGGTGGTGGAGTCAGCATTTGAATTAAGGCCATTTGACTGTATAACCTTTGTTCACAACCTCCACACTCTATGCCAAGCTCCCCAAACTTGGTGACCTCAGAGAGTCTGTGTTTCTTCCTTAACCTTTCAGACCCCGTTCTTGTAAGAAGACAGTACTAGGCAGTTGCTGCCTGTTGCCAGTAAGGACAGCTGGGCCTCAAAGCCCCTTCATGGGGAGTGAGACTGACGCTTCTGGGGGAGACACACAGGCCCTCCCAACATGCTCATGTAGCTGTTCTCCCCTCCTGGCCTGTCACTGGCCAAGGGGACTCGAGGCCAAACTATCCAACAGGGATTTGTTCTTGGAAAGCCTTTGATCCCTCTGCTCAGGAGCCTGGGCTAGTCGAGGAAATCTAACTGACTTGGTCTGTCATAGCTGCTGAGCCCACCCGGATCAGCCCTCCCCTGTGTTCTTTCCCCGCTGATCCCACCCGAACATCTAGGCTGGTCGTGTCTCCCCTGCACGATAACTACAACAGCAGTGCTGACTGCCACTCACCGCTTCTGTTGTCTGGAACTTCTCTGCACGTCTGCTCTAATCTTCACCATGACCCCGAGGCGGGCATCATCTCTGTGTTGCAGGAGAGGCAGGTCTCTTACCTCCTGCAGCCTCTGTGTTCTCATCTGTAAAATTGGGCAATAGTGCCTGCCACAGAGTGGAAGTCAGGATGAAATGGTTAATGCACGTGGAAGGCTCAGTGCCCTGTTGGTGCCTGGCCAACTCCCCGTCACTGTCAGTTTTTCTTGTTACTATTCCCAGACCCCCACAGCCACAGACCTCCCACCTTGCCTCGCCATTAATCCCGATCCTGTGGGTGTCCTATTTTGGTCTCTGTTGCTGTTTGGGGCACAACCTCACATTATGGATTTGGATTTCAAACTTAGGGTGAACTCAAGCTTAGTTTTTGGAATTTGCTCCAGGTATCAGAATTTCCAGCCTCTCTCTCTAGTTCTTGGCATTAGCATCCCCTGTTGAGATCACAGGTATCCAGCCAGTCCTGCCTTTTACGGATCACCTTGGAAATCCCTTAGTGCTTGAGGATTAAATCTTCAACTTTATGTTTGTCCCTTAAGTGACAGCAAAGTACTTTCTTTAATGTGCAGAGATAAACAGTTGTCAGCCTCCAGCCAAAGCAGCGCATTCACTCTAACAAGAGGGGAAACTGAGGCACAGAGGAATGTCCAGTGTCCCAGGGCAGAACCACTGATTCCCACACCATCCAGACACCCTCACTTGCCGCTCTGCCTCCTTCTCCAGGTTCATCTTTCCCACCACCCGGCTGGGGGCCGAAAGCCAGTTCAGTGATTTCCTGGATGGGCTGGGACCAGCCCAGATTGTGGGCCGACAGACACTGGCCACACCACCTATGGGTGAGTCTTCTTGAGGGCAAGTGGGTGGAGTCATGACGGGCAAGCAGCGGAAAGGGCAAGTGTTGCAGTTCAAGAAGCAGAAAGGAGCCCTTCCGTAGACTTTTGTGCCAACAAGGAATTAGCATAGCACTCTTCAGTCCCTCCCTCCTCAGAGACGGAGGGGGACCAGCCCTTCTTTGCCAACTGCCCTGCAGCAGCTTTCATAGCGGCTCCCTCCCTCACTTCACCACCCACTCACCCACCTACTGTGTGCCCAGCAGTTCTAACTGCCCGGCTTAAAATGGTGAACAAAAATCATCACAGCGTTGACTTTCATGGAGTCCGTGCTATCACCAATTCTCTGTGACCTTGGGCAAGTCCTTTCCCTCTAGTGAGCCTCAGTGGGTATAATGGGAGTAACACCCACCTTACTTCTGCAGTCTAACAACGATTGGAATTCCTGTTCCATGCTTAGAAACTGTCTCATTTGACTTGATACTTCTAACAGTGCCTGGGTACTGGAAGCCTTTCAGTAATTTTCTCATGCCTCTCCCCTGCACATAAGGAGTACTTATCTAGTCCTCTTAGCTGCTGTTCTGGCTCCCTCCCACCCGCCCTGTCTCTCCCTTAGATACTGGCTGTGTTGGCTTCAAGCAGCTTCCCCTCCCCCCATCCAAGACGTAGCTTCACTAGAGATGATGCCTCCTCACCTCCAACCCCTTCCCCATCATTCTGATCTAAGCAGTGTCTGACCCAGACATCTGCACTCAGCCCTCATCTGGGCAGAGATTCTGGGTACAGAGAGTGCCCTGCTGCAAGCCATGCAGTGGACTCCAGGCAGGAACTCTTCCCACTGCACTGCCCTGACTTCCTCAAAAGTCCTCACATAGGAGCCTCTGTCTGATGGAAGAGGGGTCTGCTGGGACCCTCAAAGGGTGAGCATCAGCTCCTATCTGGCTCTTGGGTTAGATTTGGCTAATTCCAAGACCTTGTTTTCAGGCTCTTATGGGCCTGGTGAGTCTGCTTTTCCCAGCCCTAGGCTGAGCCCAGCCACTTCCTCAAGGCTAATGTGCCATCACAGCCTAGAACTTTTGTATGTAGTGCCCCCTGCTGTCCAAACTCAGACGGACAGTTTTGCATTTGCTTCCCACTCCCTTCCCCATGGGGAGGACAGGAATAGCTGGAGGGAGGAGGCTGAATTCCAGGATGACTCCTGAAAGTAATAAATCCCAACTTTCCAAGTGTGCAAATACAAACAACTGCACAGTGGCACAGAGAATATGAACTGGGTAGCTGAACCCAAAGTCTGGCCCATTTTAATTTTTCTGCATCAGGCTTCTGACTGTACTGCTCTAAAGGATGTTCCAAGTGACTAATGCGTCGTTTCAAATTCTGCTAACCCATTTTGAAAAAAGCTAAGAGTTCTAGAAATCAGATAAGTGACATGCCTCTACACACACACCTTGCCCAGTGGGAAAATCCATTTCATGGGAGCATAGCGAGGGGTTCTTTGTTCTACTCCCAGAAATTCTGCCAGCCCTCCCTCCATACTTTGGCGCAGGTACAAGCATGGCCTCATTGCCTGGGAGTTAGTGCCTCGTGTTCTCTGCAGACTCCTATCTGCATCTCTTCAAACTGCTGTTCTTTAAATACTTGTTTGACATATGTTTAGGGGAGTGGCTGCAGGCTGCTGTACAGGGGAAGGTGAAGAACCACTGAGCCCACAATGTGGGAAGCTCTATCTCCAAACTTGCCTATTCTGCTCAGTAAAACAGGCCCCCTACTTAAACTGACTTAGATGGCAGTCTGGCAGCCATTAGTTATTTCTCAAGCCTGTCTATTGGGGGATCCTCTCACCTCACTCCAAGGGACCTGTCAAAACATTTCTCAGCTGCTTTAAAGTGGTCTCCAAGTTCTGCTGCAGACAGTTTTCTCCATCTTGTACCCTTTCTGGTGCTGGAGCATCCTCTGCAGACTGGGTTGTGCAGCCCCTTGGTCTGACTCCTGAACTCTCCCCCTCGCCCCTCCAGGGGACGTGCACATCGCCATCATGGACCGGAGCGGCCAGCTGGAGGTGGAAGTGATTGAAGCTCGGGGCCTGACCTCCAAGCCAGGCTCCAAATCCCTCCCAGGTGAGGCAGAGCAGCTGGAAGAGGGGTTTGGAAATGGGGTCCTGTCAGGAAAGGGTACACAGCTGAGCTGGGTCTGTGGAGTCTTTAGTTCCCCTTCGGCCTAAGTCAGTATTCTCAGCCTTGGAGGCCCCGTGACCTGGAAGGCCCGTGAACAGGGCTGGGGGCAGAGGAGGGTGCGAGGGTCAGGGTTAGAGTCAGTTCCTCCCACCTGCTGTCCCCTGTTCAGCTCATGCTGGCCACCCTGCTCACCTCTAGGACCACCTGGAGGTTAGGAGGTGGGGTAGGCCAAAGCAGTCTCTCCTGAACATCTTTCCATCCTGCTTTCTCCCCTCTCTCAGCTACTTATATCAAGGTTTACCTGCTTGAGAATGGGGTCTGCTTGGCCAAGAAGAAGACAAAGGTGGCCAAGAAGACCTGCGATCCCCTGTACCAGCAGGCTCTGCTCTTTGACGAGGGGCCCCAGGGCAAGGTGCTGCAGGTGAGTGTTCTGGGGGCAGGAGGCAGGGCAGACTCTCCAAGGCAGCAAGTTGTAATTTACATATTTTTTTGTATTTATGATTTATCCCATGCCAGACCCATTAATATGCCTTACCTATTTATTTTCACAACCCAGTGAGGTGTTACTGCCCCTAGTTGACTCACAAGGAGGCCAGATCCAGGGGCTAACTCAACTGCACCCAGGTTTGCATACCTGGCAGGAAGAAGCAGGGCTTGTTTTGCCTCCTCTTCCTTCCACCTGGTGCTGTGTCTTGTGTGTTGGATCCGCCAGGCTCCACGTTAGGTGCTTTTCAGTCCGATCTCGTTTCTCCTGTGACATAAGGATGATTCTCCCCACTTTACAAATGAGGGGCCGGGGTCTCAGAAGGATGAAATGACTTGGTGGAGGTCTCCGCTAGCCACTTGCTGAGTTGAGCCCAGGCCAGGGGTCTCTCACCTGTCCTGGAGGGTGATGACACCGCCCTTCACAACTGTGCTGGAGGGAGAGATCATCATGCCATCTACTTAGATAAAGGACTTAGGCCCGCGAAAGGTTAAATGTGGACAGAGCACAGTGGTGACTGGGCTCTGGGTTCAGTCCTGAGTTCGAGTTCCAGCTCAGTCACTACGGTGAGTAGTGTGTTGCGAAGAGTACGTGCTGGGCGTGTGAGAGGGCCACGCTTGGTGCCTGCACACAGCCAGCTACTCCGCGGGAGCAGTGGTGCTGGGATTGGCCTAGTGGGGGGTCATGAGGTGGCAGAGACCCTTGAGCCCTGGGCCAGCCCTGCTGTGTGACCTCCATCTAGAGCTTGCCCTCCAGGTTGAGCTGGTGTTGTGGCAGGGACCCTTCCCTTGGGGTTGCAAATTGAAAGACCCACCGAACCCTAGGGTTCTGTGGGATCAGGGGTGATCTAGGGTGTCTCTTCATATGTATATATGAAATATACAATTTGTTTTTTGAAACAAATCATTTCAAAAAAGGATTCACTGATAGAAACAAATTTAAAAACTACTGAGTTCCCAGTTTTATTGGATGGGAACAGTGAAGCCCAGTGAGGCCCCGGCCCAACCTCCCCAGTGGGCCAGCGCAGCAGTGACCAGCCCTTCTTGAGAAAGGCTGTTGGAGGTGCTGGGCGGCTCTGGGAGTCAGACCCAGGTTCTAACCCTGGCTCTGTCACCAATTAATTACTGTGCCTTTGGGCTAGTTCCCCTATCTGAGCTATATTTTTCCTTTGTGGAGACAGCAGTACGGAGGGCCTGCCAAGGAGGCTGTAAGAGTTGGGATAATGTATCCAATGTCCACAGGACAGAGCCTGGCACATCTCAAGTGCCCAGTCAGTTGTGACTAAATTCAGACTGGATTTTGGCTCCCTCTGTCCCATCTGTGCCCTGGTGAAACCTGTAGGTCCTTGGACCACTGCCCAGCCCTGAAGCCTGGGAGTGGCTCAGCTCATCTCCCCTACCCTCCGCAGGTGATCGTCTGGGGAGACTACGGCCGCATGGACCACAAGTGCTTCATGGGCATGGCCCAGATCATGCTGGATGAGCTGGACCTGAGCGCCGCAGTTGCCGGCTGGTACAAACTCTTCCCCACGTCCTCAGTGGCAGACTCTACCCTCGGATCCCTCACCAGGCGCCTGTCGCAGTCCTCCCTGGAGAGTGCCACCAGCCCCTCATGCTCCTAAGGACCTCAGGAAGAGGAGGGATGTGGTGTGGGAAGGGGTACCTGCAGGCACCCCACCTCTTCCCCTGTACATAGTCTAAATGTCTTTCTGAACCCCTTGCCCTGCTGCATGCCTGTTGGCTACTGGGCCCGTCCCAGTTGGCAGTGGAGACTGTAGTGTGTGTATGTGTGTGTGTGCGTATGTTTGTATGTGTCTCCGTGTGCCCGCGTTCTAGCCGTTCGTTTGTCTGGGTATAGTCAGTCTTAGTGACTACATGGGCTGAAATTTATGTCTATGTCTCATTGAAAAGAAACCCAAAGGAGTGTTGTGTAGACACGACTCCCCAAGTCCAGGGGTGGAAGTGGGGACGTGGCCATGGGTTCATCCTGCCTGGTCCTGTGCCCAGGGCAGAGGCCCCCAGTCCGCCCCCCTCGCCCCCCGCCTCCTCTTGGCAGTCTCTGCTTAGTCTTCTGTGTTGTCCTTCGTTCCGCCCTTTGCCTCTCCCAGCACTGCTGCTCTTTTGGAGGAATGTAGCGTCCACTGCAGCTGGCCCCTCTGAGGCCCCTCTGGGAACCCCAACACCCCTCCTCCCCACCTGAATGCTGTGACTGCTCTTCTCACTGGATACATCTGCAGCATGTAGCATGCACCTCTAGTGCCCTGGCCAGGGCCCCGGGAGCAGCAGATGCCCGGAGAGCTGAGGCTTGGAGAGTACTTTCTCCCTGGGCTTAGAGCCACTCCTCCCTACAAGGAAAACACACCAGTCTTAATTCCCGGGACTGCTGGCCTGAAAGCTTAGAGGGAAGTGCGGGTGCCTCCCTTACCATTGTTCTTCACCTCCTGTTCTCTCCAGGCCTCTGAGCCTCCCACCTGCCAAAGGAGCTCTCCCAACTGACCACTGGAGGTATAGACTGGAGGTCTTGACATCCTGGAGGCTGGCCTCAGAGGGGATATCTGCCCAAGCAGCCCATCCCTGGAGGCACGTGTGTCCTCCCTACGCACTGCAGGTGGCCCTGTCCCCTTCCAGGCTTGTCCTGGGGGAGTCTGGGCTGAGGACTGCTGAGGGCCAGGGCAGTTTGCTAGATAAGGAGAGAAGTGGAGACTCCGGTCTGGCCTCTGGGGATTAGCTGCATGACATCTGTCATTTGGGGCTCTGTTGTTTTGCTCATTTCCAGACCAGGCCTCTTGTCCGGGAGCTTAGGCCTAGGCTCTGGCCTCTTGGCTCCGTGGACAGCCCCGCTCTAGACTGCCAGCGTCACCAGCTCTGTACAAGCAATACTTACCCCCTCGCCTCCCTGCCTTCTTGTATTCCACCGCTGCCCTCTGGAAGTGGCCTGGCCTGCTCCAGCCACCTCACCTGCCTCAGCTTCTTTCTACCCTTGTCTGGTTGGAGCTTCCAAAAGCCACGTAAAACCCTGACGTGATTTGACACCTGGGCCCTCTTGGTGGGACCAGTGCCTGGACTGGATCTTGCTAGGACCTCTGCTGGGAATTCTGAAGGCGGGCTCAGGAATGTTCAACTCTCTCTCTCTCCTCGGGTCTAGGGTGAAAGGCAAGAGGTTGCCCTGTTGAACACAGCAGCCCTTGGGTCTGGGTCTGTGGGGAAGAAAGTAGCAGCAGGTGGGGTCAAGGTATGGACACAGATCTCTGTTTGCCTTTTGTGGAAATGCTCTAACCCACATGCTCGAGGCAGGGGCCCACTACCCAGGGTGGCAGTGACGAGGTCTCAGGGCTGAGCGCTTGGACGCCATTCCCAACCAAAGCTGATGAGTGTGGAAGTGGGTTCTGAGGTAGTAGCTGTCTCGAGATAAAGCCATCTCTACCCAAAAGGCCTCCTTTCCTGGAGGGATCTCCACTAGGTTGAAGTCAGAGCCCTCTACCCCCGCCCAAAGAAAACCAGGGGAAGAAGCCAGGACCCCAGCGGTGCTGCCCACAGACAAAAAGTAGACAAGGACAGTGAAGAAGGCATCCTAGGACCAGAATGAGCACCTGGCCGCATCTCCGGCCTGAGCTCTGTGCATGTGTCACCACAGACAAGAACTGTCACATGCGTGGAGAGGGAGGAGGCAGCTGGGTTGAGTTTTCTTGTTATGCAGAAATTCTCTCCCATCGTTGAACTGGGGAATGCGTGCATTTCTCATGTTTCTAAAAATGATGCAAAGGGCTCTCTACTCTGACTCCAGGGGAGAGGGCTAGGAAACTCTCTTGCAAGAGGGTATTTTTATGTCCTGTCTGTGATGTCTTCACCTCTAGAGCAGTCACCCTAGGGTGGTGTGAAATGCACCTTTGGAGGGGTGCGATTATATTAGCGAGTGGAAACGTTTGCTGATGTGGCACCGAGCAGAGATACTCAGACCATGCAGTCAGACTCTGCTGAATGGGGGCTTATCAATGAGGATCTTACCCTTGCTTCTCTAGGGGTCCCCAAGACAGTGAGAGATGGTAAGAAGCTGCCAGCAGAGGCTGCTGCTGGGTGTAGCGCAGGCTGTAGGCTCTGATACCCCTTGCCTTCAGGCTGGGTTAGTGAGCACGGGGGAGGTTCTAGTGAGGTGTTGGGAACCTGGGCTGAGCTGCCTGCAGTCAGCAACTCCAGAACTTCCCATGAATTAGACCACTCTTCTACCTCCCTAAGCTCACCTTGTGGAATTATTGTTTTTGATGCTCTGCACCAAATAAGTTACTAACCCTCACCTGGATTTCCCCCCACGAGGGTGAAGTCTTGAGGCTGATGTGTATGTATAATGGCTGGATTTGAGGGTCTATTTGTGAGCATCTTGGATGCAGGGACTTGTCTGAGAGGGCTTCTGGAGCTGGCCTTTCCCAGGAGAGGAAGGAGCACCAGTCACTCCTGACCTTCCCTGGATGGGGAGTGTCTGTGCTTTGAGGAAAGGTGGTGGGGGCTGCGGAGAAGGAACGTGAATTCTCCCTCTAGAATTCCCCCTAACTTGAAGCCAACACTCTCTTGGCTCCCAATGCCCCCCAGCCCCAGGTGAAATGCAGGCTGATGACAGGACGGGACTCTGTCATTCTACCTTCCTCTGCTCAGCAAGGATTTGTGTAAAATGTGACCTGCAGTGAGGCAGGCTGTGAGCAGGGGCCGTGATGGGTGACTCAGAGCATGTGCCTGCGTGGTCCTGCTCTCTTCAGTGTGTCCCACTTCCGCCTAGACTGCTTCCCTACGTGGAGGGCTGGGATGGGCCGCTGGTATGAACGAGGCATCAGTACTACAGGCCAAGTCTTGGTCTGACGAGGAAAATTCGATCCTTCGGGGAAGAACCATCTCCAAAATTACGCCCTAGTCTAGTCTCTTCTGCCACCCAGCTCTCCCAGGAAAGGAGCACTTGAGAGGCGATCAGGGTCCAGCCAGTCCCAGGTGATGAATGCTTTCCTTGCATGGGGCTGAGGCAGAACCCAGGCGCTCCAGAGCGAGGGCACCCCCGTAGCTCATTACTTGTGAGATCACTGCCAGTTGGAGCACTGGGGACAAGCCTGTTCTCCCAAGGGCGTGACACACGCTGGACCTAGGATGCCTGAGCTCTTCTCTACTGCCAACCTCGAAGAGAACAGGATCCCCCCGCCCCTCCCACTTAAAGACAATAGAGACCTCCAAGGGTACTTTAGAAATGAAATGTAGCACAATCCCAGACTGCTTTCTCAGGAGCCCTGACATGCACCCAGGGTTCTTGCTGCATATCCTGCTGCCCAGGAGTCGCTGCGCTCCTCCTCGTCTGGGGCTCCAGAGCCTCCAGTACCTTCAGTTCCCCACCTTCCTCCACCCAGGAAGCAGCAGGGCCTCAGCAAGGCTGCTCTTTGATTGCTTCCTGCACTGTGCAAACTCCATGCAAGAAATCTCTGCCTTTGCTTCACCTGGTAGACAAGCTGTCCACCTGAGTGGAGAGAGAGGCCCCTCCTTCAGGGCCAGGAGGCTGAGCAGCAGTGATCTGCAGTGACTGCAAGGAGACGGAAAAGAAGAGGCCTTCTTCCCTGCTGATTCCTGCCTTTCCCTTCCCTCTCCTCGGCGGTTTCCTCTCCAATATCCTGACACGTGAAGGGGTTCTTTAAAATGCTGCTTCCTGTACTGGATTACCTTTCACTGAGTGGTCAGGAAGGAGATGGGAATGTCCCCTGCTTTCTCCCAGAAGAGATTGGACTGAACCAAACCACCATGACTGAAGGGCAGGGGAGCCCCGCCCAATCAGGTGAGGCCTGATGGGAGCTGGACTGGCCGGGAAAGGGTAATTTTGAAAGTGTGCCTGAGCATCTCAGAGCAATGTCAGTGATGCCAAAGAGAGCAACTTGGCCTCCTTGGGCACCAACTCTGCCGGTGGAGCCATGAATGTGGTTCAGGTGTTGGCACGCCCCATGGTGGGACCTTGTTCTCTGACAAAGGGCTTAATCTTTCCATGTAGCAAAGCAACTCCCCCCCCCCCCCCCCCCAACCCCCCCCCCCCCCCCCCCCCCCCCCGAGCTTGGGCTCTTGTGGGCCCAGCATGGCTGTGCCTGTGAGGGAAATCACACCAGTGAGAGAAACTTGTGTTCTCTCAGCAGCCTAGACTGGCTTGGGGCAAGTGCTCATTGAAATACATGAGTGTTACTGCTTTGGGAAAACTTTCCAAGGCTCTGGCTGTTCTCAGCCAGTGAGAACAGGGGCCTTGTGCCTGTCAAGGTGTTTCCAATGCGGCCAGAAAGTGTCCCTGGGACAGGCATCCAGAGAGCTTGGCTAACAGAATGGGCCTGGGAATTCCAGGAGCCACAGAGCATCTGCCCCGTTGGCCAGTGGCCTGGACAGCTGGCTACAGAGAATCAAAGGCTGTTTTATACAGTTTTGCCAGAGACTGTGACCTCACGCAAGACTCCTCAATTGGCTGGGCCTGAGCATCCTGATCTGCAAAGTCAGAGCTTTTTTGCTGGTTGCTCTTTAGTTCCTCCAGGTTTTTAAAGTCTGATCTGGAGCCGATGAGGATGGAGAACCTGGTGTACCTGGCACCTGGTCCCACGGGCTGGTTTCTTCCAGCCTTGGGTGCCTACACTGGGTGCAGGTCCTCGTCCGGCCCACGCCCTGATGCTGCTTCTGACAAGAACTCTGGGAATCCTCACATACTCTGCTTTCACCTCCTCATGGTTGATTCTCCCTCTTTTATTCTTGCATAATGATGAGAAATAATTAAGGGTTGTCTACAGTGGACAATGTTCAAGGTGCTGGTGTGATGTCACAATCTCAGCTGCATCCTGAGTAAGTCAGTGTCCCCACCAGCAGATGAGGCTGGGTCCTTCTTCATTTCTGCTTCTGGAATGACATGCATGGGAGGGTTGAACATCTGAGAATTTTAGAGGCGATGCTCTCTGATGGGAGGAAAGGGGACTTATTTCCCTTCAAAGTATTCTACTTCTCATAAAACCACTCCTCTCCCCAGAATGTCTTTTACCAGACATCATCTCAGAAGGCAGTGGCTGCCTCCTTAGGAAAACTTGGCCTGATGGTTCCATCGACTCCTTTAGAATGTAAATTCACAGGAGGCAGGAGCCCCTTTTTTAGACTTTCCAAATGCATCCTGCAAAGAAAGAGATAGCTGACAGGGACTGACAAGCACACTGTTTAGATAAGAAGCAATTAGCCTTTTATATCTGTGCTCTATACATTTTCTATGTGCAGCATCTTTCCAAACTTCTCGTGGCTCCTGGGTGGCAGGTGGACAGCTGGGAAGGACTGCCGGCTGTTTCATACAATTCTTGCCAATTCCCTTGAGGAGAAAATTCTTCACATGGCTTCTGCATGTACAGTATTTGGGCAGCAAAAAAATGATTAAAGTCAGTTCGAAAATGGTTTCATGCGTTGCTTTCTGAAGATAGCTCTTAATTCTAGGAGAGAGAAAACAGGGTTCCAGGTGACTAAAGGATGCTTGGCTGAAGGTAGGAAGAAATGGTGTATCTCAGAAAAAGGCCTGCAAGATCTGACCTGGGCCTCTGACTCCTGTTTGGGAACTCTGTTCCAGTAGGTCTTTGGTATCTGACTTTTCTAGGCAGCTTTCTCCCAGGGTCTTCACTTACAGGTCCTCAAAGCCTTCTGTTCTCCACACTCCACAGGAGAGGTCCAGAGTCAAAAAGAGGGGAATGTAACTAACATGAGGTAGGGCTACTGATTTCAACCACTGTCCATTTCTTTCTAAGTTCTTGGGTGCAGCAGCTCTGCTCAGGCAATGGCTGGGCAATCTTATTATTTCAGCCTCACCTGACAGACTCATTGACCCTTGGAACATCCCTGCCCCTCCCTGCTCAGCAAGGGGCCAAGAGGTGTGTTCATGTTCCGTGACTTCTGTGCAGAGTCATTGCCTTCCTAGGCTGGGTCTGAGATGTGGATATAGGAATGTAGCAGTCATGGCACACATGTTTGCCAGGAGATAGGCTGGCCTCCTTCACCCCAGGAGAAAGGCTGGCCTCCTTCCACTGCCTTGGTGGCCCAGTGTCCCCCATCTCTTGAGAGAAGGCTCATGAGACCAATATATGCAGTCTGGTATTGCCCCGGGGTCTGTGCTTTTTTTCCCTCTTCCGCCTCTCTTTTTTCTGAGACATCCCATACAGTCTCATGACTCTAGACAGCTAACCTTCCCCCGCACAAGGGACAGATATAAGAACTGAGGTCTAAAGAAAGAAGTTCTACAGGATATATTTAAGACAGAAGGAATACAAGGGTTATTGGGGGATTAAAATGAGGTAATATGTTCAAAGTGCTCAGAACAGTGTCTGGCACATAGTAAATATTGTTTGTTGTCACTAAGGAAAATGATCCTAGATAAAAGGGTTGAGATGCAAGAAGGCCAAATGTGCCAAAAAAGATGTAAAAATCGTTAAGTGTTCACATACACATAAAACTATAATAATATTCTATTTGTAAAATTAAGAAATAAAAGCGCAAACTAAATACAGGACAATGATAGAATGAAAGTTGGTCCCTGGAATGTTCTTGTGGAGGCTAAAAGTATTGATGAACATCATTCTTCCTTAAGTATCCTCAAATCTAGAGTAAACAGTAAGAAAATGGAATCCAGTAGTTGTAAAAACCCTAAATACAAACAGTAAAATACAACTATATATTAAAAACTCACACATCATAATCAAGTAATGCTTATTCCAGGAATGCAAGAATAGTTCACTATTAGAAAGATTCATCAGTGTAACTCAACACACTGACGAAAGTAGAAAAACCAAGCAATGACCCTAATATAGAAAAACATTTTAGTAAGATTTAACCCATTCATAATTAAAAACTCTTGTGAATCATACATAACTTTCTTAATTTGATAAAAGTTATACACCAAAAAACTTACAGCAAATGTTATTATTAATAGAAACACTTTGGATACATTCCCTTTAAGATAAATATAAAGAGACCCACTATCATTGCTGCCAGTTAACACAGTTCTAGAAATCCTGCATAGTGCCATGAAGGGAAAAGTATAGGGATCAAAAGAGAAGAGATACAACTATCATTTAGAGATAATTTGATCACAACCTAATTTTTAAAAGACAATTAGAACTAATAAGAGCATTCAGCAGGTTTCTAGATGAAAGATCCCTTACAAAAATCAACTTTATTTCTCTCTAAAAGTAAAGCCAATAAGCAAATGAAATATTATCTATAGTAGCAACTAAAATTAGGGATTATATAAGAATATATAAAACCTCTATGGAGAGAATTTTCAAACTCTAACGAGAGTTGACCAAAATAAGTGAAGAGACATTCTGTTTCTGGATGAGAGTGTTTAATATCAAGATATTAACTCCCCCCTCTTAATATATAAATTCAATGCAGTCTAATAGTTTCAATTGGCATGATAAGAGCTACATACTCTATGAAACTTACTCTACAATGTATATGCTGTAAGTCCATGAATGGTTAAATCAACTGTTTAAAGAAAACTCAATGATTGACACATGTATATCTGGAAAATGAATCTATGACAAGAGGGCACCTTAAAACAATGGGAAATGGATTGTTTAAAATATCTAGTTCACTGTCTAGACAAAATTTTAAAAAAAGTATCGCTACGGAAGCCAAGAGGCAAAGATAAGCCCTACATAGCTTAATAGACCCCAGATTGAAAGTTAAATGTAATTTTAAAAAAAAAATGGAAACATCTTTGTGAACTAGGGGGAAAGAAGAACTTTTAATATTTCAAAAGCACAGCTCATACATTAAAAACTGTAATATGATTATATTAAAAGTAAGGATGTCTATTTAATGAATGACATCATGGACAAAAAATCATAAACAGATTACAGAATGGTCATCTACAATGTCCAAAATGGCAAGGCATTAACAGCAAGAATATACAAGGAAGTCTTGCATATCAACAAGAAAAAGACAACAACTTCAAAGAACAAGTGGGCGACGGAAATGAACAGGCAAACACCAAAAGTGAATAGCCGTATGAAAATAGCCTGGGGATGATTATATTCAGAAATGCAAGTTAAAACAGTGAGATATCACTTTATACTTATTATAACAGCCTGGCAAAAATCATAAAACTAAATAATGCCAAATGATGGCAGGGACATGGAGATATAGTTGGTGCAGATATTTTGACACTACCTGGCCCAACTACATGCAGATCCTATAATCAGTAAATTACTACATCATAGATCCATTAAAGGGACATGTACAGACGTGTCCTCAAACTCAGCGCTGGCAGGTGGTCGGAGAATAAAGCCCACCTCCTAGCCCCCAGAACCTTGAATATGTTCACTCACATGGCAAAAGGGGTTTTATAGCTATGATTAAGGATTTTGAGAAAGGGAGATTATCCTGGATGATCTGGGTAGGTCCAATATAATCACACAGGTCTTTAAAGGTGGAAAACTTTCTGACTGTACAGAGTAAGATGTGATTGTGGAAGCTAATTAGAGAGTGAGAGAAATTAAATCAGATGGAGAGTTTGTCATGTCACTTTCATGGATTAAAAGACACAATATTGCTAAGATGTCAATTCTCCTACATTTATCTCCAGAGTCAATGAACTTTCAATGAAAATCTTAGCAGGATTCTTGTAGAAATTGACATGCTGATACTAAAATTTATTTGGAAATGAAAAGGACCTTGACTCACTGAAGCAATTTCAAAAAAGAACCAAGTTGGAAGACATGTTACCTGATTACAAGACTTTCTATAAGGGTAACATGGTGTGGGTTTGAGGATGGACATACAGTGAACCCTCACGGTAGGTCACTGACAGGTTCTTGAAAACTAACTTTGAGCAAGGGGACATATAATGAAAGCAGGTCCTTGAATAATGTTTCATTCAACATGGCAGGGGGATTGTTTTCTTGACATAGTGAGATATTCAAGGACCTGTTGTATAGCTTCATGGAACAGAACAGATGCAGGAAAACTTACACATGGCCAACCAACTTTTCACAAAGCTGCTGAAGGAATTCAAGAAAACTTTTCAATAAATCATGCTGTGACAACTAGACATTTAAATAGAAAAATGTAAACCTTGACCCTTCACATTATATCCATAAAAATTAACTCAAAATAGATAATAGACCTAGACATAAGTTAAAATTGTAAAGCTTCTAAAAAATAAAGGGAAAAATCCTTACAACCTTATGGTAATGGTTTCTTAGAACATACAAAATACTAACCCCCAAATAAAAATATTAATTGGATTTCATCAACATTAAAATGTCTTCTCTTTGAAAGACACCATTAAGACTCATAATGACAACTCAGTAAGGTGACCCAAGTAAAATGGACAGAAAACTTGAACAGACATGTCACAACGTGTACATTGCAATAAGCACATGAAAAACTACTCCTGACCATTACTGGGCAGGGAGCTGAATGCCTACAATGAAAGCCTAGCAATATCAAGTATTAAGGGGGTATGGAGCAGCATTTTTGATGGAAATATAAAGTGATATCACCATTTTGGCAATTTCTTGGTCCAGCAAGTCTACTCCTCTGTGTTTATCAGGAAAAAATGAAAACTGGTTCACCCCAAGACAAGAATGCTCATGGCCGCTGTATTCATTACAGCCCCCAACTGGAAATAGTGCATATGTCTAATGAACACATCAGGGTTCAGTCAGATGACAGAACAGGACATTCTAATGTTAAGGATGAACAACTCCAGCAGGGATATAACCGTGAAGGTAGAATTTTCTACAGAAAATTCTAAGGCTGACAGAGTAACCAAAAAAGAAACAAACTGAAGGGGGGCTCCCTCAAGCTGGGATTCAAACCTTATTGAAAAACATCTAATATGTGATGTGTGCTGATGGGACCCCAGGCCAGACCTGGCCAATAGTCTCCCAGGCAGCAGAAAACACCCCCTGGAGACTGGCGGCTGGGGTGTGGAGTGCCCCTGGGAGAGTCCTAATCACGAATCCACTTGCCGGCAGAGTGGTGAAGGCCTGGGATACATATGCCCATGCCTGGTGGGCCACTGGAAGCGCCCCTCCTGTGGGCAGAGGCTGGCAGGCTGACACACAAGGGAGCCAGGGTGTCAGGAACCCCCGTGCACTAGGCAAGTCCTAAGGTGTGTGGAGTTCACCGCGGGACGGCATAGTGAGGGGCACACTGGGCTAGACCTGGGGATGTGAACCCATAAGCACTGTGTGCTCTGGATGCACATGCGGGGCTAGGGTGGTAATGGATATCCCTACCCACAAGTCCCTGGCAGCAGTGCAGTCCGAGGAAGCTAAGCCCAAGAAATACTCAGTTCCCCAAGGAGGCGTTTCTTCCTCCTGTAGTGTCTCTCCAGCACCATCTACTGACAAAGTTCAATATTGTTCTCACTGCAAAGGGAATAGTGGTTAAAGGGGCCGTCCCGCTATTGCAGAGCAGGTAATGAGGGATAGAATTAGAGGTGAGAGGCAACAAAGTGATATCCTAGATTATTCTGAATTATTCCTGGGGCACAGATGAAATGGTGCACTTGGAAGGAAGTTACCCAGGAAACTTCAGTCGGGATCTCTCAGAGGGTAGTTCCTTGCATTCTCCTCAAACTCAATCACCACTGGTCCTGCCTCAGGACCAGTGATTTTGTGATTTGGCCACAGGTCCAGGTGATGTGCAGGGACGATTGAAGTCTAGAGCATACTATGTTTGAAATTTAAAATGCAGCCCACAAAATAACATCACATATTTTGCAAAATACATACCTATAAAAATATTTTGAGAGTTTTTTAAATGTTAGGATATATATGAGAAACGAGCATGTAGTAAGTAAATAAATATTGGGTTGTCACAACACAGAAAAAATGCATCATGATTTTTCCAACAACCCAATAAAATGAGCATAGGACCTCATGCTTGCCAAATGACAAAAGCATGTTATGAACTCAGAATGAGTAATGCAGCCTTCAACAACTGAGGTTAAAAAAAAAGGTTCCTCATCCCAAGACACATGTATTCTATGGCCAAGTGGATCTCAACTGATCAACACAATGTAGATGCAAACTGACCCACAAGGGAAACACTATATAAAAAAATCACTGAGGGCCTCCCTGGTGGTGCAGGCAGTTAGCGCTGCTCTGTGAAGCTATCCGCAACCTCTGCAGCATGGGTTCAATCCTGGCCAGCCGGCAAGAATCCCACATGGCGCAGCGGACCTCTCCTGTCTCGCCCGCTGCTCCCCTCAGCAGTGTATTTCATCAGTCTGCCTGTTCTGTTCCCCGCTCTGTCTCTGGTGAATCCTCTCACCCTCCCACGCATCTGGCCTGTACCCCAGTTCTTGTATAAATAAATAAATCTTTAAAAAAAAAAATCACTGACTTCTCATCCGACATGAATGACATCTCTACAGCTAAAAGACCAAGGGGTAGAAACAGCTTACGTGCCCATCAACACATGAGTAGATAAGAAGATGTGGGATATGTACAAAATTGAATACTACTCACCTATAAAAACAAAAACAAAACAAAAAACAGATGAGATCCTGCCGTTTGCAACAATATGGGTGAACCTAGAGGGAATTCTGCTTAGTTAAATAAACCAGATGGGAAAGACACAGTCTGATTTCACTCAGATGTGCTACACAAAGAAACAAAACAAATAAATACACAAAATAAAACCAAAAACAAACTTTTAAACTATAAGACCAAACTGGTGGTTACCAGAAGAAGGGGGAAGAGATGAGGAAATTGGGCAGGAGAGGCCCACTGAATGGTGAAGGACAGAGCAGGACCTGTAGCGGTAACCCTGAAGTAGTATATACCGACAACAATTTTCAATGATGCGCAACTGGAAATTTATACAATATTAAAATGCAATGTTACTTCAATAAAAATGATTTTAATAATAATTTAAAAAAAAAGACAAGAAACAGAGAGCTCTAGGGTCTCCCTGGTGGTACAGGGGTTAAAGACAGCACTATCAAGATATCACCAGCCTCTGCAGCAAGAGTTAGATCCCAGGCCAGCCAGGGAGTTACCCACATGGCGCAGCAGACCTCTCCTGACTCACCCGCTGCTCCCCTCAGCAGTGTACTTCAATAGATCTGCCTGTTCTACTCCCCACTCTCTCTGGTGAATCCTCTCACACCCTGTACCTCTGGCCTACACCCCAGTTCTTGTATGCATAAGTAAATAAATCTCTAAAACAAAGAAAAAAGAAACCGAGAGCTCTAAACCAAAGTTTTCCAATTACATAAGAGGACTGGGAAGACAGGTCTCAGGAGTGCTCCATTCACACCACTTCTGTGCCTGGCTCTTTGGTGCTGACCTCTCTGCAGGGTTCTGGTGACCGGGAACCACCAGGCGGGATGGCGTGCGGGTATCAGTGTGTCCAGGACTTCAGTGTTGAGATTAATAGGGATAATCAGAATTCAAAGTCCACTTGCAATTTGCCCTAAGGTTGACTCCCTATAGAGTTTCTTATGTGAAAAGAATAAGATCTTGAATAAGATCTTTATCTTTGTAAGGAATGAGAAAGGAGGCAGACAGGAACCTTAGGCAGCAAGGTAACCAGGACATGGGCTGGGATGGGGGTGAGGGGGTGCAGGCAGTTGCTGAGAACCCCATTCTGGAAAAGAGGCCCTTACCCGAGGGAGGTGACACTCTAGCTCGATGCCTGCCAGTCATCTTCTAGTGTCCCCATGTCTACCAGGTCAGGAGGATGCTGGGTGTACAGTCCCACGAGTTCTGGGTTGGGCCAGGTGTCTTCTGCTAGGGACAAAAGGCCCCCGTGATGGAGTGTGGGAATCATCAGGGCTGGCTGGGGCGGATGTCCAAGCAGGAGCCGAGAAGTCCTATCTGGGCCCACGACCCATGCAGGTGGGGGAAGAAGGGTGAGGGGGGAGGGCTGGGGTAAGGGGAGGGGTGTGAGAGAAGAGGGGAGCCAGCCGGAAGGGGCGGCGAATAGAAGGGAGAGGGAGAGGAGGGCGGCAGCCAGTAAGAGGAGCAGGGGGACAGGCCAGGGTAGAGGTGAGCCAGGCAGGGAGATGGGAAGGGCTGAAACTGGTAAGGGGGGGAAGGTGGCCTGGGCATGGGGTAGGAAGAAGACCAGGTTGGTCTGAGTAACGAGTGGCTGAGGCAGGCACAGGGCGAAGAGACAGGGAAGTCATAGGGACAAGAGGCAGGACAGGGGGCAGGGAAGGAGAGGAAAGTCCAGGCGGGGACGAGGAAGCCTGGAGAGGTGTTTGAGCAGGAACGAGACAAGGCAGCTTCCTCTGCATGGCCCTCAGTGGAGAAATGAGGGCCTTTGTAATGGGGTCAGCGTTCTGCATTCTTTCTTTGCTCATTTTTATTATGACTCAGATTCTACTCAGAGACAGTCCAAGATTCTATAACATTTGGACTTGGAAGTTATCTTAGAGATTCTTTCTTCTCCCAGAGGGCTGGCCAAGGCCACCCAATAGGTATTAGGGGACAATACCTGATCCAGAGCTTATAAAAACAATTCCAGGCTGACTGGGCGTGGGTGAAGATGCATGGCCCTCCAGAGTAGACACGGCTCATCTGGCCATTAGGGTTGACCCCAGATAGAAGCCATGGAGGTGGCCATGCCCTGTCCTGTAAGAAGCTTTGAATGGCACCTTCTAGCCCTGTCTAGCCATTGCAGGAACCTGCGTAAGTCCCTTTTCTCTCACCAAGAGAAAAGCTCACTGTGTATGGCCAAAACAAACACCAACACTGAACTGCTCAAATCCAGGCCTGGGGGTGGGGACATGGGGGAGAAGGCCCTGGAGCAGGGGGAGGGCTCAGGAGTGGCAGCCACTGCATTAGACACTGGCCATTCTCATGGTTCCTCTCATTAGAAGTTCACAGGAAAGGGATGGTATTTCCTTTATTAGGAAACTACAGGGAGGAGTAGACATTTGCCCAGGCCACACAGGACCAGAATTCCTGGCACCTGGTTGTGTGCTCTTTCCATTAAATGATTATGTTGGGAAATGTAACGATGTAAGGACAGCAGCCACCATCACCCCTCCAAATGACTCTAAGAGCATCTCATCCCCAACCTCCACCTTCCCAGTCCTGATCCCATTGTCTCTTGGCTTTCCGCCTCAGGCACTTGCCCTGAAGTCCTCCAATAGCTGGGCCTGAAGTAGACAGGAACAGTCATCAGACTGGGCAGGTTATGGTAGCTACAGAAAACACTGGCATCTCAGTGGCTTAGTACAATAAAGGTTTATTTCTCCTTCGTTTCATCTTCCAAGGACTGTGAGCCCACTTTCGCAGGCATCTGTCCTCCAAGCAGTGATATAAAGACATATTGTACCTATGCCCTAAGGGACACACAGCCCCCAATGTCACTGATAAGGGAAAGAAACAGCTGGAGGGCATCATCTGAGACTTTATTCTTCTAAGTGTTCTTCTAAAATATTTTCTAATCAACAGGCATTTGAACTTATCCATAAATTTTATTTTTTCTTTGTTTATTACTGCTTTTGGTATCCAATTTCTCCCTCTTAATCTTCTACACTCCCTAATAATTTATTCAGGAAGGGTCTGTGGGTGAAAATGTTTATTTGTGTCTCCATACTAGAATGAGAGCTTGGTTGAGTATAGGGTTTTAGATTCAACATTATTTTCTCTCAGAAACTTGAAGATATAGCTTCACTGTATTTTTAAATTGTAGTAACATTGCAGTCTAGCTTTTTATAAGTTTCATTATAAAAAACTTTCATTATAAGTAAGCATTATTTCTTTAAGTTTCAGATGTTCATTGTTGAGAAACAACAGACAATATTTAAGCTCACCACTGAGTCGTTTTATCCTCACCATATCATAGTCTCTTTTCTCTCCGATAAACCAACCCCTAGGCCTTCCCTTCTGGTAGCCACAAATTGGTCTTATAGTCCAAAAGGTTGGTTTTTTTTTTTTTTAGTTCATCTGTTTGTTTTCTCTATATACCACATGTGAGCGAAAGCATACAGTGTTTATCTTTTTCTGACTTATTTCAGTAAGCATAATTCCCTCTAGGTTCATCTATTTCATTTATGTTGTTGCAAGTGATGGGATATATGAGTGAATATATATATATGAGTGAATATACATATATTCAACTAATATATATTAGTTTCACTGTATTTTTGCAACAGTGTTGCAGATAAAAACTCTGAGGTCAAACTTATACATATGCCACTCATAAGGAATCAGCTAAAGAGCTCATATTAAAAACTTTTTAAGAATATTAAAACAATCTGAAATAATAGCAGCATGAATGCAGGTGAAAATGAGATCATTGAGCTGGAAAATTAAGCCAAGGAAATTTTCAAAATGTATCCCCCAAACACAAAAATATACACACAAGTTTCATAGGAAAGGCAAGGAGTCGAGAAATTCCAACATCCACCAGGCAGAAGTTCCAGAAGAAACTGGAGAAGAGAGACTACTCAAAGTAATTCTCAAAGGATCTTCCTAGTTTTGATGAAACCATCAGACAAAAAGACCTCACCCAGGATTTAGCAAAATGTATGGAAGAGGAATATTTTAGTGAAATTTCAGAAACAAAGGATTAAGGGGGAAAAGAAGATAAAATCATTCAAGTATGTTCTCTAAGGTCCCTGCCACTCAGCTCCACCCTCCCTTAGGTGGGGCAGAGGACACAGAACCTCCCATTTTTATCAAGATTCCACCGTTATAATAGGATCTTATCTAATAGGATCATTATAAGGATTAGAGGAATTAATGCATATAAAGCACTTAGCACAGTACCTGGCATATAATAAGCTCTATGTTAATACTATTATTACAAAAACTCAACTGGTAAAACAATATGTAATGTACCACTATCTCAATAGCTTTTAAAGAAACATTTTAAGTTTCGGATAATAGTCCTTTCCAAGAACATCTACTATCATATTCATGTCTATATTGTTGGACATTTAGGGCTTTTCTCATATTTTCTAATTATAAGTTTACTGAAATTATTGTATATGAATTTTTTAAATCATGTGTTTGGTGCCAGGCACAGTTCTATACATAAGTGATACAGCAGTAGACAAAATAGACTACGAGCCTCACCATTACAGAACTGACATTTTAGGGGATCATGACAGCTGCATGTAAAGGCAGGTACTATTATTACTCCCACTTTACCGATGAGGGAAAGGAGACATGGAGAAGTGAAGTGACCTGAACTCTACTCCAAAAGGTCACATAGGAGCGAGTGGCAGAGGCAGGGTTTGAACTTAGCCAGCACAATTCCAGAGGGGAAGCTCCAGGCCCTCACAGCATACCCCTGGTTTACCCGAGGTACCATCTTTGAGGGACAGGCTCTTGTTTCATATGGTCAAATAGTTTTCCAAAGGCGTTGTAGGGTCATACTTCCAATTTCTCGTTAGCCTCTTCTATGTGCTGGGAATCCAGCAGGAGACAAGGTAGACAGAGTCCTTTGTTACAAAGTGATTATCGTCTAATTGTTGTAGACTAACCCCGATACAAAACGGGGTGCCTGACTGTGGGTCCTCATCCGCACGCTTAAAAGGACTTATCAATGCTCTACTGCAGGCACACGCGAAAAGGTTAATAAAAGGTTTATTTACAAGGGAAGGGGAAATGAGGAAATGTACAGCTCAGGGAGAAAAGTGGGAGACAAAGTTTTTAGGAATCCCAAAAAGGCACTTTGAGAGCTGGCCGCCAGCCAGGAGCGGTGAAGCCAGGAGGCGAGCGATAGCGACCCCCACCAAGGCCCACGTGTTTGGTTTTATATTTAACTTGGTTGCCCAACTCCACCCTCAGGTCCCAGCCACCTTCCCTTTGGTGGTGATGGGATTTGTCTTTTCCCAGAGTCTTGATGGCTTTAGTCTGGAGTGGGGGTGGGGTCCACAAAGCCTGTATTGGATTAACTCAGGACATTATTTCCCCCTAACATAATGGGAACACAAATAAGCAAGCTGTCATTAGAGACCATGTGACCAGTGCTGACCAGGTAGGCATTGGTGCCATGGAAGCATACAGAAGGGTGCCCATGGCAGGCTTGGTGGTTCAGGAAGGGAAGAAACTTCTCAGGGCACACCTATAATAAGAACTGGTAGTGAGCTGGTTCCATGACTCAGGACAGAAGCTGAATGGGGCTGGCCATAGCACCCAGGCCTGAAAGTTTTCCTTCAATTAACTTATCAGGATAAACATGTGTTAACTTAAATCATTAACTTAAATATATATCAGGCACTGAGCATTAAATTTTTCCAATAGTCATTTGAAGTAGTTGTAGTTACAAAGTGGCAGAATCGAGACTTAAATCCAGATCAGATGCCAAAACTATATTGCTTTCACTTGTTAGGACCTTAAAAACACAAAGAAAGGGTCTCCCTGGCACTATCCCTGGCCCGGGAACTGACCCACATGACAGAGCAGACCTCCCGAGTCTCACCCGCTGCTCCCCCAGCAGCGTATTTCAGTCGATCCTCCTGTTTGCTCCCCACTCTGTCTCTGGTGAATCCTCTCACCCTCCCCACCCCCGCACCTCCAGCCTATACCCCAGCTCTTGTATGCATGAATAAATAAAATAATCTTTTAAAAAATACAAAGAAAAAAAGACATTAAAAATACAGCTGTCTCACTACTACATATTAGGAGTTGTTTTAAGTATAAAATGAATAAATGGACAAACAAATAAACTTTAATCTCTAACAAAGCACCTTTAACCTAATATTTTAAAAGCAACATTAAATTCCCTTCACTCACTGCTCTCAGGGTGTGGGTGTGGGTGTGGGGCCACAGGAGCCGAGCTGCAGGGCTGGCAGAACATACAATCCCACTCTCGTGCCCTGCCCGCTGCTTCCTGCTTGCCACACACTGACCACTTTATCCACAGATTACACTTGTTTTTTTCTTTTTTTTAAATCAAGACTGTAGGGTAAAGAAAATGTCAGGCTTTTCTGCCCTTCCGCCATCAGGATAGATGATGGATCCTTGTCCTGAATGCATGCCTGATGGCGTGCACCTGGAATAGGGTGTGGGCATAGGTAGATGGGATTCAGCTGAGTTAAGACTGTGTTTTTAAGGGCGGCGTCACTGGGGGGACGCCAGCAGCAGCAGCAGCAGCAGTAGTGCAACAGGGTGGGGTGCCCCTCTCCCTGTCCTATAACAGTAGGAGCCGAAGCCGAGAAGCAGCAGAACGAACGCGAGAGCCTAGATAGAGTGAAGACTTGCTGGGGGCTGGGAGACCTGCCAGCCTCCCAGCCAGCACCCCTGCCTGCCATATGCCTGGTGAACCCCAAATAAAAAACCTGCAAAACTACTGAGGACTCTGACTCCTCCTTTACCCGGTCTGCATGGGATCAGAAAACCTGCACTGTGTCCAGTCCTGACTTTACAAAGACATTTACTAGCAGTTGATGAGATTTTAGAGAAGGCAAATATAACATGAAAGGATTAAAATAGGTAGGTCATTGGGATTTTCTACCCAAACAGGTTTTTTTTTTTTTCTTTCTGTTTGTTTGTTCTTTTGCATGATAATTTAGTGAATTTTTGCAGTGGATACACATTACTATTCCATCAATAAACTTTTAACTTGTGTGGTTTTTCTTTTTATAAATACACAGTATTTATAGGAAATTCTACAATTATAGCTCTGAAAAACTTTAAAAGAAAAAGAAGGCAAGGGCACAGAGGGAAGAGAGAGAGGCTAGCTGAAGCAGAGCACAGAAAAGAAAGAACCCCAAAGAAGACCTGGTAGCCAGAGAGCTATGTTTTTTTTTTGTTTTGTTTTGTTTTGTTTTTAACATTTATGCATGCATGCATGCATGCAAGAACTGGGGTGTAGACCAGAGGTGGGGAGGGTGAGAGGAGTCACCAGAGAGAGTGGGGAACAGAACAAGCAAGTCTACTGAAAATACACTGCTGAGGGGAGCAGCGGGCGAGACAGGAGAGTTCTGCTGTGCCATGTGGATTGCTCCCTGGCTGGCCAGGATCGAACTCCTGGTCGTGGTGCAGTGGCTGGGGATAGCTTGATAGCACTGTGTTTAGCCCCTGTGCCACCAGGGAGGCCCCAGCACAATGAGCAGTGCGTTCTCACAACTCATAATAAGTGAGTTTTCGGGAGTTCCTGCAGGACGTGCTGCTGGGGAGCTGAGCAGCTGTCTTTCCCTGACAGGCTTTTCTAAGCCCCCCGAAGAGTTTGGGCTTTATTCTGTAAAAGGTGGAGAAATGTGAAAACTTTTAAGATGGGGAAAAACATGTTTAGGATCATGTTATAGAAACACTGTCCTGACCCCTTGTGGGAGTCATGAAGGAAGTTCAACGAGGAGCCGCTGCCCTGAATGAGCAGGGAGACGCTGCAGAAAGGCCTCAGCTGCGAGGGCTGGGAGGCACTCAAGAGGCAATACAAAGTAAAAATTAAAATCAACAAGCAACCTAAACCAGAGACACATGGTGGAAGGGTGGGGAGGGAAGGGCAGGGACAGGAAGGACTAGAGTCAAAATAAGGGGGGCAGTGCAATTGTATGGGGAATATAACCACCATGAAAATGCATGCATGAAAATGCATACCATAATGAAAATGCATGCAATATAACCATAATGAAAATGCATACAAAGATGAAAAATGATGTAAGAATTATATAAAATATTAAAAAAATAAAACTTAAAAAAAAAGAGGCAGACTGGGTAGAACCTGTTGGCTTGTTGATGTGGGAGCGGATGGACATAAAGGGTAAAGTTGAGCTTAACACTCAAGTTTCTGGTTTAGGAAACTGTGGGTGGGGGAGACTAGGAGAGCAGGCTTGTCTGAGGTGAGGAGGAACGAGACGGTGGTGGGGTCCTGGTTTTGACCTATTAAAAAATCAAGAGCATTAGGCCTGCCAGGATCTCAGGAGAGGGGCCTCCCTGGTGGCACAAGGGGTTAAGTCGCAGCACTATGAAGCTATCCTCAGCCACTGCAGCAGGAGCTCGATCCCCACCAGGGAGATGACACACATGGCACAGCAGACCTTGCCTGTCTTGCCGGCTGCTCCCCTCAGCAGTGTATTTCAGTAGATCTGCCTGTTCTGTTCCCCACTCTGTCTCTGGTGGATCCTCTTACCTGCACCCCAGCTCTCGTTTGTATAAATAATCTTTTTAAAAAAAGCATTTAAAAAAAAGAATATCAGGAGGTACGAAACATGAATGTTGATTGAGACATACACAGAAATACAATGTTTAAAAGCCGCGAGGGGGCCTCCCCGGTGGCGCAGCGGTTTAGCGCTGGGTTGCGAAGCTGCCCGCGGCCTCTGCAGCGCCGGTTCGATTCCCGGCTGCTCCCTGGCCACCGGAGGAGGGTCCCACATGGCGCGCAGACCTCTCCTGCCGCCCGCTGCTCCCCTCAGCAGTGTACTTCCGTCCTTCTGCCTGCTCTGCTCCCTGCTCTGGCTCTGGTGAATTCTCTCACCCTCCCGCGCTTCTGACTGTACCCAGTGCTTGTATAACCAACCAAACAAACAAACAAATAAATAAATAAAGCATGCCTCTAAAAAAAAAAAAATGAGAAAAATAAAAGCCGCAGGGAGTGAGAAGGGACAGCACCTAGGACCACGGAGCAGCATGATGGCCTAATACAGACTGAAGACCCACAAAGAAGACCAGAAATGAGCAACTAGGAGGCGGAGCATATCCAGGAGTCTGGGTGTCATGGAATCCAAGGCAAGAGTGTTTGAAGATGAGGCAAGCAATCAGAATGGTTTTTGTGTTTTTTTTTTTTTTTAAAAAAAAGACAAGTTTTTGCATTTAACTAAAGGGTGGTGAGTGAAATTAAAGATGATGGTGGAAACGTTCTGGTCAGGGGCTGGATGACATGTCTAATAACGCTCCAGAGTACCTGCCATCTTGTAGCCTTGCTAAGCAGCTGAGACTTGTTCCCTTCTACCGGAACCCACCCTACCTAGGGGGATTAAAGGAAATCAGTGCGGAGAAGAAATAATCCATTGAGCTACCCACCCTCCCGGGCATGCTTGGAGATTTGGAAGAAACCCATAATGGAATCAAGATGATTGGATGATCAGGGTGTAACCCAATCTAGGAACTCCCTAGCGGTGGCACATAAATAGAGCAGAGCCCAGCACAGTCTTACTGTCAGGAGACAGCCCTGGGACTGACCACCATCTCTGCAAGCCTTGCCCTGCACAGCCCTCGTGCCCTCACCCTGCTCCGGTGAGTCTCAGCCTGGAGGAAGGGCCTTTCCTCCCCGGCTTCCCCTTATACAATTATGCTAACTCCGCACATCTTTGCTCTCTCTGCTTTAAGCATGAGGTATCTTTATCTTTCATGGTTATTATTATTTTTTTTAAGATTTGTTTATTTATACATGCACTGGGTACAGTCAGAAGCCTGGGAGGGTGAGAGAATTCACCAGAGCCAGAGCGGGGAGCAGAGCAGGCAGAAGGATGGAAGTACACTGCTGAGGGGAGCAGCGGGCGGCAGGAGAGGTCTGCGCGCCATGCGGGACCCTCCTCCGGTGGCCGGGGAGCAGCCGGGGATCGAACCGGCGCCGCAGAGGCCGCGGGCAGCTTCGCAACCCAGCGCTCAACCGCTGCGCCACCGGGGAGGCCCTTTCATGGTTATCTTAACTTCTGGGTCGCGTGAGTTTCCTGTACTGAAGTGGGAGGTTTCTCTAGTTGGGTGGTGTGAAGAGAATATAGCAGGGCAGAGGTATCTGAAGTCCGGGGGCAAGGGGCGTGAGGGGTGTTTGCTCCACCAGGGACCTCAGGAGCCACAAGGCGTTTCTCATCTGCTTTGCAACTTGCAGACACCCCTGGTGTGTAACCCAAAATATAGGCCTGGAACCCGCTAACCTCTGGTGTTTTTGGTAGCTCTGCCAACAGCTCAGGTAGAGGGCAAGGCATCCGGATCTCAGCACCATCCCTGAGCTGAGGCTGGGGTGGCAGCGCGGGTAGATGTTCCCAAGTCTCTCTTCACCATGCCTCTTGTTTGTTTTGTTTGGTTTCCCCAAGATTCAAGGTCCCAGGGCTAAGAGTGCCAGGCTAGATACCCGAATAGCAGACCAGGTGTGGGTGGAGAGGCGTGAGAACCCCACCTTGTCCTCTTGCCCACATTCTCCATCCATCACCCCCACCTCAATTTATTCTAGGCAAACAAACTAATAGGACCTTTCCTTTCTTCAAAACAGAAAGAAGTATTGGTTTTCTGCTGTGGATACCGGCGTAAGACACAGGATAGTCAACATGTCCAAGTCAGGATCTCCTAAGGTGCCAGAACAGCAGCGGAAGCTCTTCGTTGGAGGTCTGAGCTTAGAAACAACAGATAAGAGTCTGCGAAGCCATTTTGCAAAATGGGGAAAGGTCATAGACTGTGTGGTAATAAGAGATCCCAACACCCAGCGGTCCAGAGGCTTTGGGTTTATCACTTATGCCACGATGGAGGAGATGGATGAAGCCATGAAGGCAAAACCACACAAGGTGGATGGCAGAGTTGTGGAGCCAAAGAAGGCGGTGCCAAAGGAAGAGTATCAAAGACCCAGTGCTCCCGCGACTGTGAAAAAGATATTCATTGGTGGCATCAGAGGAAACACTGATGAACATCACTTAAGGGATTATTTTCAGCAGTATGGGGAAATTCAAAGAATTACAGTCATGACTGATCCAGGCACTGGCAGGAGGAGAGGCTTTGCTTTTGTCAGCTTTGACGACCATGCTTCTGTAAACAAGATTCTCGCTCAGCAACAACACATTGTGAACGGCCACAAGTGCACAGTACGGAAAGCCCTACCTAAGCAAGGGCTGGCCGGTGCTCCCCCCAGCCAGAGGGGCGGGGCTGGTCCTGGAGATGGTGCCGGTCGTCGTGGAGGTGGTTTTGGTAGGAATGACAACTGTGGTCGTGGAGGACAGTTTAGTGGTCGAGGTGGGTATGGGGCGTATAGCGGGTATGGGGCGTGTAGCGGGTATGGGGCGTGTAGCGGTTATGGGGGTATAGCGGTTATGGTGGGTATAGCGGGTATGGTGGGTATAGCGGGTATGGTGGGTATAGCGGGTATGGTGGGTATAGCGGGTATGGTGGGTATAGCGGGTATGGTGGGTATAGCGGGTATGGGGGAGGAGTGAGAAGGGACAGCAGGTATGGGGAGTGTGGGGGTTATGGGGCGTATGGGGAATATGGTTATTTGTGTGGTGTATTTGTTACTGATGAAAGCAATTTGGGAGGTGGTGGAAGCTGCAGTGAAATTGGCGATTACTATCGATACAATCAATTTTCAGCTTCTGGACTCAAGACGAAAGGAGGAAATTTTGGAGGCAGAAGCTCTGACCTCTATGGTGTTGAGGGCCAATACTTTACCAAACCAGGAAATCAAGGTGGCTATGGAGCTTCCTGTGGCAGCAGTAGTTATGGAAGTGGTAGAAGTTTAATCAACTGCCAGGAAACTCAGCAGGGGAGGCGAGCCAGAGAAGCAAGGGGAAGCTACAGGTTATAATAGGTTTGTTGTATTTGTTCTTGGCCCAGCCAAGAATGGGGATGGCAGGATCCTGCTGCTCCAAAGAGAATGTTTTACACAGTACTCATGTGCATGGGCAAAAAACTCAGTGTATTTGACTAGTTGTGTTAACAGGTTATTTTAGTTTCTGTTATATGTGGAAAGTGTAAAGCTTTCTAATGGGATTTAATGTGGTTTTCTTTTTGTTTTCTTTTGCATCCATGCTGTTGATTGCTAAATAGTCTGACCACAATTCTGAACAGATTGCAAAACAAGAAAATAAAGTGTTTTTGGAAGACTGCTTGTCTTTCTCGCTGTATCCCTGAAGAGTCCAATAATCTACCTCTGGAGAGGTGACACCAGAAACCCTGGACTTAGGGGTGGTGTGGGGGAACCAAAGTTGTACCTTCTAAAATTCCTAAAGAATAAAGTTGTCCTTGAAATGTTTGATAAACCTGTGGTCCTTTCATATGCAGACATAGTAGTGAAAAATACTAAGAGTGAAATTATGAAAACTTGCCAGCTGGCAGCCAGGGGAGGATGGTGTCCAAGTGATCAAGTGGGACCAGGCTATATTAGAGACCTTTTCCTTACTTCAAGTGAGTTATTTGAATTGTAAAATAATCCCCTTTTTTTTAATAGAGGCATGTTTTATTTATTTATTTGTTTGTTTTGTACATGCACTGGGTACAGTCAGAAGCGCGGGAGGGTGAGAGAATTCACCAGAGCCAGAGTGGGGAGCAGAGCAGGCAGAAGGACCGAAGTACACTGCTGAGGGGAGCAACAGGCGGCAGGAGAGGTCTGCGCGCCATGTGGGACCCTCCTCCGGTGGCCGGGGAGCAGCCGGGAATCGAACTGGTGCTGCAGAGGCCGCGGGCAGCTTCGCAACCCAGCGCTCAACTGCTGCGCCACCGGGGAGGCCCTGTAAAATAATCCTTTTAAAGAGATTCCATTCTATGCCAGCAAGCACTGAAATGAGTTTATAATAATAGCAACAATAATAATGGCTAACATTCATGTGCCAGTTATAAGTGAGATGCTGTGCTTAGGACTTGACATTATTAAGTTTTTTTCTCTCAGCAGTCCCACAAGGGAGATGTGGAATCTCTTTTTCTCCCTCTCCATCTTTCAAAGACTGCCAAGGGGTTCTGGGTTGAGCAAGTGTTTGGTTTCTTTTTATTGTTATAAAACATCTGCATACTTTCAAATGGGGGTGTCAATGATTCTGGAAAGAGGCGGAAGGCTAAGAAATCCCAGAAGGTAAATGAGGTTTTAAAGTCTTGGGATGGGGAGTTGACAAGGCTACTTTTTGAAGATTTATTTTATTTATTTATGCATACAAGAGCTGGGGTGTAGGCCAGAGTTGGGGAGGGGTGAAAGGATTCACCAGAGACAGCGGGGAGCAGAACAGGCAGACTGACTGAAATACACTGCTGAGGGGAGCAGCGGGTAAGACAGGTCTGCTGTGCCAGGTGGGTTAGCTCCCTGCTTGGGAATCAGATGGAACTCCTGCTGTAGTGGCTGCTGATAGCTTGATGGTGCTGACTTAACCCCTTGTGCCACCAGAGAGGTCTGGCAAGGATATTTTAATGAGCAGAGGAAGAATATTAGTATAGCTGCTAGCACACAGGTACATTTGGTGGCAGAAAGACTTCTCTTCCTGGTTGCCTTAAATTCTCTCAAAATATGAGGCAACATCAAATCAGAGTGAGATGAGATGCCACCAATTTGCCCCATGCTTTCTAGGGAAATAGCTCTCATGCCTCCCATATTTTCCCTTCCCACTGTGCACTGCTGAGCTAGATCCCCGTCACTCCATGAATAATTAAACTCTTACTTAGCATTTACTATGGTCACACACTTTCTAAATACTTCCATCTCTGCCAAATTTTGTACCTGAAACATCCAATTGTGTTTATTCCATGCCTGGTACAAAACATTCACTGCTTTGAGTCATAGATTTCAACCTAATTTTCTAGGCCATCTGTACTTTATCCTGATATTCCTAAGTGCCTACCATGAAATCTGAGTTCCACTTACTCATGGAAGAGGGATAAAGGGAATCACGCTCTAAATCATCTCAACAACGTCCTCAAAAATACCATTTTTTTTTTCTTCCCTATCCCTTAGGATTGTTTTTAACTTCCTTCCCTTTGATTCCCTTACTCAATATATTTATTATTTGTGAAATGTATCACCAAAATTTTCCTGAGCCATCAAAATATTGATGTCCAGTAGTTTTTGAAGTGTTTTGCATGGTTGAAGTGTCTGTTATGTGAATGTCCAGTGTTTTGCTCTGAATTTCTCTTCTGTCATGCTCTGCAACTCTGAGTTGGGGTTCCTTTCAGGATTTTTCTTTGTTCTGTCTCCTATCATTAATTTTGTATGTGTATTAAAGTAAGGATAAATTCTCAACTTTTTGTAGTTACCAGTGAGAGGGGTAGTGGGTTTAAAAAAGGACTAGGCCAACGGGCATGAAAGGACCACCTCGCGCAGATCAGGAATTTGAAATTCCTGTTGTAAAGTGTTTCTTTGCAGGGTGGTAGGTGGGGGTGGCAAGTGTTACAGATCTCTCAGCCTGGGCTGTTTCAGATGCCTCAGCCATGTTATGAGGCTCACCTTCAAGCCAGTTGTCTAGCTCTGTGCCCTCATGCCCACAATTCTCTGGCAATACAGCCTCCATCATGGGTGTACCTCCTTATCCAATGTAGTGCCTGATAAGAAGCCTGATGCTGGCATATGCCCAAGCCATAGCTGTAGGGGGATCTTCCCTTTTTGGGGGAGGGAAAAGTGCTCCGGTTTTACTTTGAACAAAGTCCACTTAGAGTTTTCCTACCCCTTTTAGTAGGTCTTATGCTCCTCTTACAGACACCGATAATCAGTTTTTCCCTCAGGGCTTTTGGTTTTGTTTTGGTTCATTTTTGTTAGTGTCTGGAGGAGGCAAGCCGAACATCTCCACTCACTACCACCTTGCTGGACTTCCCCAAAACATCAATTCTTATTGACATTCCAGAGTGCTCTGAGTGACGTATAGTACTGGCCAATTCTGGCAAACTCAGAGGGCAAGTATTTCCAGTCCACAGAGAGGGGCACACAGAGGAGGAATGGGTAGTCCATCGGGTTGCCTGGCACAGGACCAGCACTCAATGATTGCTTCTGAAATGCATGAATGACTTTCAGTGCAGGGACAGTCATCCAATTAGAATGTCAAGGACAATCTGTGGTTGAATTTAAGTCGATTTTAATGGGTAAGTGAAGCTCTGGAAATTTAAAGGAGATGAGTAAAGTGGTTCTAAAGACTATGGCTGGAAGGTTAACAATATTTTGAATGAAATGAGTATCAGGACTATACAGATTCATTTTGAAGTTCACAATTCATTAAACAAGAACAATATAACTAAATTAAGCTAAACTTGGCTCTGTATCCCAAAGGTATAGAGGGGCTAAAATTAGGATTGAAGGACCTTCCCGGTGGTGCAGTGGGTTGAGTGCAGTGCTGTGAAGCTGTCTGCAGCCTCTGTAGCACTGGCTCAATTCCCGGCTGGCCAGGAGAGTCCCACATGGCACAGCAGACCTCTCCTGCCTCGTCTGCTGCTCCCCTCAGCAGTGTACTTCGGTCCTTCTGCCTGTTCTGCTCCCTGCTCTGTCTCTGGTGAATCCTCTCACCCTCCTGCACCTCTAGCCTGAACCCCAGTTCTTGTATAAAAATAGATCTTTAAAAAAATAAAATTGGGATTGAAAAGCTGAGTGCCAACAAACTGATAGTATCAAAGCCACCTTCTATGTGAGCAGGACAGCCCAGGTCCTAGAGAGGTTAGGAGCAGGGCAGCCCAGGTCCTAGAGAGGTTAATCAATCCAGTTCTGAGGATGAGGATGCAGGCAAAGGATAGAAGGGAAATATATCAAAAGGAAAGACAACAATCTCAGTCACTTGAAGGTAACATTTTCAATATTAGGGTAACAGGGACGGTGGGAGAAAAGTAAACCAGATAGTCATTCCAGGACTTAGGCGTTAATTTGACAAGGTTTAAAACAAATTAAAAAATTTAAAATAACAAAAATAACTATTTCCTATTTCATAGTGTAACAGGGTGGTCCCCAGGAAAGGGGGAGGTTCCAGGTTCCCTGCCCCACCCAAATGGAGGGTGGAGCTGAGCAGAAAGAGAAGAAGCTGCAGAGGAGTCTGAGGAAGGAAGGAAGCAGGATGGAGCCAGAAGGAGGCGCGTGGAGCCTAGAGACATGTGAAGAAACTGCGCTTGTCTTTTGGTCATGGACTGGGTGACACAGATGTGGGTGAGAGACCCGAGGGGAGATGACAATGGTGGCTTTTATCTTGATTTTGATTTTGCTCTTTTCCTTCCGGGCTTGTCTGGTTGTTTCTGACCCTTTTCTGTGGTCCCCACTGGAAGTCGCTTTAGACTTGTGGCAGGCTTTGGGGCCTTGTTCTGGGCCAATCCCATATGGATGGACTTTTACCCACGAGGGGACGGGTAACTTTGGGTGCTTCATTTAGAAACTAGACTCTTCGCCTTATCTGTATTGTTTCCTAGTTTTATTAAAGTTCCTTCCCATTAAAGTCTCATATGTTTTGTGTTGATGCGGCGGATGGCAGAACCCATTTAGAATAGGCAGGTTTGCAGGGTTTGGGCTGCCCCTCTCCCTGCCCTGTAACAATAAGAAAGTTTAAGTTGGAAGAAAGGTTTGATTTAAAAAATTGCTTGAGCTGCTGATGGGTGAATCTGCTGAATGTGCTTTGGGGTTCCAGAGGGTCCAGATTAGGAGGGGAAATCAGAAGAGGGTAAAGGTAATGGTTTATGCTCTATAGCCTACCCATGTGGACTGAAAAAATTAGTTGCTTAATAAATTATTAAAATAAAGTCTTATTTGTTGGGATGCAATGGACCCTGGTTTCAGCAAAATCATGGTGTTAGATGTCTTGAAATATCAAAACAGAATGGACACAGTAGCCCTGCCCTTGACAACTGCTCGATATTTTTAGTCTCTTGCTTCTCCTCAGCTGTTTGCAGAATCAGACACCTGCTCTTTATTGAACGCTTATGAATATCCTTGAAAAAATATCAGAACCCCATTTGAAGATTGGGGTTCTTCCAGAGAAGCTGGAAGTTGGTGCTCTGGCTCTGTTGACTCCCTCGTTCCTATGGTAACATGTTGGCAAAAGGGGGGGGGGACGGGGGACTTAGTTATCACAGGACCAACAGCTTTTAGTTATAGAACAAAATGTTCCAGCACCAGAAACATTTTTCAGTGAGGAACTGCTGACAAGTGCAAAATTATTTTTATATTCTTTAAGCAGTACTTGTGGAACGTTTTATTCAGCCCTCAGGCAGAGTGATCAGAGATTGCATTAACAACTCAACTTTTCATTGCCTGACCATTCTCTCAAGGGGAAGCCCTCTTCTAGCCTGGTTCCTTTACTTCCCTTAATGACTACCCCAGGAAACTCTGTAAGCATCAGCACTTGAATCACACGTTCCAGGCTTTAATTGCGTGACCAAGATACTGAATTCACCAGCCTCTAGGAAGTCTAGCTTCCATTTGGAAATGGAATATAAAGTAGTAGTTCCCAAACCTAGAATAGAAATGCTAGGTCGGGTCTTTTCACAGAAATGCTGAATCACAGCCCGCTGGGTAGAACCCAAGATAACTATATTTTTAACAAATTGTGGGATTGATTCTGATGGCCAGCCACATTAGGAAAGCACTCACACAGATTAGGGTGTAAATTACATGCTGATACCATTCCACACGCGACACATCAGTTTATTGCCAAAGACAACCAAGATTATTTCAGTGACAGCTTGAATTGATGCAGATGTTTCTAATTTAATCATAGCACTGAGGATGATTTTTTTTTTTTAAACTGGGGATGATTTAACTATTATTCTACTCTAATATAGGACTTTGAGTCTGGTTTTTATTTTTCATATGTAATAGACACATACCAAATTCCCCTTATCAAGTTCTGTATTCCTACACCAAGTCCTATACGAGTTTAATGTTATTTAGAGGCTTTAGAAGTAACATTACGTAGATGCTGAATTGTGGCCACTTGTCCCCTTTAGTTTGCAGTCATCACCCATAGAGAGGGTGATGTCAGAGGGCTATTAGTTGACGTTTCCTTGGGCCAGTAATGTCTACATTCAATGGATTCATCACACCAGCAAAAGTGCAAACTAAGATTTTATTTCCTTTTCTTTTGCAAGCATCCCATTCAGCAGTAGTTCTCTGGCTTTAATGTACATAATAACCACCTACGGGGGAGGAAGAGCTTTTACAAATGCAAATTCTAGGTCCCCACAACTACAGACTGATTAAGTAGATATGGGAAGAGGCTCGGGAACCTGCATTTTTTATAAGTCCCCCCAGACAATTGCGAATATTGAAGTTTTTGTATACTAAATACCCAAGTATTATTTACATCCTAACACTCTCTTAGAGTAATTCCTGTGTTCTCAAACCAGACTCTGAGAACTAAGACTACTCATGTAAGAGATGACAAAGTAGAAACTTTCAGACTTCTCAAGATAAACGTCACACAATGCACAGAACACCTTACCCAGGAAAAGTGGTTCTGTGGACCTACTCCAGATCACTTGAGTACTTGGCAGTATCTCATATCCCTAGATGAGTCATGGTATGAACCGTGACATTTTCAAAGTCTCATAGTCTCATTATGGGTCCAGGATGTCCCACAGTGATTTTTTTTTTAATTTTTTAAAGATATATTTTATTTATACAAGAACTGGGGTACAGGCTAGATGCACGGGAGGACAAGAGGATTCACCAGGAACAGAGTGGGGAGCAGAACAGGCAGAATGACTGAAATACACTGCTGAGGGGAGCAGAAGTGTAACAGGGTGGTCCCCAGGAAAGGGGGAGGTTCCCTGCCCCACCCAAGGGAGGGTGGAGCTGAGCAGGGAGAGGAGAAGCTGCAAAAGAGACTAAGGAAGGAAGCAGGATGGAGCCAGAAGGAGACCTGGAGGAGGCACATGGAGCCTAGAGACACGTGAAGAAACTGTGCTTGTCTTTTGGTCATGGACTGGGTGACACAGATGTGGGTGAGACCCGTGGGGAGGTGACCATGGCAGCTTTAATCTTGATGTTGATTTTGCTCTTTTCCTTCCGGGCTTGTCCGGTTGTTTGTGACCCTTTTCTGTGGGTCCCCACTGGAAGATGCTTTAGACTTGTGGCAGGCTTTGGGGCCTTGTTCTGGGCCGATCCCATTTGGATGGAGTTTTACCCACGAGGGGATGGGAAACTTTGGGTGCTTCATTTAGAAACTAGACTCTTTGCCTTTCCTGTATTGTTTCCTAGTTTTATTAAAGTTCCTTCCCATTAAAGTCTCATATGTTTTGTGTTGATGCGGCGGATGGCAGAACCCATTTAGAATAGGCAGGTTTGTGGGGCTTGGGCTGCCCCTCTCCCTGTCCTATAACACTATTATGGATTTTAAAGATTCTCAGTAAACTTTTTTAAAAATATTTTTGGAAAACATTTATCCCTTTGGCTTGTAACCTGCAGTTTTGACAGTCCTCATTATTACAATGATATAGGATTCTCTTCTGTGTAGATCCCTCCAAGGTGAGTGCTCCCTTTCTAACTAAAGTCCGTATCATCCATAAATAGCAGTTTTATCTTGTGTGGATTCTCTGATGGCTGTGAAGTTCTGAAGCCTGAAGTTAAGGAGCACTTACTACATTTATTGCATCTATAAAGGTCTTGCTCCCTTTTAGACTGTCTGATGAATTCCAAGTTTTGTGCTCAGAAAAATTCCTGCCACACTTAACATATTGGTATTCTTTCTGAATTGACTGGCGGGTATAATGAAGAATGGGACCCTTACTACACTCATCACATAGACATGATTTCTCTCCCAGGCAGTTTCATAAAATAGGAAAATAAAGTCATCCTTTGACATTATTATTAGTGTATTTCTTTCCAGTTATTTTCCTCTGTGTATGTGCCATTACATCTACTACATTATACATTTTCCTAAATTACTAGATCCCAACACATGATTTTTCTTACTGGAAAATAATTATGCAAATATATTATGATTTAGAAAAAAACATTAATTTTTAAAATATTAATCTTTTTAAAAACAGTAGAGGGGCCTCCCTGGTGGCACAAAGGGTTAAGTCTCAGCACTATCAGGCTATCGGCAGCCACTGCAACATGAGTTCAATTCGTAGCCAGGGAGGTGACCCACATAGTGCAGCAGACCTCTCCTGTCTCACCTACTACTCCCCAGAGCAGTGTATTTCAGTACATCTGCCTGTCCTGCTCCCCACTCTGTCTCTAGTGAATTCTCTCCGCCCTCACCTCTGGCCCACACCCCAGTTCTTATATGCATAAATAAATAAAAAATTTAAATCTTAAAAAAAAACCAGTAGAAATAACATGGTAACATACACCTTTTACACATAATTTATCTGACTATTTTCTTAACATAGATTCTTAGATGTGAAAGTTCTGAGCCAAATGGCATAAACATTTGACTCATATATTGCCAAACTGTGGTTCTGGAAGAGATGCTAACAAAGTATTTAGAGAAATTTAATTCACTCAGATGCATTTATTAGAAAACAAGAAAGGCTAAAAATAAATATTCTCTAACCACATAACTCAAGAAATTATGGGGGAAAAGATAACCCTAAAAGAAGTAGAAAATGTAAGAAAACTAACAAATGAGAAAGTAGCAATCAGAAACACAATGTGTCCTTATTATAAACAAATCCACACCTAAATACAATTAGTCAAAGGGCAGAACACTTTTCTGCATTCCAGGATTTTATAAAGTATCTTTAAATAAAGAGATAAATCTTTAAAAAAAAATAAGTAAACAAAGACATAATTTTTTTTTAAAGATTTATTTATACAAGAACCAGGGCACAGGCCAGATGTGCAGGAGATTGAGAGGATTCACCAGAGACAGAACAGGGAACAGAATGGGCAGACTGACAGAAACACACTGCTGAGGGGAGCAGCAGGCGAAACAGGAGAGTCCACTGCGCCATATGGGTTTCTCCCCAGCAGACCAGTATTGAACTCGTGCTACAGAGGCTGCGGACAGCTTCACAGTAAGGCGCTCAACCACCTGCACCACCAGGGAGGTCCCAAAGAGATAATCTTAAATCTTTAAAGCACCAGAGAGAAAAGTCAAAAACAGACTGTCTCAAAGGAAATAAAATTAGAATGAGAACAGATTTTCAATAGCAATGTCAGAAGCTAAGAATCGCTGAGGAAAAAGAAATGTGAACTTAGGATTCTATACCCAGCTATGCTCTAATTCATAAGGGAGAAATAAAAGATTATTGTTTATTTCAGTAAGAAAGCCTGTTATAAGACACACAGTATGTGTCGGGCATTATTTTAATCATTCTACAAATATTAACTCATTTGATCCTAATTACAACATCATGAAGGAAACAGTATTACCAGCTCCATTTTACAGGCCTTCTTTGAAGGTCAAAGAAATTAAGTAATCTGCTTAAGGCTACATAGCTAGAGATCAATAGAGCTATATATCAAACTCAGTTTGACTGCAGAGTTGGTGCTTGTAACCATTATACAACTTGCTGCTTATTCTTGGAGGCTGAGGAAATAGAACTCACAAGGAAGGAGGGAATGCAAGAATCAGTACTAAGAAATTGGCAAACGTGCAGATTAATTCAAATTTGCATTGGTTATTTGCAGTAATGATGATGATGATGAAGACAATAGTGGTAGATCTGGAAGTATGTTAAAAACATTTAAAAATTAAAACTGTATACAGGGGGCATGAGCTAAGGAAAGTCAGAGGCCTCAAAACCTGGAAAAGGGGCCTCCTCGGTGGCGCAGCGGTTGAGCGCTGGGTTGCAAAGCTGCCCGCAGCCTCTGCAGCACCAGTTCGATCCCCGGCTGCTCCCCGGCCACCAGAGGAGGGCCCCACATGGCGCGCAGACCTCTCCTGCCGCCCGCTGTTCCCCTCAGCAGTGTGCTTCGGTCCTTCTGCCTGCTCTGCTCCCTGCTCTGGCTCTGGTGAATTCTCTCACCCTCCCGCGCTTCTGACTGTACCCAGTGCTTGTATAAATAAATAAATAAATCTAAAAATAAATAAATAAATAAATAAATAAATCTTTAAAAAAAAAAAAAAACAAACCTGGAAAAGGCAATCAATTCTCCCTGGAGCCTCTAGAAGGAATGCAGCTCGTCTGACACCTTAGTTTTTTCATTAACAAACCATGATCTGAAGCTAAGATGGTATAATTTTTAACATTTCAGAGGTGAGAACAGAGTTGCTATATTTTCTCTTTTTTTTTTATTAAGATTTTTTATTTATACAATAGCTGGGGTACAGGCCAGAGGCGTGGGAGGGTGAGAGGATTCACCAGAGACAGAGTGAGGAGAACAGGCAGACAGATTGAAAGCACTCCTGAGGGGAGCAGCAGGCAAGACAGGAGAGGTCTGCCATGCCATGTGGGAATCTCCCTGGCCGGCTGGGAATTGAACACGCGCTGCAGAGGCTGCGGACAGCTCCACAGCGCTGTACTCAACCTGCTGCACCACCGGGGAGGCCTGAGTTGCTATATTTTCTGAACATCTGTTTTTCTGAAATATCTTTTACTTAAAATGTTTTTAGATCTAAAATCAGAAAATAATGAGGGAAGAGAGGAAAATCAGAGAAAGAAGGAAAAGAAATAAGGGAACCCAATTTTATGAAAACATGTGAGTGTCTCCCATGTGCCTTTTACCATTATAGTTCTCTTGAGCCAATGGCCCCTGGTCCCTGCCAGCCCAACTGGCAATGTTAAAGAGCCCCAGAGCCTATCTATCATGGACATCCTTCCCCCATGGAAGAGCTGCTTAGTGGGGACGTGGTAAAGCACACACATGTCTTAGGTGAAGGATTTAATGGAAATGTTGACACTGTCTTCCCTATCCAGATTTAGTGATGAAATGGGTCACCGACCTCTTCCTAACTTTTACTGGCCCAGGTCTCCCCTCTTCATTACCAGGACCCCAAGCTCTGTCCTCTGACCATGTAATGCTGAGGGAGATCAGCCTTATCATTCCTTCATATCCTTCGTTCCACTGGAAGGATAACAACCCACCTGTTTTGGGTCACTTGGGGAAACAATGAGGCACAGAGTTTCAATCCCAGGCCCTTCACAGCAGCTTCTCTGGCTGATGCTAATGAGGTCCATCTCTACCTGCTACAGCCCACTCTCTAGTCAGCACAGACCTCCAGGAAGAGCCCTGGGCTGGGAGTCAATGCACTTGCCAGACAAGCCCACCCCACTATCCTACAACCTACTTCCTAGACACTGTCCTTTTCCTTCTAACCCAAACCTTTCATACTTGCTTTCCTTTCCTTCCTCCAACCCCCTTACATTAGCCCTGCCCCTTTCTTTAAACAGTGTCTCTTCTATAAACACTGACCCTGAAGATGCCTCATCCGATTTCTACAGTCTTGGGGTGAGGCATCCAGCAGCCTGGAGACATGATGAATGACGAGACTCCCCAGTCAGTCCAGGAGGCTTGCAGTCTAGAAGGGCACTTTGCCAGATAAAAGACCTTGTAGCCACTGGTACTGGACAATTCATTGGTTATGTCTCATAAAACCCTTCTTTGAAATTAAATATAAAAGAAAATTAGCTACTGCCACCAGATTCTGGTGGGTGATCAGTCCAGAGCTTGACACATAATTTCATTTAGGGCATTCACAGGAATCAAAAATAGACACACATTTTAATATGAGTATTAGTTACAATGGATACATTCTGGGGGTGAGGATTCTTGTGTTGAAGATATGTTTTAGAATTTACTATACCAGTTTAATAATTTGAATCTTAATTCTGATTAAGTCCATTACTATATTCATTGGGTTAACAGGATTCCTCTCCTGCAGGGATTAACTCTTAATGAAACAAACTTGTGATCTGACTGCAATCTTTACCCACAATATAGTTTTGGAAAGGTTTTACATGTGGACCTTGATGCCCTTCCCACAGACACCGCATAAACAGGGGTCCTCTTCCACATGTATTTTCACTCAATAAATATTTACTGAGTATCCACTCATGCCAGGCACTGTCCTCCATGCTGGGGACACAATGTGAGCAACACACGTACAGCTGCAGAGCTCTGAGAGCTGTGGGAGAGAGACTGGTAAAGGGGCGACATGCACTCTAGCACAAGTTCTTGCTATGCTGCCCACACTTGCAGGATTTTTTTTTTAAATTGTGAAATCTGATGGATGTAAAAATTTAAACTCACTTTTGTCCTGCAGAGGATATCTATCCTGAGTGGACGCCAGTGAACATGCTGTCTGTACTGAAATAGAAGGCCTTCCTCAGGTGTTGCATTGAACGGCCTTTCTCCTATGTAAACTCAGAGAGAGCTAAATAGACCCCTTAGCTAAACAGTAAGAGTCCACAGCTTTTAACAACCAAGTAAACCAAAATTCTCCAAAGAGTAGTTGTCCTCACCTACTAAGGCCAGGTTGCTGTAGACCTCCCGCATCATCTCTTGGTACAAAGACTTTGGTGCATGGTCTAGTTGCCTCCACTCCTCCTTCGTGAAGTCCATGGCTTCATCTTTGAATGTAACAGGTTCCTAAAACACCAATGACCAGAAATATATTTTTCAGAATGTGTTTAAGAACTGGGACTAACATTTTCTGTTACTCCTGTGGTGCCATGAAAAGACCATGTAATAAAAGGTTTTTTAAAAAATTTTAAATGGACAAATAAAATTAAAATGTACAATAGTATTCATCACATACATTAGTAACTACATTAAATGCAAACAGACTAAAGTCGTGTAAGGGGTAGGAAGGGCCAGAGCAGTTCTATGATCTGAGCAGATGGGGTAAGGAGGAGAGAGTGTCCTGGAGCCTTCGGTGGCTTTTCAGGCTTATTATTGGGATTTACCAGGTATAGGGCAGACTGGGGTGCTGCGGGGCCGGGAGGCTGGCAGGCCTCCCAGCCCCCAGCAGGTCTTCATTCTCTCTGGGCTCTCTGGCCTTCTCTCTTTTGCTCTCGTTCTCAACGCTTCTGCTGGTGTCTCTGTGACACCATCCTTATAAGCCCAGTCTTAGCCCAGGTGAATCCCATCTACATAGGCCCACACCCTACTCCAGGTGCCTGCCATCAGGCATGCATTCAGGACCGCAGGGGTCCGTCATTTATCCTGATGGGGGGAGGGCAGAAAAGCCCGATACTTTTTATCTTACCCTACAAGTTGCCAATTAAAAAGGCAGAGATGATCATATTCTTGTATAAATAAATAAGCTGTTAACAAGAGATACACCCAAAGAAGAATTCATCTTTATCTTCAAGGGTAGATATTTTCTGGACAACAGAAAACTTCATCTCACCTGGGAATTGGCTGCTTCTTCCTCTTGGGCAACGTCAGGGTGTTAAGGAGGCAGAGATGGAGCAAGAAACCATGAGAGACCAAGCTTACCCTCTCTTAACCAGAGTGGCATTTGCCTCGCATGAACCCTTCCTTCCACCATCCTGCCCTAGGATGCTTTCTCTTTTCCACACAACAGATACTTCACTACCTCAGCTGAGCTGTTGCCTCTTTATTCTGAGACAAAACCTCCATGGTCTCTACTTGTCCTCTGCAAGTGGTCACTTGACCCAAGTCTTGCTAAGTAACCCCTGCAGCCCAGCAGCTCTTTCCTCCTGAACTCCTCTCATCACCTACGTATCCCCTCATTATTGGTTCCAGCTGCCTGTAGAGCTGCAGCCTTCATTCCTTAGAGCACGACTTGCTTCTAAGGGCTCACGAATAGCTTTTCCTTGGCTGGCATCTTTCTGCTAGGCCGCAAATCTCAGTACCCTCAGCGAGAGTCCCACAGTTGGAAACCCAGCTGAGCTCAGTGTTACACTAAGCGCCTCCAAGAATACCATCTGGAGACACTCAAGTTAGGGGCTTCTGATACTGGTACTGTAAAATCCATGATGGAAAATTCCGAGAGAAAACTGAGGCGCCAAAGATGAAGCACTATATATAGGGGCAGGAATGACACCGAGCAGGTCATCCAGCAGACCGGGTAAAGGAGGAATCCTGGAACCCTCAGAGGCTTTTGCAGGTCTTTTATTTAGATTTACCAGGCACATGGCAGGCAGGGGTGCTGGGGGGCCGGGAGGCTGGCAGGCCTCCCAGTCCCTGGCAAATCCTCACTCTATCTGGGCTCTCTGGCCTTCTCTCTGCTTCTCTTCTTCTCTCCGCTTCCGTTCATTCTTGGCTTCTGCTGGCGTCCCCGTGATGCCGCCCTTGTAAACTCAGTCTCTCAGCCCAGGTGTGCCCACTCCAGGTGCCCGCCATCAGGCATGCTGTAAAGGCAGGACTGGACACGGGGCAGGTTTTCTGATCCCATGCAGACCGGGTAAAGGAGGACTCAGAGTCCTCAGTAGTTTTGCAGGTTTTTTATTTGGGGTTCACCAGGCATATGGCAGGCAGGGCTGCCAGCCTCCCAGCCCCCAGCAAGTCTTCACTCTATCTGGGCTCTCTGGCGTTCGTTCTGCTACTTCTCGGCTTCTCTTTCGGCTTCTGCTTCGGCTTCTAGTGCGGCTTCTACTGCTGCTGCTGGCGTCCCCGTGATGCCGCCCTTAAAAAGCCCAGTCTCAGCCCAGGTGAATCCCATCTACCTATGCCCACACCCTATTCCAGGTGCCCGCCATCAGGCATGCATTCAGGACGAGGATCCATCATCTATCCTGATGGCGGAAGGGCAGAAAAGCCTGACATTTTCTTTACCCTACACCTGCATTCAGGACCGCAGGGTTCCCTCATCTATCCTAGTGGCGGGAGGGCAGACAAGCCTGATACTTTCTCCCTAACCCTACAAGCCCCCTGCTCACACCAACTGCTATGTACGGGGAGACGCGCCACTGATGACTACCGCTATCCGGGGACCATGGCCCCAAGCTGGGGTGCTCACAGCAGAGGGATACAATATGTCTGAGCGAAGGATGAAATCTGAAGGAGACAAGGATCCTGGAGTCGTTTGGGTAGCAGATTCTCGGGTCTGAAGTGCTCACAGCTGGGTGAAGTGACCCCTTCGGGGACGCTGAAAGGATCCGACAGCCAAATCTCGGTCGCCACTTTTGTGGGGACCATCGCTCCTGGGGCTTCAAGTCCCTCAATCCCACCCTCACTCTGGCCCCCTGATCTCCATCCTCCCGCTGACTCTGGTCCCCTTCCCAACCCGAGTCCTGACGCAAGTCAGCCGAGGCGCAGTGAAGCTGCCCGGGCTCACCTGCCCCACGGCCCGAACCTGGACGAAGCCGCCCTGACTGCGCTCACTAAAATTTAGTTTCTGCAATCCTGTGCCGGGAGTCCTGACGCCTCCCTCCGTGGCGCGCCCAAGGCGTGCGGTCAGGCCAGGCCGAGCTCCTCCAGGCCAGGCTGCTTGGGTGTTGGCTGCACGGGGGATGCACAGGGGTCTGGGCAGGAGTCTGTCTCGCGCGCCCTCCGCGGTGCCAGCCGCCCGCGGACCCTGCCCAGGCGCCCCTGAGGGTCAGGGCTGCCGGGTGGGAGAGCAGATGCCCCTCTGATCTCGCTTTTCCACTTTTTTTCTTTTCATTGTACTTTTCGTGTATGATTCTTCAGAATTAGCATATATGATATAATCAAGGGGGAAAATGACGTTTCTTTGGGAGAAAACGCCCATCTACCACTTATGTACAAAATGAAAGAGATAGGCGTCTGCTTTTGTAGAGTTACAAAAGAGATTCTATCAAGGGATGACAAACTGAAAGGTGGGAGGGGGGAAATCAAGGGATTTCTCACTTAAATTGTGTGCGGCTGTTTCAGCCACAGAACACAAGTAGGGAGTTACCGGAACACAAGAGATTTGGATGGAGTTGAGCATAGTTTCTTCCCCAAAGGGATGCCAGAGAACAAAATCTCTCTAGATGGCATATTTGACCAGTACTGGAAATGTATTTTATCTACTGTATTCCTTCTACTTTAAAAAACAAATTATTTTAGGGCCTCCCCGGTGGCTCAGCGGTTGAGCGCTGGCTTGCAAACCTGTCCGCAGCCTCTGCAGCGCCGGTTCAATCCCCGGCCACCGGGTGAGGGTCCCACATGGAGCGGCAGACCTCTCCTGCCGCCCGCTGCTCCCCTCAGCAGTGTGCTTCATCAGTGTAGAGGCAGGACTGGACACGGGGCAGGTTTTCTAGGATCCCATGCAGACCAGGTAAAGGAGGAATCGGAGTCCTCAGTGGTTTTGCAGGTTTTTATTGGGATTACCAAGTACACGGCAGGCAGGGGTGCTGGGGGGCCGGGAGGCTGGCAGGCCTCCCAGCCCCCAGCAAGTCTTCATTCTATCTGGGCTCTCTGGCGTTCTCTGCTTCTGCTTCTTTGCTTCTCTCTTGGCTTCTCTTCAGCTTCTCTTTCAGCTTCTGCTGCTGCTGGCGTCCCCATGACGCCGCCCTTGAAAGCAGTCTTAGCCCAGGTGAATCCCATCTACCTATGCCCACACCCTATTCCAGGTGCCTGCCATCAGGCATGCATTCAGGACCTTAAGGATCCATCATCTATCCTGATGGAGGGAGGGCAGAAAAGCCTGACATTTTTCCTTACCCTACATTCTGCCTGTTCTGTTCCCCGCTCTGGCTCTGATGAATTCTCTCACCCTCCCATGCTTCTGATTTTACCCAGTGCTTGTATAAATAAATTTTAAAAATTATTTCATTTATTTATGCATGCAAGAGCTGGGGTGTAAGGGGGGGGCTAGTGAAATGGGTGGATTCACCAGAGACAGAGTGGAGAGAAGAACAGGCAGATCTACTGAATTACGCTGCTGAGGGGAGCATCGGGCAAGACAGGAGAGTTCTGCTGCGCCATGTGGGTAGCTCCCTGGCTGGCGATCAAACTTGCTGCAGTGGCTGCTGATGGCTTCAGAGTTCTGAGACTTAACCCCTTATGCTACCAGGGAGGCCCTGTATTCCTTCTACTTAAGGGAAAAAATGAATTTATGGAACCCAGATTACATGCACCTTGATAGACAAATAAAGCCCCTCCCCCTTCCTATTCCCAGAGCACAGCATTGCATGTCTTGTCACCTTGACCTCATAGTTGCTCTCCCAAGGGCACCTCACATCATGCTGACAGCAGTGGAGCCTCTACGCCTAGAATGTGTCCTCTTCCTGTAGTCCTAAGTAGGAAATGTGTGCAGCCAACTGATCCTGAAGACAATTCCAAAAGAAAGGAGGTTCGGGGAACGTTTGGAATGACTACAAAAGTGATACTAGCATATGGCTTCCTAGATTAACTTGGAAAATGTTATAGAAAGAAGATATTTAAAGACGATACTCAATGACAGTCATTATAGATAGCAAAGCAGACTTTATTCAGGACTATCACAGTAAGTATAGGGACCACTGCAATGGAATTTTGATGTGGGTGTGGGGAGAGATTGGGCTCAACTCTGAATACAGAATAGGCAAGTGGGAATTTATAGTCAAGGAGCAGGGCAAGTCAATAGATGGAAAATTAAATAAAACTAAAGGTTGTGGGCAAGCGGAATTCTGGCTAAATAGACCTAACAGGATCCTTGCTAAAGACAGGCCAGCGTGATCAGGTAACAGGTAGGGGTGCTTGGTTAAACTATTGGCAGGGTTCTTGCTGAAACATTTTACAAGTGTACAAAAGGTGTAGAAGATTCAAGAACCTGATCAAAGTTTGGATAAGCAAAGAATCTTTGTTAATAGACAAGACTTAATTTAGCTCCTTGAGTGCTATATCTCTGTTCAAAAAATACTCTTCAAAAAACAGGTTAAAAGAGAAACAATGCAACATAGTCGTAATTGAGTTGAAGGAAAAGACTTGCTACCTGAATTTAGGTTCAAGCTGTTTTGTCACCACTCAAGGTTTTTTGACATGATCAAGGAATATGGTGGCCAACAATAAAATCTTAAATACTAGTTTATTTTAAGGAACTATGTGGAGCTTACAAAATGTCACATTGCAAAGTGAAATTGCTAAGCAGAAAAATTTGCTCTTTTCAATGTGAGCAAAACTTTTGCTGTCATACAGAACATTCCAGGCACCCAGAAACTTAACCTTTATCAATTTCTTACAAAATGTAAAAAACAAAAACAAAACCCACAAAATCTCACTCCCCAAAAGTTGCAAGGTATCAGGACGCCCTACTCTAATCAAATACAGAGGATTCCCCAGCAGTTAACTTCGAAGTGAGCTAACTTTACAGCTTATGCAGACATACCTATGAAAAAGAGGAATATTTGAAGTGCAAATGTTTTATTTACATTTTAATTTAAATATTTTTTTAAAGATTTATTTATTTATACAAGAACTGGGGTACAGGTCAGAGGCACAGGAGGGTGAGAGAATTCACCAAAGAGAGCAGGGAGCAGAACAGGCAGATGGATCGAAGACACTGCTGAGGGGAGCAGAAGGCGAGATAGTAGAGGTCTGCCACGCCATGTGGGTTTCTCACCGGCCGGGAATTGAACCTGCGCCCTCGCTGCAGAGGCTGCGGGAGGTCTTTAATTTAAATACTTCTTTTCCTCAACTCAATATAGTTGCTTTCCCCGCCCCCATTGTTAGCTTGTTAAATTTTTATTTTTGGTGTTTATATACATAGGAAAATATCCTTTTTTTTAAAGATTTATTTATTTATTTATACAAGCACTGGGTACAGTCAGAAGCGCGGGAGGGTGAGAGGATTCACCAGAGACAGAGCAGGGAACAGAGCAGGCAGACTGATGAAATACACTGCTGAGGGGAGCAGAGGGCGTGACAGGAGAGGTCTGGGCGCCATGTGGGACCCTCACCGGCGGCTGGGGATCGAACCGGCACAGCAGAGGCTGCCATCAGCTTCGCAGCCCAGCGCTCAACCGCTGCGCCACTGGGGAGGCCCAGGAAAATATCTTTATTAGCATTTTATCATTAAAGAGGAGACTGCCATGCCCATTAAAAGTGCCAGCAAATTATTATAATATTTAAATGCACACTATATATTAAACCAGATTTACTCATTGCACATTGCTAGGATGGGTAGAAAAAATGGTGATATTTATTTCAGAAATCTATTAGATGTACTTTAATGTATACAATTTAATGTATAGATGAAACACACACTTGCATAATTGTATAATTTATTATATAAATTTAAAAAATCAGGCTTGGTATAGTTTTGCTTGCTTGATTTAATTTGTTTACTTTCCAAGGACTTATTACTTATAATTCAATGTTTTCTGTGATCTTTCCTGTGAAAACTTGGTTACCATTTCCAGAATGACTGGCATTTTATTTTATAAGCATCTACTCTTCCAAATTCATCTAAACTGTTGGATTTTTCCCCACTGTGAGTTATCTGCTATTTAATAAGATTTCTCTAATATTTAAGGCTTTCTCATAAAGTGAATATTATATATGAATTTTCTGATGTACAAGAAGGTTTGACTTTTGGGAAAATCCTTTACCACATTTGTTACATTCATAGGGCTTTTCTCCTGTATGAGTTATCTGATGTCTGAGGAGATGAGACTTCTTGATGAAGGCTTTGCCACATTCCATACATCCATGAGGCTTCTCTCCTGTATGAATTCTTTGATGTGTAACAAGCACAGATGTGTTGCCAAAGGCTTTGCCACACACAATACATTGGTAGGGTTTCTCTCCTGTATGAAATCTAGAATGTTTATAAAGCGATGAACTGTACCTGAAGGTTTTCCCACATTCCTTACATTTAAATGAGTTCTCAAGTGTATGAGATTTCACATGTTGCGAGAAGGAGGAGTGCCAAGTGAATGACCTCCCGCACTCACTGCATTCATAAGGTTTCTCTCCAGTGTGAAGTCTCTGGTGGACCATGAGTTGTGCTTTATGCATAAAATCTTTCCCACATTCGTTGCACACAAAGGGTCTCCGGCCATTATGAATTTTCTGATGAGTTTCAAGGTGTACCCTTCTGCTGTAGGCTTTCCCACAGTCATTGCATTCAAAGGGTTTTTTTCTCGTATGATTTTTTTCATGCCTAATGAAATGAAACTTCTTTTTGAAGGCTTTCCCACATTCATTGCATTTATAAGCATTTCCCCCAGTTAAATCTCTATCATAATTAAGTACATCTAAAGTAGGTTGCAAAGTCTTCCCATATGACTTATATATACATGATTTTTTTCTTGCAGGATTAAGAATTGTGTTCATATTATAACCATGGAGTTGCTCCATAGTCAGAATTTTACTGAATGTGAACAAAACTGATTTTAAAAAATTGCCTTTGTTTTCCTGGTGCTGCTCTGATTCATCAATATGTGGACAGTCAGCTTCTAAAAAGAAGTAAAATAAAATATTCCTGGTTAATTTTTCCATCAACATATTATAGAAAGAAACTTAAATGATTTCAAATCTAGTGTCTTATTCTGAAACAAATCTTGTATTTGCTCCAAGCCTAAGCTTTAAATATAATACTGCTAAAGAGGAAATATAAGCAAATGAATGACAATGAGAACAGATGCTTAACTTGTGATCTGTGGAAAGACAGTAAAATAGGCATAAGGCACAATGAGCAGGGTACGGAGAATGTCAAAAGGATGCTCAAAACAGTTGTGTGGCTAGCTCATAGAATGAAGAGAGTCCATTGTAGAAGTCTGATTATTGGATAGGAGAACAGGAGTCAGGGGAGAATATCAGAGGATAGTCTAGGTTTGAAGAAGGCTTATCAGACTCAGAGTCCGCATTACCTATTTCCTAGATTACCCAGGTAGAGTACCTCATTTTCCTCATTCATATCCTTTTTTTTTTTCTTTTAATCATCTAAGGAAAATGTCTATTCCACTCAGGAACATTCTTTTATTTCCAGTCTTTTAACCCCATCCAAACCACAGCTGAGACATATCTGTAGACAAGACTCCAACTCAACTATAGCTAAGTTTCAGTCTTACCAATAAGTCCAGGAACACAAATGCCTAGCAGGTCACTCAAGGGAAGTTCATCCTTAGCCCAGGCACAGATTCGTCTGCTCATTTTCATTCTGGCTAGGTCTCTATATGTCACACTAGTTGTCATATTTGTATTTGACAAACACTATTCTTACATACTAAACTAGTCCCCAGAAAGCTGCTTTGCTCCTGAAGTCACTTTTTTTTTTAATTCTAGCCTTAAAATCCTATAAATTGCAAATCTGTTGCTCCATTAAAAAAATTAGGAAGAAGTGGTTACAATTCCTGAGTTTTTTTCCATGTGGAGTATTAATACAACATCCCTAGTCTCTTGCTCCATACCTTATCCTTCTCTGCAAAGCTGCACTGAGTAGTTTGCTACAGCCATTAGTAAACATTTCTTTATAGAGTGATTCTAAGTATGGAGATTTGGTTTGTTTCTTCTTTCCTCTCTATTACAACCAGCTGGAAGCAGCACTCTGCTACCTCAACCAATAACAACCAAATGAAAAATCCAGAATGATCAGCCTGGTAAACAAAGCTAGGCGATATGATGAACTCACTCATGGTTCTTAAGCATGCATTTCACTAGTCCTCAACAAATACCCTCTGTTCCAAGGATTCTAGCCTCTACGTAACTACAATCTCTGGCTCATGTTCCTTTTGCACCTTAACTTGCCCTCCTCCAACCCCTCTCATTCTATCTAGTATGTATATATTCTCTAGGAAGGAGATCTTAAGATCTCAAAAAAAAAAAGGTAAGAATCTTTGCATACCCATACCTTAAACTTAAAGTTCCATTTTCTCTGACTTCTAAGCTAGTCACTGCTGTTGCCTAAACCATTCATTTTGACTATTAACTAGAACAAAATTAAAATGTTATCGTACTTTGAACAAATGTTCCATGCTCATCAAATTTTAAAATACTTTATAAACTGCAATTTACATACATGGAAATGGAATCATTTTCATTTTTTGCATTCCTTGAATTCTTCTCAGGAAACATATTTAACAGCATATTGGTTTTTTTTTTTTTAAAAAAGCTTTATTTATCTATTTATACAAGTACTGGGTACAGTCAGAAGCGCGGGAGGGTGAGAGAATTCACCAGAGCCAGGGCAGGGAGCAGAGCAGGCAGAAGGACCAAAGTACACTGCTGAGGGGAACAGCGGGCAGCAGGAGAGGTCTGCGCGCCATGTGGGACCCTCGCCTAGTGCCAGGGATTGAACCGGCGCTGCAGAGGCTGCGGGCAGCTTCGCAACCCAGTGCTCAACCACTGTGCCACCAGGGAGGCCCAGGAAGATTTTATTTTAAATTGGTTTAACAGTAGAAATCAAAGGCATTAAGTCACAACAGTATTTAAGGAGAAACTCATGAGAGTTAAAACAAACTGCTTACCACAATGATTTTGAGACTGCAAAGCAGTCATTATGATTCATTGTAACATAAAGATAAACGGGAAGCTTAAAGAATATTGGTTACTATGAAAAAACAAACAATAAGGCTAAGTGAGGTAAAATTCTTGCAATGGAAAGTGGAGGGAGGCAAAGATGCTGGTGAAAGCATAAAGCAAGTAAGTTTAGTATTCAGAGCAATGAAATTTCTGAGGAAGTTGCTGTGAAGAGTTCTGGAGAGGACAGAGAAGCAAGAAGCAAAAAGTAAATAAGCAGTAACAAAGGGTGAGGACAGATATGCAAGGAACCAACTCAAAGTTAGAAGGACCTTCTAAAACATATCAACAATATCAAGTGAAGCAGAAAGATGCACTAGAAGGCAAATAACTCATTAGCTATGAACTAAAGATGAGCAAGGTGGGGTATGTGATTCAAGAAAAGGAATGAGTTGGGTTTTTTAATTTTTAATTTTTTTTAAAGATTTATTTATTTTTTTTTATACAAGAACCAGGGTACCAGCAAATACCAAGGATGGATACACAGGAGGGTGAGAGGACTCACTTGAGACGGAGCGGGGAACAGAACAGGCAGACCAACCAAAATACACTGCTGAGGGGAGCAGCGGGCGCGACAGGAGAGGTCTGCTGCACCACATGGGCATCTCCACGGTCGGTGGGGATAGAACCAGCACTGCAGAGGCTGCGGACAGCTTCACAGAGCTGCACTTAACCACCTGTGCCATCAGGGTGGCCCCCAGTTGGGTTTTTTAAAAAAGGAAAACAATTACAGCATGTTACTAAAAGTTTGGGTGTGGGGGAAACAACATATGCTGAAAAGTTAGTATTTGCCAACTATTTGAAGGGTTTTGCATGTATTAACTCATTATAATCTTTATAATAAGCCTGAGGTAAGGGTTAATACTATGCTTTTTTTTATAAAAGAAGTTTGTATAATTTGCCCAAGGTTAGATAGTGATTGTTGGAGTGAGACTTCAAATCCACACGATCTGACCACATTGTAAGAACTAGCTGTATAGAAAAGAGCTACGATCACCCTAAGGTGTAAAGCAGAATGAGGGTTTTAGGAACAGAACAAAGCAAGAACCTAAATGAAACAGGCCGTGTGAGGAGCCAGAGCAGAGAGGAAGGGGATATCCCTTCACACAAGAACTGAGCAAATACCAAGAGCAGCTATCTGAGGAGAGTGAAAGTGGAAGTGTCATCTGGGGTTCTGAGGATGTTATGTCAGGTGTACCCCATCATTTCTAAAGGCGTTCATGGCTTTTAAGAGGTGCTTCTTGAAAAATATTCAAAGATGCCTGTCTTTCATGGACCAATTGTGAACTCTATTCCAAATACTCCCATCTACCTGGTTTTCTCTCGCTCACCTGGATAGCTCCAACATGCGTTCTCTCCCTGCACCGTCCATGGCTCTTGTCCTTGCTCCACCTTCAAGATCACTTCTGTTTTAGTAACTGGGGCCCCTGTTTATGGGAAACAACACAAAACTGGAAGACAAAAGTGCCAAAGACGAATAACTACCTCACAACTCAGCTCTGCCTCCTTGACTCTCAGGGCCTCGAAAGGATGACAGATGGAACTTTATTTTTATTTATTTATTTATTTTGGTGGGACCCTCGCCGGTGGCCGGGGATTGAACTGGCGTTGCAGAGGCTGCGGCAGCCTCGCAACCCAGCGCTCAACCGCTGTGCCACCAGGGGAGGCCCGACAGATGGAACTTTAGAAAAGATCCTTTGCCTCCAGTTTGGAAGCAGAAGCATAAACTGATCCCTAAATGGGATTAAGAGTTTGACCACTAGGATTCAGGGCCAAATTCAGGACCAAACTTAATGCTTCAGAAAGTTCACAGCTTTCAAAAGTCTTATAGGGAGAGCACTACTGGTACAATCTGTTATACTGAGAAGTTAACCATCCACTATCCTTACCCACTGAGATGAGGTTTCTGAAGTTTTCCAGCATCACATCCCAATACAAGGTCCTCTGGTCACAGTCAAGCAGCTGCCACTCCTCTGGGGTGAAGGCCACTGCCACATCCTGGAACGCCACTGATTCCTGTAATAGCACATTCATCTTCAAACTAAAGAGTGCATCATTTGGGGACTTGCAGGAGAATCAAGGCAATCGAGACATGATATTATAATATGTTCACTGTTGAGTTTTCAGAAAGTCATAGGTGATAACTCTTGTACATTTGGTTCAGAAATATACCTTATGATAGAAACACAAATGATATTAAAATTTTCAACTAGCAACAGGACAATTCAGTGATGGAAAGAACATTCTTTTTAACAAATGGTGTTGGGAAAACTGGATAGCCACACGCAAAAAAATGAAGTTTGGTTCCCTCTGCCTCACCTCATGTACAAAAATGAACTTAAAATGGATTAGAGACCAAAATGTAAGAGCTAGAACTATAAAATTCTTAGAATGAAACATAGGCATAAGTCTCTGTGACCTTGGATTAGGCAATGGTTTCTTTTTTTTTTTTTTAATTTTTAAGATTTCTTTATTTATTTTATACAAGCATTGGATACAGTCAGAAGCGTGGGAGGGTGAAAGAATTCACCAGAGCCAGAGCAGAGAGCAGAACAGGCAGAAGGACTGAAGTACACTGCTGAGGGGAGCAGCGGGCGGCAGGAGAGGTCTGCGCGCCACATGGGACCCTCCTCTGGTGGCCGGGGAGCAGCCGGGGATCGAACTGGCACTGCAGAGGCTGCTGGGCACCTTTGCAACCCAGCGCTCAACCACTGCGCCACCGGGGAGGCCCTATGGTTTCTTGTATTTGACAAAAAGTGTGACAAGATAAAGTAGATAAATTTGAATTCATTAAAATTTTTGTCTTCAGGGCCTCCCTGGTGGCGCAGCGGGTAAAGTGCTGCACCGTGAAGCTGTCCGCAGCCTCTGCAGCATGAGTTCAATCCCCAGCTGGCCAGGGAGAAACCCACATGGCGTGGCAGACCTCTCCTGTCTCACCCGCTGCTCCCCTCAGCAGTGTCTTTGGTCCTTCTGCCTGTTCTGCTCCCCGCTCTCTGGTGAATTCTCTCACCCTCCTGTGCCTCTGACCTGTACCCTAGTTCTTGTATAAATAAATAAATCTTTAAAAAAAATTTTTGGCTTCAAAAGACACCATAAGAAAGTGAAAATACACAGTCTGCAGAGTGGGAGGAAATATTTGCAGATCATATATCAGATAAGAGAGTTGTTTTTGTATCTAGCATATAAAAAGAACACTTACAACTCAACAATAAGACAACTTAATTTAAAAATCAGCAATAGATTTGATCAGATATTTCTCCAAAGACATCAAAGGTCAATCAACACACAGAAAATAAGTTCAACATCATTAGTCATTAGGAAAATGAAAATTAAAATCACAATGAGGTATCACTTCACACGAAGATGATTAAAGTTAAAGACAAATAGTGACAAGTGTTGGTAAGGATGCGAAGAAACTGAAAATCTTGTAAATTGCTGGTAGGACTGTAAATGGTACAGCAAGTATCGAAAACAGTTTGTCATGTTATCAAAATGTTTAACAGAGTCACCCAACAATTCCTCTGAGATATGTACCCAAGAGAGTAGAAAACATATGTCCACACAAATGTCTATACACAAATGGACTTTTTTAAAACGTGATAAGATATACCCTCTCAACCACAAAGCCAAAATCAAATTAAATTTTAATTACCTTAAACTGAAGTCAAAACACGGAACTGAAAGGCATGTGGCTATGTGTCTATCACAGAGAAATAGTTAAGACAATATAGAATAGGGTCAGCAAACCAAAATCCAAAGGTTGACCTCCTATTTTTGTAAATCAAATGTCACTGGAACATAGTTACACCCATTTGGTTTTTTCCACTGGAAGGGCAGAGCTGAGTAGTCACCATAGAAGTTCTATAGTCTTCAAGTCTAAAATATTTACTATCTGGCACTTTAAAAAGTTAAGAGAGTGGGTACAGCTTATCTCAGGAATGCAAAGACAGCTCACTATTGGGAAATATAATAGACAATATATGATTTTTGACAGGTATAAAAAGGAAGAACATGAGAAAAATGTTCCCAACTTATGAAAACAGTCTTCATAAGCTAAAAATCCTTAAGTTGACTAAAAACAAAATCAAAAACGAAAAGGCAACAGTGAAACACCAGGAGCATTCCTATTAAAATTGGAACAACAAAAAAGGATATTTGCCTAGTTATTATAATAAAAATGTAATTATTAAAATCCCTGGTCACAGCAACAAGACAAGGTAAAAAACAGACATAAAAACTTGGCAGTGGGCCTCCCCTGCTGGCGCAGGTGGTTGAGTGCAGTGCGGTGAAGCCGTCCGCAGCCTCTGCAGCGCCGGTTTGATTCCTGGCTGGCTATGGAGATTCCCACATGGCGTGGCAGACCTCTCCTGTCACGCCCATTGCTCCCCTCAGCAGTGTATTTCAGTCAGTCTGCCTGTTCTTTTCCCCATGCTGTCTCTGGTGAATCCTCTCACCCTCCCGCACATCTGGCCTGTACACTGGTTCTTGTATGCATGAATAAATAAATCTTAAAAAACAAAACAAAACTGGGCAGTAACTGACAAAGCACCATTTGAAGAATATGTGAAGAACACTTGCACTTAATAATAGCTCTCTAAGTTGATATAAATTCAAATAGGTAAATTCATACTTTCCCATTAGAACAGCCAATTAGAAATTAAAAAGAATCCATCCCATTATCAACAGCAAGTTAAAACATGTTAGAATCAAGGTAATAAAAATGTACAGAATTATATAAAATGATATAACTGTAATGAAGGACCTATAAAAGTTTAATAAATAGAAAACTTATTGAAAATGTATGAATTCTCTCCAAATTAATCTAAAGTTTAATGGAATCAAATAAAAATACCTAACACCCTCCTTTATGGACCCTGACAAGCTGATTTTAAAACTGTTAAAGAACAGTTGGAGACACTAGAAAAAGTCTAAGGTGTACTTATGGTTCCAGATGAACATTAAAAAGGCTATGTATCTGCACCTACAAATTGAGTTCATACAGTTCTGGCTGGCACTATGTTTCCTGATTACCCTAGGGAACACTCTAAGAAAGTCATAGGAACTCTGATGTTCTATCTATCACAGGTTGTTGCTGTAAATATTATTTCTAACATTATGGAACTCCAGTAGAAGATATTTTCTTCTAAGAATTGTGCCAGGAAAAAAATTACTTATCTAGAAAAATATTTTGCTTTATGCTCGTGGACAATGCCAATACTTTAATTGGGTTGTTACCTACTTTCTATATCATCAGAAAGACTGGCCATACATTTATTGTTCAAATTTACTCCAACTATATGGAGACTTTATAACCTGTCTAATAACTTAACAATTTTACAATTTTCTAAACTTTCCTTTTGGACATCATCTCTTCAATGTACATTTCCCCTGACCATACATTTCCTTTTTATGTGGATTTTGAGAAATTAAAATGACTGTACAAATGGATGCCTTACCTGGGAGTTGATCATTTTCTGCACCTCTTGCATAGAATCTATGAATAGATGGAGAGCAGTAAGACATGAAAAACCAGGTCTGAAAAGTAGAACCCTGCTGTATCAGAACAGAGGCACCCACATGTCAGACTCAGAACATACCACTTAGGAGAATGCTTGAAGCAAGTCAGAAAAGTCCATAATGTTTTATAAGCATCAATCCTTCTCTGCTTGTGATTGTTACGATTAGATAAAATTTAGGTAAGGATGCACATTTCTGTCCTGCTGGCATAACAAGTTGTTAACCTTTGAATCAGTGATATTAATTTTTCTCCCAGCAATGTATTTTTGTATCCTTACATTAAAAATGAGTTAAAAGCCTTGATTCTGAAGCTCAGTATCTCTAGAAGTAATTCCTTCCTGTAATTCTCTAGTATCTGCTCTGAAGCTAAGGAAAGAAATCTCAAACTAGCATGGGTTTTCTTAAGAATACTGGATCCAAGGATGCAGATACACCTTTTTTTTTTTGGTGGTGGTGGTAGGGTTTTTTTGTTTATTTGTTTGTTTGGTAAGATAGAGTGTTCTTTTTAGACTCCACCTCTGTCTCTGTCTTTAGAAACTTACTATCTCCTATAAGCCAGGTCTGGGCTTTTTGAAATGATAACTAGCACGGCTGTGTGGTTCCTGGAAAGGTTAAGATGTGCAAGAGAGATTTACAGCTTTATTTACAGTTTTCACTGGGATGATCTGCAGACTCACCAAGATCTTTAAAAATAAAATCACAAAACTTTAGAAAACCCAAATAAAGGACCAGGAAAAAGACTAATTATAATAAAGTAAAAATCAAAATCAACAAGCAACTAGAAACCACAGACACACTAGAGAGGGAGGGAGTAGGATCAAAACAAGGGGGATGGGAATTGTATGGGGACTATAACCAAGATGAAAATGCATACATTGTGCAAAAATGAAAAATGATTTAAAAATATATAAAAGGAAAAAAATAAAATCACAAAACTTAGCATTCATTGCTCAAATATTTCAAAAGGAGAAGAAATCCAGTTTCTTTCTTTTTATAAGGTGCTATCTTGCAAATAAAATTTGAACACAACTCATCTAGGTGTGAGTTTCAGCTCTTCCACTTACGAAGCGGTGTGTGTCTAGGCAAGTAACTTCATGTCTGTCAGCTTCAGTTAATTCGCGTGCAAAACAGAGAACATACTTATTTCAGAGGATTGCTGTCAGAATTCCGAGAATGCAAAGCAGTTTCTCTAAAATGCTTTCTCCCTGGTCTCTGGAAAAGGCTTAAAATTCCCCGCTGCAGCCTCTGGTCGAGGCAAGGGTGCTCTTGAAGCAGGACAGCAGAGTCGGATGCACAGACTCCCACAGGGACCTGCACGGAGACTGCGCCCGGCCCAGCCTCACCGCGATCTGGGAACCCACCGAGTGGCAACTCCTTTCTCGGGACAGCCCCGGGTCGGAAAGGGCCCACAAACCCAAACACAAAGCCAGCGCACGTGGGGGCCGTGAAGTTTTTATCTTCGGTGGGCTAAACCAACAGACTGGCACCTACCTTTCTAGCCTTCCCTCACGTCCCCCCATCCCAGAGGGTCCTACCTGCCACCCTTTCACTGCCACGCTCCTAGTCTGCCTCTACACCGAAGATCAGGTTACAGAGCCAGCCACCAGCTCCGCGGCCGGCCCCGCCCACACCTCACGCGGCGCTCGGGGGAGGACGGCAGCAGCCAGGCTAGAGACGCACTGCGCATGTGCGGAAGTAACTGCCCACCCAGAATCCCCAGGCCTCCCCGCGGTGAAGGGAATTTACCGGGACTACATTTCCCACAAGCCTTGTGGAGCCTGTTTCCGGAACCCGTCAGAGGGGCTGCCTCTTTTTTTTTTTTTTTTTTTAAGTTTTATTTATTTTTGCATACAAGAGCTGGGGCACAGGCCAGGGGTGTGGGGGTGAGAGGATTCACCAGAGACAGAGCGGGGAGCAGAACAGGCAGACTGACTGAAATACACTGCTGAGGGGAGAAGTGGGTGAGTCAGGAGAGGTCTGCTGTGCCATGTGGGTTGCTCCCTGGCTGGCTGGGAATCGAACTCGTGCTGCAGAGGCTGCGGACAGCCTCATAGGTGGCATCTTAATCCTTTGCGCCACCAGGGAGGCCCTGTGCTGCCTCTTTTGGAGGAGAGCCCCTCAGTGGTATGGGTGGGGCTACCCTGAGATCGATGCTCATTTTGAAAAGGGTAGTGTAGATATCATTTTCGTTTAAAAAGATAAACATCCGAATTTTTGATACTAGAAAATCTAATCCTTAATGCTAAGAGAATAATTTACTTAGTGGGATTTCTTTTAGAAATATACTAGTTTAGGTCAGGGGGATGAGAGCAACCAACAAGGAAGACTGAGAAAGAATAACCTGGGGGGATTATGGAAAAGTAGGAGACCTTGGATCGTCAAAATCAAGAGGCGATAGAGTTTCCAGAAGGTGGAAGTGAAGTGATCCACTATGTTAAGTACTGTTGATAGGTCAAGTAACATGAGAATTTAAGACTTGACCATTGTATTCAGCAACGTGAAGTTTGTTGGAACATGCAGTTTTGTCAAGTGTGTCAAGTGTGGAAGTCTGATAAGTGGGATGAAGTAGGAGAGGAAGTGGAGAAAGCAAATATAGGCAGTACTTTTTTTTTAAGTTTTGCGTTTTAAAGATAGCAAAAGAGAAATCTGTCATTGCATGTGGATTTTGGGTCCAGAATTCTTTTAAGATTTGGAAGAAATTACAGTATATTTATATCGTTAAATGATACAGTAGAGAGGGGGAAATTGACAATACAGGGGAGACAGTACAGTTGCAGGAGGAAAGTTCTTGAGAAAAATGAAATCCAATACATAACTGGAACGATCATTTCTAAGTAAGTGTAGACAATGCATTCATTGAAATAAAAGGGTATGCAGAATTTACAGGCACAGATGCAGATAGGCACACGTATTTGGTGGTGGTGAAAGGATGATGTGCTTTTCTAAGGACTTCTGTTTTCTCAGACGGAAAGCTGAAAGTAAAGATAGGGAGAGGTTTCAGAAGTGAAAATAAGGAATACATCATTACATTGACACTTTTTCCCATATTTCAACACCTGTGAAGTTGCTTTTACAAATGATGGTTTACCAGTTCAATTGGCAGCATTTTTTCCCCTCTTAGTATGTAAAATAATGATGTATCTTACAATCAAAGTCATGTGAGATTCTAATGTTACTTAGGACTGTGGGAGAGTGAGTGGATTAAGGAAATGGACTACTGTCCAGCAGCATTAAGAATTCAATTGTTACTAGGAACCATTGACTTTACCGGCATTATCAGGGACATAAAGACATTTGTCTATCTCATGCTTTAAAAAAATCATTTCTTGGGACCTCCCTGGTGGTGCAGGGGGCTAAGTCTTAGCACTATCAAGCTATCCGCAGCCACTACAGCAGAAGCTCCATCCCCAGCCAGGGAGGTGATCCACATGGTACAGCAGACCTCTCCTGACTCACCTGCCGCTCTCCTCAGCAGTGCATTTCACTAGATCTGCCTGTTCTGCTCCCCATTCTGTCTCGGGTGAATCTTCTCACCAACCCCCCTCACACCTCTGGCTTCCACCCAAGTTCTTGTCCAATCTGGATACCTTTTTATGTTTTCCTTGACTCAATGCATGAAATATATTCACCACTACAATGAATAAAAATGGTAATAGGCAACATAACTGCCCTTTTCCTGAACTTACGGGGAAAATATTGTCTTTCACCATTGAGTGTGATGTTGACTGTAGGGTTTTTTGTAGATGCCCTTCATGAAGTTGAAGTTCTCTTTTAATTTTCCAGTAGTTTTTTATGAAGAATGAATTAATGTTTTATCAAAACATTTTTTCATCATAGAACTATATGGCTTTTCACTTGTGAATTATGCTGATTTTAAAAATGTTAAGCCAATCTTGCAGTCCTTGGGTAAATTTCGCTTGGGGATGGTATATTGCCCTTTTTATGTATTGTTGGACTGTATTTACTAAAACTAAAAATTTTTTTGCATCTATCTTCATGGGGTATACTGGTCTACGGGTTTTGTGTGTGTGTGTAATATCTGGTCTGGCATTATAATATATATACTATCTGCCAAAATCTCATTGGCATTATACAATGAGTAGAGAAGTTTCCTCCTCTTTTTCTGGAAGTTTGTGAGCCTTTGGTATTACTTCTTCCTTAAAGAATTCAGCCGAGAAGTCATCTGGGACTGGAGTTTTCTTTGAGGAAAGGTCTTTAGCCAATTTCTTTATTAGATATATTACTTAGGTTTCTTTTTGAGTAAGCTTTGGTGGTTTGTATCTTTTTTTTTTTTAAAAGATTTATTTTTATTTATTTATACAAGCACTGGGTACAGTCAGAAGCGCAAGAGGGTGAGAGAAATCACCAGAGCCAGAGCGGGGAACAGAACAGGCAGACTGACAAAACACACTGCTGAGGGGAGCAGCGGGCAGCAGGAGAGGTCTGCGCGCCATGTGGGACCCTTGCCCCATGGCTGGGGATAGAACCGGTGCTGCAGAGGCTGCAACCCAGCGCTCAACTGCTGCGCCACCAGGGGAGGCCCGGTGGTTTGTATCTTTTAAGGAATTTGCCTGTGTCATCTAAGTTGTCAAATATATTGGCAAAAAATTGTTCATATTTCCTTATTAGTCCTTATTAATCTATCTGTAATAATTGTAGTGATGTCACCTCTGTCATTGCTGGTACTGGTCATGTGCCTGTACTTTTTTTTCCCTGAGTGGTCTAGCTACAACTTTTCAATTTTATTGATCTCTAAGAATCATCTTTTGATTTCATCAATTTTCTCTTTATCTGTTTTCTATCTCATTTGTTTCAGTAATGGTATTTCATTTTTAATGTTTCCTTTGGGTTTCATTTTCTTTTTTAGTTTTAGGTTGACACTGAGGTCAGTAATTTGAGAGCTTTCTTCAATTCATAAAATACAAATTACCAATAAAGGATAAATATTCATCTTCTGAGGTTAATCTAAATAGTGCAAATTAATATAATACTAAATATATTAATTATTCATATTGGCATTATTTAAGAATTATTATAATACTAGAGTCAGGGTGTGGAAGAACATACTTTTATATACTATTCTCTGAAAAATGATGAGTTAAGTTATCCAACACTATGACAAGTACAAAAGATTCTTGCTAGGTACACTTCTGCAGGGTAATCTGGATGAAGATGTATTCTAAATGTAAACATCTTCTATCCCAAAATTTCTAGGCCTAAGGAGGAAAATCAGAAAATATTTAGAATATCTTATCTATCTATCTGGGCTATATACATTTATGTCTCTATATCCAACCCTTTAAGTATGCTTAACAGAGAAGAATTAATTAAATGATGAATTATATTATACATGTACATGGAAACAATGTATTATCAGCTGTTAATATATGAAAATATATCCACTATAAAACTTGACTGATACCAGAATGTTAGAGGATTTGTGTCCAATCATATACACTCCAACACACACATATTTGTTTTATGCTTTGTTTATATAACCATAAAAACATTTTGAAGAACCTTATTGATTTCCTATAAATGGTTATCTTGGGGTTCAGATTTAGTGGGTGTGTCTATGAGAGTTAACATTTAGTTTCTACTGAATATATATAGTGTTTGCAGTAGAAAAAGATAGAAAATAACCTAAGTACATAGAGACCTGGTTAGATACACAACAGTCTATTTTTACAAGGGAATACTTTCCCGTTGCTGAAAGGAATGAGGGGTGATGTCAACGTCATTCTTTCCTCTGGCCTCTTTGTTGATATTTGCAGATGGCTCCACTGCCTTCTCAGATGACCAAGATTCCCATTACCTTTACATTTTTCTGAATGTTATTTTTTACTTTATAAAAAGAGTATTATACTATATATAACTTTTGGGGATTACTTTTTCACTTACTATTGTGGTAAGATTTATCCACATTGTTGAATGTCTTCGTAGCCCATCTGTTTTGGCTGCCATAACACATCATGCCCTTTTCTAATGATGGGCACCTGGATAGTTTCTAGGTGTGGTTTTGCTATTGTGAAAGAGCTATAAAGTATATTCTTGTTCCTATTTCCTGTTGTAATATGTATGATATTATGCATATACATGTATAATATGTATAAGAATTTCCTGTTCTATTTGTGTAAGAAATGGTATTACTGGATTACAGTATATAAATGTCCTAAGTTATTCGTATATTGTATTCTCATAGCTAATACTTTCATGTTTTAGGACTTCCTGTTGCTATTTTATTTTCCTTTATTTCTTTGTACACATTTATTATGTTTAAATTCTTGGTCACTCATTCCACTAATTCTGCTTTAGAAATATGTTTATGTATATACTTAAAAGCTTGCAATAACATATATGCAACTATTCATAGTGGGTGTCTTTGAAGGTGTAAAGTCATTAAAAAAGCCATCAGTTTAAATGACCTGGGCAGCATTTTATTTTGTGTAATTATATAAAACAAAGACTTGATTAAGAAAAAATAGGAAAGAGACTTCTCAGAAACCGAGAATCTTCTTAGGAAAACAATGATTGCTGAAGGATACCTTTTCTCCAGTCATGATGATCATCTTGGGATGGTCGTCTTGGGAACTGATGGTGAAGTTCCAGAGACAGTAGAATTCCAGATCTTCCCCCTTATCCCTCTTTTTTTTTTTTTTGTGGAACCCTCGCCGGCAGCTGGGGAACGAACCGGAGCTGCAGAGGCTGCGGGCAGCCTCGCAGCCCAGCGCTCAACTCCTGCGCCACCAGGGGAGGCCCCTTTATCCCTGACTCTTGGTCCTGGATTTGTGTGGTTAAAGGTGAGGAAATATGAAATGAACTAAAATGAGAACACTCTGAATGCCAAGCTCAGAAATTGGTCCCCTTTACTTCTGCTGAGTACATAAGAGAGATCTAAATCTCTGAAGGCCTACCTTCTGTTCATTTGGCTTTTTTGGCTTGAGGCTCGAGCATGGAGCTGCGCATCCAGCCACCCTTCTTCCATTCACAGATATCTGCATAGCTACATGTCTGGCACTTCCAAGCCTCTTCCACATCAATTCCTTGAGGTTCTCGGTGGCCCATCCAATAGGCCATATAGTGCTGCACCTTGCTTCTCACCTCCTTCTCTTCAAAGGCCACAATCTCTGTACCCAGCAGAGTGGCAGTTTCTTGATGGATATACTCAATCTTTAGGTTATCAATAACTGGGAGGTCAGACAATGTTAGAGACAAAAAGACCAGCTCCATGAGGTCACCTAAGGACTTCACAGAAAAGCCTCCCTGCCTGGCATGTCTCAGCACCGAAGATCCCAGTGGTTTTTCTGGATGCAATTTTGCATGGTGGACTAGGCTGGCAGTGGTCACTTTCCCTTGTACCATGGCATCAAAGATATATTTGTATAGGCTGACCTGGAAACAATCTTTTTTTTTCTGAGCTTCTACAGGGAGCACAGGGCGCCTCCGTGTCTTGAGCTCAGCCAGTTCCAGCTCCCCCTTGTCTGTATAGTGCAGCTCATCAATCACTCCAACAAGAAGCACACCCTCTACTTCTCCAAACACTGGGAACTCTCTGATGCGTCCTCCTGACTGCAGCGTAGGAATCATTGATAATATGTTCAGAAACTTAACCGCCCAAGAATCTTCTTTACTGGTGATAGAGATAGTCACAAGATCATGAACTTCTAGTTCTTTGGCTAGGTGGATGCTGGCACCAGTGTTTAAGACAGTGGCCTTCTCGGGTGTCAAGAAATCAGGAAGTTGCTTCTTATATACTATTTGCTGTTCACACCAATCCTGAGTAGACAGATCAGTGACATACAAACATTTAAGGTGAAATAGCTCCAGGGGTGATGAGATGCCCAATTCTCTTTTCCTCTTTGGTAAGTCTGTGAACCTGTCATCTTTCCCAGGGAGTTCAGAAGAAGGGCCAGGTTTGCTAAGCGAAGAACTTGACTCTTGGGTATCTTCCAGGTCCAGAAAGTCTAGAAATTCTGAATCACTAAAGTCTGAGAACCCTGAGGCCTCTGCTGACACTGATTCCTCTTCCCCAGTCTCAGTCATAGCACAGATGTGGGTCAGAAGAGAGTCCTGCATATCATATCATGTTAAAGAAATTATCCAAATAAAATAAAATAAATTAAGTATTTCCCAAATGCACTTTCAAATTCCAATAAGAATCATGACTCATTATTTATTCTTTAAAGAAGCTTACTTATTACCAATTAGTAATGTTACAGTGATGTAGTACAGGTACAATTTATAATAGCTTTTGTGTGAACACTGGGCAAAATTTTCAAAGTGAAAAATAGTTTTATTCCTGAATCTGGCACTAAAATATTATGTACAATTTTAAGCATGTCACCTTCCTTGACCTCAATTTCTTCAGATTCAAAATGCAACTGGATATTATTTATTGTTTTAAGGGAATATAGATCGTAGATCTTTATAAATGTTGGAGCAATGTTTGGCAGTTTTCCATGGGCCACTTCTACAATTCCTTTGATAAAAAGTCCTTGACTGGAAAAATAAATCTCAATGACAAACTGTTCCTTGAGAAAATCAGCTCTACAATGATTGTTTTTAAATGTAGTTCACATCTTTTTCTTTCTCCTTTTCTTAATAAACTTGTCCTTTTAAAATGTAAAAAAAAATTAAATGTAGTTCTCAAGAAGATATTATGGCAAAATTCAGACCTATATACATACATAAAGACCTACTTATGTAGATCTTATATACATAGTCATAGCATGAAGTAATGAGAGAGGATGTTCAAAGTAATACATGAAAATCAGCTGCCTTCCATACTTGATATACATGATGGAAAAAGCAGCAGCTCTTAGTAGGTATTAATTTACCCTAACCAACTTTATAAATGATCTTCCTAACATTCTAGAAATTAGTATTCACCACTAAGTTATTTTTTTGTTGTTGTTCGACACCAGGAATTCAAACCACTAAATTTATTTTCTCCCTCAAAAAATTATTTTAGGATGGAAAGAAAATATAGATAGAGGGCCTCCCCAGTGGAGCAGCGGTTGAGCGCTGGGTTGCGAAGCTGCCCGCGGCCCCTGCGGCGCCGGTTCAATCCCCGGCTGCTCCCCGGCCACCGGAGGAGGGTCCCACATGGCGCGCAGACCTCTCCTGCTGCCCGCTGCTCCCCTCAGCAGTGTACTTCGGTCCTTCTGCCTGCTCTGCTCCCTGCTCTGGCTCTGGTGGATTCTCTCACCCTCCCGCGCTTCTGACTGTACCCAGTGCATGTATAAACAAACAAACAAACAAATAAAACATGCCTCTATTAAAAAAAAATTAAAAAAAAAAAAGAAAATATAGATAGCTAGTAAAAAAGTTATTTGCAATGAACAAAAATAATATGGTGCTAAGATTTTTGCTCATACCTATATTGTTTTGTAGGCGACTACGGTAGCAACAAAACACAGAATTGTACTTTTACACAGGGGTCTTAAATTGTAAATGTACCATAAATGATGACAATTTCAAAATAAGAAATTTTATTTGAACTATAAAATCCCTGAATGTTGGCGAATCTTTAGCCTCCACCAACAAACTAAAGCTAAATGGTGGGCCTCCCTGGTGGCGCAGGTGGTTGAGCGCTGTGCCTGAGGCTCTCCGCAGCCTCTGCAGCGCAAGTTCTATCCCAGCCAGCCCGCGAGGGTCCCACTTGGCAAAGCGGACCTCTCCTGTTGCCCCTGCTGCTCCCCTCAGCAGTGTATTTCGTTAGTCTGCCTGTTCTGTTCCCCACTCTGTCTCTGGTGAATCCTCTCACCCTCCTGTGCATCTGGCCTGTACCCCGGTTCTTGTATAAATATATAAATCATTAAAAAAAATAAAGCTAAATGGTAATTAACATGTATACTTTTGCTTTTTGTTTTTTCCATGGGGGGGGGATTAAATCCAAATGAGTTGATTTTGAAAATATTTTATATCAAATATCTATATCTGGGCTGTTCAAATATAGCCACTACCCACATGGGACTTAACTAAAATTAAATCAAACTTAAAATTCTTTTTCTCAGTTGCATTAGCCACATTTCAATTGTTCAGTAGCTACATGTAGCTAGGAGGTACATAGTAAGGCAAAGACATAGAACATTTCCCTGAACAGAGAAAGCTCTATTTAACAGTAATGATTTAGATCATTTCATATGTATGCATTAACTCTTGTAAACTCTTACAAGATATGGACTTTCTACTTGTTGTATACGTAAGATTGAGAACATGAAAGCCCTAATCAGGTAAGTGAAATGTCTTGTAGAGAAGATACAAAAGTAGGGCATTCCCTGGGGAAATAGTCATCTAAAAGAAGAAAATAATATACTAGGGACGCGTAATTTTTATTCAGTCACCTGGACTTTCTTGTGCAGACAAAATCCAAACTAGAGCATGACGCAGTTCATTATCCAAATTGCAGTGTATCTTTGTGATACAAAATGATTTAACATGGTACATGGGCCAACATTTTTAGTAATATTTTGGAATAAATATATAGCTGTTTAACATGTCCATCACACACATAATTTCATAAATGGTGTTTCTGAGATGTTTTCTTTTTAAATAAATGTGAGAAAATAAAAATAAAAGAATAACAATATAGGTAATACATAAGAGCAAAAATCATTAAGTGGTAAGTGAATAAGATGTTTGGGAAACACCAGCATACTAGGAAGAGATAAGACATGTATCTAATTCCTCTGCTAAATAAGATCAAGTTTTAGGAGAAGAAACTTACACACCTGGAATGTGGCTGGTCTTCCTCTTCACAGGGACAGGCAGAATACTGAAATGATAAGACTGGGGGAGGAGAAAGGAGCTCTGAAAGACGAGGTCTGCATAGAAGAATCCAGATGAGCAGCTTTGGGCCTTGCTGTGATAGAATGAGAGGGGAGACTTTTGGTCCTTTCTCACCTACCAGGCCTCACATTGTGGCGCTTCCTCCTCTCTGATCCACACAGCACAGACTGTTGCCCACCCTAGAGCCTAGGTAACGCTTGCCTTTCTCCTGGGGCAAATTCTCCATGATTTCTTCATTTTCCCCATACCCTGGATGCAGTTACTTGATCCAAACCCCTGCTCCCTGAAAGTAAAAGGATCAAAAATATCCAAGGTCCCCCAAGAGTTCTTTTTTTTGTTTTAATTAATTAATTTATTTATACAAGCACTGGGTATAGCCAGAAGCGAGGGAGGGTGAGAGAATTCACCAGAGCAGGCAGAAGGACCTAAGTACACTGCTGAGGGGAGCAGGGGGTGGCAGGAGAGGTCTGCGCGCCATGTGGGACCCTCCTCCGGTGGCCGGGGAGCAGCCGGGGATCGAACCCGGCAAAAGAGTTCTGAGATCAGTTCCCTCTTCCAGAACCAACCTCAGCCCAGAAGTTCGTGCAGAGCCCTGGATGCAGAAGCAACCATCTCTGCAGGGTTGCTACCACCTGCAGAACTGCCACTACCTTCACCCTTAACATCCGATGTCTTCGGTACAGCCAGGACTCGCGGGTTCCGAGTACTGCCGTGGGCGGGGACTTCCCCACGGTCTCCAAACCACCCTCACTTTCTAGTTCCTCGAAAGCCCTAAGTTTACTGAGCACTTTCTACAATGCCCTGGAGGAGCCAGGAATGAGAACAAGGGGTCGCCGGGCTCGGGATGAGGTCCCAGCTTACCGCAGGGTCTTCCAAGGATGAAAAATCCAGAAGCTACAGGGCCCGGGTCTGCTGCGGGCCGCTCTCACCGCGGGAAGGGGCTGGACGCGGCAGGCGCAGGCCCGAACCCTGGGCTGGGAAGCGCAGGCCCGAACCCTGGGCTGGGAAGCGCAGGCCCTCGCCTCGGCGGTGCCACTCTCCGGCCTCCCCCTGACCTTGGGCACGCCCGCGAACCCCGGGCTCCAGCCCGCGCCTCCACGCTCTCGGAGCTGCTCCCGGACTCTTCCCGGACCAGGGGGTGCAGGATGCGGAGACGCTCTCCCCGCGCCGACTCACCACGCAGACGCCGCAAGACCCAGCCCAGAAAGCAAAGCGGCCCCCCAAGTCCCGCCCCCCAGCCCCTGCGGCGCCGCCCAGTCCTCGCGCACTTGCGCCTTCCTGCTACGGGTCGAACCCGGGTCCGCCTCCGGGCGCGCTCGCCCAGCGCCCCTGCGCCCCTGCGCCCCTGCGCCCCTGCGCCCCTGCGCCCCTGCGCCCCTGCGCCCTGCGCCCCTGCGCCCCTGCGCTGCCTGCGCGCTTGGGCTAAGCCCCGAGGGCACCGCGCTACCAGCTGACCCGCCCCGAAGGGCTGTCTCGGCTACCCCCAGGCCTGCCCGGGTATGGTCTGGGCTTCTCTTTTCCCCGATGCACCCGGCCTCTGCGCCGTCAGTGCTGCATCTTGGCTTTTCCGCTTTGGGTTCGGTATCCCGCTCTTGCACCTGCGTCCGCTTTCTCAGCTGAGAGAACAACCATGTACTCATCCTTCAAAGAGCCCTCACCTCGTCGGTGCATTATTTTTTCCTACTTGCTTATTGTTGAGAAATCTAACACAATTATATACCCAAGTATAAAATATAGTAAGTATTGACTAGACTTGTCACTGGCGCGTAGAAAAGTATCAGGCCCTTCCGTGCTTTATTTTAGTTTTATCACATACTGGGTGATAGAAACTGAAATCTGGAGCTGATGTAACCATAATTTGCAATGAGGTATTTAAAACAAACAGAAAAGCCAAAATGAAGAAAACACAAGTAGAGGTGAGAGATGGAGAGAAAACTGCCTAGGTTTTCCAAAGTGCATCAGGTTCTGGTCACAGTCCTTGAAAAATCACAAAGGACCTTAAATACTGGAGTAGGGCTGGGCGGCGGGGAAATGCATCAATTATTTCACAGAATCACTAATAAAATATTACCAGATCAAAAAAGAAACATGGACTAAATCATTGTGGTCCTGGTGTTCAGTTTTTGCCACACAATATGCATTAACTAATAAATGCTCATTCATTCATGTTTATTAATTAGATCATGCTCCTCCTCTTTCCTGCCTCCCTCTGTGTGTTAACTGTTACACACTGGCATAACCATCCTCTAAAATGTTATGATTAGTTGGCTATTTAATGCAGTACCATGATTCAACTGTCAGTTTCCCTTTGCTCCAATCAAAAGGGTTGCAGTCAAAATGATATTTGCTAAGGCAGTTGGATCAGCCTCCTTAAAAGACTGTCAGTCATCAGAGTTCCACCCTCAGAAATTAGGGACTAGAGCAATTGGTGGAAAAGTGTCACTTCTAGAATTCTCCAGCTGAAATTTTGGTGGGCCTGGCTATTTGATAAAATTCAGATTCTTTTCTGGCTCTGGGGATGGCAACTGCTGTTTCTGGGATGTACGGCAGTAGGTATTTCTAAGTTGTCATTAAAACAAGCTGATCCTTCCTTCATGGTTGATTGGGCTGCTGGTCCAGGAGACACTTCAGCCCCAGATTCAGCTCTTAGTTTTGTATCTTTCTGGTGGGAAAATAAATTGCTCCAGCCATTGAGGGCCAATTTGGTAATATCCACCATACACATGTTTATACCCTCTAGCTGAGAAATTCTAGTTCCAGGAATTTACCCTACGTATTACTTACATGTATGAGAAATGAAAATGTATAAGACTATTTATGAAAACATTGTATCAACAGAAGATTGGAATGCCAAAAGTCCTTCCACAGTGAACTGGCTAAATGAAGTACATTCAAACCAAGGAATACTCCACAGCTATTATAAAGAAGTGAATAGGAAATCAAAATCAACAAAAAAAACTATGAACCAGAGACACTTTTTGGGGGGTGGGGGGCGTTAGGGGAAGGATTGGGGTCAGAATGGGGCGTTTGCAATTGTATGGGGATATATAAAAATAAAATTTAATATTTAAAAAAAAAAAAAAAAAAAAAAAAAAAAGACATTTCTCCAAAGAAGAAATGCAAATGGCCAACAGGCATATGAAAAAATGTTCAACATCCCTATAACCAGGCAAATGCATATTAAAACCACATTGAGATGCCACCTTACACCAGTAAGAATGGCACATATCAATAAAACCAGCAATAACAAATGTCGGTGAGGATGTGGTGAAAAAGGAACTCTCCTGCATTTGCTGGTGGGGGTGCAGACTGGTCCAACCACTATGGAAAGCTGTCTTGAGGTTCCTCAGTCTACTAAAATGGAGCTACCATACGACCGGCAATCCACTACTAGGGATCTATGCAAGGGACACAGAAACATTGATTCAAAGAACACTTGTACCCTATGTTTATTGCAACACTATTTACAATAGGAAAAACCTGGAAACAACCCAAATGCCCAAAAGTAGATGACTGGATCAAGAAGATGTGGTATATGTACACAATGGAATATTATTCAGCAATCAAAAAAGATAAACTAATGCCATTTGAGCAATGCAGCAGAAGGAATTATGTTCAGTGAAATAAGCCAGAAGGAAAAAGAAAAATATCGGATAGTTTCACTTATAGGAGGAACATAGGGAACCCAATAAGACATCAGTGTAAAAAAAATAACAGTACAAAACACAACAAAGCAAAAACAGACAATTATAAATCAGAGACATCCGGCAGGGGAGGAGGAGGGGAGGACCAGGGGGAGGGAGGGAGGATCACAGGGGACTGAGGTGAGGGTGCACAGGTGCACTGGTGAAGGAAACTCTATGGGGACTACACCTGAGGGGGTAGGGGGAAGCAGATATTATTTAAAAATGAACAATGATGTGAAAAAAATTAAAAAATAAATCTAAGGTGTGTCTTTTGTAAAATAAAAAAAAAAAAAAAAAAAAAAAAAAAAAAAAAGAAGTGAATAGGAAAAAAAAAAGTGAATAGGCACTTTATCAACTGATGCTGGGAAGACCTCCATGATATATTATAGCATTAATTGGCAAAAGTAATATGCAGATGCACTTGTGTAGGAAACTGTCATTTATAGTTAAAAAGAAAAACTCTGTGTTTGTATTATCTTAGCTACAAATACAAAAATCTCCGAAAGGGTACACCAAAAAATAGTTATAAAAAATGATTGTATCGCTCTTTCATAGGTTTTCTGGTGATATGGAAAACAGTAAGGGTGCTTTTTACTTACACAACTGCCTTTTGAACAATATACCACATGACAGTTTTGCGCATTAAAATTTTTTTCACTTAAGAAAATAGAGGTGGTGATATTTTAAACAGCAATTCCCAAAATGCTAGCCTGTAAATCAATGAATGCCCCTGAAGAATAATTTAGTAATCCACCAAGAAAACAGAAGAAAAATACGTGAATTTTTCACATTGTTGAATTTAATGTGATGAACCATCCTTTATTTTTTATTAAGTACTTCATAGGGGTTAAGCGAGAGTAATTATAAATGCAATGGTTATTTACACAATGGGCAAAATTTTAAGTTGGGATTATATCACTTCCTCAAATTTAGAGTGCTTAAAATTTAAAGCCCAAGAGCCCTAATTTAGACTTGGCTTTTGCTTTCATGTTGAAAAATCTGTCCTCACACATTGTTTCGGAAGGGGTTCCTCCTGTGTATTTCATGGTGTCGACTAAGTGATGAATTATAGCTGAAAGATTTTCCACATTCATTACACTCATAAGGTTTCTCTCCAGTGTGATGTCGCTGATGTTTCTTAAAGGATGAATCATGCCTATAGGCTTTCCCACAGCGGTTGCATTCATATGCTTTCACACCAGTATGCACAGTTTTGTGGTTGCTGAGGTGTATCCTCTGCCTAAAGGCCTTGCCACATTCCTTACATTTGTAGGGTCTCTCCCCAGTATGGATCCTCTGGTGATGTGTTAGGTACGCCCTGTGACTAAAAGTCTTGCAACATGCACTGCACGCATAGGGCTTCTCCCCAGTGTGAATTCTTATATGTTCACTAAGGTGTCTAATCTGCCGAAAGGTTTTCCCACATTCATTGCACGTAAAGGGTTTCTCTCCAGAATGAGTTCTCAAATGTTGGATCAAGCTAATGTTCTGGCTGAAAGCTTTCTGACATTTATCACACACATAGGGTTTCTCCCCAGTGTGGGTTCTATGATGCTGATTGAGAGAGGAGCGATGTCTGAAGGCTTTGCCACATTCTTCACATTCAAAGGGTTTCTCCCCAGTATGGATCCTCTGGTGAGTAGTAAGGGATGCACTTTGACTAAAAGCCCTTCCACATTCCTTACATCTGAAAGGCTTCTCACCAGTATGTATTCTCATGTGTTCAGTAAGGTGAATGGGTTGTTTGAAAATTTTTTCACATATAGTACATTCATAGGTTTTTGTTCTTATGTAACTTGTTGCATGATTAATAAAGCCTAGTTTGTATTTGTTCCTCTTTTTAGGTGTGTTACACTTATGGTGCCTTTGTTCTAGAATAAGATTTGAACTCACAATATCGTCTTCAAATTCGTTACTTTCTTGGTCTCTCCTGTTGTGGGTCAAGATGGCTTGTCCTACGTCTCTCCCATGGGTCTCCTGGTGCCTTTCTAACTCATTGTCAAATTTGGAGATTTCTCTCAATGTGGAGTAAATGACATTATCCTTTACGAATCTCTCCATCATATCATGATAGAACTGCTCCTGTAAGATGCCACTCGTTGCAGCTGATGCATTTGTTTCTGTTTTACTCTTCAAGTCTGAAAGAAATGGAAAAAAAATACAAATAACTCATTCATATGCTTTCAAAAATATTGTTGTGAATATGGAATAGAGATTTAGAGAACAATACACATAAAATATACAACATTTCTTACTATATTTACACATGGGTATTCAGTCTGGAGAGAAAATAGTAAATCAAATTAAGAAATAATAAACTGTAAAAACATGATATTTTATAGAGAGTAAAATTTGAGTATTTTAGTACTATTTCTCATAATACTAAATAATGAAATTCAAAACTATAACTCAAGAATATGTCTTTTTAAATTCACAATTACTTTTGGAAAACAAACTTGGCAAAATTAACAGATGTTCCTCTCCCCACTCCAGCAGCAGCAAGAGAGAGAACTTAGAATAAATCATAAGAAAATTAATCTTATTTTATTTTATTTATTTTTTACATCATTTTTCATTTTTGCACAATGTATGCATTTTCATCTTGGTTATAGTCCCCGTACAATTCCCACCCCCCTTGTTTTGACCCTACTCCCTTCTCCCTCCTGTCTTTGGTTTATAGTTGCCTATTGATTTTGATTTTTACTTTATTATAATTAGTCTTTTTCCTGATCCCTTATTTGGGTTTTCTAAATACCTGCTATGAGTGAGACCATCCGGTATTTTTCTTAATCTGTCTTTTACTGAAAATTGTACAAATATTTGTGCATTTTTCTGTTTCTATACTTAATAGTTTATCCCTGGAAGTATAATTTATGCAATAATCCAGATGGTGATGCTACTATTGATATGCTCTATGGAAAGATCCTTAAACCTTTAAACTTCTAATTCATTGTACAATTACTAGTATCTCAACTGACAACTCCATATTCCTGAAAGTTTAAAACCTCTTGTAAGATTATTTTTTGTCAACAAAGAAGGATCATTAGAACATCCAAAAATTCAAATTCTTAACAAATATACATAGGCGATAATGAAGTCTGTGTTCTGCAGGCCCCTAATTCTGATCTTAAATAGGGGAGGAGGAATTAAAGAAGACAGGGGAAAGAGAAGCCTTCTCAGCCCTCCTTCCCTTTCAGTGTCCAAGTCCATGGCAGGCCCACACTAGGGCCTGAACTTTGAGTGAAGTCAGCAGTTTTTATTTTGGCACTAAAATAAACATTTGATTAAAATTATACTATTATTATTTAAAAGGACTAGAACACTATGGGATAGTTTAGATATTTCCTCCAGAGGCAGAGAAAGAACAAGACAGCTTTGTTATTTTCATTACTCTAAGCTGAAAAAGAGAAACACAAGAATATACAAATTATTGGAATGAATAAGAGTGAAAGAGGTGGCTGGCTACTAAATCAATATGTACCATACCAAGGGTGTTATTACATATCAGCAACAAACAAAATACCTAATTTAAAAATATATACCATCTAAAATAACAACAAAATATAAGTCTTTAGGGTGAATCTAACAAAAGATATACAATATAGGGGCCTCCCCAGTGGCACAGCGGTTGAGCGCTGGGTTGCAAAGCTGCCCGCAGCCTCTGCAGCACCAGTTCGATCCCCTGTTGCTCCCCGGCCACCGGAGGAGGGTCCCACATGGCGCGCAGACCTCTCCTGCCACCCGCTGCTCCCCTCAGCAGTGTACTTCGGTCCTTCTGCCTGCTCTGCTCCCCGCTCTGGCTCTGGTGAATTCTCTCACCCTCCCACGCTTCTGACTGTACCCAGTGCTTGTATAAATAAATAAATAAATCTTGGGCCTCCCCGGTGGCGCAGCGGTTGAACGCTGGGTTGTGAAACTGCCCGTGACCTCTGCGGCGCCGGTTCGATCCCCGGCTGCTCCCCGGCCACCGGAGGAGGGTCCCACATGGCGCGCAGACCTCTCCTGCCGCCCGCTGCTCCCCTCAGCAGTGTACTTCGGTCCTTCTGCCTGCTCTGCACCCCGCTCTGGCTCTGGTGAATTCTCTCACCCTCCCGCGCTTCTGACTGTACCCAGTGCATGTATAAAAACAAAACAAACAAACAAGTAAAATAAATAAATAAAGCATGCCTCTATAAAAAAAAAAAAAAAAAATAAAAAAAAAATAAATCTTAAAAAAAAAAAAAAGATATACAACATGTGTAAGATTTTTATGGGGACAAATCCTAAAACTTCTTTGTTTCTAAAAAAAAAAGGAAATATCAACACATGGAGCAATATACCATATTCCTGGACATTGAGACTCAGCCTAACAGTAATTCCCCCAGAAATTGATCTGTAAATTCAATTCTATTCCAATTAAAATGCCACCAGAGGGGGTTGTGTGTGTGTGTGTGTGTGTGTGTGTGTGTAATTTGATGCACTCATGTATTTTGTATGGTAAAGTAAGAGGCTAAGAATAGACAGGACAAATTTGAAGAATTAAGTCGAAGAACTACCTCTACCAGATATTGCGTGTCACTATGAAACACAGTAGTTAAGCCAGCGTGGCACTGGAGTATGAAGAGAAAAATAAAAACATGGAATAGAGAAAGACCAGAAACAGACTCATGCATACAAGGAAGTCTGACAGGGGACAGAGTAGCATTAACTGCTAAATAAATGCTTCCTGGTTGGTTATACTCATGGACAGAGTTAAACTAGATCCTCACTTCACAGATTCCAGGTAGATTAAACATAAATATGAAAAGCAAAATTATAAAATATAGGATAATTTGTTATTTTTGCCTATAAATCTTTAAAAAGAAAAATAAGCAAGCAACGAATATGAATTTATAGAAGAGGAATCCTGGATATATGGTTGATAAACATGAAAAATAAGATACTATGTACACCCAGTGAATTTTCAAATGTTTAAAATTTGACAATGCCAAGTGTTGACAAAGACACCGAGTTCTGGAAACTCTCAAAACCTCTTGATGACAGTGTACAAACTGGTGCAACTGATCTGAAAAGCAATTTGCTAATACCATGCAAAATGACAGTTCATATACTCCATGCACAATTTTGCTTCAACCAAATATCTCAGAGAAACACTCATATATATATACAAGATTAATACACAAAGATTTACTGCGGCACCTTTGTAGCCCCCGAATTAGAAACTGGAAAATAGATAAATAAATTGCGGTCTATTAATTCAATGGAAATGCATGAACTAGAACAACATGGATAAGTATCAACAGCATGGAATGAGAAAAGCAAGTGAAGAAGGATATATACCACTTATGTAAAGAGTAAGAGCACACAAAGCAAAGCTATACAGTGTTTAAAAACATACACTTATCATAAAAGTATGAAGACACACATGGGAATAACATTTAAACACAGAAAAGTTGTTCATTTCAAAAGTTAAGAGGCGAACAGAAGGAAAGACTTTGGGCATCCCGGTCTAGGTTACCTACGAAAGCACTCTGTCTCAGTCTCACCTGCACTGGAATCTCCCGGGCCTTCTTTCTCCATCATCCATGGCTCTTCTCCTTTCTCCAACTGGGAAATCACACTAGGTTTGGAAAGTTGATATCCTGCATAAGAAGTTAAAAAAAAAAAAAAAAGGAATATGAATGTTTCTGTTGAGGTATAGGAACCATCATCAGAATTTAGTTCCAGCTCTCTGGTATTTAGGGTCCCTGGAAATGGGAAGGGACACCACAGAGTGTCTTTCTATTCTAGCTCCACAATGTAAAGTTGTCCCCCAGGAAGGAGAATCAGATATGCCCCGTTTTGGTTTTCAAAGGAATGAGACATCTCTAATATGGAACCCAAGACAAGCTACAGGGAATCCACATTTCATCACTGGTAAATAATGACTCTCCAGCAATGGGCAGGTTTCTGGATGTATGCTCAGCCCCTCCTTACCCACTGACACCAGGTTCCCGTAGTTCTCCAGCATCACCTCCCGGTACAGATTCCGGTGGGCAGGGGCTAGCTGCCCCCACTCCTCCTGGGTAAAATCCACAGATATGTCCTGGAAGGTCAACAGTTCCTACAACAGCAGATATATCCCGGGTCAGCCAGAGACTGCCTCTATCAAGGTACAAGGAGTTCTTACTGTATTCTAAATACTGGGACAATCTAAGCTAGGTTGACTAGGAGTCTCCTCTGAATCTGTTTGGAAATTCTCTGGAGATGTAATACTTTATTTTTATTTTATTTATTTATTTATTTATTTTTGTGGGACCTTTGCCGGTGGCCGGGGAACAAACCGGCACTGCAGAGGCTGTGGGCAGCCTCGCAGCCCAGCGCTCAACCGCTGCGCCACCAGGGGAGGCCCATGGAGATGTAATACTTTAATATATAGAAAGAAATATGGTAGTAAGTACCTTAGGAAAAAAATTAAGCAGGATAAGGGAAATAGTAAGGACAGGGAGTATATTTTATGTAGGTGATGAGGAAAAGTCTTTCTAAAACAGACCAGAGACATGAATACATGAATTCAGTGAGCCAAAGGCAAGAGCTTCCTTGGCTTCTCTGAGGCACAGAAGGCTAAGCAGCTTGGCTGGAGGCAGGTTAGAGAACCGCAGAGGGAGGATGATGATATCAGAGAGGCTGGGAAGGTGGGGAGAGAGGGAGAGGCCTTTAGCACTCATTGTCATAAAAACCATTCATTCTCGCTGAGCTTAAATTCTGGGGCCCTACTGGAATTGAATGCAAAGATTAGTAAAACTGTCTGAAACTATAGCTTAACACTTTCCTAGCTGAAACATCAAAAATATTTAAAAAAAAAAAAAAACAGTCCTGAGCAATAGTGGCACAGGAAGTTGGCAGGTGGATTAATCAAAACTCGTAGGTATTTACCCAAAGGACACAGAAACATTAATTCCAAAGAGCACCTGTACCCCTATGTTTATAGCAGCACTATTTACAATAGCTAAGCTTTGGAAACAACCCAAATGCCCAAAAATAGATGACTGGATCAAGAAGATGTGGTACATATACACCATGAAATATTACTCAGCAATCAAAAAAGATAAACACATGCAATTTGCAGCAACATGGATGGAGCTGGAAGGGATCATGCTCAGCGAAATAAGCCAGAAAGAAAAAGAAAAATGCCAGATGGTCTCACTCATAGCAGGAATTTAGAAAACCTAAATAAGGGACTAGGAAAAAGACTAATTATAATAAAGTAAAAATCAAAATCAACAAGCAACTATAAACCAGAGACACACTACAGGGGGGGAGGAGGGAGTAGGATCAAAACAAGAGTGGTGGGAATTGTATGGGGACTATAACCAAGATGAAAATGCATACATTGTGCAAAAATGAAAAATGATGTAAAAAATATATAAAATAAAAAAATAAAGAGTTTTGAAAAAAATAAATTCAATCAAATTAAAGATGTAGTTCAGCCAAAGGTCAGCCACACCTTCAGAAACAATGTGAATAACCAGTCCCTCACTTTAAACCATCAGACAGAGGAGAGTGCTTGGAAATAAACAGAATAAAACTAAAGAAACAAACAATATCTAGATATAGACACACACTTCATCTTCCACTGTTCTTTATACACTATATATAAACTACATTGAAAAATTACTATCCATGTGATGCAGGAAAATGTAACCTATAACCAAGGAAATAAAAATCAATAGAAGCAGACCCACAAGTGACCAAGTCACTGGAATTAGCAGCCAGAAAATGAAAGCAACAACTAAAATATAAGTTCAAGAATTTATAAGAAGTAATGGATAAGATGGATGAAAACATATGTAGAAATACTTAAAAAGAATTAAATGAACATCTACAAATGAAAAATATAGAATCTGAAAATTCATTGCCTGGAATTAACAGCAGATTGGACCCTGAAAAAGACAAGATCAGTGAAACTTAAGGTAGGGCAATAAACACTATTGAATTAAAGTACCAGGAAAAAAAATATGCAAAAAAATCTGGGAGAATATCAAGTGACCTAATGTAAAAGTAATCAGAATCTCAAAAAAGATTCTCTCAGAAGAAAGAATGGGTAGAAAAAATATTTGAAAAATTAAAGGTAGTAAATGTTTAAATTTGATGAAAAACAAAATGAACGCACAGATCCAAGAAGCTCAGCAAATCCCTCAAAATACAAATTTAAAAGAAAAACACACCTACACAAATTATAGGAAAACTGCTGAAGAGCAAAGATAAAAGGGAAGACAGCAAAAGGAGCCAAAGGAGGAACAAAAAAAAAAAAAAAATACCCAGAAAGACACATCACGTAGGTAAAGAATAATAGCTGATTTCTCATCAAAAACAATAAAAGGTAATGGACCATCTTTATTTTTTTTTAAAGATTTATTTATTCATGTATACAAGAGCTGGAGCACAGGCCAGATGTGCAGGAGGGTGAGAGGATTCACCAGAGACAAAGCAGAGAACAGAACAGGCAGACTGACAAAATACACTGCTGAGGGGAGCAGCGGGCAAGACAGGAGAGGTCTGCCTTGCCATGTGGGTATCTCTCCAGCCAGCCGGGATCGAACCTGCGCTGCAGGGCCTGCATACAGCTTCACAGTGCTGCACTCAACTGCCTGTACCACCAGGGAGGCCCAATGGACCACTGTTAAAGTGATTAAAAGAAAAAAAGGCAACCTAAGAGTCTATATTTTATAAAAGATCCTAAACAGGAATACAATAAAAAGACATTTTTAGATCAACAAAAGCTGTGAGAATTTGTCATCAGAACACATACACTATCAAAAAAGTTAAATGGCCAAAGGGAAATGATACCAGATAGAAATGTAGAACTAAAGGAGAGAATTAAAGTGCCTAAATTGGAAAATATGAGTAAATATGAAAAACTCATTTTTAATGAGACAATTTACTATTAAAAGCAAAAATAGGGCCTCCCTGGTGGTGCAACAGGTTAAGACACAGCACAATGAAGCAATCCGCAGCCACTGCAGCACGAGTTTGAGCCCCAGCCAGGGAGGTGACCCACATGGTGCAGCAGACCTCTCCTGACTTGCCTACTGCTCCCCTCAGCAGTGTATTTCAGTAAATCTGCCTGTTCTGCTCCCCACTCTGTGTCTGGTGAATCCTCTCAACTCTGGCCTATACCCCAGTTCTTGTATGCATAAATAAATAAATATTGAAAAGAAAAAAAATCATAAAAAAATAAAAGCAAAAATAAAAGTGGTGCATTATGGGGTTTATAGTATGTAAAGTGAAATGTATGATGACAATACAAAAAAGCAAAGGTTCTCATACCAATTCAAAGCAACTGTGATTATGTCAAAACTGCATATTGTAGGGCCTCCCCTGGAGGCGCAGATGGTTAAGCGCTGTGCTGTGAAGCTGTCCATAGCCTCGGCGCCAGTTTGATCCCACCTGCCCGGGGAGGGTCCCACATGGCGCTGCAGACCTCTCATGCCTCACCCGCTGCTCCCCTCAGCAGTTTATTTCGTCCATCTGCCTGTACTGTTCCCCACTCTGTCTCTGGTGACCCTCCCTCGCATCTGTCCTGTACCTCAGTTCTTGTATAAATAAAAAAATAAAATCTTTTTTAAAAATGCATATTGTATAGACAGGAGCAACCACTAAAATCAAAGAAGTACATTACTAAGAATGTCTGAACTCTCGTCTCAATTACAAACTTTCTTTTTGAGTTAAAAATACTCCAAAAACTGGGGCCTCCCTGGTGGTGTAAGGGGTTAAGACACAACCTATGAAGCTTGATGCAGCCACTGCAGCATGAGTTCAATCCCCGGCCAGGGAGTTACCCACATGGTGCAGCAGACCTCTCCTGTCTTGCCCACTGCTCCCCTGAGCAGTATATTTCAGCCAGTCCGCCTGTTCTATTCCCCACTCTGGTGAATCCTCTCACCTCCCACAACTCTGGCCTATACCCCAGTTCTTGTATGTATAAATAAATAAATCTTTTTAAAAAATACTCCAAAAACTCAGGTAAGGCTTATCTTAGATCCCAAGAGGTATCTGTTGGTTTTTAGGGGTTAGAATTATATCACTTACTTTGCTTTTTCTATAGAAATTAGCACAATGTTAGATCCAGAGGCTGGTTGAAAACAAGAGTGATGTGGAGACTGGTCATAATGAGCAGGGTAATTATCACCACTTACAGCCTAGTTTTTTGTAGTACATCAACCTGTCCTCAGCTCCCTAGGTTGAATTTGTTAGTCTCAACATCCACCCTCCCCTAAAAGGGCAAGCTGTAGCCTTAAAAACCAAGGAGTATGCCAAGAAGATAAGAGGAAATTTCAACCCACCTCAGGTTCTGCTATTAGAGGTCCAGGAATTACTTCACCCTCTAAACTTTCTCCTTGGGCCTCATCAGCATCCTTAGATAGCAGAGCTGGAGAAGGAAGAGTCATGAGATTTGCATTTCCCCAAGTCCCCAATAGGAAAACAGCCTGCTCCTCTCTCTTAACATTCACCTCGAGAGGCATTTAGAGGGACGCAAGAGTCTGAAGCTCTTGAAGAGCGACAGTGCACTGTCTGGGTGTTACCATTTCCCAAGGGTCACTGCTGGTCCAAAAGCATAGCTATACCAGATCACTCCTTTGTTCAAAGGTTCCAGAAAAAAAAGAGAATCTCAACACTTGCCATAGACTTCAAGGCATCTACAATCCACCTGCAGTATAGTTCCCATCACTAGTGTCCTCTAACCAGCATCCTTTGTATGTGGGACACCTGCCCCCACCACATTCTTCAGTTAGATTAGAAAAACCCACATTCTTTGGACCACTCTTCAATGTATCCCAGGTAAAGAACATTACTACAGCATTTTTTTAGGTTGCCTTCTACTATTTTGATCTGGGTTATAGCCAGCTGTCTTTCCTGACCTGACCACTACAAAGTGTGTTATCTTCGACTTGTTTCCCACTGAACTGCCATATTTCAAGGTAAAATGAGAGTCATCAAGCATGTCAGTCCTTCCTCTCAGCAGAAGATGAAAAGAATGAACTACTACTTGTGAGAAATATTGGTTTGGAGCTAAAATGACTGAAACTTGTGAAGGGAAACCATTGGAGGGCTTAAGGAGACAGAAATCGCTGACGCCCCGTCTGTGAACTGCACTCACATCCTCAGGAGCGGCTGGTGGAGACACCCTGAATCCTGTCTTCCTGCCCTGTTTTATCAGAGGACCAGAGGGGGAACAGTACTCAGCACATGCAGCCAGGAGCCCAGGCCAAGAGCCCAACATTTTCTCTCTCAGCTTTCCCTTCCAAAGGCACAAGCATGGGTCCCAAAACCCTGCTTTCCCCCACCTTTCTCCCTAAAGAACACACACAAAAGAGACCTTCTTTTCCCCCACCCCTCACCTGATATCAGTCTGTTCTCACCTTTTCCTTCAAACATCTTAGTCACATCCTCCCACAGAGGGGCCCCCTCCTCGGCCTTGTTTGGATGGTGCAACTTCACCCAGGTGCTGGCCTCAGCGGGCAGGGTGATGAGGAGCTGTTGCAGCATGATGCCCGCCTGGCTGGGCTGGTCCACTTCTAGCGAGGCAATGGCCAGCACCTCGATGAGAGTCTTCACTGTTGTATGGAACTCCTCTGTCCATAGACCTAGGCCCGCAGGACTCTGGGGCGCTGTTGAGGCACCAGAAGCAGGGGGCTCCTAGAGGATGGTGTGACTTTAACCACTCTGAAAAACTGGCTCCCCTCTTAAAAGAAGAGCTGCCTCCTTGGAAGATGGTCCTTGAGTAGTATGGAGGACACGCCTCTATGTCCTAGAAGAGCAGAAGGCAGGAGAGGAGGGAACCAGACGCACCGCCATACCATCAGAACTCCAGAACTTGCAGAAATAGATTTAAAACTGCGAAAGATCCAGAAACAAAGATTTGACATCAGTGTGAGCATAAGTATAATCAATGCTCTTGAAAGTGGCTCATTTTCCCAGTTCCACATGTGCAAACAGCCAAAGGCACACACTCACAAGGACACACATGCACAGATGTTGCCTTGATGCCCACCTTGCAGGCTGCATGCAACATCTGTCAGCCAGCCGCATTAGAGTCCTGACAGTTGCACTTCAAATGTCTAAGGCATGTCAGTTCGCTGAGCTTCAGTTTCTTCGTCTATTAAATGGGGATAATAATTGTACTTCATAGGGTTGTAGTGTTGGTTAAGACAGTGATGGGCATGAAATGAACTCTTAGAGTAAATACTCTTTTAATCTCGTGCTGCATCATAATCTTTTAAAATTATTGTAAAAGCAATTGGAGATTTGCATTTCCCCAAATCCCCAATAGGAAAACAGCCTGCTCCTCTCTCAAAACATTCACCTCGAGAGGCATTTAGAAGGACGCAAGAGTCTGAAGCTCTTGAAGAGCCACAGTGCTCTTCACATAGATGTGTTTTCACACAGGCAAGTGAGAGACAGTCACCCACGTGGATGCCCAGCAGCTAGCAAGTTCTTTTAATCTCTTTTAGGATGCTTTCTGGCTTCAGAAATGTTAAAGTGGGGGGAAATATGGTCCTTTGAATACAAAGAGGACTACTGCAGAGCTGTTTTGTAACAGGCAAATTTGGAAACAATTCAAATCCATTCTCTCATCCAATCCCCTTGCATCTGAGCTGGTGCCCTCCACTGCCACCAGGTCAGTGTATCCGGACCCCCAAAACAGTCCTAGCTTCTGGAAGGGAGTCAGTCACCATTAAGTTTGTGGGTGAGGGTAAGTGGCTTAGAGGCTTCTCCTCTGCCCCTCCCTCCCCCCAACTCTGACAATTCCAGGGAAAGGAACTGCATCCAGTGGCTTGCAGCATGTGGAAAACAGTCTGGCCCTGAACATACAAAAAGTAAAAGTCTTGTTACCGAAGTGGAGAAACTTTCGAATCTGACATAGGAAACATTGAATGAATGACCGAGAAGCTTTAAGTCCACGATGCCCCTTCTCACAGCTCCCTGACATGCCTCCCTCGGCCTCAGCGACTAGACACAGGCAGACTCGCCTCCTACTCACCAGCTCGGCCTTGGACGAAGGTGAGCCCAGAGATGGGGGCGTGAGCGCGCTTGCTTGAGGCTTGCAGCTCCAGAGGGTGTCCCTTTGGAGAAGGACTGGGTGCTAATAGATTTTGTTCTCTCCCAGCCTTTTACAGGCAGACCACGTCCCGGTCACTCAACACAAAGCATCCTCCTAAAACGCCTCCCCAGCGTCTCCGCAGCCCAGAGGACCCCCAGCCTCCCAACCGGGTCTTTTCCAACAGCCAGCGAGAGGGGCCTAGGGTGGGGGCTGCTGCCACCATCAACCCGCCCAGCCCATGACCGCGGCCTTTCCAGACGCACCCAAGGGAGCGGGGCTTTGGAGGCCGCAACGGCCCCCCGAAGAGTGCCCTGAACCGGCTGCCCGCAGACCCGGGCGAGGAGGCTGCACCTCGCTGGCGGCGGCCGGCCACAGCCCCGGGCGGAGGGAGCGGCCAAGCCCACCCCGCGCCGCGCCTCCTGGGCCGCAGCCCCGCGCCCCCCCGCGCCCCTGCCCTGCGGACGCGCCCTGGCAGAGCCCGCGCGCCGACTGCCCCGGCACCCCCGGGTGCGGTCCACCCCCGCGGCCCGGCGGCTCCCGGGCCCGGACGTCTTCCCGCCGGCTCCTCACACCCGCGGCCGGCTCCGCCCACGGGGGGCGGTCGGGGGGCCTGTCCTCTCGGGGGAAGCCGGGTGCTCCCGAAAACCCGGAGCCCGGAAGCCGCGGACCTTCTCCCCTTCCGCGTCCATCCCCCCAACCCCCACCAGACCCGCAGGACGCGGCCACCCGCGCACCCCCCGCGCGGCCCGGGGAGCGCCGGCCCTTCCAGGGGGGACGCCTTTCCTGCTGTGCGTTCCCTCACCTCACCTGCCTCCCCTGGGCCTGCCTCTGCGCCCGCTGCTCCAGGCTGGGGAAGCAGCAGTTGTCAAAGCGCAGTTCTGCTTTTTAATTTCGGTGAAATTAAATGGACAAGGATAAGTAGGAAAATAAATAGGTTACACCTCAGGTGATGGTCGTGGCTCTGAGGAGAAAGGAAGCAGCCTGTGAAGGTGGGGAGAGAGGCTGACCAGTTCCCCTTTCTCATAATAGTGAACTAGGATATTTATTTTAGCCCCTTGGAAGACAACAATAAAACTTTAAAATTTGAAGTCATTATTTTCAATGTTCTCAAAGGAGCAACTAGCTTGCTAGGGCTGTCATTACGAAATACCATGAACGGGGTGACTTAGAAATTTATCCTATCCCAGTTGTGAAGGCTGAAAATCCAGGCACCAGGTCTCAGGAGGGTTTGTCCTGAGGTCTTTCTCCTTGACTGGCAAGTGGCTGCCTTCTCTCTAAGGCTTAGTCTTTTCTCTGTGTATTTGCATGCTCCTGGTGTCTGTGTGTTCAAATTTCCTCTTCATCTGTCAAATTGGAATAGGGCATACTCTAATGCCTGCTTTTAACTTCGTCACATCTTAAAAGTGATTAGACTTACTTCAAGATGTGATTAAATACAGTCACATACTGAGATACTGGGGGGTCTAGGGTTTGACATATATTTGCAGGGAGGCAGGTGTGTGTGGGGAGGCGGGAGAGGGGTAGGGAGTTGCAATTCAGCCTGTAACAAGGTGTCTAAGATAAGATAGTAGGAAATTACCATACCAAAAGTAGGGAAGTAATTGTTCAGGAAGGTAGTTCAACTTGGAAGATGCTTCTGCCCATTTGCCAGTTACCTAGCTTGAAACAATCTTCCTTTTAAACCTCAAAGAAGAAAAAAATGAATAAAACACTATGTTAAGGAGTGAAATAGAAGGCCTCCAAACAAAAACTGGTACCCAAAGGACTACACTCCCAAGATGAAATGGAGAGCTTTAGAAGAATTTAAAGACTGTGGTCAAATTGCCTATCTCAAGTCTTGATCTTGGTTTAAGCTGGTCTCTGTTCTGCCACCAGATGCCTGGCAAAAGCAAATACAAATCCTCTCTGGATTAAAGCAGCATAATTGTAGGCCTTAAAATGTTCCTATACTTAAGTTTTCATAGAAATATTAAGTACAGAATTAAAGGCAACCAGATACACAAGGAAACCAGATCTTTTAGTGAGTGTTTCACCAGAAATACAAACAGAAATAGACCTGAAAGACCATTGCTGTGGAATTAATCAGATGCAAATGATAAGATAATTTGTTTTCTTTGTTCAAAGAAGTAAAAGGTAACAGTTTGGGCAGGTACCTGGAAACTATAAAAAGTGATAGAATAAATATTTTTTAAAGAACTAATAGAAATTCTGACTGAGAAATACAGTAACAAAATTAAGAATTCAGTCCGTGCAATAACAGCAGATTAAACACAGATGAATAGAACTCAGCATTCAAAAAAGATAAACACATGCAATTTGCAGCAACATGGATGGCGCTGGAAGGGATCATGCTCAGCGAAATAAGCCAGAAAGAAAAAGAAAAATACCGGATGGTCTCACTCATAGCAGGAATCTAGAAAACTTAAATAAGGGACCAGGAAAAATAATAACTATAAGAAAGAAAATATCAAAATCAACAAATAACTATGAACAAGAGACTCTCTATGGGGGTGGGGGGCGGGGAAAGGACGGCTTGGGGTAAAAATAAGGGGGTTGTAATTGTATGGGGAATATAAAAATAAAATTTATTTTAAAAAAAAGATGTCATGGCTAAAAAAAAATAAAAAAATAAATTTACCACAGCAGCATAAAAAAAAAAAAAAACCACAGATGAATAGAGAATAAATGAAATGGAAGGTAAGATGATCTAAAATAAAGAAACAAAAAGACAAAATATATAAGAGGAAAAGAGACATAGATGATACAGAGAGAAGATATAACATAAGTTTAAGAGGAGAGAAACATACAGTATTTGAAGAGAAAATGGCTGAATATTTTTTCAGTGCCTATGAAGGAACCAGATCACAGATATAAGAAGCCAATAGCTCTCTAAAGGGGTAAATAAAAAGAAATTTACACCTAGACACATCATAGTGCAAATGAAAAAATCTTAAAAGTGACTGTGGTGGTTTTAAAACATGCCTATTCCTCCCTCCAATAGGCAGAGACTTAATCCTCTCCTTTTGGAGGTGAGGCAAACTCACTTCTGCAGAATGTGGTAGGAGTGTGTGATTTCAGGAGTTAAGTCATAAAAGACACAGCCATTTCTGCTTTGCACACTCTTGACTGCCTGCTCTGAGGAAAACCAGCAGAATAACCAGCGCTGACTTGCCATTGTGTCTTCTAACCCCAGTCAAGCCTTTGGATGACTACAGTTTTGGCTTGTGTCTTAAATGCACCCTCAAATGGACTGCATCCCAAGCCAGCACTTTCATCTAAGCAGTTTCTGAATTATTGTCCCAAGAAAAATGTGAGATTGAAAAAATGTCTTTCTTAAGTCATGACAGTTTGAATTTATCATGTGACAATCACTAATGACAACTCACTTGTCATCAACAATAATGGCAGTCAGAAGATAGTGGAGTGAAATCTTCAATGCAGTGTGAAGAAATAATTGAGAACCTAGAATTCAATGCAAATTTTTAAAAATCCTTTAAGAATAACAGCAAAATAAAGATATTTTCAGGCAAACAAAAAAATGAGTTTACCACAACCTGACAACATATGAGGAAATTCTGAAGACTGAAACTCAGGTAGAAAGAAAATGATTTCATAAAAAAAGAACAATGATGCCAAAAAGGAAAGACCAACACAGAAAATATGTGACTAAATCTAAATAGTCATTCACACTATAGATTAAAATTTTTAATAATTAATGAAGTTATTTCCTACCCTTCATTTTCTTTTCTTTCTGGAGATTGGAAGCTCAGTCTACATGGGCCTGACATTTGGGCCACTGACCTTGATTTTCGCTGACAAATGTGCCCTCTTATTGGGCCATCCATTTTCTCCTCAGGTAACTCCTCCAAACTCCTTATGGGGTTGGAGGTCACATCTGTTGAGGGGGTAGAACCTGGATTTCACTGGCAAAGTGGTCTGAGGGTCCCATAGGTCAGTATCAATCTTGCATGAGTTTCCATTTTACCTTCACTTCTTACCCCGAGTCTCTGCTGTTTGTGGTTTTGACCCCAGAGCAACTCTGACCCTTCCCAGATAATAGACCTATAGTCTCCTTTGGGGTGAGGGAAGGTGGTGATGGGACAGAGAAAGGCATGAGAGGGAGGAATGTGTGGAGTAGGTGTGAGGACCTTAGGATCTAACTACAGAATTTCAGCCAATCTGAGTTTTCAGTCCCGGATCTTCCTGATGCCCAGATGTCCCCAAAGCATCAACCTTCCCAGGACCTTCTCTACTTTTCTGTAGTCTCTGCTAAATTATTAGCCACTTTATTTTTTTCACGCCTAAAATGTGTTGACGTTTCCAATGTGCTGCCATATTCTGCTCTTGCTCCACTTGCTGCTGTATGGTGTTTTGTTCTCCCTAATTTTAAAAATAAATTTGCCTCTCATAAAACAAAGATAAAATTGTTAATCAGCCACATTGAACTTTACTTGTAGCAAATTAATTTAAAATTAGGTCTTCTATCTTAAAAGTATGTCTGTTATGATTCACAGTTCCTAAATGCCTATGCAGTCTCATCTATTTCCAAAGATTAAAAAAAGCAGATAAACAAAAAAAAGATTTTCCCATTTATGAAATATAGGAAGGAAAGTGTAGGGATTGCCTTTCTCTATTTTCATCATAGGTACATAATTCAATTCAGTTGAAATAAAAACAATTCAACAAATATTTATCGAAGCCCCACTGTGTGCCAGGCACTGTTCTAGGCACTTGTGATACATCAGTGAACAAAATGACCCATGCCTTCATGGAGCTTACATGCTGGTGGGGGAAACAATAACAATAAGCATAATAGATATGTAAAGTATCTACTAGGTTAGGTGATATATGGAAAAAGTAGAGCAAATTAAGGGAGCTTAATCATAGGTAAAGGGCAGGTTATAGGATTAACTAGCACTGTTCGCAGGCTTCAGTGGAAAAGCAAAGTGAACAAAGATCAGAAGGTAAGGGTGTAGGAAATCTGAAGGAACCGCTAGTGCAAAGACCCCATGGCAGGAATAAGACAGGGGTTCAGGAGGGAAGCGGGGCTAGAGACACAAATTTGGCAGTTAGGTACAGACAGTATTTTTAAGCCACAGACCATGTAGGATCACTAAGGCTGGGGTTGTATATAAAAAGTGATAGTTATGCCTTTTGCTGTAAGAATCAATTAGACATGGTTTCACTTACCTGGGAAATATAAAAAAACCAAACCAACGGTCAGGGAAAAAGACAAAACTTGCAAGCTGACCATAGATCTGAGGCATACAGCAAGGGACAGGGAGGGAGAGGAGTCAAAACAGGGGAGAGGAGAACATAAGGACTGTGATGATGGATCACAGGGGCTAAGGTGGTGGGAGAACTACAGGGGTTACACCTGAGGGGAAAAATCAAGTATTGTCTAAAAATTAACCAAAGATGTAAGAAAATAATCAAGTAAAAAAAAAAATCAGAGAAACCCAAGTTCATGGGAAATCTAAGGCATAGAACATATTTAAGGTACAGTGTATATATCCCTGGTCTTTCTGCCCATCAAAGTTATACAAGAACTTAAGAGTGTGAAACCAGTTTTGTTTTGTTAAAGAAAGGGGAAAAGTCCAGATGATAACGATACACACACACTCACACTCAGACACAGACACACGCACACACACACATAAGTGGATTTACAGCATATAAATGGATTTACACACATATAAATGGATTTAAATCCATATAAATGGATTTACTTTTGGTAGTTTGCACAATGATCAGACAATTTAAATTTTCTGCACATGAGAGTAAGCAGTTGACCTTGACCTATGTCCAGCTTTGCCTGGAAGGATGGAGTACCTCTAAAGTACAGTGAAGTGCTAAGGTCAATTCTGACACTTCCTCTCATATTTCCCTGCCTCAATATGGCCTCTGTAGTTACCTTCTACTTGGTCCTCTTTGGTGGGGCTCTACATGTATTGTTCTGGGGTTATCTCAAAGAGCCTTCCACTCAACATAAAGCACATTTTCTAACCTACAACTGCATGCTTGGCAAACGGAAATTTAAAAACAATCAAAATGATAGCCACCAATATTTATTAAGAAATTATGGACTAATTTTTAGGTATAATATTAGCATTGAGGGTATGTTTTAAAAGTGCTGACCTTTTAGAGCTATATCCCAGAGTATTTATAAACAAAAAAAGCATTAGGGACTGAAGTTTGTATAAATATCTCCACAAAAAATTCCTAGGTTTCCAGAACAGCATATACATGTGCTTTTTTTTTTTTTAATTCTTGCAACAAAATACCAAAAGAATTGATAAGGAATTACAGACAGACTTGACTTATAAATACAAACATACCAGTAACAAGAAATGATACTCTATTGCCATTACTAATCATTTTACATACTGTGTAGCAGGAGTGGCAAACTATAGCCCTGAGGTTAAATGTAATTAACATCTGCTTTTAAATGACTTTTATAGGAACACAGCTACATCCATTTATTTATATCAGTGGTTCTCAACTAGACAAAATGTTGCTGTCTAGGGGATATCTGAACATGTCTAGAGACAGTTCTGGCTGTCACAATGATTGGGGTTAATACTGATGTTCTGTTGCAAGGGATGCTCGTAAACATCGTACTATGCACAAAACAGCTGCTCATTACTGAGTATCAGGCCAAATATCAGCAGTACCAAGGCTGAGAGACCCTAGTTTATGTATTGTCTGGACTTCTTTGCACTAAAATGGCAGAGTTGAGTGGTTCTGACAGAAAACATATTATAGACAACACCTAATATATTTACTATCTGGCCCTTTACAGAAGAAGTTTGCTAATTCTTCTCTACAGGAAGCCATAAAAATAAATGTTATATATAATAAACAATTTTTGAAAACTCCCTTTAACATGTCTCCTAGAAATGAGTCAATGGATATTTTATTTATACCTCTCCTAGCAATATAAAGGGCTATAGCAAAAGATTACATTTTATTCTGATTCATTGAAGGGGAATTTAAAACAGTGATTCTCAAAAATGAATCCATAGATCACTGACCTGTCATGACGAAGTTTTCACTGGCCCTTAGTGAAATGAGAAAAATAAAGGCAAATTTAGGAGATTTTCAAAGAGCTGACTTAATTCAAAGTAAAGAGCTATCTTTTGATTATATCCCTTCTCTATTTTTAAGTATCAAAATATCCTTTCTTTTAAAATATGGTAAAATTAGGGCCTCCCTGGTGGTGCAGTGGGTTGAGTGCAGTGCTATGAAGCTGTCCACAGCCTCTGCAGTGCAGGTTCAATTCCCGGCCAGCCAGGGAGAGTCCCACATGGCGGGGCAAACCCCTCCTGTACCCTGGCCTGTACCCCAGCTCTTGTATGCATAAATAAATAAATCTTTTAAAAAATAAAATAAAATATGGTAAAATTAATAGTTTTAACATTTGGTCAAGCCATTAAAAATTATTGACTCTTGAAATCTAAGTCAAAATATCACAGATTAAGAGGCTTTTGCTTAAATATGGGGATTCTTTGCTGTTGAACACAGTTTATGTGTCATTGCTGAAGGTATTTCTTAAATGTGTTTTGCAATGTCTAATAAGTGATGAACTACAGCTGAAGGCTTTTCCACATTCATTACAATCATAAGGTTTTTCTCCAGTATGAATTCTCTGATGTTTAGCAAAGGATGAATCATGTCTAAAGGCTTTCCCACAATGACTGCATTCATAAGGTTTTACTCCAGTGTGGACTCTCTGATGGATAGAAAGATGTATTCTCTGGCTAAAGGCTTTCCCACATTCCTTACATTTATAAGGTCTTTCCCCAGTATGAATTCTCTGGTGTTGAGTTAGGTATGTGCTATGGCTGAAGGTTTTACTGCACACATTACAAATATAGGGTTTCAAACCAGAATGAATGATCTCATGTTGCCTAAGGTGTCTAATCTGGAAAAATGCTTTCCCACAGTCTTTGCACGTAAAAGGTTTCTCTCTAACATGAGTTCTCAAATGCTGGATCAACCCAATGCTCTGGCTGAATGCCTTCTCACATACACCACATTCATAGGGCTTCTCCCCAGTATGAATTCTAACATGCTGAGTTAGAGATGATGGATGTCTGAAGGCTTTCCCACATTCCTTACATTCATAGGGTTTCTCACCAGTATGGATTCTCTGATGTGGAATAAGTGATGAACTTTGGCTAAAGGCTTTTCCACATTCTTTACATCTGAAAGGTTTCTCTCCAGTATGAATTCTCATATGTTCTGTAAGGTGAATGAGTTGTTTGAATATTTTTTCACAAATACTACATTCAAAGGTTTTCATTCTTCTGTAACTCCTTGAATGATTAATCAAATCTAGGTTGTATCTACCTCTCTTTCCATGTATGTCATATTTATGGTCTCTTTTTCTTGAAGAACCTACTGGTCCTGGAATAACTTTTGAGCTCACATTAATACTTTTCTCAAATCTGTTAGATTCTCGGCCACTTTCCTGAGTGAGCATTTTCTGGCCAATCAAGGGGACGTGCTCTTCACCCATGTCTTGGTTTTCCTGGTGGTTTTCTAAGTTGTCATGTTTGGTAATTCTTCCCAATGTGGAATACAAGGTGCTTCCTCTTGTGGACCTTTCCATTATCAGGCCATGATGTAATTCATCCCAAGAAATGTCATTCTTTAAGGTTGATTCTTTGGTTTCTATTTTGTCTCCCACTTCTGAAAAAAAAAAAGTATATATAAATAACCCATATTCACTCTACTTTAAAAAATAAATGGCCACAGTATGAACAGAAGGGGGAAAACAACATATACCAGGTATAGTATATGTTGGAGTGTCTTCAAAGGTGATCTTGAGACTTAGCTGATATAAAAGGAAATGAAGAAATGCTCAAAAGAAAGAAGCTGTTAAAAGTATGTGAAGTGACTAAGAAATTGGGAGAAGCTCATCTAAGTAAATTTCAAGAGTAAATAGTCTATGAAGTGAGCATGGATTGTAAAGGCAAATATCAAGCTGTAACATTAAGACAAGATTCTAACACGGTATCATCTCAAGCCCCTATTTCTATTACAAAACTTTAAAATGTTTGAAATATTTATCTCAAATACTTTTTAAACATTAAAATAAAACATTAAATTAGCATGAATTCACTAAAAAGAGACAGCCTCTCTTCATCTCATCCATATTCTCTCTAGCACCAATATTTTAGAAGGCATCCATTCAGATATTTCCTGTCTGTCTACCTATCTGCATTTATATAATGACAAACATCTATACCTAAAAAAGGGATCATAGTGTGTATATATGTAGTTCTGCATCTATTGTGTTAACTTCACAGTATCTTTTGGGTCCCCTTCTCTGTCTATACATTTAGATTTATCTCATTCTTTAACAACTGCATTAGATTCCATTTTATGGATATTTAATTATTTGAATTTTCCCTGATGAAAAACAGATAGATTTTTCACCTTATCATTATACATCACTTTAGTACACACCTATCGGTACTTCAGAGGATTTACTAAAGAGGAATATTGGGTTATGGGTATGTGTGCTTTCGTGAATGTGGGTTTCCCTGTAAACTCCTCGGATTTTTATCATTCTTTATAATTTTTCCCTCTAAATGAGGTAGAAAATGGTTTCCTAATTTGTGACAAACAGTAACTATACTGTAAAGTCTTAAAGGATAGAGGCTATGTAAATTATTTATTGTATATATGGCATATTTTTGGATGAGAGATTTTTCCTTATTTTCATTTTTTCTATTCCTATCCATCCATTCTGGACTCCCCCATCCTAAAGTACCAATCTTTCCCATTACAGTGAAATCTTATTCCCTAGGATTTCTTTTTATTTAAAGATTTATTTATTTATGCATACAAGAGCTGGGGTATAGGCCAGAGATGCGGGGGGTGAGAGGATTCACCAGAGACAGAGCGGGGAACAGAACAGGCAGACTGACTGAAACACACTGCTGAGGGGAGCAGCGGGCGAGACAGGAGAGGTCTGCTGCGCCATGTGGGTTGCTTCCTGGCCGGCAGGGGATCGAACTCTTGCTACAGAGGCTGCGGATTGCTTCACAGTGTGGTGCTTAACCCCTTGAGCCATCAGGGAGGCCCCTCCCAAGGATTTCTAACCTTACTTTAGTAATGGCACATACAAAGTGCTCAATAGTGGTTGGATAAATTTTGGACTTAACAAGAAAAAACAAGCAAAAATGTTTAGAATATGGAGTTGATTAAGTTTTCTTTTTAGGATAAGAACAAGATAAATTTCACATTTCAAGTTGCCAAATCTGTAACCTTCAAAAGTATTTAGAAAGAGAAAATAAGACATCATTAAATGCAATTGAAAATTATGGTAATAGCCATGAGATGATGGGAACTTGGCTTAGAACTGTATCAACAGAGATGAAGAGTTGAAGTGGCTCTAAAAGAAAATACCAAAAAAGAAAGTGAAAACATTGAGAATAAAAACCACAACACATTCTTGTTGATACCCTGATTTCTAGTATTAGAGAGACTAAAAGTTTTAAACAGAAAAAAATTTAGGGGAGAAAATGGTTTCTGTTTTAGGAAGTACTGGGTTTGCAGTGACAACAGCACCTCTGTATAGCAATATCTTAAATACCAGGGATATGTGAGAATAGAGTTTACACGTATGTATAACAAAGATGAAAATATGGACAATAATAGGTGTCAACTGGATAGCTGAAATTGTTGTCATGCATGTGTGGGAGTTTGTAAAGAGAACCACAGTGTAAAAAGACAGAGACCCAGGGGCCTCCCTGGTGGTGTAAGGGTTAAGTCTCAGCACTGTCACACTCACCCATCCCCGTGGCCTGAGTTCCATTCCTGGCCAGGGAGCTACCCACATGGCGCAGCAGACCTCTCCTGTCTCGCTTGCTTCTCCCCTCAGCAGTGTATTTCAGATCTGCCTGTTCTGCTCCCCTACTCTGTCTCTGGTGAATCCTCTCCCTTCTTGCCCCCCACACCACTGGCTGACATCCAGCTCTTCTACACAAAAATAAATAAAATCTTAAAAAAAAAAAAAAAAAAAGACAGAGGCCCTTCAGGGATTGTGGGAGATACTGTTGGCTATTCATTGAAATCTGTTCTACCCATTTTTGGTTGTTGTTGTTGTTTTTTTTTTTTTTTTAAAGATTTATTTATTTAGCATACAAGAACTGGGGTACAGGCCAAAGGTGTTGGGGGTGAGAGAATTTACCAGAGAGAGAGTGGGGAAGATAACAGGCAGATCTACTGAAATACACTGCTGAGGGGAGCAGCAGGTGAGTCAGGAGAGGTCTGCTGCACCATGTGTAGGTCCCTGCCCGGGGATTGAACTCGTGCTGCAGTGGCTGCAGATAGCTTCATAGGTTGCATCTTAACCCCCTGCGTCACCAGGGAGGCCTGAGAATCACCTTTTAAATCAATACCAAGTGGAAGACACTCTGTTATCATAAGAAATGTTTAGAAGAAAGTGAAAAAATTGTGAACACAGACAAATCATAATTTTGATGGCATATGAAATCTTATAACATCAAGGAGATAAATTTGCAATAAATAAACTACTTTTACACATTTACACTTTCAGTAAACAATAACATTTATGGTCATTTATGTTGAAGGTAAGCATTCAATAATACAAAATTTTATGCATACAAGTTTGTTTATTGAGTTATTTTGTAACAGAACTTTATGGGAAATAATCTCAATACTAAACTCTAAGAGATAGGTTGAATAAAATATACATGCATACAATAAAATAATAGCAACTTCAAGATTAAGGATTCTACCCATTTTTGGACACACAACAACATTATATGTTCTAATCTTCCTTCAATATGATTGAGTGAAAGAACAATGAACAAGTGAAAAGGATGGCCCATAAAAACCTCTCAAATGAATTTCTTTGTGTTCTTTTTCTACTTCTGGCTAAATTTAGATGATTGAGGCCCTAGCGAATGGAGAGTGTACCGTATGGAAGGAATCTCAGTCCCTGAGTTGCAAGATAGAAAAGAACTGTCCTTTGGACCAAACACTTCTCCCAGACCATTATATGAGCAAGAAGTTTCTATTTTGTCTGAGTCAAATTCTAGACTCTATTTGCTACAATTGTTTAGCAAGTCCTAACAAAGGTAGAAATGATATATTTGCATTAAAGAGGATATTGTTGAGAAGAATGAAAAGGAAATAGAGGAGACAAAAATTATTAGACTAGCTGGAGGGGGAAAGGGTATCAAGAAGGAGACAAAGTCTACATAAGTCAAATTTGTTGTATGCAGTAACACCGGAAGAACACAAACTCTGCCATCAGAATGATTAGAATTCAATACTGACTCTACCGACTAGTGAATACCCTGCACAAATTTCTTAACCCATGGGCTTTCTTCTGTTCATTTTTAAGATGAGGCAAATATAGCTAGAGGACTGACAGAGGCCAGCTGGGTAAATAGCTGTCATTATTACCTTTCCTAGAAATTGAAAATATGATTGTTAAAAGTCACTGGATATGGGAGCCTTCCTGGTGGCACAGGCAGTTGAGCGCAGCACTGTGAAGCTATCCACAGCCTCTGCAGCATGGGTTCCAGCCTGGCCAGCTGCAGAGATAACCACATGGCGTGGCAGACCTCTCCTGTTTTGCCCGCTACTCCCTTCATCAGTGTCTTCGGTCCATCTGCCTGTTCCCCTCTCTGTCTCTGGTGAATCCTCTCACCCTCCCGCACATCTGGCCTGTACCCCAGTTCTTGTATGTATGAATAAATCTTTTTTTTAAAAAAAAGATTTATTTATTTATTCATACAAACACTGGGTACAGTCAGAAGCGTGGGAGGGTGAGAGAATTCACCAGTCAGAGGGGGGAACAGAACAGGCAGAGTGACGAAATACACTGCTGAGGGGAGCAGCGGGCAGCAGAGAGGTCTGTCGCGCCATGTGGGACCCTTGCCGGCAGCCGGGGATTGAACCGGCGCTGCAGAGGCTGCGGGCAGCTTCCCAGCCCAGCGTTCAACTGCTGCACCACCAGGGGAGGCCCTGAATAAATAAATCTTAAAAAAAAAAAATCACAGGATATGGTAAGAAGGAATTCTGGGGCCTCCCCAGTGGTGCAGCAGGTTGAATACAGCACTGCAAAGCTGTCCGCAGCTTCTGTAGCATGGGTTCAATTCCTGGCCAGCCAGGGAGATTCCCACATGGCGCGGCAGACCTCTCCTGTCACACCCACGGCTGCCCTCAGCAGTGCTTTCGGTCATCTGCTGTTCTGCTCCCCACTCTATCCCTGGTAAATCCTCTCACCCTTCCGTGCATCTGGCCTGAACCCCAGCTCTTGTATAAATAAAAAATAAATCTTAAAAAAAATCTATTTTTAAAAAAAAAGAAGGAATTCTGTGTTGAGTTCTCAAAGATTCATAAATTATGCCCCCCCACCCAAAAAAAAAGGTTTCAATCACACTGGTTAAAAAGAGAATCAGAAGTGAAGCTAAGATCACAGAATAAGATTTAGGAAAAAAAATCTAAGTGGCATCATAAGAGAAAGTAAAATATATGATAAAAGGACACGAGAAGGGTGCTAGTTAATGAAAAGATCCATGTGTATCTGATTGTATAGTAGAAGTAAATTATGATCAGGGTAAGATCTAGAATGCTGGAGAAAGTAAGAAAACAGTGAACTCAGGTCAAGAGAAACAATGAAAGCTAACCTCCATGAGAGAGACTAACATTAGAGCAGGACGGGGTGACAGAGTGGTAATCAGGTTTCTTCTGGGTCCCATCCAGGCTTTGGCCTTCCCCACATCCTGGAGAGACTTGAAGTGGGAAACACAACAAAGACTCCCATCTCTTTTTCTCTCACCTGAACTTGGACCTCCTGAAATGGCGTTTTCAATCAGCCATGGTTCTTCTCCTTTCTCCAACTGTGAAATCACACCAGGCTTGGAAAACTGATATCCTGTGCATAGAGAACAAAAAGACTGTTTGTACTGAGAGCCAACCCAAGCACATAAAGATAGTTTATGGGTATTCAGGCCTTCTAAAGGGCACAGCAGAAAGACCAGGCCAGAAAAGACTATGGCAACCGTTACTCAGTGTTCAAAAGGTTAGAGAACCCAGAACCCAAAGCCTAAGTATAGCACTTGATTTAGAACTGACTTCCAACAGGCAATTCCAGAACTTGTCCTTACCCACTGACACCAGGTTCTGGTAGTTCTCCAGCATCACCTCCCGGTACAGATTCCGGTGGGCCGGGGCTAGCTGCCCCCACTCCTCCTGGGTGAAGTCCACAGATATGTCCTTGAAGGTCAACAATTCCTAGAACAGCAAATATGCTCCTTTCAGTGAGTGTTTGGGAAGTTGTTCTGACCTTGCCAAGTGAAAAGAGATCCCAGTCAAGTTTTCCTGAGCACCCTCTTAGAAACTGTTTGGCTGATACAAAGCAATTCAAAGAGTATATATGTTATCTTTGGCAACTGACAATTTGGCTGAAGACAAAATACTCATGAAATATTAAAGAAGGTCACAGAACAGTGTGTAGTAATTTAGATTAAGGATAATAAAGACCAGGGGTATATGAGAAAGACGAGAGTTGAAAGGGGTTAAGGCCACAAGAGAAGACAGACACCTCTTTTGTGCTGAAAGAATTAGTTAAAATGAGAACATTTCAGCATGGGCAAACTATGCTTAGCTGGGTATTTCTGCTAGTGAGAAAAGTGTGAGAGAACAGGATGTTTTTGGCAAGAGTAGGAATTCTGCCTTGTAAAGACTATCCCTTGATGGAAACAGACACCCTGTTAAGTACAAAAGCTGTTGCATATGACCTACACAAATTAAATAACCATCTGATAGTTATTTATAAAAGTATTGCCACATGCAAAGAGAAGCCAGAAGCCTAAGGTAATAAATTCCGTAAGGATGGAGACTATTTCAATGATTGTTATGTACTGGCGTAATTGTGGAGTGCGTTCCATGCCCATTAGGCTGATAATAGTATCCACATTTAACTGCTGAGAAAAATAAATTTGAGGAAGGTTTAAACACATGGGATTAAACCCTGTACCATGTGGCTTTGGAAGCTTGTTATCACACCACTTTGAAACTCTCCTGTTTTCTACCAGCTGTTTCTATATTGGTTTTCTCTGATCACTCTGTAATCTTGAGCTTCTCTATGCTTCTGGGGTTGGGGAGCACACAGCTGTACCAGTTGCCAGAGCTACTGGTTTTATGATCAGCTCATTTAAGATACACAAGTACTATGAAGCAGCTCTTAAAAGTTTTCCTTCCTTTTCTGTTCAGTCAATTTAGTTTGTGCCCCTCCTGACCAGCCAGAAGCTTCTCATTTCTTTCCAGCTACAGTTCTGCTCCAAGCATGACCAAAAACACTCTCATAAAGGTCATTAATGAAGTGTATATATTTCCAAAAATAAGAGAGTCTGGTTCTGTTCATTTTGAAATGTTGTTTAAAATGTTTTACAGATAGCAGAGATGCAGTGGAAGCCTGCTAGGCCCATAACACGTTTTACAGTGTTTGTCTTTCCCCCAGATGACACCCGTGAGTTTATGCAGAAACTGCATTACATGCTTTTTCAGCACATGCATACCCCCAGCACAATTTTTAAACTTGCTGAATAAATGGCTAGAGGATTGCTAGAAATAAGGTTATTGAGAAAGGAGACTACTGCTAGGAAAATTACCTTTGAAAACCCATCAATGAGGCCTGTTTTCAAACAGGTTAAGAAAATCCAATTCAGTTAATCATGTCACAGAAAATCATCATCCGAGTTCCTTAAAATCTAAGAAATAATTTCAAGAAAGTAACAGAAAATCCAACCCACCTGGGATTCCACTGTCAGGGATCTAGAGGCCACTTCATCCTCTAAACTTTCTCCCTGTGTCTCACGAGCATCCTGAGATAGCAGAGCTGGGGAAGAGAAAGAACTATGGGGTTTGCATCTCCTCAAAAGCCCCAAGTAGAAAAACTGCCTGCAGACCCACTGAATGCAGACTCCCTTAGAAACATTTGGGACAACTCAAGAACAGCCTCCATAGTGATGACATGCAGTGGGCTGTTTTGGGGATGAATGTTGGTCAGTGTCAGTCCAAAATCACACATCTATCGGGTTACTCCTCTGTTCAAAGAATTTTAAAGTTTTCCCACTGATAAAAAAGAAAACTCCAAGCATTTCATTGTGGATTTCAAGTTGCTTTCTCAACCACCAGCTCCTCTATAAACACATCCTTCACCTGCTAGACACATACCCACATAATCCTTAGCCACCATTCTTTGAGCATACCAGGATAGCACCTACCTTAATACTTTTCCCAAGTCCTACTTGGTGAAAAACTGAGGTACCCTTCAGGAGCAGTTCAAAAGAAGTATCCTCAGATATGAGAAGACAGCTTCCTGTCCCCTGTATACTCAAAAGCTTGGTTTTTTATATCTCCTCTAGTATCGATCTTAGTCTGTCTTCTATTATATTTATTTGTATAATTATCTCTCTCCACTGAGCATTAGTATGAGTAGAAGGGTAGAAACTATCTTGCTCATTTTTTCCAAACCTGTTAAAGTGTTAATCATAACACCCTGCCAGGTTGTTGGAATTCAAGAAACACTGGCTGAATCTGAGGTATTAAAAATATGAACTAGAATTTAAGGCACACAAATTATTATCCTTGTATTTTCCCCAACTTTTTAAAAAAGATTCATTTATGCATGCAAGAACTGGGGTACAGGCCGGAGGTGCAGGGGATAAGAGGATTCACCAGAGACAGAGTGAGAAGCAGAACAGGCAGATTGAGTGAAATACACTGCTGAGGGGAGCAGTGGGCAAGACAGGAGAGGTCTGCTGAGCCATGTGGGTCAGCTCCCTGGCCAGGGATTGAACTGGTGCTGCAATAGCTGCAGATAGCTTCTTCATAGGGCTGACGCTTAACCCCTTGTGCCACCAGGGAGACCACTTCCCCAACTTTTTATCATGAATATTGAACACCCATATATCCACCACCTGAATCCAATGATCACTAATAATTTGCCATATTTGCTTCATCTATCTATATTTTTCTGAACCACAAAGTGCAAACATCAGACTTTATCTTACTTTATAAAAAATCTTCTCTTGCATCACCACAATACCATTTATCACAACTAAGAAAGCTGATATGATTACATAGGACCATCTAAATATTCAGTCCATATTCAGATTTCCTTAACCGTTCCCAAACTGTCTTTCATTCTGGATTTTTTCTAAATCACGACCCAATCAAGGTCCACATATTCAAAATGGTTATCTCTTGTCTGTCTTACTCTAGAATAGTACTTCTCTTTTTTCATGACTTTGACTTTCTAAGTGATCAGAGCTATTGAACTATATCCTCACAGTGGAGTTTATTTCTCTGTCCCTTGTATTTTCTGTAAACTAGAAATGCAGAAATATTTGGGGCAGAAATACTTCAAGGGTGATACCATGTGCTTTATATGACATTATCCAAAAGGTACGAAATAGCAAGTTAGCCCATCCGTGGTGAAAGGTCTCCTGGGACACTTGGTTAAGGCAGTGACCACCAGATCTCACCACTGCAAAAGTCTGTTCTTACCTTGTTGGCATTTAGCAAGTAATCTGCAGGGTCAATACTTTGATGCCATGTGAATGTACAGTTCCCTATTAACCGTTCAATTATTTCATGTACAGTAAAATATTCTCACTTTTTTGTATTTTCTGTAAAGAACTTTCCTTAAACTGGAAATGATCTAAAAGGAAAGTAAATGCATCATCCATTCCCCTAATACTCAATTTTCAAAGTAAGTAATCAGTTTATTAATCACTTCCAGTGTTGGTGAGTTTTTCTCACCTACTCTTCCTATTTTAAGTTCATAATGAACTTGTGGAATTTTGTTTATTCAAGGTGTTACAATCAATGTGACACAAACTGTCCCCTATCAGTACAGGGGAAGTCCCTGGACTCTAGCGGTAGCATCCTTCTCATACATGCCACTCGTCTTTGAGTTTGGCTGTGCTTTCAAGTACAAGACGCTCCAGGCTCACCTGGGTCCTTTCCCTGCTCCCTTGTACCTCTGACTAAGACACCAAGTACCTAGGCAGGTCTCTTATTTCACTCACATTTTCTCAGAAAATAAGGCAGGTCCTCCCTGCCCCACATCCCCACAGGGAAGATGAAAAGAAATACCAGACAGCGCTAACACTGGCTTTAGGTTGAGGTGGCCACCACTAGGACTCAGGAAAAGCCCAGGCCAAGAACCATCATCAAGAATTCCAGGGACCTTTTACTTCATTGTCTCCTCAACAGCTGCCTTTCTTCTGCCAACAGAGGATGACATTTTTCCTCCCTCCCACGATGTCTATTCTCACCTTCTCTTTCAAACAACTTAGTCACATCCTCCCACAGAGGGGCCCCCTCCTTGGCCTTGTTGGGATGGTGAAACTTCACCCAGGTGCCAGCCTCGGCAGGCAGGGTGATGAGGAGCCGCTGCAGCATGATGACCTGACCACTCAGTTCTCAGGGGCTATCTGGCCTCAGCCCACAAGGCAGAGTCCTGGATGGTCTTGGCCACTTTTGACGAGGAAACTGCCAGCACCTCTGCCTGGAGGCTTTGGGGTTGTAAGGCTCTCCTCTAATTACCGACTCCTGTTACTCAGAGTCTTCCACGCTCAGGAAACCAGCGTACACTGCAGCAAGCCTGGGGCCCGAGGCCTTCTCCTGTGAGGATCTTAACACCTTCCATCTGGAGCACCTTCTGTCAGCTGGGGGGTCCAGGTGCTTAATCTCAGCAGCAACCTTGGGTCCCTGGCGATGCAGGCAGAAAACAGAGTCAACAAAAGAATCTAGAATTCTAAAACCTGAATTTTAGGGAAAAAATTTGCAAAAGATAAGATACATGGAGATTTTATATATACACAGCCTACCTGGTCCAAAATATTTTGTGCAGTGTCATGAAGCATAATTGGTGGAGTAAATCCCAAATCTTAAGAGTCTGAGATTTGGGGGCCTCCCCGGTGGCGCAGCGGTTGAGCGCTGGGTTGCGAAGCTGCCCGCAGCCTCTGCAGCGCCGGTTCGATCCCCAGCTGCCCCCCGGCCACCAGAGGAGGGTCCCACATGGCGCGCAGACCTCTCCTGCCGCCCGCTGCTCCCCTCAGCAGTGTACTTCGGACCTTCTGCCTGCTCTGCTCCCCGCTCTGGCTCTGGTGAATTCTCTCACCCTCCCGCACTTCTGACTGTACCCAGTGCTTGTATAAATAATTAAAAATAAATCTTTTTTTTAAAAAAAGAGTGAGATTTGGGATCAAAAAGGATTTTTTTTTTTTAAAGATTGATTTATACAGAACCAGGGTACAGGCCAGATGTGCAGGAGGGTGAGAGGATTCACCAGATGTGCAGGAGGGTGAGAGGATTCACCAGAGAGAGTGGGGAGCAGAACAGGCAGGCTGACGAAATGCACTGCTGAGGGGAGCCGCGGGCGAGCCAGGAGCGGTCTGCCGCGCCATGTGGGTATCTCCCCAGCCTGGCCGGGCTGGAACCTGCGCTTAAGAGTCTGCGGACAGCTTCACAGCGCTGCGCTCAACTGCCTGCGCCACCAGGAAGACCCAAAAAGGGTTTGGGTTTGAATCACTCGTCCGCTGTGGCAAATCACGACACCCTCTTTCCCCGTGCGTCCGCGCCCACGACACGGAGGGACAAACCCTCGTCCCGCGAGGCCCCGCCGGCCCTGCCCAGCCGCCTTTGTCTGGGTCCGACTCTGGGGTGCCGACCCACTGCGCCCCGGGGAGGCCGCTCGCGCGGCGCTTCCTCACGCGTCCCCCTCCCCAGACCCGAGAGCGCGCCGCTCACCCCTCTTTCCGGCCTGACAGCTTGCCTGCGCCCCGCCCCCCCGCAGCGCCCGCCCCGCGCAGCGCGGAGACGCTCCACGTCGCGCGGCCCGGGCCGGTGCGCCTGCGCGGCAGCGGGCTCGGCGCCTGGTTCCCGGCATCCTCCGGGGCAGCAGCGCCGCTCGCGGCTTCTCAGGGAGGGTCCCCCCCGCCCCCGCCCGGACCCCTGTCCGCCCGCGGGCGGCACCCCCAGACCCCCAACCAGGGTGAGGCCGCCCGGCTCTGCTGCTGCGGGAGGAAATTGAGTTGGGTCTTCAACTCCACCGCCGCTGACAACGGCGTAGAACTAGTTCTCTGCAGAGTGCGCACGTGAATGGTTCCGTGGGCTGTTTGGAACCCTCAACAAAAGAGAAACATCTTTATCACTAATTTGTTGAGACAGCGTTGTTATGAAAGAATCTATACCGCTTCTCCTTAATAATAATTAGGTGGTCAACAAGCAACTATTAAACCAGAGACACGGGGGGGGGGAGGGGGGAGAGGGGGATTAGGGTCAAAATAAGGGGGGTGGGAATTGTATGAGGACTATAACCTAGATGAAAATGCATACATTGTGCAAAAATGAAAAATGATGTAAAAAAATACGTAAAATAAAATTTAAAAAAATAATAGGTGGAAAAAGACTGGAAATGGAATGGAATCCAGTGTAGTTTTATTGTTCTGCAATTCAATGAAATTCTTATGCTAATTGCTTTCCTTATATTGCTGAAATGCCAGAAAATACACAAAAAGAAACATAACCGTCACCTCTAACCATGGGGCAGGGATGAGGGGCATTCCAGAACCCCAAACCTGCCAGCTCTAAATAGGTTCTGCGATCTGCCCCATCGAGCCAAAACATACTCTAGTGTGCAAACACTTGAATGGAAAGGAACTTTAGTACAAGTAGTGCACTAAAGGGAAAGAATAGATAAAATCGTCCAAATCAAGCACCCCATTTACCCATCTCCTCATGCGTACATGCCCAAACAGGGTTGGCCCACAGCAGGGTCACTGAGGCCTGAAAGCTTACTGTAAGTCTAAGGCACCTGCTGGTGGGGACTCATAGGAAAGGGGCAAGACAAGCCTGGAAGGAAAAGAACAAAATCAAGATAAAGTCTGCCATTGTTAACTTCCCCATATGTCTCTCACCCACGTCTGTTTCAAGAGTTTCCTTCCATGTCCTCCAAGTTTCTGGCACAAGTCCAAAACCCACAAGCAAGCACAGCTTCTTCACCTGTCCCTCTGTTCCATGTGTCTCCTCCAGGTCTCCGAGCTCTCCTTCCCTCTTCCAGCTCTGCTTCTCTCTCTTCCAGGCTCCTCTTCAGCTTATCCCTGCTGCTCAGCTCCATCCTTCCCTGGGTGGGGCAGGAAACCTAGAACCTCCCCTTTCCCTGGGGACAGCCCTTTTACATAACCTCACCAAGCAGCAATCACCTTGCTAACATTTGGTGCACAGACCTAACTACACACACACACACACACACACACACACACACACACATTTTTGTTTTCTGTGCATTTTGATGGTTTCTGCAAAAATTGTTATGCTGTGATGCTATTTTATTGTTGAGTTTTATCTCAACAGGAGTACATCATAACAATTTAGAAAATAAAATTAAACTATAGTGGTTGCTAGCTGTTATAAATTAAATGTGCCCCTCCCACACACATCCAAATTTTTATATTGAAGTATATATATATATACTACATATGCATATGTTTTAAAGATATTACCAGATTGCTTTTCAGAAAGGCTGATTGATGCACAATTCTATCAGCAATATATGAGAATATTCTTTCACTGCAGTCCCACTTGTAATAGCTTTTATAGTTTTTTTTCTTTTGCCCAATTTGGGTGTAATGTGGTATCTCATTACTTTTAATTTTCATATTTGGCTATCTTTTCATATGTTCATTGACTACTTGACTTTCTCTACTTCGAATTGTATTATATCCTTTGCCCATTTTCCCATCAAGCTATTATTTTATCTCCCCACCCCACCCCACCCCTTTCATATGGCTGAAGCTGACCTAAAATCATAGCTGAGATATCAGTGTCATAGAACCTGAGTGTGTACATTGTTGTTACTGGATGTGTTGAGTTTAATTACTATTTTAAATAGTTACAGAGTAATCTGGCATTGCATGAAAAAAATTATGTTCATAAAAAGGTACAGAAACAGCAGTATGAGATGTGATATAAATGGATGGAAATCCTAATTCACATTCATGCAGTGTATAAGGGCAAGACATTTAACTGCAGTCTCTGATCTAGAAACCAACCAAAATTATGAGAAATTTTTGTAATAAACTATTATTTCAAGAAGACATCTAATTTAATGTCTAGACTCTGTTCTTCAAAATGTGTCAAGTTACTTGGTTTTATCTACAAGATACTAGAGAAAGGGGCCCCTATCTATTCATCTCTGCCATCAGTTTTGGAAAATCCCTGCAAAAACATTTTATCAAGTCTTTCAAGTGTTTCTTCATAATCTTCAAAATAATTTCAGGGAGTAGTTCAGATGAGTTAATAGCCACATCAAACCCAACCCACCATTGCAAAGAGGTACACCCCACAATTTGAGTTCTTCAACAGTGTAATTCAATGTACTTGATCTCTCAAGTGGAAAACTGGTTTAAACCTAGCCTTGCTCTAGGACTAAATTTAGATTGCTCAAGTGATAAATTTAATTTGAGCGTGTTCCAGTTAGGCACATGCTCTCACAAAATATATGCAATCCAGAAGGATGAAATTACTTTAACGACTGGGAGAGACAAATGGGTGATTCTTCTGCAGTAAAACCAATGAGCTTCTGCACTAAACAGAAGCTACTTGAAATCAATGCCCATCTCTTCATGAAATTGAGAAAAAGAGAATTTAGTGACCTATTATATAAATGGCAATCTTAACAGTTTTGTTATGTGTTTGCCTTAAATCTTCATGCCCAGGCTCCCCGTGCAGAATCACAGGGGGAATTTCATTCAATAAAATAAATTTTATTCAAATCACCACTACTATTCACATATCCATTACAATTTTCAGTCTCATCATTTAGACATACCATTTTCACCACTGATTTATGAAAGGGTTAAGAAAAAATTAACCATCAATAATGACAGGCCCAAATCCAATTTATTTAATTCTACATATTTTCCATAACAAATGATTGTGAACTTCCAAGGGAATACTGAAAAGAATGTAGGAGGAATCTGTCAGAATCATTTTACTATCTATGATTTAAAACATTTATGAGGGAAAGTTTAGTTACCTGTGGCGGATGCTTTTGTGTCCTGGGTATTTCCTTTAGATCTTCCAGTGAGCTGCAGTGGATGCGGGTAAGAGAGTCTGCATCTCTGTGCTGGGTTACCTCAAATGCAGAGAATTGACACTGGCCCTCAACCAATGACTCTCCCCAGTTGGTATGAGAATGCTCAGCCTGCTCACTGCTATGTGGTGTGATTCTGAGGTGCTTTCTTTGTTATGCAGTTTCCCAGAGTTTCAGTGAGATTCAGCTGTCTCTTCAGGCGGTAACTAGTTTAATAGTGTGCCATTTACTGGCTTGCTTTCTCTGTCTTATTTTCCTACTCTGTACTGCTATTTCTCTGATAAACTTGCACTTCAAGCCTTGTCTGGGGATCTGCTTCTGAGAGAACCCAACTTAGACAGTCACCGAACTTGTGAACAATGATCCTGTAAGTGGAGCAGTCCTTGTCAAGGTGAGTTATCATGCCTTACCAGCCTACCCTGCCCTCATCCCAAGCGATACATCCTTGAAACCCCATATTTCATGAACCAGGTGTATTTCTTCAAATACACATGAAAAAGAAAGACTTAGGGCCTCCCCGGTGGCACAGCGGTTGAGCGCTGGGTTGCAAAGCTGCCCACAGCTCTGCTGCGCCGGTCTGATCCCCAGCTGCTCCCCGGCCACCGGAGGAGGGTCCCACATGGTGCACAGACCTCTCCTGCCGCCCGCTGCTCCCCACAGCAGCGTACTTCGGTCCTTCTGCCTGTTCTGCTCCCCACTCTGGCTCTGGTGAATTCTCTCACCCTCCCACGCTTCTGACTATACCCAGTGCTTGTATAAATAAATAAACAAATAAATCTTTAAAAAAAAAAAGAAAGAAAAAAAAAAGAAAAAAAAAGACTTAGACCATTGGTGAATACATTTACAACTTGTATACTTTCCTATATGTAGGATATACTTCAATTAAATAGTTGAAAAGATAAATACATAACAAAACTATCTTTCAAAGTCACAGTCCCTATTCAGTTTGTAAATCATTTGCCACTCCACTTAAATAATCCAGAATCTTGCTGGTGTCCTTTCTCTTCAAAGAAACCACCTTAACCAGGATGTTCTCTTCTCTTGTCCACTCTGGAACCATTCTCCAGGATCTTGGTGCTCTTTGTAGCCACTGGTTCCACTTCACCCAAATGATCATGGTAATACATGTATATTACCCTGATTTCATTCAATAAGGAAGTATCTTCTGATAGAAGCTGCAATGGGTATCACACCTAATGAAATTAATGATAATCTACTATCATTCTCCCAAACTATCTATCTTATGCACTAGCTAGATTAACAAGTTTAGTGGACATGATGAAATCATCACTGCTGCATCTGTTAAGTCACTAATGGTAAGACTAAACCCAGAGATGTAACACTGCCACTGATTTATTTACTATTTTGGAGGGACTCCAGGAGCTTCCTTTTCTCCATTTCCTTTTTTAACAGTTTTTTTTTTTTTAAAGATTATCTATTCATGCATTCAAGAGCCGGGGTACAGGCCAGAGGTGCAGGAGGGCGAGAGGATTCACCAGAAACAGAGTGGGGAACAGAACAGGCAGACTGACTGAAATACACTGCTGAGGAAAGCAGCAGGTGAAACAGGAGAAGTCTGCCACAACATGTGTGTATCTCCCTGGCCTGCCGGGATCAAAACTGCGCTGCAGAGGCTGCAGACAGCTTCACAGCGCTCTGCTCAACCACCTGAGCCACCAGGGAGGCCCATTTTAACAGTTCTTATTTCAAAGGTCAGCAAGCTGATGTGGGAATTGTATCAATTACTAAGCCCATCTTTTCCATCTAGACCCTCAACTTGAACTACTACAGGAGGGATTTAAAGTTCTCTAGGTCTGTGGTTAAGCTGACTTGGGACAAAACTCCACCTGTACTCATATGTTCCATCTCTGACAAGCTGACAATATGCACATATGGGGTATTTATAAGCTCCTTCCTCAAGCATTCCCATTACTCAAAAGTTCTAGCAAAAGAATGAAGGGCTACCTTCCTATCTTGAGATCTGTCACCAAACCTGGAGAAATTTTATCTACACAGATCAAGTAGGAGTTTAGCAAGCTGCCATTTATCTGGGATTGTATCCAAATTATTTCCAAAGACTTCTGTATCCATTCTCATTACCAATAATTGCAGGCAAACCACTGCTAAAGGTTACTCTTCAAGAATTAAGTGCCCTAATACTGTGCTAAATGCACTACTGGAATTGCTTCATTCTACTTTAAGTTTTACCATTACCTGTATTTTACACTGGGACATGGGGTTCGGTAGCTTGCTGAGATCACAAAGTGAGAAGGGATGTGCATATTGGCAGCCTGATCCAGAGTTCACTTTCTTAGACAATGTGCTATATTCTCACTTCCACCTGGAAGTATTCAAAAGGTGTACCGAAAGGAAGATAGTTGGGGGGAGGGGTGCTTCTGGTTCCAGTGTTCTGTGTCTCTAGCTGGTGCAGATCTCCATGGTTCTCTCAGCTCACAACTCTACACACCACAAGAGAAAGACCCCCTTTCTGACTGCCCAAGCCTGGGCCTGGCCCTTGGGTATGCCCACATGGACTTTTTTTTTAAATATAGAAAGTTAAAGAACTGCCCCCAGGAAAGCAGAAAATCTGGATGCAGCTCACCCTTCTTCCAAGAGTGATACCCAGTAACAGTCAAGCAAACAGTCCTTCCCTGCAATATTTATTTAGGATTTACACATACACAGGAGAAAGGCAACCAGGAACTGTGGTTCCCACAAATGAAATCTTTTAAGCAAAGTTCTCGTTTTAATTCCAAGTGGGGTTAACAACGACTGAGAGGAAAGCTGTCCAGGCTCTCTGCCTCATACACCTGGGAGAGGTGGGGAAACAGAGCAGCCTGTGATACACAGGCATGAAAGAGTGATTGGCAGACTGGGAGAAGGAGGAGGAAGGGAGCTATCAATGAGATTGCAGCTTTTTTTTTTTTCCTTTTAAACTGTAAGAACAGTTTTAGGCTGCTGATAAATTAATTCCTCTCTGTTGTAAACCTAAAACTAAAACAAAACAAAACACAACAAAAAATCCTCAGAGCAGATGGGGAGAGAGTGGGAGGTAGAATACACACACACACACACACACACACACACTCAGCACGCACATTAAACTCTGCATTCCCACTGGAGGGGCTGGTTCTCTAGCCAAGGAGCCAGATCTGACTGAAGGCAAGATGGAGGTGGGGAAGGGTGTGTGTTTTTGTGTGTAACCTTCATAAAGTCTTTGGTGCTAATAAAGGCTGGCTGAAGCATTGAGTCCTGAAGGCTCAGATCCAGAAAGCAATTCAGGACAAAGTAGAATAATATTTTTGCTCATCCTCATAGGAGGGGGCTTTCCTCATCCCAAGGCTAGGGTCAACCCGATCTAAGACCCAGGGAGTATTTAATTTGATTTCAGCACTTTCTTCATTCTCATAAATCATGGGAAGCATGATGCCTCCCCCTTTACAACCGAAACTTATACACATAGAAATCGTTTATTAACACATATAGAAGGACGTCCGAACCCTCCCCTTTGCCTAAAACACAACATCCACAGACCTTCTGGAGAGCCTGAGAGGAGGTTTAAACTTGCAGGAAAGGTACTTAAAGGTGTGCAAATTTCTCCCAGTTTAAGTGCCTTCTGCTAACAATTCTAAAGGTGCTGGTGCCAGGAGAGGACTGGGGCTGAGGCTACAGAGGAAGTCCGCATGGCTGGGGGACATATACAACATAAAGCAACAGAGAGGTTTGTGTGTTTGGGAAGTGGCTGAGCTGGGCAGAATGCCAGACTCCAAATAACAGATTGAGCAATTTCTAAACCAAACAGAGAGGTAGGACAAAGGGGTGGGGTGGGGGAAGTTGGGGAAAGAAGATAAGGGGTGAGGGTGGCAAGGAGAGTGGTAGCCATACAGGTAGCCATACAGCTTTTATTTCCACATCTGAGGGCTGAGAGTCTGATTTGCTGCCTGTCCATTTCCTCCATTCATCGACTGTCCATAGCTCAGCATGCCATTGGTTCCACAGAAGTTCATCCCAGCCATCTGCTGGGTCATCTGAAAGGGAGAGAGGAGACTTTCAGATCAGGCTGCGGGCATCCTGCCAATCAGTGCAAAAGGAAGGGTAGGAGTCCTCCTGATTGCAGAGTGGGGGAGAATGAGACAAAGGGAAACTCTGTTATGATACAAAACTGCCCTGAACTGTAACAGATCATTTCAAGGACACCAGACCACATAAATGAGGGACTTTTCAGAAGGGAGATGTTGACAGAGACTAACACTAGGGGAGGGAAAGAAGGAATCCTGGAGCTAGTCAATAAAAAAGCAGCATGAGAAGTTATTCTCTTTATCCTTTCCAGTCTTTTATCCTGAATAGAAGGGGCCTATTGTTAACTCGACACAGGCAACCCTGAGAGCATAAAGTGAAGGCCCACACCAGTGCTGCTGTCTTATCTCCAGCAGTTATTACTGTCAGTGTCAGTGAAAGTGCTTGTGCACATTCAAGCTGAGAAGAAAAAGAAACTGGACTATTCAGAATGAACAAAGGCAGGCAAAAACAAAACAATAAAAACACCAACCCTTCAGTGCATGAAAAGGGAAGCTGCTGGGAAAAAGTCAGGGACTGGGGCCTGGATGGGGTAAGGGCCACTTTATGAATTAATGGAAAGACTGGCCTTTCTGGCAGTGAACTTAAGAATCTATTTTTTTTTTTAAAAGACTTCAATTTCACAAGTCTAGTATATTTTCGATATAAGTTATTTTTCTTTTTTTTAAAAAAGGGTCTATTTTTCTTCCACCAAGTTTTAAAGAAAATTTCAAGCATACAGAAAAGAGTACAACAAAACCCATATATCCTTTTCTTAAATTCACCAATTATTAACATTTTGCCTATTTTCTCTCTGATATATAAACTTAAGAAAATATATCTATTTTAAATATATAAGATATATAGTTGTTTCAAGTTTATATATATGTAATTAAAATTTTTTATGAAATTTAAAGTTGCAGATATGATGGCATTTCACCCTTTAAGAAGGCAGGAGATTTTACATAAGAACACTAGAATTAATATTAACATAACTCAAGAAATCTAACAATGCAATATTCTAATGTATATCTATCTAATATACATTACATCTCATTTTTTCTCTTCGGTTTCCTTGAATATACAACAATTCCCCTACCATTTTTTATTTTTATTCTGGATACTGTTTTAAGAATACAGGTCAGTGGTTTGCATAAAATCCTTCAATTTTGATTTATTTCATGTTCTGTCATAATTGGATCAGGTTAAATACTTTTGGTAAAAAGTATGTCCTTCTTGGCACAAAATAACCAGGAAGCATATGACATTAATATGCCATTGTTGATAATTTTATGTTGGAGCACTTGGCTAAAGTAGTATTTAGGTTTTATTATCATAATTAATAGTAATATGAAAGGTATTTCTTTGATAATGTGTGAATATCTTGTTCTATCTATAATTTTTAGTTGTCAGTCTTCTATATAAAAGACTTTCTCACTATATTTCACATCCATTTAACAGAAAACATCACTATGGACTCATGGATTTCTTTTTCCTTCAGTGTGTTATAATTTATTAATGTCACTCTTTGATGTGCAATTGTCCCATATTTGGCCAGTGCAGCCTCCAGAAGCTGCTTCCTGTGACTTTTCAACATGTTCCCATCAGTTTTATAGTACCTCATCACTTTATAAAATAAAAACAAAAGAACAAAAATATGTGAATTAAAATCACAACTACAAAAGCTAGGAACAGAAGAACAAATCAAATCAAAAGAAAGCATGTGGAAGGAAACAGTAAAGGTTAACCAGAAATTAAAGTAGGAAACAGAATAATACAGACTGAATCAAAATCCTGGTTTTTTAAAAAATTAATAAACAGACCATAAAGTTAAGTTCATTGAAAACTGGGGGAGCAGGAAGGAAAGCACAAGCATACAAAATAAGAAATGACAAGGGAGAAATAACCAGTAAAACAAAAAACATTAATAATTCATGAGACTGCCTAAAATAACTTTTGATGTGTGAATTTGAAAACCTAAATGCCTTATTAAGGTAAATAGTTTTCCAAAACTAACTTCCATAGAAGAAACAGAAAAAGCTATCAAAGAATTGATACCCAAAAAAGCAATAGGCCCATACACTTTTTTACATGACAATTCTACTGGTTTGCTTTTCTCCTTTGGAAGTTTCCAAATATATTCCTCTTAGGCATGTTTGGCCTACCTTCTATATTAATTTCTCCAATTCTTTTTCCTGATCCCTATATTTAGTTTTCATTCTCTTGGTGGTTTCATGCCTTTCTTACTTCCCAAATACATTTTCCAACTGAGCCTACAGTACTCTGGCAAACTGAATTCAGTCATTATTTCTAAGGTAATTGTATCTTTTTCAATTTCTTTCCTAAGTTAAGTAAAACTTTCATTTTCAACTTCCAGTTTGCTGTCATTTTGGTGCTAAGTTTTTAAATTTCTGATTCAAGTTGTTTAATAGTGTTTGTTAAAGGACATTTAATTCAAGTTAGTGGATTGTGTTAGTATTCTTCTGCTTCATGACTATTTTGGGAGAAAATTTTCATTTCCTGAAATATTTGGATTTTATAGTTTCTTCTTTACAGTAATTTTCATGAACGTCATCTGTCACTCTCTGTTTATGTTTTCAGTGTCTTATTTTTCTGAATCAGCAATAATAGGGACAGGCTTGAAGGTAAGGTTTGGGGAGACTGACTTGATTTCTTATTGAAGAGCGCCCTCTTCTGTTAGAAATAATTATGGGGGAAAGGGAGGTGTATCTTTTGATTTTTGTGATTTTGTTTTCCACTTCTCACTTTCCCTTCACCACTAGGTCTCCAAAGAGCATTTCCACCTTCTAAGTCTCCCCATCTCCACTAGAAACAAGGCTTGTCTGAGGCCATTTACAATCCTACATACTTCAAGCCCCGCATTTTTTTTTAAAGATTTATTAATTTATTTTTTATATAAGATGCACGGGAGGGTGAGAGGATTCACCAAAGACAGCGGGGAACAGAACAGGCAGACTGACGAAATACACTGCTGAGGGGAGCAGCGGGCGTGACAGGAGAAGTCTGCTGTGGTATGTGGGACCCTTGCAAGCCGACCGGGATCGAACCTGCGCTGCAGAGGCTGCAGACAGCTTCACAGTACGGTGCTCAACCGCCTGCACCACCAGGGAGATCCCCAAGCCCCATATTTTTGACTCTTACTTGAGTTTCCAATTGAGGGTAGGTTTCTCTCTCTAGAGGGCAATTTTATGGTAGCTCTACACAGGGTCCCTTTCCGCTTTACACAGGGTCTCTTCTATGATGTTGTCTCTGCTGGATAAAAGTTTTATATGCCTATTGCCATTCAGTTTGAAGTTCGTAGTATTCTGCCTACTAGATGCAGTAATTGTGGGGTATGGGTGGTTTTATTTGCCTGTCTTGTTTATCTGTGTGCATTGTCATGGTTTTTGCTAAAACCATGATAAATGTGTGGAGAGATTTCAATTTTAGGTAGTTACTTCTGTTTTACAGGAAGCCAGAACTCCTTAGAAAGTCTGACATTCTAGGAAACTTAAGAATATTTCTGACATCATCTCATTTACACTGGAAGGCTTCAAAGGAAGGGTGAGATAAGGTAATACAGTCTTGAAGAAGGTCTGAGTAAGATGGGGTCACTTACCTGAGTAAGGTTCCACTGCAGCTGCTGAGCTGGCTGAACCCCATACATTGTCTGGGGCATAGCTGCCATGCCTGCCATGTAGCCAGCCTGCTGGGTGGTCATCATTCCATTTGGCACACCCATCATTGATGCCTGCATGCCACCCATATAGCCTGCAGGCATGGCCATGGGGGCAACCATCCCAGAAGCTCCTGGCTGGGCTACCATGCCCACTGGTGGGGGCATCATGCTCCCCATTATACTGTTAGGAGGTGTAACCCCAGGGAAGCTGGGGTAGGCTGTGGGATACGCCATCTGAGCGGGAGCCATGAACATTGCTGCCAAGAAAACATACATATGGGTCTGTTAAAGAGGAACACATACACGTCAGCACAAACTCTCATTGGCTACTACTTTCTAGCTAGAGTTTCTGTGAACTACTCAACTCAGAATGCTGTTTCACAAGCAAAGTAATTCGGGAGGTTCTCTGTAAGATTTGCTTATCAATGAGCCACTGACCCACTTTTCTTTTAGGATCCGGATCCAGACCTCACAGAGGTGTGACATCAGACCCCACAGAAGTATAGCTGAGTTACAGTGATTATCTGTCTGTATTATACTTTGTTGCATCACAAGAAATGCCATGTTCAGGCTGATTTGGGGCATGATGTCCAGGCCCATAAAACAACCAACCAGCCCCTTGTCACAAGTAATTCCAATATATCAGACAGAGTCCTCATGTCTCTATATGTCACACTGCCAGAAGCCCCATGAAATCTACCTTGTGCAGGCATTTGAGGTGTCTGGGATCCATACAGTGAAAGGATGGAGTCTTTAGAGAGCTGTTTCTTGCCTGTTTCTTCTGATTTGCTTCCTGGCTCTGGAAATAGGTTCAGGTTTTCAGGAACAGAGCCAGCACTCCCTGCAGTTGGCATGGAACCTACAACCTTAGGGAAAGTAAGCAGGGGGAGAAGAGAATTGGAGTGGTTCTTACAGGGGTCTCTGTAAGGACTGCTCTTCCTCCCCCATATTTCTGTTGCTTCTAACATTTGCATTTGCAATTCATTGCCCAAATGAATAGCTTTCTGACATTTTTTAAGCATACAAATACATGAAAACACCTGATAATGAAGCTCTGGCATAATTCTTTGTGGTTTAGCAAAATACTTTGTGATTTGGTTAAAAAAGACAAACAAAACAACCTACAAATGATGCACTTAGAGGACTAAGTTCAAATCCCAGCATGACCATCTATTTACTGGTTGTACAACTGGTCACTTTTTTTGGACTAACACTTCCTTATTTATCAAATATCCATTTATCAAATATCCATTTTGCAGGACTATGGTAAATATTTTTTAAATTATAAATGAAATATACAAAATGGCATACAAAACCACCAAGCATCGTGTCTGGTACACAGCAGGAATTCCACAAGTGACCCATTAAAAGTTTCCTCTTTCAAGTCTACAGATTCTCTGGCAATCACTCAGGCTAAGAAGCTGACTTAAAGTATCAGGGTTACAATGTGCCACACCTGTGCTAAAAGCCATTCAAAAGGCTAATCTTTTGAACAACAGACAAAATGAAGGAACAGCAATCTTAGGCTGAAAAAAAAACAAAAAAACAAACAACACAACAACAACAGTCCAATTCCACCAAGGAAACTGGACTTGGTTCATGATGAAGTTAGCAGTTTTAAGTTTTCAGAATGAGCTCTAATCCTGAGAAGCCTATAAGACTTACCTTTCTAGAAACTGAAGAAGACGGGGATGGAACAGAGGCCAAAAGATCTAAGTCCTTCTCTAGGGTATTGCTTGTCTTAGTATTTGTAATACAGCAGGCCACAGGAGCATCTAGAAAGAGAGATCAAAGTTAAAATGTGACACTGATCACTAAGCCCATGCTGTCCTTCTACTCTAGACACAAAGCAGACGGCGGAAGGCCCATGTGCTCCATCATGGACCTGGAAATCCAGGCTTCTGGGACCATCTAGCTTGGATGGGGCACCTCAAAAGAGACTTCATCCCACATTCCTAGAGGACCCTGGAGAAGATGGTAGACCCTAGTATCAGGCACACGGTAGGAGAAACCCAGGCCTGAAGGCTATATCAACACGACAGCAGGGGACTAGCTGGCTTCCTTCTGGCTATTTGAGGGGAAAGCTATGTAGGACTCACTTGCAGAGAAAAAATGAAAGATACAAAAAGTAGAAGCCTAAGTGGCCAATAACCTAAATCAGCAGAAATGAACTAAAACAAAGTATAATCATCGACACAGTGAAAGGTAAAGAACAGGTTCTGCTTCAGAAAGGGGCAGAATCACTAGTTCAGGATTCCAAAGGTTTAGAGGAAAATGACCACAAGGCAACAGGTCATATCAGAAACATCTGAAATAAGGGGGGGGGGGCGGGAGTGGGAAGAGTGGTCCTCACAGGTGCTGCTTTAGTAAAAATTGTTAACATTTACTGACTGCTTAGCATGAGTCAGGCAAGTGGCTAAGAGCTAGAGGCATTACCTCCAACAATACCTGGGAGGTAAAGCCTTCTCCTATTGCACAGATTAGGAAAGCAATATTCAGAAGTTAAGTAAGCTGCCCAAGGTCAGAGCATGAGTAAGTGGCAGTGTTGGTTCTTCAGTTCCAAGGCCATATTCTTAACCACCACGCTGTGCTGTCACTCTGAAAAGTTTCCAGTAAGCACTTCATAGAACAATTGCTTAGATGTAAAACAACTTGAAGAACATGGGGGAACCATCTTGGTGACAAAGACACAAACTGAAGAATCCCACTTTCCCAGGGTCAAAGAGAAGTCATCAAAATTTCTAAGATTAGAGGAGTGGAAAAGTCTAACTCTTACCTAGGCCCAACAAATCCATGACAGGAGCTGTGGATTTCGGGGAGCTTTTCCGAGGTAGCTGTGGGTCTTCTTTTTTCTGTGGCTAAGTGAAATATGTTATAGAAAGAAATAAGCAGGTATTTTGAACCCCCTTTTCCCCATCTCCACTTATTCTTATAATGTGGTTGCTGTTATTCAAAGAGAATCACTTAAGAAACAGAACTCAGGAAGTACCAGGTGAAAGAATCAAGCCAGGAGGCATAAGTGCACAAGCCAGAGCTAAAGAGAAAAACAAAGGTATCATCTGTAGTTGTTTGACTTTCTGAAGAGGCAGGTCTTTCTGAAACCAAGATAAACACAGATTCAACCAAAGTAGCAGTTTTGGTCCCAGAAAAAGTCAAGAATAAAGGTAGGTGTCTGATGGTTCAAGAGCTGAGTGTCAACAAATCTCCCAGTGTTTAGAAAAACCCTTAATGCTTAAAGGGAGATCATTTTAAAGACTACTTATCTCACTCTGCCAATTATCACTGAAGACTACATTCTGCAGACAGTATAATTCAGAATGATGACAGAAGACTCTCCCTTGGGCACTTAGTAGCAGTCCTCTCTCCTAAGATTCCAAATTTTTACAACTAGAATATCTACTACTACAGCCACAACACATCTGTGGAAAAAGAAAGGTGTCTACCTCAATAAAACAGAGCAAGAACAGAAGAAGGAATTGTTTAAAATGGACTAGAATGGTCCAGCTCTTGAACTGTTCTTTGCTACAACAGGAAAATGAGGTACAGAAGATCTAACAAGAGAAGGACTAATGAGGAGGTAGCATCTGCTCAGAAGGTGTCACATGGTATCCTGGCACAGAAAGTGCCTCTTGCTTAGGTGGAACAGATGCAGTTCTCAAGCTCCCATCTGGCCACCAAGGGACACGTTACAGAGCAGCTCAGGCAGTAACAAGGCAATGGGAAAGGAGCAGAAAAGGCATCAGCAGTCTGATCTGGATGTGGTGCCCTTTCACCCCAGGTGTGATGATGCAATATGTTATCACCTCTACCCCGCCAGACATGCACCTCCCACCCGTCTCCATCACACAGATAAACACACCAGAGACCATCCACACCATGCAAACACTTCCCCTCTTACCATTTTAACTTTCTCAAAAACAACAGGTTCCATTTTTTTCTCTGGCGCTGACTCACTCCCTCTTTTCCACTTGTCATCTTTTTCTTTCTATAAGGATTTAATAAGACAAAACAAAGAACATGGGCTTCATGGTGATTAACAGTTCAGTAAATTATAACTGCAAATGTCCAAAAAGGACACAAAGAATCCCTATGGTATCTAATACAGGGATCTGACAAATTGGCGTGGGGCATGAGAGCTGACCTCTTTCATGTCAGTCTCGATGCTGTAGGCAGCATCCTCAAATATCTAAGCAGCTCCTCTCCTCCTCTGTCTAACTCACCTAAGACTCCTAAAATGAGCTGTCTGGACTAGCTGCAGAGGTTAAAATGTTTCACCAGTTTGCTGTCCTTTTTTGACCTGATTTAACTTGTTCATGCTTTGAGCTCCTATCTTGGTATCTTCTCACTCAACATATATCCTCTTTGAGTTCATAAACTCAGTCACAAATTTTCTCAATCTTTATCTCCCATTTTAAAATCAGAAAATAAAATTTAATTTGAAGCTTAAAGATTAGAAATACAAAAAGTGAGAAAATAAAACAAACAAAAAAAAAAAAAGAGGAAAAGAGGATTAAAGTATCTCTTTCAGGGTACCCTGAATGAGTCGCCTACATAAAACCAAAAAGCATATCAAAAATAAAGTATTAGAAAATCTCAGTTTTTCTCTTTACCTTCAGGAACAGTTTCATAATACTTTCACATTATAATGTTATTGGTCACAGTTTTAACATCTAACATTTAGAAGCAAAACAAAACAACAATAAGGTAAACTTAAGAATATAGGCACATAAAAGAAAGCATGGCATACATACAAAAAGATGCTTGGTCCTGCTAATAGTAACACCTAATAGTTATAGGGAGGAAGTAAAACTAGTAAGTAGTCCTACACAATGCTGAGAAGATGGTAAAAAGTAGTATAACTTGCAGAAAGTACAGTGAAACACTTTGACCCAGATAATACATTCTATAATATGTCTTAAGCAAATCATCCTAAATATCAAAAAGGTTATATGCATCAACAAGTTCACCCCAGACTTATTTATGCTTAAAAAAAATTATGCCACAGCAAACTTTATGCCACAGAAAGAGAATGGTAAGATAAACTATGGCCTCGCTTTTCTTTTTTTTTTTTTTTTTTTTTGTGGGACCCTCGCCAGTGGCTGGGGAACAAACCGGCGCTGCAGAGGCTGCAGGCAGCCTCGCAGCCCAATGCTCAACCTCTGCGCCACCAGGGGAGGCCCTGACCTCGCTTTTCACTGAAAGATGATGAAACAACTAAAAATTATGAAAACTATTTAAGTAACACAAAAATCCATATGGTAAAGTGAATAAAAGCAGGAGACGTTCTACATAACCGTATCATAACTATGCCTCCAGAAAAGTGACGGCAGTATGTAGAAAACAGAGAACACACCAAGATGACACTCATCAGCAGAGATGGTACGAGTAGGCATGGATTTTTCTTTTTCATATTTTCTGCAAAATGTCATGATCACAAAGAATGCATGCAGCTATATTTGCTTCATACATGTTTTGAAGTATAGCACTTTCCTACAAAACTATTTATTTCTTGAGGTTACAAATATTTTACCTGCCCTTTAAAAAAATGATACTCTTATTTAACAAAGCCAGTGTCTTTTCAATCTCATGTTAAATGTCTTCACTTGGCAAATATTAATTTTTGCCATATAAATCTTCATGAAAGAATTTTCTGAAACTCTATGTACATTAAATAAAAATTTTTTGAAATAAGATTTTTCATACACAGGCAATATTTCCTTTCTAAATGAAAACGTGGTAAGTAAAACAGGCTATTTTCATGGGTAAGGTACACCAGGAACATAATTATGAGTACAGCCACTCTTCCCTCTCCCTCCATCTTCTGGATTACCTCAGATAACCTTTTCTGAGCTCACTGGATTGCCTATCATCAAGTACAATGAACAGCGCTAAGCAGACAGACCCGTTTTCTACAAATAAAAGGAAATGTGTGTGCTTTTTTGATGATGCTATCCAAGATGTAGCTGTAGACCACGCTAATTCTTTCTTGAAACAGTTACCACTTCCAGGTCCTTGTTCTGGAATACTGGGAGCTAGGGGTACTTCATACTAAGTTGAGAAGGAATTATCTATACCTAACTATATGTATTATTCTGTACTTACTCGCCTGCCTTGAAATTCACTTTTTCACAAAAGTTCAAAGGATAAATCTGGTGCTGATTCCAATGAGATGGGTTTTTAATTACCTAGAAGAACTTATAGCCTCCACATAAACTTAGTGTTTACATAATCCTATCTAGTGTTTACATAATCCTATCTAGTTATATAAATAACTGGATAGGTGGTAGATAGAACTTATTTTAGGACTGGGGAATTCCAGACTCTCTTCTTCTGTAGCTAGAGAAATAGTCAATCATTTCTAAACAAATTTACTATACAATTTTGTCAAAGGCATTTTAAAGATCTAAATAATCATATCCATTAGCTCTCCTTTGGTTATAATTAGTCAACCTTACTTTTTTCTTTCAGAAACCACGTTGTAAACCTTCTAGTTATCATTGAATTCATGACACACTGTACTTAATGATATCTAGGATGGACGAGTACTTGGCAACTTGTAGTTTCCAAGGATACCATGGACAATCAGTCTATCAACACACTAGAAATATACATTGATCAGACTGAAGGAAACTCTGGTTATTTAATTACTACACCTAATTTATTTACTTCATTTATAGAAAAAGAAATGCACACATGCACACACGTATATGTGTATCGTATATGTGTACATGTAATTATTCTATTTGAGCTAGTATGCCCAACATATTAATTTGAAGAAATAATTTGGAACTAGAAATAACTAACATCTAAGTGCAGATCAAGGCAAATAATTCACTGATGGTTTGCCCCGTCCAGTCAAAAGTTTGCTCAGGGATGTCTTGTGGTCTTGATTCAATAACTGGTTTGGGTTTTTGTTCTTTTTCTATTTTTGTATTTTCACAATGATGGCTTTGGAGTATTTCAGTGGTTGTCCTTAAAATTCTTCCCTGGCCTGCAAATCAGCAAATTGCTATTATGAAGAAAACCTGAAAGATTTACAACCAACCCTAAAGGCATTGATGTCCAGACTTCGGTCCATGTATTTCTTCTTCTCATATTTGTCTCGAATAAATCCTTCAACAGCTCTGCAAAATGCTTATTAAGGATAAATCAAACAAATCTTTTCCACAGAATGACTATAAAATGTCAGTTTGTATCTATGAAATGTGTTCTCCTCTCTCCCTCCTGCCTGGTTTCCCATATGGTTGTCTCTTCACATGCGGCCCTGACCAAAACCTTGAAATGCTTCCTCTACAGTTTCTGTAGGGAATTAATTTAAAATACCATTTCCTGTGATTTTTCCTTCAGAGTAATGATAGCAGCAAATGAGATTAACCTTTATACTGACACCAGAGGAGCCTGTGGCTATTATAGAATTTAGGTTTCCCCAGCTATTTGAAAGTAGAATGTTCTTATTTGGTATGATTTGATAGGTTATTTTTGTAGCCTGAGAATGCTACCAAATCACACAAAATAGGAACATTTTACTTTTAGACAGCAGAGGACACCTGTACAGGTAAAGCCATCAATTATTTTAAAGCTCTTAGGGTCAACAGGCCTTAAACAAAATAAAGTCTTGTGCTCCACTGCCCAATTGTGATCTGAGGACTTCTGCAAGGCCCCAAATCTGCATTTTAATAGGTTCTACCTGAACCCACCAAAAAGTAAACTTTAACAAAGTGGTCTACAAACCACATTTTGAGAAGAAAATTATTAACTGGTCAACATCTGTTAATTCTTTCACAAAGGATATAAAAAGACATTAAAATGAATGGTAGTTTTGCTGAAGCAACATAACACAGTAGACTATTCTTTTTATTAAACAACAGTTTCAGGGCCTCCCTGGTGGCACAACGGGTTGGGATGCAACCTATGAGTCAATCCACAGCTACTGCAGCATGAGTTCGCTCCCCGACCAGAGAGAAACCCACATGGTGCAGCAGACCTCTCCTGACTCATCTGCTGCTCCCCTCAGCAGTGTATTTCAGTCAATCTGCCTGTTCTGTTCCCCACTCTGTCTTTGGTGAATCTTCTCACCCCCACACCTCTGGCCTGTACCCCAGTTCTTGTATGCATAAATAAATAAATCTTTAAAAAAAAAAAAAAAAACAACAGTTTCAAAGTCAAAAGCTATGGAGATGTCACTTTATGGGAAAATTCACAGTGAGCCACTGCAGTCTTAAGTCTTGAATGCATGTTCCCCCATGTGATACCATATTCTGACATTAGAAAGTACACATGTGCTTTTGTATGTCTTGGTTACAGGAGAGAGAAAAAGCAAGACTTTGACTAATCCACATAGAGACAGCCCAGTCAGATCATGGGACTTGAGTCTTGTGTGACTCTCCCAGTACTACTTAGCCTTATAAGTTGCATCAGAAAAGATACGGGTCTATTTGTGGTCGCCGAAAGGTCTCAGGAAGGTAGGCTTCATAAAGTCGGTTTGCCTTTCCATTCCCCATCTCTTGCATGCACTGCAATCAAAAAGATGTGGAAACATGAAATGTCATATCAGGAAAGAACTGGAAAACTTCTCACCCAATGGCAGCATTCTATAATTGAGGAAACACCTAGACAGTGGCAGAACCAAGATTTATACTTGTGTGTTCTGATTTCTAAGCTATTCTTTTCTCTATTCTCTACCACGAGCTCCTATAGTTTTCTTTCCCCTTCCCTCTCTAAGTTGCTTTTAGTGAAAGATTTGTCTGACAAGACCCATTTAATTCAGCAATAATTCAAGATCCCATTTGAAAGTCTAGGATACAAAGCTACCAACCAAAATGTCTACCTGGCAGGCAATAAACAGCGCCTAATCAAGCAGGCAATAACTACAATTCTGTACTTATGCTATTAATTAACTCATGGGATTTTATTACCAATAAATCTTTCCCATTAGAATTTGAAATAGACTCCTTAATGCTTGTGAAGGATAAATCTCAAGATCTTTTTAAATCTTCAAATTCTCACATAAATTCATGGCATATAACTTCCTTCATAAAACCCAGTTTGAAAAAAAAAAGGTACAGCAAAGCGTAACTGAAAAATATAACTAATCTTTTAGACTGCTAACAAATCTGTAAAAAACAGTATAAAGTAACTTCTAAAGCCATTTTCTAATTAAGAGTAACCTCTAATTTCCATCACCAACTTTAGCATCTGGTTTTCTTTGGGGCCTCTCTTTTCTCCCCAAGGGGGGAAAAATGTATCATTTTTAAAAGTTTCAATGCAAGAAGAGAACAGAAAACAATGAGGCCACATTAAGATGCAGATCTCAGGCCAGTTGCACTCATTAGCTTAAGTGCCTCATTCCCAGTCCACTAACCTAACAGCAAGCAAGACTCATACATGTGTTTTACCAATTAAATATTATAAATTGGGGCCTCCCTGGCGGTGCAAGGGGTTAAGACTCGGCACTATGAAGTTATCAGCAGCCACTGCAGCAAGAGCTTGATTCCCAGCCAGGGAGCTAACCCACATGGGGAGGCAGACCTCTCCTGACTCACCCATTGCTCCCCTTAGCAGTGTATTTCAGTCAATCTGCCTGTTCTGCTCCCCACTCTGTCTCTGGTGAATCCTCTCATTCCTCCCCTCCCTGCATCTCTGGCCTGCACTCCAGCTCTTGTATGCATAAATAAAAATAAATAAATAAATCTTTAAAAATAAATATTATAAATTCATGGGCTAAGGATATATATACACATATATATATGAATATCTAACTGCAAATGTTAGATCTGCAAATGCCGGGGGACTCAGAAAATGATTCAAAGATTCCTCTTTATAAATTCATGGACCAGGCCTCCCTGGTAGCAATCTGCAGCCTCTGCAGCATGAGCTCGATCCCTGGCCGGCCAGGGAGCAACCCACATGGCGCAGCAGACCTCTCCTGACTCACCCGCTGCTCCCCTCAGCAACGTACTTCAGTCAATCTGGTTGTTCTGTTCCCCACTCTGTCTCTGGTGAATCCTCTCACCCCTTCCCCCTCCCTCCCCACCCCCATAGCTCTGGCCTGTACCCAGCTCTTGTATGCATAAATAAATAAATCTTTTAAAAAATAAATAAATTCATGGACCCAGGGGGTCCTAGACTACAGACTATTTGTGTTTAAAGAAGGTAAAATATAGGTAGAATAACCTGCTTCTTAAATAGAAAGATTAAAAATTTCTCTAGTAAGGTGTGAGCATTTAACATAAGTGTCTGACAACTAAACTTTCCTTTATCTGCACTTTGTGCCCAAATTGAATATCTTGTTCTTTCTATAGTTACTGTAATTCATGTGGAAGCACTTTTATGTGGAAATAAGGGATCAGTTAACTCACTCGAGCCGAGTTAAGTACCTGAATCTGTTCTTGAGTCCACTGGTCGAGGTTAACTGATTTTACCCTGGATATGTGCACTCCCAGATTCCTGTGGATTCCGGCACATCGAATGCAGATGAACACACCAATGTTCCAGGAGGCCCATCGTGGCCCTGTGAAGATCAGGAACAGGGCAATAAAGTAGAAATTAAAACAGCATTAATGCCCAAACTAGAATATTTAGATTACGAGGCAACATTTTACCAAGATCCTAGAAGTGACAAAATTGTTACCACAGTTACCTTCTTGTTGGTGTTCGTTCATTCATCCATGGATTAGCTTTTTTTTTCAGTTTAAAATTTTTAAGTGTACAATACAGTGCCTTTTAGTATAGTCACAGTTATGTAACCATCACCGCTATCTAATTCCAGAACATTTCCATCACCCCCAAAAGAAACAAAACTCATTAGCTGGCACTACCCATTTCCTTCCCTGTAACCACAAATCTCCTTTCTGTCTCTACAGATTTGCCAATTCTGGATATTCCATGTAAACGGAATCGTATAATATGTGGGGGTATTTGTGTGCAGAGTAGGTTTTTGGAGTGTCTGATAAATAAGTGTTGAAATGCAGGTGTTATAATACTGTTACTTAAATACCGAAAGCTACCAGAAGAGTGCAAAGCTGTTCTGTTTAGTATCTCACATGAATGGTCCTCCCCCCAAGAAACTTTTCAATGGTGGTAGGACCTGGATTCAGTTCCCCTGCTAAGAAAAGAGATACAGACATGCCATGGCAGCCTCAGACTCCACTTGAAATTTAAGACTTTGTTTATCTTCCCCTCCCCATAGGCCTATAAAATATGCATCCAGATTAATTTAATAGAATCCTTTCCCCTTCGACTGATGTCCCTATTTTACCCAACTACACAATGATCTAGACTCAAGACTGTCAAATAATAAAGATAACTATTTCATAAAAAAGAAACCTCAGATATGAATTTTAATAAAAACCTGTTACATAATCTCCCATTCCGTGCCAACTTTGCTCGCCCTATGATTACTCTGCAAAGTTACCAAACTCCTCTTCATAATTTTTATACAGGAAAAAAACTGACTTACTTTTTATATAACATCTGCCAAAGTCTTACTGAAAAATCACTAGCAGTTCCTTCTCCACCATTCCACTATGCAGAAATTTACCATATAAGCATTATATTAAAGTTAGAGGGTGCAATAAAAAAGTGAAAGACACACTACTTGATTTTCTATAAAGATAAATACAACATGTGTTTAGAACAACAAAGGGTACAAGACTTCAGTTCTGCCAGGCACAATTTGTTTGTCTGCAAGTTTTTGAGAGCAGTTTTAATGAAGGATTAGTATGGCAGAAAATTATTTTTAGAAATTTGAATCCATGGTTATTACAAATAAGAATGTGATTTTCTGACAAACATCACTCATATACTTTACATCACTCATATACCATACATCATTCATATACTACAGCAAATACCACGTCACAGAAGGTTCCAATCCTCTTAATAGCCACCAGGTGGTGTTCTCTAACTGAAATTTTATCCCAATACCTTCAAATTACTATTATCTTGATAGGCTCAGGTTTATCTTCTGAAATGACCTTCAGTGCCTTCAAATACCTTGCTAGTTTTGCACAGTAGGTGTGCCACAGAGTCAATAAACACACAAATGATTCATATACTCAGGTGGTGGAAAGTCATGCAAACAGAAAAGGGAAAACCTAACAGATGTGGGTGAGGTTTCTCAGGATGCTCTATATCTATTTTAAATACAGTTTCAGGGCCTCCCCGGTGGCGCAGTGGTTGAGTGCTGGGTTGCGAAGCTGCCCGCAGCCTCTGCGGCGCCAATTCGATTCCCGGCTGCTCCCCGGCCACCAGAGGAGGGTCCCACATGACGCGCAGACCTCTCCTGCTGCCCGCTGCTCCCCTCAGCAGTGTACTTGGGTCCTTCTGCCTGCTCTGCTCCCCGCTCTGGCTCTGGTGAATTCTCTCACCCCCCACCCCCGCGCTTCTGACTATACCCAGTACTTGTATAAATAAATAAAAAATAATAAAAAATAAATCTTAAAAAATAAATAAATAAATAAATACAGTTTCATATGGGAACTCTGATAAAATCTAAGTTATATAGGATTAAAAATGGAACCAAAAGTTAGTATTTCATGTGTCTTTACTATTTTCCCTTTGCTCTAGAGTCTGAAACTCAAAATAGAGTAGTTAAAATATATGTGCTTGTTGACAAAATCAGAAGTCAAAAACACTAAAAGTTAGCCATGGACTATTACACTATTTGCTTCCTGGCCCCAGTTCTGGAGAAGGCAATTCCCAGTCATCTACACCACTGTCGTAACTGTCTCCAGATCCCATTCCAGAGCAGTTAGTTTCTTTGTCTCTGATGAATATGAGATCAAGACCTGATATTCTGAAGCCAACTCCAAAGGCTGCAGTACAGACACACAGGCAACGCAATTTTCATGAAAAATCAGAGGAGCATCTCCTTTCATCCCTCCTCCCTCTCTCCCAGCACCTATGCCCAGTGAAACAGTGACAGTCTATCTTGGACATTAGGCCTCCTTTAATTTCAAGCCACTGGATTTATTAGTCAGTAACTGAAGGCTCCATAAAAGATTAGGAAATTGGAGAAGAGAAAAACACAAGAGACAAACGTTGTTTATATGACTGCAAATGTGGGGAAATGGTGTTGTTATTAAAAGAACAATCTGCAGTCAGAAAAAAGCTTAGGATTGAATGTCAACTCCCTCGATGACTAGGTGAAACCTTCAGAAAGATACTTAAACTCCCTAAGTCTCAGTTTTCCCATCTATAAAGTGTGTGCAATATCCACCTGACAGTAGTTAGAATATAGAGGCATAATAATAAAAGAGAGCTGCAGAAAAAAATATGGCATAGGGGCTCCAAAGACAGGATTTAAGTACGGATGAGAGAAGCTGATTTTAGCATACTCTGGGGAAGGATTTTTCTAACAGTTAAAGTTGTGTGAAAACAAATGTAGCGTATCGGGAAATAGTACAATCCCAGTAAGTGCAGGTATTCAAGCAGAAGCTAGATAATCAACTCTCAGGCATGGTAGAAAAATGATCCCTGTAGTGGGTATGTGAACAATGAACCCTGAGGTTCCTCTGCTACTACAGTTCTACTAGTTGATCTGTAGGTAACTTTCAGGTCCCACCTTGCTTGACATCCAATGGTTCTGAAAATGCAAAATGAGGTAGTCAACTTATGAAAATATAAGGTCTTGAGCAACCTAAACGGCAAGTAAATTCAGCTCATGGCTCAGATACAACATGTAAGGAAGAATTTATAGCAACAAACTTTGATTTTAAAAAAAGGTTAATTCTCTTTGACCTTGCTTGTCACAAACTCCAACACAAACTTTGGGAGTAAAAGAGGAAGCAGAGTTTGTTTTGAGTACAAATCTAATGCAAGCAGCCTCCATTACACTCATTATATACCTTTGTCCCCCAATATACTACAGAGAAAAATACGCAGAAACACCAGGGCCACCTTGGAGAAATTAAGTAAGGCTGCTGAGAGGTATGTTTACCAGGCTATTCTCATCTATACAAGAGATTTCATCTAACCCAAAATAGCAATAAACAGTAACTTTGAACTTCTGTAAGTACAAACATTTTAAGGAACCATGAAACCAAAATAAAGACTTACTCAATCAACCTCTGCCTTCCGAATGCTCTACAAGAGAAGTCCTTTTCCATTCAGTGCATCTTGCAAGAAAGCTGTTTCCTTTTGTCAGAGATTGTACACATTTATATGTTTAAGAAAGCAGAAGTTAAGCTTTTGTAATGTCTGAGACAAGGTAAATAGAAACATTTATGAGAATGATCACAAAATAAAGGTACTATCCCAAGAAGTTTCAATTTAGAAAATCAGAGGTGGTAAGTACCTCACCTTCCATTGAATGGAGAGTCTTCTGCAAGCAACCGCTTGGTTTTGCCTTGAACAGGTCTAGTAGTATGTGAGGTAAGTGTCAGGTAAGTGTCATTTCAAAGGGTAATCAGCTTTTCTGCTAGATGGCACTGCTTATTAGAGATGCTTTTCCTATTCTGAGTCCCACTGATCTGCCTTCTTACCAACTTTACCTCCTGGTGGTAGTTTTAGTCTCCTTTTTTACATTTGCATAAAATATATGCAAAGTATGAAAGATAAAGATAGAGGTTTGGAAATTTCAGCAGGCAAGAGCAGTTAGTCATATACTCAACCCAAATACAAGCCAGTTGAGCCAACTTAATCCTTGAGGCAAATGACAGAGCAGATTAAGCAATCAGATTGCTATGACATCAATGGATGTGAGACAAAGCAACATTATCCTTCTGCAGATAACCAGAAAAAGACTGGTGAAGTAGGATACTGCTGAGCATTCACTGATAAAATCATTGGTCTACATCTAAACCTATTTCAGCAGTCAACGTAAAATGTTTTTTCTCTACAAACATTGTTTCTAACACTGGAAAATCACTAGGGAAGCAGACTGGGGACTAGTGGAAGAAAAGAAGGGGACATTCTTCATCTTGCTCTAGTTGTCAACCATCTTACAGACAACAATCTGTCTTGACTGTGTTCAGCCTGTATGCAAGGTCGGACCACAAACAAATACAACTGCAAATGAACCTACACAAAGGAGTAAGCTCAAAGCACTAAAACAGTCCAGGCCAGCGGCTAAAACAAGACATAGCTACAGATGAGGGCAGCAGCTTTCCTAGCTCCGCTGTACACTGGCTATTCATTTCCTTTCAAATCCTAGTGAAAACCGTCCTTGTTCTAAATTAATACAGTACCAAGCTTTAGCATAACTCATGTTATTTACTGGCCACCTGTTTACAGTTAAAGGTATGTTACGTTAAAGTTATCTAAGGTGCGCCACGAATCAATTGTGTGACTTTGGGCAAGTCTATTCACTTTTCTGAATCAATTTTCTTACCTTGAATAGATTATCTCTAAAAATTTACCTCCAAAATTCATTAAACCACTCAGAAAAGAAGGATGGAAGGGCAGTTAACTTTCAGTAAATTTAGCTCTACATCAGTCTTATTTTCTGGGTTTGTTATTAGTAGATATAAATTTTCTGTAGGCGAGGCTATCACTCTTCCTGCCCATACCCACAGTAGATGGTAACTAGTGTATACTTAGGTGATATTTTTGGTAATAAAGCACTACCAAACCAAACAAACCTGTACTATTATTACCAACTCTACCCCTCAGACTACTTCTACATACCAACAAAGACATCATTTCCCCTTAAAACTGAGTGTACAGATGCCAGCTGCTATGTTCTAGCCACATGGAGAAACCTGAGACCGTGAATCCTACCCACATACATCCAAAGATTCGGGGGTGGGACACCATCAGAAGGACTCCTGGGCACAGTGAGTCCTATTCCAAACAGAGGTCCTCATGGCTGTGACAAACATGTCCTTCCAGTCAGTCTTGGAGTAGCTGTGCAGTGCTCTTGGTGGTGCTATCTGAAAGCTTGAGACAAGGTCCAAATCTCTTGGGGTTTCCCTGGGAATTTCTAGTATGTGCTGCTGTGATTTTTTTCTTTTAAAATAGTAAAGAACCAACATATTTCAATGACAGGACAAGAGCTAGTTAAAAGATTTTCTGCCCAGGCTAAAGAATCTCATGAAGTGGGTTAGATTAGACTAATTGGTTATGCAAGCTGATGCCTCCAGTGGAGACCAGGCCTGTGACGTTACAAACATTAAATATGGCAAATCCCATCGCTTCTCGACCTTTTGGCGAAGATCAAGTGTAGTAAATATGGCAAATCTTAATACAAATCTGAGCAAGTCCACCTATCACTTGAGTAGATTTTATCGAAAAGGAACAGAAAAGTAAGCCCCCTTGCAATATTGTGTTTTATAGGAAATATATGTATTTGGTCATTCAGATGACCAAGTTATACTTCTCATACATATTTGGTCTTTGTCCACAGTTTCTAGCTTACAACTTCCAAAAGTCCTTGGAATTTCCTAAGCGATGTGAGTGACAAGGGTGAGTTTTGCTATGTTAATGAGGTAACCTTTTAGAAGCATCTGAAGATGGAAGCTTATTGCCAGAGAATCCAACATGTACAAGGGTTGGAACTTCCAGTCCCACCTGCCCCTCTCTACCTCCTACCTTCAGGAAAGGGACAGGCACTAGAGGTTGAGTTCAGTGGCCAGTGGCTTAATCAGTTATGCCTATCTGATGAAACTCAAAAGGAGAAGGTTTCAGAGAATTTTTGGGTTGGTGAACACATGGAGATTTGGGGAGAACTGTGTACCCAGAAAGGGCATGGAAACTCCGTACCTCTTCCCCACACCCGCCCCTTACCTCTCTTTCATATGTCTACTGATTTGTATTCCTTGTAATAAATCAGTGATCTAGTGAGCAAAGCAGTTTCCTGAATTCTGGTGCCATTCTAGCAAATGAATAAAATCTGAGGAGGGTGTCCTGGGGACCTCTGATTTACATATAGGCAGGCAGAAGCACAATAATATAATCTGGGCTTGCAATAGATACCTGAAGGAGGAGGACATAGGGACTTCTATACAGCCAGGTGACTACTGAGGTGGCTCTATAAGTAGAGCCAGAACATCTGTCTGTAGCACGGTTTTAACTGGGGTGGCCAGCATCTGAAGCGGAAGGTGTGTTGGGAGACTGAGCCCTCCATCTGTGTAATATGACACTATCTCTGGGTGAATAGAGTCAGAATTGAGTCGAATTCTTGGACACCTGGCTGGTGTCTAAAAACTACTTGTCAGTGTAGGGAAGTCCACCCACATCCCTGCTGGAAATTGATCTCGGGACACTACCAACACACACTAAACTTTCACTGCATGGAGATATGACAGCTCTTTCAAGGACAGACATGGTCACTGAGAGATGCATCAAAATCTCTCCAACCCCTGGTGAATGATGCCCAAAACAAACTAAAAGCATCTCAGAAAATGCAAAGCAATTTCCAAGGGAAAGAAAGAATGTTGGTATGGCAGGAAATGTTCATGTTCAGGAAAAACTAGAACTGCTTTCCCAAGAAGCCACAGGATGTAAGTGAAGAGAGCTGAAGGGGGGAAAAAATGTAAATTTCCATGAAATGCTTAAAAACTTCAATGAAACAGGTTGAAAATGATAAACAGAGCCAGTTAAAAAAAATCTATGATCAAATCTATGCCTGCTCTTCTAAGAGAAGATAAAATGAATGATGGTGATTTGGGATTAGACAAAAAGAATGAATCAGAAAATGGAGACCACCTAGACTATGAGTCAAGTCAGTTCAAAGAAACTCAGCAACTTATTGACATGTTCCCTTAAAAAGACTCAAGGAAAAAAAAACAAGGAGCATTTTAAAAATTATGTGAAGAAAATCAAATGGAAGAGCATAAAGATCAAATAAGAAATTTCCAAATTGAGCATGCATCTTTGTAGTTTGAATATTCATAGTGTGTAAATGAGATTCAAAAGTTTCCACTGAAACTTCAACTATTGACTGAACTGTATCAGGAACATAAACAAAGAGAAAATTAATTAAGAAGGGAATTTACTTGTTAGAAATGAAACTTCCCAAAGTATACAAAAACATCAGTGGTACACACCAGAACTGCACCATATTCTGGGTGGGGTGGCATTAGATAGCACCTCTCACATGAAGGAGGAGGGCCTGGTGCTGAGAAAAAAGAAATCAAGCAAGGTAACTAAAAAGCTACAAAGCCAAGAGGCAGAGACCTTAGGATTATGAAGCAGAATAGGGGCTGGGAACAAGTTTAGGATCAGCAACTAAACCTGAAAGGGTGACTTTTTCAGTTTTGCATAGTTTGTGATGAAGTCCTTTTTTGTTCTCTCCCTTGCACTCAAGGTTTTGAACACTCTTGAGCAGGATTAAGGGGAAAGAATCAAAGAAAATGATTTGTGTTCATACATGAGGCCGAAGCTTCAGAACAGACGCAGTAATGTAATGAAGCATTGATATTGCAGGAGAAAGAACCCTAAGTGGGAAGAAGCAGGACACACAGAGGCTTCCTGGGCAACTTTTCATCATTTTGTGAATTCTCCTTCCTAAGTTCATATTTTGGAGGACCAATAAGGGAAAACTGGACTACTTACACTTTTCTGGTCTAAGATCTCTCCCCACTAGCTTTACATGGGTGACTACTATTTGCAACACATTACTTTGTGAAAATGTTGCTCCATCTACTTTTTCTACCAGTCTTTTCTCCTTCATATTCTGACTCCCACAGTACTTGATTGTTGTCCTATGGACTCATCTAGAGTTGTTCCGCTGTTGGGTTATATTTTTGGTTTTGTTTATTTTTGTAAGCACCTTTAAGGAACAATGTAGAATACTTTTCTTAAAACCCTAGTGGGAAAAATAAATAAATAAATAAAACCCTAGTGGGAGCATTTTTCTTGTATGGGTTTGAGGCTTAAATCATTTATTAGTCAGAAAATCACAACGGTGGGCCTCCCTGGTGGCGCAGCGGTTGAGCGCTGGGTTGGCGCCGGTTCGATCCCCGGCTGCTCCCCGGCAACCGGAGGAGGGTCCCACATGGCGCGCAGACCTCTCCTGCCGCCCGCTGCTCCCCTCAGCAGTGTACTTCGGTCCTTCTGCCTGTTCTGTTCCCCGCTCTGGCTCTGGTGAATTCTCTCACCCTCCTGTGCTTCCGACTGTATCCAGTGCTTGTATAAATAAATAAATAAATAAATAAATAAATAAATAAATAAATAAATAAATAAATAAATAAATAAATAAATAAATCTTAAAAAAAAAAAAAGAAAATCACAACGGTAACTCAAATATCCTACAAAGAAAGTTAGAGAAAAGGGCATCCCTAATGTTCCCTGTCTCCTGGTTAGCCTATGATATTTTGGCTCTAGCCAATTTCCTTTGTACAAAGACCCTACTTAAAGCAACTATGAATCAGCTAGAAGAGTGGCGGCTGAGACATGGTTTCTCTGAAAGGGGGAGGGAGCAGATAAAAAATAGCTGCTTTCATTGGGGGCAGGAAGGAGATTATTTCATTAGGAGCTGAACAGTGAGACTATCTCAGAACAAACAATTGTTTGGCTTGAAGGCTCCATGTGGCCAATTACTCCAGCAAAGGCTCAGCTGGAATAGAACACAGAGCCTGCCAGAATTGACAGGAGGGACTGACACAGGCCCAAGTGTCTCAGTCATGGCTTTGGGAACCCAGAGCATCCCAGGAAAGATGCTCACAGAACATAATTTACCCCAGGCAGTGTCATTCTGCGCCTGACCCACTCAAAACTTAAAAGAGACAAAGAAAAGATGGCACTGGGGCTAACACAGAGTTATTCTAAACTGAAATTTATAACAAACGCAGCAAGTATAAATATTAGATCTCATAAGAGCTCTAATATAGTTCACTGACTACCTCAATAGCTAATGGCAGGCTGGAGAGAGAGGTGTAGAAGAATTGCTAGGCTAAAAGCTAGGCAATTATTTCAAAGTCTACTTGTAACAGATGAAACTCACATTTCAAAACTTGCTATTCTCATTTAACTTCTTATCATTCATGACCTCACTTCAGGAAACAGAAGCTACGCTGGTTCACTAGAACCAAGTCTTTACCCACTTTAGGGGGCATTTAGTTCTTTACATTTCTTAGGTCACTTCAGTTTGAAGCCTTAACTTCCTCTTTGAAACAACCAGCATCTATACATATTCTGAAAAAATATACTGAAGATGCAAAATGAGCTTGCCCACTTTAGGGGATGTTTATTTTAAGCAACTAAAGGATGTTTATTTTAAGCTACTAAAGGATGTTATGGCCACTGACCTATGAGATCCCTCTTCATCCTCCAGCCCTAAGGTAGGTAATAAGCAGAAGAGGAACAATATGAAAATGAATATTAAAAATAGCCCATATTCAAGCATTAACACTCTTCTCCCAGCAGTCGCTCAATAAAATAATTTCTCCTTCAAAGGGCAACGTCAATGTCTGGAGACATTTTTAGTTGACAGTGCTACTGGCATCTAGAGGGCGATGCCAGGGACTCTGCTAAGCACCCTGCAATGCCCAGTACAACTCTACAAAAAAGAAATATCCAAAATGTCAATAGTGCTGAAATTGAGAAGCCCTGCTCTAAAAGAACCATGTTGAAACCATTTACTTTGGGACGTGTAAGATACAAGAATACTCCAACTCTACAGAAAAGCCTCCTTTTTTGTTCTATAACAAACAGATAAACACATACAAAATTCCAAAGGTGGAAAAAAACTTTAAGGATGATTTAATTGAAGCAGTTAGGGAAACTAAGGCCTAGAGTGGTCAAGTCATTTACCCAAGTTCATGGAAGAAATCGTTGGCTGGCCTGGAATTAGAATCATCTTTACACACCCCAAATGTTTGTTACACATAGTAGGTGCTGGAAAATAGTCACCAAAGTGATAATCTTGTTCTCTTGGTGTTCTTTTCTATTACACAATACAATTTCCTCTGCTACTGGGAAGGCCGCCATCTAGGACTGCACATGAAGGTTTATTCACATACTGTCCCACCATATTCCTCTTCCTTAAAGGAAGCCTAGAAGTGGAGAAGAGCATAACATATTAGATTTAAAGAATATGTGGCCAGGCAGAATATGGAAAGGGAATGTTTGAACGGAAGCTCATGTCTTTTACCCAGAGGCTTTACACAAAACCTTCTGAGTCAGCAAGTTAACCCTTGTGCAAGACCTCCGACACGTGACCTTCTTTCCACAACGGAGTGCAGGAACTTTCGGAGCACATTAGAGGGGCCCCTACCAATGGCAAACAGACCAAAAAAAAAATCAGAGTCAATTTAATTGAATCGGGATGATATTCAAATAAGCTAGACAACTTTCATTTCTAAAGAAACAGCAGGACAGAAATGAAATCTGGGATCAAAGTACAGATGGTTGGTTTCGTGGCAAGCTGAATGTTTATCATCAAAAGAGTCCTGGCTTATGGGCCTCCCCGGTGGCGCAGCGGTTGAGCGCTGGGTTGAGAAGCTACCAGTAGCCTCTGCAGCGCAGGTTCGATCCCTGGCTGCTCCCCGACCACTGGAGGGGAGGAGGGTCCCACATGCCTGTTCTGTTCCCCGCTCTGGCTCTGGTGAATTCTCTCACCCTCCCGCGCTTCTGACTGTACCCAGTGCTTGTATAAATAAATAAATAAATCTTTAAAAAAAAAAAAAAGAGCCCTGGCTTAGGGAGCAGAGCAAAAGGTGCTTTGAGCCCTTTGAGAAAGAAAATATTCACAACAGTGTTTCAAAACTTAGTTGTTTCAGAATTGGGTGACAGGTTAGAAGGTGTGGTGCAAGGGAGTGGGACAAAGATGCCAGCCATGTAGATAGAAAGATCCTGCCAAAAAAGCCAGGGCAGGTGTCTAGGAAAAAAATCACAGCTCCAAATGAGCCAAAGCAAGGTTCTTCAAATTAAACAAACCTATTTCAAGGGGTATAAGGAGAGTTTCTAAAAGTGCTGCAAGGTTATTATTAATTTCTATAGCACCTGAGAACAGTGTCTAAATATTTACTCCCATTCCACAAAAAGGCTGTAGGACTGCTATTTCAGCCTCTTGTTTCACACCCCATGCCACATTTTCTCCAAGATGATGTGTCACACTAAAACCTCCTACTGAGAGGGCAGAGTACCAGCTTTATGACTGGCTCCAGCTTTCAACGTGGCACAGATGCAGAAGCACACAAAAGAAGTGGCAAAAAATTACTACAAAGCAGCCCTGAGATTCACCTGCTCGACTTTCTAGATTGTCACAGATCTTCAAATACCTGAGTTAACAGTATAAAGGTGACTTTCAAAGCAAAACAAAATAGAATGTGATCTTTTTAAATAACAGTGTTCATGATGGAGACAGAGACATTATGTGCCAGACACTGACCATTAGACATATAGACATACGTGGGATACAGTGCCTGGACTCCTGGAATTTACAGTCTAAGGCAAGTCCTGCAAACAACAAAAGCAGTAGCTATTATCTCCTTTCTACCAGTGGAGGGCCTCTAAGCCACCTCCTCAGTGGACTAATTAAGTAAAGGAGGCCTGTACAAACAATGTAAGATGCTGACAATGGCACAATATAGAGTGTATAATGTGGAAGACCGTGCATGACGTGAGAATTTATCATGGCCTATCTTGCTATGAACATGTCACATAAAGTTGTTCTTTATGGTCAAGGCAGGATTCTCCCAGTTCTCTACAGATATCCACTGTAGTGAAGTAGGTCAGAATGATAGCACCCACAGCAAGGCCTTCTCTACATGGGTACAACTTAGAAGAGTCCCTCCCTGACACTTTTTAAAATTGAAGATCCACATGACTATTCAACTCTGAATACATAAATAACCCATCAGTCTAACAGCAACACAAAAATCACATTGTAACATTAATAATAATACTGAAAAACTGGGCCTCCCTGGTGGCGCTAGGGTTTTTAAAGCACGGCACTATGAAGCAATCGCAGTCTCTGCAGCACGAGTTTGATCCCCAGCTGGCCAGGAAGCAACCAACATGGCGCAAAAGACCTCTCCTGACTCGTCCACTGCTCCCCTCAGCAGTGTACTTAAGTCAGTCTGCCTGCTCTGTTCCCCACTCTGTCTCTGGTGAGTCCTCTCACCTCCTGCATCGCTGGCCTGTACCCCAGATCTTGTATGCATAAATAGATAAATCTTTAAAAAAAATATTGAAAAACTAAAAATCCAAATGTCCAACAATTGGACAAGAGTTAAAAATGACATATTCAAGTGACTGAATACAATAAGTGTTTAAATGTTAAACAAAACTTTGATTATATAAAATTATTATGGTATAAACAAGTGAAAAATGGGTTATCACCCATTATTATTAGGACTGTGAGAAATATCTTGTGTCATTATACTTTTCATACTTTCCAATGATTTTTTTTTATCATGAGTGTGATATAATTTCCATAATCAGAGAAAAACAGCTTTTGCTGTTTTTTTAAAAAAATAGCATTTAATGATATTTAGTTAATAAGCACTCAAGGACTCTCCTGCCTCTCCAACCTCCAAAATCCAATATACAACTGGTCTGGAGTCTGTTCCCATGGTAACAAATCTTTTTTCCCCCTTAAATTTCATAAACGTGTGTCTATGAAACTCCATCCTATTTTTACTTTGCCCACAATATGGACCCTTGATTTCAGCCACTTGTGTCAAGCTGCTTCTGTTCACAGACTAGGCTCAGAACCAAGTCAGAATGCTCAGAGGAGCTGATTTGGAGTCTTCCAGATGCCAGTGCTGCATTTAATGAGGCATCCCTTCTCTCACATACAAGCTGGAACGTTAACATATCACTCAAACTGTAAGAAAGACCTTGTCTCAAAATTCTCCTTGGTGTAAAACAATTGCTCTAACCAAACTGCTCATGCTTACCTGTAGAGAGACAAAGTCACTGGTTCCAAAACAGCTATTCTTTTAGGAAAAATGCTTACAACATAACAGAAAAGCCTAAATCTTTTAATTTTTCTTCCTCATATCAGCTGTCACACATAAATTGGCTTTCATTAGCTCTGCTATTTTCAGTTACTTTGAACAAAAACATCATGGTAAGAAAAATTTTCCTTCCTGTCCTTGTTAAAGGGCTTGTGTCGGTTATAACCTAAGTGGTAAAGTAGCAACAAGAAAAAGATGCCAATGCCCTACAAGCTTCATACTGCAGCATAAGAAAAATTCAGTAAAAAGTTATTTTTTGAAGACATAAGAACAAAACAACTATCCAGACACTTTTAAGACAAAATTTTTAACTTCAGGCACTAGTGAACTCATTTCTAAATCCACACTGGGGGACTTTCCAGTAAGACAAGAAAAGAGGAAGACGTTAAAATTTACTTCATGTATATTTCAGGAAGTAACGTTGTAGGATTAATGTAAACCCACATATAAAGACAAAAAGAGTGAGGCAGAGTTTTGGGGATTTACGGTCTTTCCATCACTAACAATTTCTGCAAAAAAAAAAAACAAAAAAAAAAAACCCCAAACAAACAGAATGGCTATTTAAGAAAAGAAAAGCTGCTCTATTTTCTCAAATTACTCTGCTAGGACAGCTACAGCTGAGGGTAGGTTTCTCTTTCTCCCTTACTTCCTTTACTATTTTCAATAAATCATCATAAAATAAACATGTTGCATATTTTTTTGGAGGGGGGAAGATTGGAGAAATGACATGGAGTCTGAAGGATTAATTTCTTCTTTTTTTTGGATTAAGAAAATTCATTTTGAAAGTTTTGACTTAAAATTTTAAAAAAGATAAAAAAGTATTCTCCATGTGGGCTGTAAAATCCAGCACTTTCTAAAAAACTATACTCTCTGTATATGGCAAACCAGATTACCCACATAAAATAGGCAACTGGCAGGTGGGGGACAAGAGCAAGGGTCAATCAAATGACCAAAGAACTACTTAACATTACTTGAAAAGGAAAGAAGCAGCCAATAATAAAAATCCTATTTCCAAAAAGTGGTATGTCACCAAGGTGGGATTTCAGGGCAAGTTTCAGCCACATGTGAGGGAGGATGATGGCGTAAGGGTAGAGTTGGACAAAATGAAGACAACCACCAGGGCAAGCCTTATGCTGATGGGTGGCCACAGCTGAAGGCAGAGTTGGCTCATCTTTGGGGTTTTCCACTGGGGAAGGACCTGCAGTTCAGCCATCAAAGATCAGCATCCACAAAGCCTGTGGGTGGATACAGGATCCAGAAGAGTGGGGGTAGGAAAAGGGAAAATTTGGAAAATGGAATCGTCAAATACGGTAGAGATATGTTACAACTATTCAGCATGAGTCTTCAAAGATGCCTATATATGGGCCTTCCTGGTGGCCTATGAGTTAAGTCTTAGCGCTTTCACCCTGAGGGCCTGAGTTTGATCCCCAGGCAGGGAGCTAACCCACATGGCCGCAGCTGACTTCTCCTGTCACACCCATCCCTCCCCTTAGCAGTGTATTTGAGATTTGCCTCCCACTGTTCTGCTTCCCACTCTGTTTCTGGTGAATCCTCTTATCCTCCACACCTCTGGCCTACACATCAGTTATTCTACCCAAAAATAAATAAATAAAATCTTTTTTTAAAAAATGCATAGATGTACCTCTTAAGTTGAAATGAAATGGCTGAAAAGGACTGGCACCCTGGGAAGCAGTCCGATATGCTTTTTAAAATACCAAATCATATTTTAATCACATCTGTGGATAATAGTCATACTGTTAGGGGGAAATGATGTCCTGAGTTAATCCCATACAGGCTTTGTGGACCCCACCCCCACTCCAGACTAAAGCCATCAGGACATTGGGAAAGACAAATCCCATCACCAACAAAGGGAGGGTGGCTGGGACCTGAGGGTAGAGTTGGGCAGCCAGGTTGGATACAAAAACCAAACACGTGGGCCTTGGGGGACTCGCGATCGCTCGCCTCCTGGCTTCAGGGCTCCTGGCTGGCGGCCAGCTCTCAGAGTGCCATTTTGGGATTCCTGATCGGCGGATCGGGTAGGACTCATTTAAAACTTTGTCTCCCACTTTTCTCCCTAAGCTGTACATTTCCTCATTTCCCCTTCCCTTGTAAATAAACCTTTTATTAACCTTTCGCGTGTGCCTGCAGTAGAGCATTAATAAGTCCTTTTAAGCGCGCGGGTGAGGACCCACAGTCAGGCACCCCGTTTTGTATCGGGGTTGCTCTACAACAATACCTGCCAAGGGGAAATTAACTTTTGGAGAAAAGAGAAAAACAATGAAATCTATGCAGTTTTCACAGGTGGTAACTTTACTTAAACAATCAGCGCTCCTTATCCATGGCCTCTGTAGAAAATAACAGCCTAAAAGCAAAACATATTCACACACCACTGAAATCATTTGCTGGCCTAGTTCCACCAATTCCATTAATGTAGCAGGGGCCCAAAGGCAGGTGAACTGATTGACAAAAAAAGCACCTCTAGGAAGTGCTGAACTTATAACTCATTAGACACTTGAAAATCAAGGTGAAAACTAGTAGCAATACTTCAGAAGTTTTGCATTTAAATGGAACAGCAGCAACCTTCCTTACTAGACCAAGTTCTTTTCAAGCTCAGTTTAGAATTAAGTGAATCTAGTGGACCCACCTCCCTCTCCCAGTGCTACCGGACCTGAAATTATGGGGTGGGTGTTGGTTGGGACAGAGAAGCCAGCAAAAGTATGTTGGCACCAGGGAAATGAGTCCACCATCATTACCTTAACTATTAAGACTAATCTGTAGCATATTTTAAAGCTGCAATCCTCAAAGCTTTTTTGTACATCTTCTGAGTTACTGACGCAAGTCATCCAGCTGTAAAGGGGACAAGTTCCATGTATATACATCATGCCTAAGGCTTCCCAGAATTGACAGGGTGGTAACTTATCTCCTGAGTAACCAGATGATAATTCACTCCCGGCAGCAGCCAACAGTCAGATACCAAATCAACAGAAGCAATTTTCCTGTTCACAGACCCTAATTAGATAGGCAATGACTGAGTAGTTACATTACTTCCTGGGACTAATTATTGTTTCAGCAGCAGATAAAAATCCTTTAAAAGCACACAGGTTGTATCTGCCTGAAAACCCTTCTGATCTAAAATAATTCAACTATTTACTTATAAGGAGAAACAATTATAGTGGGGAAATTTTTTAAGTGCCCTTGCCGGTGTCCACTTGCATCCTGTCCTTGCCCATTCCATCATAGGGAACCACATCTCCCAGGCTCCCTTGCCAACTGGTGTCTGGCTAAGGTTCATCAATGGGAGGTACCGATAAGGATAAGCAGCAAGAGGAGGGGAGAGGGCAAGGTAATGTGCTATCTCTCTCCCTCCTTCCCTCATACCGCTCTTCCTCTGTGTCTGAGCTCCAGTTGCCACCAGACAGCTATTCTCTCCAGGTTCCTGGCTCATACCAGATGGCTCAGGCTTCTGGCCTTTGGAGACACCAGCAGCCTCTGTTTTCCTTAGGGGCACGGCAGCTCCAGGTGTTGCTAGTCTCTGGGTAGTCTCACCAGCCCATTTACCTTCTCTGCTCTTACAGCGACCTGGTCCATATATTAAATTCCCTTTGCTTGTATGACCTACAGTGGTTCCTGCTTCCCTGACTAGCCCTGAATATAAAATCCTTTTTAAACTTATTTTCAGAAAATGAATAATTTCCTAAGAATTAAATAATTATTAAGATAACCTTAGACTTCTTCTAACAAGAAATAAAATATTTATAGATTGCAAAAGCAATCCATTAGTTTAAACAAATATTTACTGAGTGCCTAATCTGTGCCAGGCGCTGTTTTAGGTGCTAAGAATACTAGAGTGAACAAAACAGACACAAATCCCTGCCCTTACGGAGCTTACATGTGGCAAATTACAGCTCAAAAAAAATGAACCAATATAGAAATATTTCTTTAACAACAGAGGAGTTTGGTAAAATGAATTAAGCTTAAGATGTTCTGCTCTAAATAGGCTTGATTCCTACCTTTTCAATGTGGTATGCTGAGTTTTCACATTCCAGGGGCCAATACAGAACTTCTTCAAAGCTAGTATCTACTTAAACTGGCCACTTGCTCAAACAGAAGTATAACTGTGATAAGGAGTTAAGCAGACACAACAATAAAAGTTAGGCGTCGTATACTTAGAATGTGAAACGTGTGTTTTATGCAGATTCTTGCATGGCATCTTTTTCACTGGGGATACCATTTGGAGGAATTGAGTCTGAGTCAATTTACTAAGTCACTTTATCCCTTTTCTGTGGCACAGGTAGATTCCATCAACATAACATAAAGACAGCTGCAATGTACATGGTGAGTAGTGCTGCAGTCACCAAATGCATGGCACCGTTTCTAAGATGGTATTTTCAGGCAGAAGAATAGAAACAGATAATGACTCATGTGTTGAATAGTTATACAGACAACTGTGCCCAAGAAAGCTGCCACCTACATACCATAACGACATCAGATGAAAAACGCAGAAAGGAGGTAGGTTTCTGACTTATCTGAAAACTACAGATAAGGCATTGAAAAGTGTATTGAGAAATGTGACTGTAGCTACCTGTTTACACATCCCAAGCACTGAACAACCAAGAGCACACATCAAATATTCAGTGCTCTTCAACTGCTTGAATATAAAAAGCATATTCAGCCTCTCCAAAGTCAACTTCATCAACTCCAAAAACGATATAATAACTACCACTGGCATTTCACTAGGCTTTTCTAAAATAATTCAATGTTCTTGGGAAGGTACATTTCCCAGGAGAGCTTGTGGGTACAACACTCAGACCTTCCTTCCTCTTAACAATTACAAAACATTTCATGTCTGCAATACTTATAATTCTATTTGAGTAGGTGAACTTCTCAGACTATGGGCTTCTGGCACGAAAGGGGTCTAAAGCATATTAGCAAGTCAACTTCAGTGCTTGGATTTTCAGTTTATTGGTCCCTGCCTACCTGTCAAAAACTTTATTCCTTTGTACTCCCCAACATGTAATCAAAATATACTAAAGAATCCCCTCCTGTGCACACGCGCGCACACACACAGACACACACACTCTCTCACACACACACATGCACACACAAATACATGACACCGCATACCCTGGCACCTTGGCACATTGTTTCTTCTGTCTATAATCAAAGCCCCCTAACATCACCCGGCAAAGTCATGCTTATCATTAAAGTCGCAGTCTACTTCTTGCTTTAAAGCCACAACTTCCTGAGGCAGACTTGTTTATGTCTTCAATGCTTTCACTTCTCCCTTCACACATTGCCTTAATGTTAATTACTACATTGCATCATATATGTTTACTTATCTGCTACCCATTAAACTGTAAAATCGTTGAGACCAAAGGCCCTGTTTTAATCTATATAACCTGATACTGTGTCTAATACAAAGTAGGTGCTTAAGAAATATTTTCTAGTTGAATATATATAGTACAGTATTGCAGACTTGCAAATAGTTTCTCTAAAAAGAGATGGCATTTTGTACATTATCCCACTGCCCCAGATGATATTTAAAGGACACGGAGAACAAATAGAAAAGTATCTCCCAGGGAACAAGTTTAACAAGTTGATATTAAAAGACAATCTAATGGGGACTCTGAAAAATTACTTTCAGTAAAACTGTGTCACCCTAATGACAATTGTCAGAGTAAAGTGCATTAGCTCTAAAACCCCAGCAAATTATTTGATCTTGGCTGGAGAAGGGTGTTTAACAACTGGAAATGGAAGAAGAAACTCCATCTGTTGTCTAGATCTGTTGGAATTTTTTTTAACTCTAAAATGTGCCACAGATAAAGCTAAAATAATTAAAAATTGATGGGAATGTTCATGTTCTATGGAGTGTCATTTAACAAGTAATGATTTAGCTATCTATGGAAAACAAATACAAAGCAAAGCTAGAGATACGTTTACTGGGGATGAAATTTAGAACTACTATTAGAAAATTTCTACACAAGGGATCCCTCGTCTCATCTTTCCTACATGTTTGAAAAGTCAGGAAACATGCAGAGACCATGCTCAAGGGTACCACAGAGAACATTTGCAAAAAAAAAGCCAGAACCCCTATATAAAGGAAATGGCTTTGACTTAAAGACTAGGGGATTGATGGGTGAGTCATTCTAACCAGGGCTTCCAATAACCAGAGTATTTAAGAAAATAAAATCAGAAAGTGAAGCAAATAAAACAAACATAAAATAAGAAGACCAGTAATGGTAACAATAAATAATGCTTACATTTGTCTAACACGTTACTTTGAGGCACTTTGATTTTTCAAATGAGGAAAATTAAACTGAAAAAGTCAGGTGATGAGCTGAAGGTCACAAAGCTAAAACAGGCAGGATAAAAGAGTTTAACTGGATGTTCTCCAGTCCCTCCACAACTGCTTGTCACCTGAAACATGGGCTTATAAGAATTAAGGATGGATCTAGGATACTTTCTCAAAAACCTTCAATGAAAACAGATGTCTTCCAAGTCACTTAAGCAAATAGTTCAACTGGACTAGATACAGATAACCTAGATAACCTAGATACAGCCTTAGAAAATACCTTGAAAGAATGAGGAAGTTCCTCAATGTGCATGGAGAATCTTCGTGCTCTCCATGTTATGCTGTTGATTGAAAAATTCAAGGTGTCATGAACTATGGGTGATATGCTACTATTTGCATAAAAGCACTGCAAAATATAGATTTAACTGTAGTTGTCTGTCTATGTATATATTATCTCTTAAAGCCACAAAAGAAATTACCAACTGTGGTTACTTCTAGGAAGGAAAAATGGTGGCTAAGGAATCAGGGTCAAAAATAAAACTCTTCACTATACACATTCCCTTTTGTACCTTTTGAATTTCGAACCACATGGAAGTGCTATCTTGTCCAAAAAGCAAATTTAAAAAAGCAAATTTATATATAAATTTAAATTTTATATCCTTTCATGGCACAAAGGTAAAGCCAATGTTAGGTGATTCAGGTAAAATATTTCAGAAATTAGATGTGGCAGAAGAAAGAAAAGTGAAAAATTATTACAAAGTGTTGTCAGACTCCAGAATTCTTGTGGTGTTTGAGTCTAAAGTAAATATTCCTGAAGACCATCAAATTTCTTCCATTTTGATTCTTTGTTCATTAAGCAGCTCTCAATTTTTTACAAGACTTGATACCGAGTAGTGTTCCAATAGCAGACACAAGTATTCAGGTCACTAGAATGGGAGATCCTTTCATGGTAAATAAGTTAGTATTTAATTGAAACCAGTCTGAAAAGGTTGATTACGAGTCATTCCAGGCACACTGGTAAAATGTGGAACTGAAGACCTAAAAACTAAAGCTTGAGCAACATCACCAAGGATTTATTCAAAAACCAGGCAGGCCCATATGTAGAATTACTATGAACATATTTGAAATTTTCAGTATGTTTGTTCTCTGTTGTATCACTACTTAAGTTATGCCTAAAATATTAACCGAAAGTCACAATAACTTGATAGTTTGGGGTGATGAGGAAACCACATCTTTGGACCTATGGCAAGCGATAGTATCTTTTTTCTTTAAGTCATGATCTGATAGTTGTTCACGTGATCACCAAGACAACCAAAATTAGGGAAAAGGAGAGGAGTTATAGAAGGGGCTAGATCATTCACAATTTGGGTAAACTGAGGCCTCAATAAATGATTTATTTAACTGAACTAAAAGATTTTTGTTATTATGACCAAGCCACTGAAGCTACCAAATTAAAATATAAAACTTATTTGTGAAAAGCAATTGTTTTAGGAAATAGGATTCTACCATGAACAGCAGTTAACAAAGTTGACATGCCAGCAGTTACTAGTTCTCATTAAGTATTAACTAATGCTTCCTTACCTGATCCCCAGTAATGCTATTGATAAAAAGCAATGGAAAATTTGGAGGAAGTGACGAATCAACCTCTCTCTCCCATATGCCATATTTTATTGGAATATGAGTAAGTATCAGACTGGCTTGAGAAATGGAGGCTGGGGGTAGTACGAATCATCAAAATGGCATTTGACACCCTAAATGTAACAATGCTCACTCCAATTGGTTGTTTCACTGTGACTCAAGATCTGTCAACTGAGGACACAGGATTTTTAGTAAAGCCAAGAGAAACACTCCTAAATTTTAAACCAAGTCTTTCAATAGACCTAATACAAGATCTAACAAAAGTCAGTTAAAACAACTTTACCAAGTAAGCTGATTTTGATTTTCAAAATCCATTCTTCCTAAAACAAAATTCAGGAAAGAAGTCTGGGAACCTGTTTTCCTAAAGTGCACTAAACTATATTAGCAGGTATCCAAATCAATGTTTCATTCCCTTATTCTCCTTAAATGACCTTATTTTTCTAAAATAAAAGATAAATGAGTGAAAGTATCAATTAAGCATCTACTTCCTTTCTCAATATTAATAAATACAAATACATGTGAATCTTTGCTGGGTACTATACGTTCAATAAGCAGATGGCCAACAACCTTGGCAAATCCACTGCATTATGAACAAAAGTAAATTAACAATAGCTCCCCAAATGCAACAATCTCTTTTCCCCTAATCAAGCAGAAAAGAATTATCCCAACTCCTTCAATTATATACCAAAGAATGCAGAAAGAAAACAAAATATTTACAGAACTTGGTATGTGTACCTTTTGAGGGCAAACATTTCTCGAATAATCAAGCTTTCCTGTCATATCAATTTTATCAAACCATGAACCTTTGAGGCCACAGAAAACAAAGGTTAAATGGCTCTGCCATTTTACAATGATCCTATGTCACCTTTAGAAGGGTAATCACCAGGGAAGCGACAAATTCGATGCATCCCTTGCTTCCTTTCCCTCACTGGTTAAGCAGATCCTGCACTACAGCCACAATCTGCTAGTTTCTCCCACCACGCACACATAAGGCCTCCAACGCACTCCACAAACCAGGGCCAGGCTGTCTAGAAATCCGCACTGTGTCACTGCATAAGGCAGCTTCTGACTGCACACATCCAGGAAGAAGGGCTCGGAGGCTCTGTCAGATCTCAGAAAGGCTGTAAAATGACAGGAGCTGCTAATTAAATAGCAGCAACAATCACCACCTTTAAAAATCATTTAAGCAGTTTTCCTCCTGTGTCTCACTTTCTCCTCTCTCTCTCTCTCTCTCTCTCTCACACACACACACACACACACACACTGCAGCTCACCCCCCAGCTTTGCAAGGGGGCATGCTGAGAGCTCCGGGCTGCCTCTGGGCTGCCAGGTGGCCCAGCACTCATTCAGAGCCCTGAAATACAGACATTCTCACCTACACGTTTCCCGACACTTCCACCCTCACCACCCCCTCCCCAAGCACACACACTCGCCCTCGCAACCTCTCCCCACACCAAAGCAGGCGCTGCAGAACACCCACCAGCCTCATTAGCAAGAGCAGCACGCGTTTCCATTTCAGGCGGCCCAAGCCCCAGACACCCCCGCCCCAGGAGGGCCCCCTCCCCGGCTCGGCCCCGCGCCTGGACCCCTCGCCCCCAGGGAGGATGCGCTACCTTTAGACTGGCAGTCCGCGCAAAACTTGTTATCCTCCTCCAGCAGCAGGTTGGCCAGGACCGCTTGGTACCGATCCACGTCCTTCACCGACTTGCCGGTCATGGCCAGGGTGCCGGCGGGGGCAGAGGGCGACTCGCCCTCCTCGCCCCCAGCAACCTCCGCCGCAGTTCGGGGGTGAGGATCCCGGTTCCCTGCCCAGGGGCACCTCCTGAGCGAGAGAGAACCGCTCCTCGACGCAGCCCCGGCGCCCCTTCTCCGGTCAGCGGTGCCCGCCCCCCACTCTGCAGCCCCCCAAGTGTGGGCCCCTGCCCCCCCCGCAGGCCCAAGACAAGAGGAGGCGGCCGGACCAGGGGTCCGTCACCCAGACTGAGGGGCTCCCGGGCCGCCTGGGTGGGGGCAGCAGAAGACGACTCCCCCGCCTGTCTGCGGGCCGCGCGTCCCGCGCCTCGTCTCCCTGGCAGCTGCCGCCTGCTCTGCCACCACCTCAGCCCCCTACTTCCGGCAGCTCTTCCTCTCGCCGCCACCCAGCCAGGCCCGCGCATGCGCCCCGCCTCCCCGGCGCCGCGCCGGCTCTTCCCGCGGCCCCGCCTCTCGGGAACCCGGGGCTAGATGAGGGCGGCGCTTGGGCTCGGACGGAGGAGCAGCGGGCACGCCCCTGCATGTCCTTGGAAAAGAATGAATGAAGCCTTGACGGAAGGGAGTGGAAAGAGGGCCTCCCCGGAGGCGCAGCGGGCTGAGAAGCTGTCTGCAGCCTCTGCAGCGCGGGTTCGAGTCCCGGCCAGCCAGGGAGATACCCACATGGCGCGGCAGACCTCTCCTGTCTCCCCCGCTGCTCCCCTCAGCAGTGTATTTCAGTACATCTGTCTGTTCTGCTCTGTCGCTGGTGAATCTTCTCACCCTGCCGTGCCTCTGACCTGTACCCCAGTTCTTGTATTTAAAAAAAAGGGGGTGGAAGAAAGGAAAGGGAAAGAACAATTAATATATACTGAGCTCTTTCTATGTACCAGGCACTGTACTAAAGCGCATAACAAGATATCCCAATATAATCCTTGGACCCTTATATAACCTGAGCATGTGGATACCTCCAAACTCCTGATGGCATTTATTCCCTTCAACAGTCCCTAACCCACAAGATATTAGATCCTTCCCAAATTTTCAGAGGATTCTGGTCACCTCTCACTTGGAATACATTTTTCCCCACTGAATTCTCAGCCCCTGTAATCATTAGCTTTCCTTTTGCAATTGCTGCCATCTTTGGACATGGTTTTGCCTGGTGCCTAGATACTTTGTTCTTTCTTTCCTGAAACCTTCTCCAAACAGTGCAGTTTGGTGCAGCAGATCTTTACTGAAGGTTATTCGGGGGAGTGGCAGAGGGATGAATACAGCATAGTACAGAATAGGCAACTATTTTTAAATAATTGTTAAACGTCATTGTCCAAAGTCACCCTTGCTGCAGAGAATTTCTCAGTGGCTCTTTTTTTTCTTAAGGATCCTCCTGTCATCTGACAAACATTCACTCATTTATTCATTCACTCATACCTTTTAAGAATCAAGAACTTGAAACTTCTAAGTATCAAGGACCTTCTGGGGGAGTGGGAACATTATGATCTGATTTGTGGCTTTAAAAGATCACTGAGGCTACCATGGATAGACCAGATCAGGAAAGTTGGTAAGAGTAGATGCTTAGTTACTTAATCTCCAGTGAAACCCCTTCTTCTGTGTTTACCTTCTCTCAAAACCAGACTGCACTCAAAAACTAAGAATTTCTGTTTCTTAATCAAAACCATTTAATTCCGGCCTCCTTGGTGATGCAGAGGTTAAAGACAGTGCTATCAAGCTACTGACAGCCACTGCAGCACAAGTAGATCCCCGGCTGGCCAGGGAGCAATTCACCTGGGTGCAGCAGACCTCTCCTGCCTCCCTTGCCTGCTGCTCCCCTCAGCAGTGCATTTCAGTAGAGCCACCTGTTCTGCTCCCCACTCTCTCTGTTGATTCCTCTCACCCCCCCACCACCACCTCTGGCTTACACCCCAGTTCTTGTATGCATAAATAAACAAATCTTTAAGAAAAAAAAACATTAAATCTCCATCTTCCCTTCTAGTCATGCGTAGGAAACTTGACTTTCATAAGCACACGTGTATTAAGGTGTTTTTCCTAAACAAAATCTCAGTTATTTCTCTAGCAAGAATTCTGCCTTCCCATCTAAGCTGATTTTCTCAACCTGTTACAAGTTTGTAGTATTTTTTTCTTTAACTTACTTTTCTTACTTTAACACCTATGTTATAAATGAACAGACTGAGACTTAGGATAATAAGCTCCCTCATTTAGGAGTAGTAGAGCTGGGATTTTTAACCTAGATCTCTGTGATTGCAGAGCCTTAATATAGTTAGAGTCTTCATTAATGCTATCTTTTATAATCCTTAGAAAAACCCACCTACAGGGTAAATAGTGGGTGTTACTATAACCATTTTTAAAGAAACAATAAAACAGAGGCTCAAGATTATATAATTAATTGTGACAATTGTGCCTTAATTTGAAGTCCTCTTCACCTCCATCTCTTCACTATGCAGATAGCCTTCCTGCCTTAGTCCAACCCTAGTTAAAGGGATTCTCCACATCACTTTTTAGAGAACTGCCTAAGTGGCAAATCTGAGTGAGTCACACCTCCTGCTTAAAAATCCTTTAGTGGCTCTCCATCAGCAATGCTTCTCATATTTTCCCATCTAGTGAGAGATTACAGTCTGGTGATTAAGCACACAGACTATGGGGCCAAAATGACTGGGTTTAAGCCCACAGTTTCACAATTTACTATCTGTGTAGTTTTGAGCAGGTTAGTTAACCTGTGCCTCAGTTATTTCATCTATAAAACAGAAATGATTATATTAATACTACCTATTTCATGGGATTGTGGTGAGGCTAAACAGACATAATACCTGTATATATTTACAGTAGGTCTTGGTGCATATTGAGTGATAGAAAACTAATGTTCTTCACTAAACATTTTTTTATATTCTGCCTCCTTGGCAAAATCTCTTGAGATTTTATTTCCTGATCCTCTTATTGTTGGGTGTGCCCAATGAGTTTGAGCAGAAAAGGTATTTCACTTCATAACTTAAACATTTATTTGCTGCTTTGAGTTTCTTCTGATTCTCTTTCCCTCTGACCATCAATGTTGAAGACACTAATTGCCTTAGTTCAGAATATCATGGAATGTATGACTCATAAACAACAGAAATTTATTTCTTGGGCCTCCCTGGTGGTGCAGCAGGTTGAGTGCAGTGCTGTGAAGCTGTCTGCAGCCTCTGCAGCATGGGTTTGGTTCCTGGCTGGCCAAGGAGATACCCACATGGCACGGCAGACCTCTCCTGGCTCACCTGCTGCTCCCCTCAGCTGTATTTCTGGTCCATCTGCCTGTTCCACTCCCCACTCTGTCTCTGGTGAATCCTCTCACCCTCCTGCGCTTCTGGCCTGTACCCCAGTTCTTGTATAAATAAATAAATCTTTAAAAAAAAGAAATTTATTTCTCACAGTTCTAGAGACTGAGAATTCCAAGGTCAAGGTGCTGAGAGATCCCATGCCTGTTGTGAGAACCATTCCTCATTCACAGATGGAGCCTTCATGCTACATCCTCACAAGGCAGAAGAGGTGAGAGAAAGTTCTCTGGAGTCCCTTTTCTTAGGACACTAACCCCATTCAAGAAGGCTCGACCCTCATGACCTAATCACCTCCCCAAAGGCCTACTTCCCAAAGGCCTGCAAATTGGGGAGCAGGCTCTATTTAATATATGAATTTTGAGAGCATGTAAACATTCAGTCCATAATAGTGGTTGCCCTATTAACCTGAGTTCCTGAGAACTTGATAAGCGAGAACCCTGTGTGTGATAATACATAAAAAATGCATAGCACACGCAAGAGAGAAACATTTTTCTTATTTACTCACTGAATTCTGTTTACTGTAGTATAACCTACTCTATCCCGATATTATTATCATATTAGTAGCATATTAAAGTGAATGCATATCCTAAGGTCTGAAAATATGCTCAAAGCTAACTTCTTCCCTTCCCAAGTACAATTTTTTTAAAATATTAAATTTTGTCTTGACAATTCTTTTTTTTTCCCTAGGTTTACTTTTTTTTTCTATTCACCACATGGTTTACTGAATATTTTAAGCCCACTGTTGAGACCTACTGCTCAGAAAAAGAGTTCCTTTCAAAGTACACTGCTTATTGACAAACTCTCACCTGAGAGTTCTTATGAAGACATACAAAGAGATGGATGATGCTTTTCTCCCTTCTGCAGCTCATGGATCATGCCTTGTTATTCAAGAAATACATTTCCTACAGCTATAACTGCCAGAGATAGTGATTCCTCCGATGGATCTGGGCAGAGTCATTGGAAACCTCCTGGAAACGATTCACCAATCTAGGTGCCACAGAGAACATACAGGATTCATGGGCTGAGGTTCCAATGTCAGCACTGAAGGGAGTTTGGCGGAAGTGGACACCACCCCTCATGATGAGTTTGACGGGCTCAAGATGTCAGAGGAAGAAGTCACTGCATATGTGGGAGAAACAGCAAGAAACCCAGGATTAGAGGTGGAGCCTGAAGATGTAAAGCTTGAACAGATGAAGAGATGCCCTTGTGGATGATCAAGGAAAGTTGTTTCTTGAGACAGAATCCACTCCTGATGAAAATGCTGTGAACACTTAGTTGCTTTCTAATTGGTATCTCTTGAATAATTTTCTTGCCCAATGTCTGCTACAAAGCATTGTATGATTTACTGCTGAGAAATGTTTTCTGAGATGCTGAGTAACATTGGTGGACTGAACTTGTAGGTTTTTATAAACAGTGTGATGCAGTTGCCCATTTTATGCTTCTTGGTGCTTTGACTATCTTGTCTCTGTCAGCTTCCAGCACCCTTCCAAATTTCAATCTCCTCACCGTACAGAGGATCTTCATCACATCCTCCTCCTCCCATACTCACTCCACGCAGAGGGTAAGGGACCAAGGAAGGCAGCCTTGATCTCAGCCTCTGCGCAAGGCTTCTCACCATGGTGATAGACCAGAGATGCCTGCCGGCCCTCAGCATGGGGTCAAGACTAAGGTTGTGTGATCCCGGCGGCATCCAGGAGGCACTGTTGTCCTGAAGGCAGTGCGCTCACAGGAGACACTGCACCTCAACGAGGTAAGCTCAAGCAAGATGCCACCCCCGACACAGTGAGGTCACGTGAGACGCTGCCAGCAAGGCCTGAGGTGGCCTAGAACAGTGGTGAGCTCAAGACAGAAGCCAGCCCTCAGGCAGTGAGCTCACAGGAGACCCTGCCACCCAGTGCTGGGAGCTCACAGGACACCCTGCCACCCAGTGCTGGGAGCTCATAAGCCTTCCCTTGCGCAGTCAGCTGATACAATATGCTGTGTTGACAGTTCTCACAGAAATGTTCCCTGTGTTCCTTAATATGACTGTGTTATCAAAAAACTGTTTCACACCAGAGAGAAGAGTTTCCTGTTTCAGTGGCTACTGGACAATTTGGTAGCATTTAATCTATGAATACAATTCTGAAATAGGAATGCATTGAAGAGACTTACACATCATGCTTGACCTCAATGATTTCTTTTCTTGGTTTTTATGTTAGTGTATTTTGAAACCCCAACTCACAGATATAAGAGAACAAAGTATAATAGAAACCGGTGTTTAAATTGTTAGAATAACTGATGTGATAGAATACTTATAATGCTACCTAAAAGGTAGTGTGGTGAATATCTTTGTATGATTGCTATTGGAAATGTTCATTTGTTGAACTAAAAACTTTCTAAACCACAAATCAGTCACTGTGCCTATTTAGGATAGCACTCATAAAATAAATTTCATTAACAAAGCTAGATAATAGGGGCCTTCCTGGTGATGCAAGGGGTTAAAACACAGCACTGTGAAGCTATCCACAGCCTCTGCAGCACGAGCTCGATCCCTGGCTAGGGAGGTGACCCACATGGGTCACAAACCTCTCCTGTCTCACCTGCTGCTCCCCTCAGCCATGTATTTCAGTCAATCTGCCTGTTCTGTTCCTCACTCTGTCTTTGGTGAATCCTCACACACACACACACACACACACACACACACACACACACACACCCCCTCTGGCCTGCACCCCAGTTCTTGTATGCAGAAATACATAAATATTTTTTTTAAAAGCTAGATAATATTGTTGCCATTTTATGGCTAGGTCTGTATGTGGACTCCTAGTCCATTTAATCAACTTTCTTCAGCTAACTTTCAAAATTTTTTTTTCATGTAGAAAACTTGACATGATTTAAAAGTCTTCACGGCCTCACAGAGTGAGAGTTCTGCCCTTGAAAACATAAATATATATGCTCTACAAGCCAGTTCTTTGAGCTCTGGGGTTGAACTACATGCCCCTCCTCTCCTCTTCTACTCCACTTCCCCTGTGTGCCGTTCCACAGCCTGACATGTTTAGAAGAGCCTCGGTTCCATTGCTGATAGAGCTCGCTGAGAAAACCCGTGTGTGATCATGGTGCTCGGGCTGTCACTGCAGAGATTCCAGGCTCTGCCAGCAGAGATAGAGCGCAGGAAATAAACAACTTCTCTCCACTCCTGCCTTCTGATTTCCTACTTGTTCTTCCCACTGGCTGACTCCAACCGGAAACCACTATTTCCTTTTTTTTTTTTTTTCTAATAAATTGAAGCAACACTGGTTTATCACATTATAAAGGTTTCAGGAATACAGCATTATAAATTGGTATCTGTATATACTACACTGTTTGCCATCAAAAGTCAAGTTTCCGCCTGTGTGACCATGCAATTGACCTTTTACCCATTCATCTCTTACCTGCTCGCCTTCTGATAATCACTATGCTATTCTTAAAATCTAAGAATTCATTATGTTTTGTTTGTTCATTTGTTTTATTTCTTTACCTTCTACATATAAGTGAAATTACATGGCTCACTGCCGGGTACCTGAGTGGCCTGATGGAGAAAGATTTCCTGCTACACCACCTACTGTTTTCACCACCCACTCTTTTCCTCTAAACAAACTGTGCCCCTCACATCTATCAAATAGCTCTCTCTTCCTTCTCTCCCCCAGATAATTTTACATAAAACATCCAGATTATAGATTCTGAGAGAGGAGGTAGATTGACTTTTCTATTAGCATCTGACTCCTAGCCCAGATCTTGCTACATTGTCCACAGATGCATCAGTGACCAGAGATCATACAGAAGCAGTTGCATCACAACTATGTAATGAGACTGGAGAGTAGGCATCTCTACCCATGTTGCCTGTACTTCATGGCCTAGGAGGGACTAAGCAAGCATAGCTGGTTTGGGCCTACCCAGGGAGCCCAATCAGATAATGATATAAAATCACTTCTCATCAAAAAGTAGACCACTAAGTTTCTAGAAGTGGAAACTTATTCACATAAAAAAAATTCAGCTATTCAGCTGGTGGCACAAGGGGCTAAGTCTTAGCACTATCAAGCTATCACCAGCTACTGCAGCACGAGTTCAATCCCTGGGCAGGGAGATACCCACATGGTGCAGCAGACCTCTCCTGACTCTCCCACTGCTCCCCTCAGCAGTGTATTTCAGTAGATCTACTGTTCTGCTCCCCACTCTGTCTCTGGTGAATCCTCTCACCCCCCCATACCTCTGGCCTACCCAGTTAGTGTATGCATAATTTTTAACATAAATTTTTTAATTTATTTTTTATTATTTTTTAAATTTTATATATTTTTACATCATTTTTCATTTTTGCACAATTGTGTGCATTTTCATCTTGGTTATAGTCCCCACACAATTCCCACTCCCCCTTGTTTTGATCCTGCTCCCTCCGAATAGTGTGTTACAATAGCTAAGCTATGGAAACAACCCAAATGACTGGATCAAGAAGATGTGGTACATATATACCATGGAATATTACTCAACAATCAAAAAAGATAAACTTATGCAATTTGCAGCAACATGGATGGAGCTGGAAGGGATCATGCTCAGCGAAATAAGCCAGAAAGAAAAAGAAAAATACCAGATGGTCTCACTCATAGCAGGAATTTAGAAAACCTAAATAAGGGGCCAGGAAAAAGACTAATTATAATAAAGTAAAAATCAAAACGTATGCATAAATTTAAAAGAAAAAGGAGGGGTTAGGAAAGAGAACGGCACAAATTTCTCAACAGCTATCTGGAAGCCAGGAATCAGTGGAACACTGCCTCCAAAATTCTGAAGAAAAGGAGTGGCCAGCTCAGAATTCTTTGTCTACTAAATTAGCATTCTAGAAGCAGCACTGACTGAAGATGATTTTAGATATACTCAATATCAAAATTTTACCTCTTCTAGAAGCTGTTCTCCGCGGCCCTCCACATCCATTCCCTCACCGTCCCCCTTCCTCTGTTCCGTGCCCCTCTCTGCACAGCCTTAACCCCACTCTCCTGCACACTGGGTCCCGCTGGATTCAGCCAATGGGAGGCACAAGTGGGAAGAGGACAGGTGTGGAGAGAAGGTGTTTGGTTTGTTTCCTCTGCACTGTCCCTGCTGCAGAGCCACCCTAGCCTTCCAGTGATGGACAGGGTGCCTCTAAGCAGGCCTCCCCTCTAGCTGTGGCTCCCACCACAGGGAGGAGCTCTTGCCCCTTCAGGCCTTGGGGGTAGTACCTTCCTGCTGTTATCTGGCAATATCACTCCCCTCGGGGTAGTTTTTTTAATCTGCCCACTTTGTAAACTCCCCTCAGCTGTTTCTCTCACAGTTCCTGCTGGAACACTACCCAGTTCCCTTCCTATGCATATTTTGTCTAAAAGACAGAGTAAATCAAGAAAAAGGAAAATATCAAATTCAGAAAACAGAGCATTCTGCACAGGAAAAAGAAAGGTTTTTCCCATGTGATGGCGGAAGGGAAATTCCAGGGTGACAGCTCTGCAACCCAGACTTCCTCCGCACTGGAGCAGCGACAGAAACTAGGGTGGACAGAGCCAAGAAAAATGCAATGCCTAGATTAACCGATGTGTTGGAATGAAGAGGAAATTCTCTTCTGTCTGAGGCTCACAGAGTGAATTAATCCTAGATTCATAGAAAATGAAGCAATTATTGACTGCAGGGACAAAAATATTTAACCAGAAAAAAACGGAAATCAAGAATGCAAGGCTCAGCTGTCAATTAACATCTAATCGTAATGTTGTAGACATTGAGTATTAATTGAACAAATGATTGTTATTTAATTATGTTGGGGGAAGTATGAGGGAGGAACAGAGTAGGGGAGGATATGTAAAAAGAAATCTAAATTCTTACCTTCCATTGTAGGAAGTGAATAATTAAAGCTGGAAAGGTAAATTACGGTAGTTTAAGATGCAAGTGAATTTGCAAATTCCAGAAGGAACAACTACAAGAGTTGAAAATGGTTGTTATTATAAACCTTGTATAATTACTTGACCTGTTAAACGATGTAACATAAAAATATTTTTTAAATTCCTAGTATCAACCCCCCGCCCCCCCCCCCATAATCTTACAATACAAACATCCTAGATGCTAAGAGATGGCTAAAAACATTTCCTGGTGAGGCAGTTTTACTCCTTGCGAAGTTAGCCTCAGATAAGCATCCCTCTGGAGACACTTTCTGCCCCTCCTGCAGAGTCCAGCTCTCTAAGTTCTGATTGCTTAAACTTACAAGTTTTAGGCATCAGATTCCTTTTGAATATGGGTCGAAAAAAGCCCAACTAACTGTAACTTAAACAAATAGTAGCTTATTTTCTCATAGAGCAAGGAGTCTAGAGGTTAGCAGTTATTTATATTGACTCAACTACCGGGCAAGACCATCAGCAACCAGACTCTCATTCAGCTTTACTATCACCAACCTATTGAATTTTCATCTTCATGTTCAGTGATTCTTAAAGTGTAGTCTCCAGACAAATAGCATCTGTTTTACTTGGAAATTTGTTAGAAATGTACATTCCCAGGCCAAACTAGCCCTGGGGCTCAGAATCTTAGGGGGTAGGGCACAGTAGTCTGTGTTTTAAGACATCTTTTGGGTGATCCTGATGCACATTCAAGTTTGAGAAACACTACTCGTGCTAATCACCTCATGGTCACAAAATGATCACCACAGCTCCGACCACCACATTCTCTTTGGAGGCAGGAAGAGGGAAAAAGGAATGTCCCCAATCTGGCTGTTTCTTTTAACAGGAAAGCAAAGGTTTTCCGAGAAGCTCCCAGCAGTCTTTCCCTTAAGACTCCTTGGCCAGAACCAGGTGACATGCCTCAAGCCTAACTACTAAAAAAGCCAGGAAAACGTGTATCTGGCTTTGCAGCCTTTAGAATGGGAGGCAGCAGTGGGGAAAGAGGCTGGGAATGGCTGTGAGCAGTCAAATGGTGTCTGCCACAGGGTCCATGGTGGGCAGGGCCACAGATCACATCATTTTTTACTCTATCCTAGGAAAGATTTTGACACTCATCAGCAAATGAGTGTCAATTTTAGAATTTCTGAATTCTTTAGATGGAAGAATCCATATGATGTAGAAACCACATTCTTATTATCTGCCTGCCATGGAATAGTGGTTCTGACCATCATTTACTAAGCTACAAGAATTCTCCCTTTCCACCAGAAATGGGCAGGGAACGGAACAAGGAGGGGGCAGGGGTAGGAGAAGACAGTGTCCTCTACACTGGCCTAAAGAAGTATCACTTTATATTTGGACATGGAGATTTGACATTATGGCTGCTTTTATACTGTTGCCCAAAGAGTCCCATTTTAGTACACATCACATGTACAATTAAAAAAATTTAAGTAAATGTATGAAAAAAATCTATTAGAAATAAAAATTCAGAGAATAAGAAAATCTGTTTCACTTACATGTTGGCAAAGATTTAAAAATTGTGACACTCTCTTGCCCTTATCTAACCTTATACGGCTGATATCCTTTTAAGAAGAGAAAAGACAGAAAGGGACAACCAAGTGGAGAGGAAGCAGCAATTGGATCTATGCTACCACCATCCACAGAAAAGCTGGTCGGCCATAAGCTGATGGAAAGGATCCTTCCCCAGAGATTTCAGAGGAAGTAAGGCCCTGCTCACACCTTGGTTTTGTATTCACCTCCCAACTGTGAGAGAATAAATTTCTGCCATCTAAGTTACCCAGTTTGTGGTACTTGGTTATGGAAGCTCTAGGAAACCACCGTGACCCAGGAATACTATGTGGAGTAAGAAGAGGACAGGACAGGGTCTTTAGGGTGTGCAGAGAAAACAAACCCACAAAGAAGCCAAAGAAAGCAGTGTTAGGAGGTGGGAGGAAAACCAAGAGATATAACTCCTGGAAGCCAGCACCGTGGCTTATTAGTGTTGACCAGGACTGGAAAAGAATCAGATGAAGCAATAAGGGGTCGATGGAACCAGGGATGGGATTGGGCAGCTCAAAGGAATTCGGAGGAGCTCTGCTCCAGCCAAGAAGGAAAGTAGTTGGCATATTCTGCCCATCTGAGGGCAGCCAAAGCCCAAGTGAGCAAATCTGCCTAGGCCTGGAGGTCAGCCTGGAGTGGGCAGCTGGTCCTAGAAGTGGTTCCAATGCCTCTCACTGTGTTGTGGTTAACAGACAGGTACAGTCCAGCAGGAGACCAACCCTTTTTCGAGCAAGGAAGAGGCAACTTGTTACCTACCCTGGTTCTGAATATTGCTTACAAAGTTCCTTTGACCTAAAATACATCTCCAAAGCTTGCTAAGTGCCAAAGTGCTAAGCACTTCATGGATATCAAGAGGTACTCAAGTTCCCCCTCTTTTACACATGGGGCCACTGAGACGCAAAGAGTGATGGTTCATAGTTACACAACTAGAATGTGGTAGAATCAGGATCCAATTCTAACTGAATACAAACTGTAAGTTCTAATTGTCCTAGAAGCCATGATATCTCCTTATTTAGAGTTGTATCTTCTCTCTTGGTATCAGCTCCCCAAGTTCAAGAAACTAGGAACAGGGCCTCCCTGGGTGGCGCAGGCAGTTGGGCACGGCGCGGTGAAGCTGTCCCAAGCCTCTGCAGTGCCGGTTTGATCCTCACTACCCGCGGTGCAGCCCACATGGCACAGCAGACCTCTCCTGTCTCACCTGCTGCTCCCCTCAGCAGTGTATTTCAGGCATCCTGCCTGTTCTGCTCCCCACTCTGTCTCTGGTGAATCCTCTCACCCTCCCGCTCATCTGGCCTTTACCCCGCTTCTTGTATAAATAATAATAATAATAATAATAATAATAATAATAATAATAATAAAAGAAACTAGGAATAAGAAAAAGACTTTTTTGTTCAACTTGTCAGCATGGTGTGCTTCAGCATAATACCACTAGGTGGCGCCAGAGCACCAGACCCTGGTTTCCTGTGGCTCAGAAGTTGGGACTTTACCAGAAAGTCAGTTATGTTATAATACCTATATGGATCTGACTGGATAAAACTGGTTCAGACCAGTTCCAAACTGGAAAAAAACGGTTCAAACATTTACTGGGTGGTCTGACAGGTTTAAACCGGTTCTGACCAGCTCTAACCAAAACTGGGTAGGTGGCATTTCAAACTGGTTAAAACCAGTTCTGACCACATAAAATCAGTTCAGCATGGTTCCAAACCAGTTCTGAATGGTTAAAACCAGTTCAAACCTTTTCTGACTGGTCTGAACATTTCTGGTTGGTTCAGAGTGGTCCAAACCAGATCTGATTGGATAAAACCAGTTTGAATATGCCCTGACCAGCTCAAACGAGTTGTAATAGGCTAAAACCCACTCGCAGCTGCTAAAAAGGTTCACACCAGTTCTGATTGGAGGAAACTGGTTCAGACCGGCTCTAGCTGGATAAAACCGGTTCTGACTGGCTAACGCTGGTTCTGACTGGATGAAACTGGTTCTGACCCGGGATTCTGACCCTGCTGAGGGGAGCAGCAGGTGAGACAGGAGAGGTCTGCTGTGCCCTGTGGGCTGCACCGCGGGTAGTGGGGATCGAACCGGCACTGCAGAGGCTTCGGACAGCTTCACCGCGCTGTGCCCAACTGCCTGCGCCACCAGGGAGGCCCTGTTCCTAGTTTCTTGAACTTGGGGAGCTGATACCGAGAGAGAAGATACAACTCTAAATAAGGAGATAAAGCTGGTTAAATCTGTTCTGACTGGAAAAAAAGGTTTCAGTTCAAGCCAGTTTTGGTCAGTTCTAACCCAAATTGAATCTAACCAGAAATGATTCACACTGGTGAATCGTTCTGACTGCATAAAAACCAGTTCAAGCCAGTTCCAGACCATTTCTGAATGGTTAAAACTGTTTCAAGCCTTTTCTGGCTGGTCTGACTGGTTCTGGTCAGTTTAAAGTGGCCCACTTTCAAAAAAGATCTGATAGGATAAAACCAGTTCTAATATGTCCTGACTGGCTCAAACCAGTTCTGATAAGCTCAACCCCATTCTCAGCAATTGTAAAGGTTCAGTTCTGACCAGAGAAATCTAGAGAAAAGTGCTTCAAATTGTCCTGTGGTTCAAACCGGTTCTGACCAGATTAAACCAAGTCAAACCAGTTCTGACCAGTTCAAACCAGTCCAGACCAAATTAAACCAACTCTGACCAGATCAAACCGGTTCTGACTGGCTTGAACTGGACAGGACCAGAACAGACCCGACCTGGACAGGACCAGAACAGACCCGACCATTCATTAAACTCGTTCAAACAGGTTCTGACTAGATGAAACCAGTTCTGACTGGATAAAACCAGTTCAAGTTCAAGGAAGTTTTGATCAGTTCTAACCAAAGAAGAAACTAACTGAAAATTATTCCAACTGGTTAAAACCAGTTATTTAGAGCTGTATCTTCTCTCTTGGTATCAGCTCCCCAAGTTCAAGAAACTAGGAACAGGGCCTCCATGGGTGGCGCAGGCAGTTGGGCACGATGTGGTGAAGCTGTCCCAAGCCTCTGCAGGGCCGGTTTGATCCCCACTACCCGCGGTGCAGCCCACATGGCACAGTAGACCTCTCCTGTCTGGGGAAGATATCCACAGGGCAGCTGATTCAGGAAGAACTTTGGTTTGTTTTAATGTCAAAGAGGCCTGATTGTTTGATTCTGACTGCATAAGGTCAATTCAAGCTGGTTCCAAACTAGTTCTGAATGGACGAAACTGGTTCAAACATTTTCTGGCTGGTCTGACTGGTTCTGGACAGATCAGAGTTCTCCAAAAATGTTCAAATGAGAGCTGGTTGGATAAAACCAGTCAAATATGTTCTGACCAGCTCAAGCCAGTTCTGATAGGCTCAAACCAGTTCTCAAAGGTTATCAAACCAGTTCTGGATAAAACAGGCTCAAACCAGTTCTGTGAAATTTAAACCAACTGACACTGGTTCTGACTGGCTGAAATTGGCTGAAACCAGTTCCAGCCTGTTCAAACCAACTGAAACTGAAACTAGCAAACTAGCTGAAACTGAAACCAACTGACACTGGCTCGGACTAGCTCAAACCTGCTGGTTGGTTCAAACTTTTGAAACCAGTTCCAACTAGCTGAAGCCAGTTCCAACCAGTTCAAACTGGCTGAAACTGATTCTGACCTGTTGAAGCTGGCAAAAACCAACTAACTTAAAACAGCTGACATTGACTGTGAAAACAACTGACATTGAAACTGGTTGCAACTGGCTCAAAATGGCTGAAATCGGGTCTGACTTGTTCAAAACAACTGAAACTGAAACCACCTGACACTGGCTCCAAATGGCTCCAACATGGTGAAACCAGTTCGGACAAATTCAAACCAGGTAATACTGGTTCTGACTGGCTCAAAATGGCTGAAACCAATTTTAACTTGTTCAAAACAACTGAACCTGAAACCAGTTCTGACCTGATAAAACTGGTTCTAGCTGGATCTGACTGGATAAAACCAGTTCTGACTTATGAAACTGGTGCAAACTGGTTCTGACCAGTTCTAATTGGATAGAACTAGTTCTGACCAAATAAAGCCAATTCTGACCTGTTATGACTGGATAAAAAATGGTTCCGCTGGGGAAAAACACTGATCAAACCAGTTCTGATGGGTTCTACCAGTGGAAATAAGGTTTCAAACTGACTCTGAACAGATAAACCTGGTTCTGAACAGATAAAACCTGTTCTAACTAGATCAATCTGGTTCTGATTCTGACAAGTGAAAAAAAAAGTTCAAACTGATACTGACCAGATTAGCCTGGATCTAACCAGATAAAACCAGTTCTGCCTGGATAAACCCGTTTCTGGATAAAGCAAGTTATGACTGGTTCTGACCAGATAATACCAGTTCTGAGTAGATAAAACTGGTTCAAACCAGTTCTCACTGGATGAAACTGGTTCTGACTGACCAGGTAGAATGAGTTCTTCCAGAAAAACTGATCAAACCAGTTGCTACCAGTTCTGACCAGATAAATTTGGTTAAAACCAGTTCTGACTGGATAAAACTGGTTCTGACTGGATAAAATCAGTTTTGACCGGTTAAAACCAGGTCTGACTGGCTCTTACCTATAAAGAATTAGTTCTGGAGGGCCTCCCTGGTGTCATAAGGGGTTAAGCACCGCACTATGAGGCAGTTCTCAGCCTCTGCAGCACGAGTTTGATCCCTGGCCAGCCAGGGAGCATCTCACATGGTGCAGCAGACCTCTCCTGTCTTGCCCACTGCTCCCCTCAGCAGTGTATTACAGTCAGTCTTCCTGTTCTGTTCCTCACTCTGTCTCTGGTGAATCCTCTCACCTCCCCCACCTATGGCCTGTACCCCAGCTCTTGTGTACATAAATAAATAAATCTTAAAAAAAAAAGCATTAGTTCTGGATGAAAGTGGTTCTAACTGGATAAGGTCAGTACTGATTGGATAAAACCAGTTCTGACCAGATAAATGGGTTCTGACCAATTCTGAATGTTTCTGCATGGTTCAAGCTGGTCAACCAATTTTCACTAGTTCTGACTGGTTCAAATTGGTTTTGCCCGTCCCTGAAAGATAGGGACTATTATTATCCGTCTTACAGGTGAGGAAACTGACACTTTGTATTGTTTTACGAGCCTGTCTGTAATAGTGATAGAGTCAGATTTCAAAGCACTTAAATGAATAAAAGGATAGGTAAGGGACTGGAGAGAAGCTATGTAGCACTGATAGGTCTGAGAAACTCTGGTTATATAGGTGACACTTGCTTCCATGAACATGGAGGCGATCATGGGAGTGAGAAGCCCATCCTAGAGACACCAGTGCTTAAAGGAGCTGCAGAGAAAAGGCAATAAAAGAAGGGGAGCTGGATGGTGGAAGCCTGGCAAGGAAGACTTCAAGAACAGAAACACCAAGGGCAGGTCCAGGTACCAAAAACCTTCAGTTCTGTGAGCTACAGAGGGTTTGGGCCTCAGTGGTGACTTCCAGGAGCCTGATATCCCTAATTGGGCAGAGAGAGATGACAGGAAGGTGAAGAAGTTTAAAGGCACTAAAGAGTTAGCAGTGACTAAAGAGTTAGCAGTGACACCAGAGTGAAGAGATCTACCCCATTCACTGTGGGGCTGGGGGAGATAACCACAGGGCAGCTGATTCAGGAAGAACTTTGGTTTGTTTTAACGTCAAAGAGGCCTGATTGTTTGCTTGTGAAAAGGAATGAGGTGGGTGAGGCTGGGCAGAGCCTGCTACAAGGTCTGCAGAACGTGAGGCGGGCTGGACCTGCTTCTGGAGGAAAGAAGGGCCCCAGCCTTGACTAGGTCGTCATGGTTGAGAACTTGGGCCAGGCGCTGGGGGCTGCGGGTCAGAAATAAGCTGCAGCACCCTAGAGGTGAGACAGAAGGGGCCCACAGACGGACCTTTGACTCCTTCCAGAAAAATGGGAGCAGGGTCCAGGTCCTCTGATTACAAGTCAGGCCTCCGGGAAGCTGTGAGGGAGCGTGGAGGATGGAGGGTGGGCGCTGGCGACTGGACGGAGGGGGGCGGAGCGGAGCGGAGGGCGCCTGCCTCCTTCCTCGGTCCTCTCAGGTGACAGACCCCGGGGACCCCGCCCCGCCCCGCCGCGTATTGAGAGAGTAGCCGGCCCCGCCCGTCCCTGGCTCCTGCCGTCGGTGCCGCGCGGACCCGCTGCAGTCCAGCTCCCGCCCGCCGCCCGCCATGGCCTCCGCGGCCGCCCGCAGCCTGCTCGTCCTCCTCCAGGTGCTGGGGCTCGCCCTGGCGCAGATCGTAAGTCCCGCGCTGGGGTCCGGGTGTGGGGTCTGGGGTCCAGGAGTGTCCAGGAGTTCTACCTGACGGTGGCCGCCCTCTTCGGACACTGCCTAGTGGAGGGGCAGCTTCCGACGGGCCACCGCTTCAGTCCCGCGGGCAGGTGAGAGGATGTGGATGAGCCGGGACTCAGGGGGACCTTGTCCCGCAGAGCTCGGCCTTGCCGGGACGGGCAGCGTGGACTGGATTTGCCGTCCAGTCCTGGCAGCCCCGCGAGCCCAGGTGGCGCGGGAGACAATGTGCCCATTCAGGGGGCTGGGGTGCCTCCGCCCCCCGCCGCCTCCCAGGGGGCGCAGGCTCCGGCCAGACGCCGTTCTCGCCCGGAGGCTCCTCTCGGGGCGGCTCGCGAGGCCGCGGCCCCTTCCCAGGGCCGCTGGGGACTGGGGACCGCCTGGGACTCGGGCGCGCGCGGGCCAGGGCCCGGGCGCCGATTTGCAAAGTGGGGCGCCAGACTAGTACATCTTGGTCTGGGGAAAGTGCAAGGCCCTGACGAGCACCGGACCCTTGCTTGGGGTTGGGGTTTGCCCCCAGAGGAGAACCCCCCCCCACCCCCGACAGAGGACGAAAAGAACAGGAGTCCCCACATACCACCACCGCCATGTCCTCCTCTCTATGCGCCCCTTCTCTTGGGTTTTAGCCACACCAGGAGTAGAGGGAGAGATTCCCACTCACGACCTTCCCCATTTGTTCGTATAACAACAACAACAACAATAATAATAACAACAATATCAGCAACCACCCACTGAGGACCTACCGACTGCCCGGCGCACCTTGCCACTACGGTCTGCGGGGTGTCTGAGCCATCAGCATCTCCATCTGCATCACGTACAGTGATATTAAATAAATACATTTATATAAGTGTTCTTTAAAAAAAGAAAAAGGTGCGCACGGCTTAAGGATAGATACAAAGAAGTAGAGCTAAACATGAAGATTAAGGGACTAATTATCTGGCAATTCAGAATAGTGGTTGTCTCCGGAGGCGTGAGAACAAGGTCTGATCAAAGTGGGTTCATTGTCAGGGGTTTCTACGGTGGAAGTGTTATAGGACACCCCACCCTCAGGTCCCAGCCACCTTCCCTTTGGTGGTGATGGGATTTGGAGTTCCCAGTGTCTTTGGCTTTGGCCTGGGGTGGGGGTGGAGTCCACAAAGCTGGTATGGAATTAGCTTTAGGACAGCCTTTCCCCCTAACAGAAGTTGTCGGGCAGACGTTAGTGCGGAGTCCTGGCGCCACCGCTTCTTCTCTGGGTCGTTCTTAATCTTTCTGAGCTTTTCCCCTCAACTGGGCCTCCTAGGAATATCCCCCTGAAAGCTCTGAGCTGTCAGTAAGGTGACGTTCTCTTTCTCTGCGCGTGGGTATAGCTGTAGGTGAACATTTTTAAAGATAATACATGTGATGGCACACAGTAGGTTTTCAATAAACTGGAGTTCGTGGCTCCCTGAAAAGCTCCCTTGGGGAGTGAGAGAAGAAATGCACCCCCGAGATGCCCCACTCCCTGCACTGAGGGCTGCCCCCTCCCCCTGCGTGTATTTGCAGAGAGGCCCCCCAGGAGAGCCGGGCCCCCCGGGGCCGCCGGGGCCGCCAGGAGTGCCTGGATCCGATGGCATCGACGTGAGTCTCTAACCTGGGCGGAAGGGGGAGGGCAGCTGCGGACAAAGGGAACTTTGTGAGCTTTTCGGGGTGGGAGGGATGGTGGGGGTGGTGCTGGAGCTGCAGTGCCCCCCTGTTATCCATAGGCGGCGCCTGCCAGCGCCACAGGAGCCCGTTTGTGGTGCCAAAACCTCAAACCAGCCCTGCGATGCAGAGCCTGTCACAGCCACTCTGTGACAAGGAGCCGCTGTTCGGCCGCCTGCCGCAGCTCACAGCGATTCCTTATCCCCTGCGTCTCTTCTCCCTGTTTCTGGGGTGGGAGATAGCTTAGCTCTTGGCCCTGCCCCCTGGCACGTCTGGATGCTTCTTTAGAGGACCTTGAGAGCCTTGGCATGAGGGCTGGAGCCAGGCTGTCTCTTCCCTTTGCCTGTTTCTCCCTGATTTAGAAACATCTGGGTTGGTTCCCTGCTTTCCCTAGCATGGTGAGGGTTAAATACCGCATTCAGGAGTCTCCCCCAGGAGCTCAGCTCCATGTTTACCCATCTGGACAGACTTCTATTCAACCTGGTGCCCCCATCCTCCAAACTCGAGGCTGGGCCCCTGCCAGACTCCCGCTGCTGCAGGCTCTGAAATGCCTGGAGGCCTCTGTGGAGCTCTGTGTGGCTCCACAGGCTCTGCCTGTCCTCCACCAAGGGTCCTTTGTCAAGGCGGAGAGAGGTTCTTCTCCGCTGGAGGACAGATGGTAGCTGGCCCTTCCACAGGCGCCTGCGTTCCTTGCCCCCCCTCCAATGTCTTGCTTCCTGACCCAGTCCAGAAGAGAGCCTCTGCCTGCCTGGTTTGCTTCCCCTTTGTGTTTTCCTAAAAGCCCCCAGTTTCTTCCTACACACTTGGCCAAATCCAGCTCTCTGAGCTAATTTGGAATCCACAATCCCATTTGTAGTTCTCATAACTAGCATCTTGCCAACATCTGCATGTCTAAAATCCCCTTGAATGTTGCTGTCACCCTGGGGTAGTCTCAATCTACTTAGGAGTTTTTGGAGGGAAAGAGATCTGTTAAAAATAAAATAAAATAGGGCCTCCCCGGTGGCCCAGCGGTTGAGCGCTGGGCTGCGAAGCTGCCCGCAGCCTCTGCAGCGCCGGTTCGATCCCCGGCCACCGGAGGAGGGTCCCACATGGCACGCAGACCTCTCCTGCTGCCCGCTGCTCCCCTCAGCAGTGTACTTCGTCACTCTGCCTGTTCTACTCTCCACTCTGGTGAATTCTCTCACCTTCCCGTGCCGCTGACCTCTGACCGTACCCAATGCTTGTATAAATAAATAAATCTTAAAAAAAAAAAAAAAAGAAGTTTAAAAAATAAATAAATAAATAAAATAAAATAAAATAAAGGGCAAGTTTGGGGGGACCCGGGGTAGAAGAGAAGAGCATGAGGAGAGGAGCACATGGGACCCACCAGCCACTCAGGGCCCTTGTGTACCGTGTTCTCACCAACTTGTGTCTTGCAGGGCGACAAGGGCCCCCCTGGGAAGGCTGGCTTTCCAGTGAGTACTTTTTCCTCTTCGATCTTTGACCCGGCTAGTTCTTGCCCTTCTCTGTCTAATATTCGCCCCACCTCTGTTTTCAAGGGACCTAAGGGAGAGCCTGGCAAAGCAGGGCCAGATGGGCCGGACGGGAAGCCAGGGATTGATGTGAGTATCTGAGCGTGGGGAAAGCGGCTACAGCCTGACTTCCAGAGCTGGTCCTGGCATCTTCCCTACCCACTTCCATTCAGGGAATGGAAGTTGTGAGTCCCTCACCTTCATACGACTTGAGACCTCACTGGACCCTCACACCCACCTTGGGAGCTTTGGATCAAGGGCAGATAGAGATCCAGAAAGGGGTTCTGTTTGTCTATAGCAGCCAGGATTTAGTCTCACATTTCTAGTCTCAAGTGTTGATGGAATACTCTGGAAGGAGTTTCCTTGTGGACCCTGCCTTCCCTCCCTCTGCCATTCTCCACTCCACCCGGGGCTCATCTCAAGAGAACATCATTTGGCTGATTGCACAGAGTTCCTAAAGGCCCCAAGGTCACAGGCTCCTGGACACAGCCAGGGCTAAGGGACAAGCCTCCGACTGTGGATATACTTGAGTCAGTCCCTGAAAGATGGGGAGAAGAAGCCCCCAAGAGTTGCCTTTGCCCTGCTGGCTCATGCAATGCTATGAGGGCTGTGCCTAGACACCAGGGTCCTTCCAAACTTGTTCACACCCTGCAAAGATTAGCAAGCACACAGCCTGTCACATCAGTGCCCACATCCATCCAGAGAGGTAACTGGTTATTAATCTGTTTTTCAGATAAGACCATTAAGACTCAGATAAAGTTGCTGAAAGCAGATATAAAGAAAATGGTCAGGGCCTCCCCTGTGGTGCAGTGGCTTGTCCACAGCCTCTGCAGCGCCGGTTCAATTTCCGGCCGGCCAGGGAGAGTCCCACATGGCGCGGCAGACCTCTCCTGTCTCGCCTGCTGCTCCCCTCAGCAGTGTATTTCGGTCATCTGCCTGTTCTGCTCCCCACTCTGTCTCTGGTGAATCCTCTCACCCTCCCGTGCCTCTGGCCTGTACCCCAGCTCTTGTATAAATAAAAAAATAAAATAAATAAATCTTTTTTAAAAAAATGGTCACTGCTAGCATACATCTTGGTCTCCTACACCTCTGCACTTGCAGGCGTGAACCCTGAGCTGACAAATAGTTGGGCCTTAGTTTCTCATCTCTTGAAAGAGAATAATCATTCTGCCTGGCTGAGCCCAGGATTATTGGAGGAGCTGAGGGGAGGGAAAGCTAGGTTCTGTGGTCCTGGCCTTCTTAGAATGTGGGAAAAGGCAGCCTGGGCCCACCCAGAAGAGATTTCTGGACCTGCCCTGCCGGGGGTCAGGGAGCAGGATGACCTTCACCGGTTTAACTTTTATCTTTCCTCCAGGGTCTGACTGGAGCCAAGGGCGAGCCTGGTCCCATGGGAACCCCTGGAGTCAAGGTAAGTGGCCTGCTGGGGACCAGCAAGGGCAATCTAGGACCAAGGTTTGGGAGGGGCTGCAGTAGAGAGGAGCAGGGACCCAGGAGACCCCAGCCTCTGAGCCTGTCCCACTGATTTTGCAGGGCCAGCCTGGGCTCCCAGGTCCCCCTGGTCTGCCGGTGAGTATAACCTGCAAGGGCTTTGAGCTCTTTGTGGGTTGGGGGGACTTGTGGAAGGAGCCATGAACCCCATCTTTCTTTCTGTTCCAGGGCCCTGGCTTCGCTGGACCTCCTGTAAGTCCTCAATGAGGGGCAGGGCCCTCAGAGCCTCCGGGGAAAGAGAAGAAAAGGAGGTTTCAGGGGACTGGCTATCTCAGGGAGGGGCCGGCATGTGGTGACAATGCCAGGAACCCGCAGACTTGCCGGAGAATTCCGGGTCAGGCCACTCCGGGCCTGTCCACTCATTCTGGGATTCTCCGGTCCTTAAAGCCCGAATCTGTCAATCTTTCTAGGGCTGGCTGTGAAGAAAAAGTGGGGAAGGGACTCTGGGTGCCTGTCCCTACCTTTGTGCCTGGGGTGGGCTGACCCTCTAAGGCATGCTGACCAGTGAAGTCTCTGTTCCTAGGGACCCCCTGGACCAGTTGGCCTCCCTGGTGAGATTGGAATCACAGGCCCCAAGGTGAGTCCTGTCATCCCTCCACTCTCTCTGCCTCTGAGTTGGCAAGCTGGGGTGTCCCCTGCAGTTCCTGGACCTGCTTCTGGCCACCAGTGAATTTCTCCAGATTTGGGGCAGAAATCCCTCATGCTGGGTCCACTCTGTGGCTGGTCATGCAGGGAGACCAAGGGCTGGGGCCATGCTCTACCTATTAGATCTCCATGTCCCCAAGATCCCTGGCAGGCAGGGGGACAGGACAGTATCAGGAAATGGAGGAGGGGGTAGGGATGACCCACGCAGGACTGGACAAGGGTACAATTTAGGCCTCTCTTCCTCCCAGGGAGATCCTGGACCAGAGGGACCAGAGGGGCCTCCAGGGCCCCCCGGAAAACCGGTAAGTGACCTACCACATGGCTGTGTGCAGCTGGAAAAGGGTCTTTGGTACCAGCCTGGGGAGCAAAAGATTAAGGTCAAGCTGCATCTTCATACATATCCTCTCAGGGCCGACCGGGAACCATTCAGGGCTTGGAAGGCAGCGCGGATTTCCTGGTGAGAGGGAACCCTGGGGTGGGGCTAAAACAGGGAAGGGGCAGGCAGCTGAAAAAGTGGTCACGAAGATAGGTTTGGTCATGAACCTGGGGTCAGTGGGAGGTGTGGAGGGGCTGGAACAGAGAGGCCAACGGGAGGTGGATGGGGTGGGGTGGGAGGCGGGTTCAGGAGTTGGTCAGATGGGGAAGCACCGCCCAGCTGGCCTGCGACAGGCCAGTAACCACAGAACCTGGTGGGATCTTTTTTTCTAGTGTCCAACCAACTGTCCAGCAGGTGTGAAAGGCCCCCCGGGACTGCAGGGTGTGAAGGTGAGCACTCCAGGCCCAGCCTTGGCAGCGGGAAGCAGGTGGCAGTGAGGACCTCACACCCAGCCCTTTCCTTCCCTGCAGGGCCATCCTGGCAAACGAGGGGTCCTGGGGGATTCTGGCCGCCAGGGGAAGCCGGTGAGTGTGAGGGCTGAGAATCAAGGTAGTGGTACGTGGAGAGGGCCCCTTAGGGCTCCCCTCTGTCACCCCTCCCCCTTCCCCTGGGGGTCTCTGAGTTTGAGCTGGGAGGCAGGGGGCCTGTTCTGGGTCAGCCAGGCTTGCAGAGCCTCCCTGTCCACCTGTCACCTGGGACTGGGTGGTCTCTCAGGGTCCTCTCTGTCTGCTTTGGCTGGGAAGGTGATGGTAACTTTGGTTGTCTGTATATTTGTCTCTCCATCTACCTGCTGTCTGACTGCTCTTTCCTGCCCTTAGGGCCCCAAGGGAGATGTGGGTGCCTCTGGAGAACAAGGCATCCCTGGACCACCGGTAAGCACACTCAGCCTGGGAGACTGAGAGAGTCATTCCCCGGCCAAGGCCTCTAGCTTGTTGGAGACATCCATGCCCAGCTGGCATGTCTCTGGGTGGGGAGAGGGAGACTTAGGAGCCTTGGCAGAAGTTGAGGGACAAGAACCAATGCTGTCAGCTGACTCAGCTGAGGCCCAGTTCTGCCCCTGTGACTTTGAGTGACTCTGGTGAGTCCCCCCTCATCTCAGGGCTTTGGTGATGCCTCAGTGAGACAAGGACTCTGTGGCCTGCCTCAGAGGAGTGTTGTGAAGGCTGGGATGATGAAGTGGGCCTTGCAGATGACGTTGTTATTTTCCTGTCTGGACAGGGTCCCCAGGGCATCAGGGGCTACCCAGGCATGGAGGGGCCCAAAGGAGAAACGGTGAGTGAGCCTGGGGGTGTCCTGCATGACCAGCCCTCTGGCCTTGGGTCCAGCCAGGACTGACCTGCAAACCTTTCTTCTCCCCAGGGTCCTCGTGGATACAAAGGCATGGTTGGCTCCGTTGGCGCTGCCGGGTCTCCAGTAAGGCTGCTCCTGCTCACTTCCCCCACAACCTCCTTCCCAGCTGGAGGTCCAGGGGCTACAAAGGGGGTGTGACTTCCTCTGAGCCTGTGTAACCTGGATCCCTGTTTGTCCTTGTTAGGGTGAAGAAGGTCCTCGGGGACCACCAGGCCGAGCTGGGGAGAAGGGTGACTTGGTGAGTCCTCAGGCACCCCTTTTCCAGTCAGGCCCTCTGGGGAGCACGGGGCAGGATTCAGCTCCACCCCAGGCTAATGTGGTGCATGACTGTGTGTTATGGGGTGTGTGTGTGTGTGTGTTACTCTATGTGCTGGTGGGTGGCTGGCAAGGGTGGGATGGCGTTGCACCCAGAGCCCAGAACACCAGCCAGACCCATTCCTCGAAGTTCAGCCTGCTGCTGAGCCAGTTCAGAGGCCACAGGATCCAGCTCCACTGCCACCAGGGCCAGGCCAGGAGATTCCAGCAAATCCGCCATGGGGCTAATGGGATTTGGGCTAGACCCAGCTCTCCAAGTCTCGCTCTCTCTCTTTAATTAACAGACTTTGTTTCTCTTGATTCATTTTGAGTTTACAGGAAAATTGAACAGAAAGTCATCATTTTAGGTTTTTAGTCTGCAAGTTTTAAGACATACACAAAAGTAGGGAGAACGATGCAGCCCCACAGAGCTGTCTCCCAAGAGGGACGTTTTGCTATATTCACGTTAGCCTTCCTCTTTCCCCGGCCTTCCTTCACTTGGCACTGATATTTGCGAGCAAACACTTAACATCATGTCATTTCCCTCTAAACACTTCCCTCTGACTCTTAAAATTAAGAACATTTTCTCACCTAATCACAGTATCATCATACGACACAATATTGTCAATTACTCCTTAACGTCATCGAATAACCAGCCATGTTCAGTTTCCCCCGTTATCTCGAAAATGTCTTCTCAAGACAAGACCCACACAAAGCTCACCCGCTGCCTTTGGCTGCTGTGCGTCTCCCTGTCCACCGAGCCCAGAGCCTTGGTCAGGTGCCTTGGTCGGGTGCTCCGAGTGCCCCTCGGAAATCCTGCCAGCCCAGTCCCGTGTGCTGGGCGCTGACCTCTGCTCCTTCTGCCAGGGCCCAAGGCACGCACGGCCCTCGGCCCCTCACCTACAGCCCATGCACAGCGTGGCCTGTGCCAGAGGGACGCCCGGACCCAGGGGTCGCGGCTCTCAGCCGCTCCCCTCTCTGAACAGCCAGCCTGGCATCCTGCTGCTGTGTCCCGGAGGTGACCTCTTCTACCTACTTTGCAGGGCAGCCAAGGTGTTCGAGGACCCCAGGGAGTAACAGGCCCGAAGGGAGTGACGGTAAGTGACGCAGGCCCACTGGACAGAGGGCAGGGCCTAGTCAGCTTTCCAAGCCCCCAGAGAATGAGGAGCCTGGGATTCTAGGCCGCAGTCTGTGGCAGCTGGCTCTGTAACCTCTGGTGATATGGGAGGTCATGGCAGCGTGTGGCAATCTGGGACACTCTCATCCACACAGGAAAAAGGCTGGGGTCCATCCCCAAAGCCCTCTTTCCGCTTCTGCTCCTCTCCCCCAGCTGGTTGGTGGAGCTTCTAGAGATGAGCAGATGTACCCCCAATTTGCACCCCACAGCTATGACAAGGACAGGATGGGTGGCTCCCAGGCACCTCCCCTTAGTCCCTCATTTCCTCCTGAGCAGGGTCCCCCAGGCATTGACGGCAAGGACGGAACCCCAGGCATACCTGGCATAAAGGTAGGCGTGGGACTGCTGTAGGATTGGGGCAAGGGTCGGGGCCCTCCCAGCTCTGCCCTGAGTCCCATCACACTGAGCTGGGAGGTCTAGGAGTCAGGCGTGCCACTGAAACATCCCTTCTTGACCCCTTGCCTCAGTTTCTCTGCCTGCACTCTGGCAGGAGCCATGACCCTCTGGCTGGAGCTCTAAATTGTGCCTCTGGTTCTCTCTCTCCCAGGGCAACGCGGGACAGGCTGGGCGACCAGGAAACCCAGGCCACCAGGGCCTAGCGGTGAGTATCGGGTGGAGCCACAGGGCTGCTCCCCAGAAGTTGCTTCTGCTCCTCTGCCTCAAAGAAACCAGACACCCCGCTGCCACTTCCCCGTGGTGCAGAGAGTGGCTGCAGTAAAAAAAGCACACCTGGTCTTGCTATAGTCCTTGTTCCCACCCAGTCCGGCCCTCATCACCACCTCTGTGGCCTCTGGCCTGGCGTAGTCGTCATCATTTGAACGACCATCCCATCCGCCCATGTTGACTAAGTGGAATCTGGCTGTTTCCCTGCTAAAGCACCTGCCATTGCCTCTGGGAAAGTAATTTTGCCAAGTCATTCGAAAGCTACTGAGAACCCAGCCAACTGGCAGGGAAACAGTTATGAACGGGACAGCTGCAGTCCTTGTCCTCCCAGCTCATCTTGTCAGTCAAGAACTGGCATCCTCTGGCCACCCTACCCCTCCTGCCTCTCCAGCCACTGCCCCCTCATCCTTCCTCCTTAGCTCTACCTGGGCATTTCTGCCCCTGCAGACCTCTGCTGGTCCCTCTGCTTGGAATGCACATCCCCACCTCTCTGTGCCTTCTCGCCCACCTCTCTTCCACACGTTCTGGAAGAGTCCATTCCAATGGACTGGGCTCCCTACCTCCCTCCCTGCATGGGATACCTTGGTCAAAGCCTGTGCAGACTGGTCCTGTGTGTGCTCCTCTTCTGCCCGTGGACCCCAAGTCCGTCTGTACATCTTTTCTGTCCCACCAGGGCTCAGGAACTGGGCATAGTCAGTCGTGATGCTACTGCCAGGCCTTCTGATCAGCTACCACAGAGGGCGAGAATGGATTGGGGATGGGAAGCAAAGCAGCAGGTGCCTGGGGCTCCCCCGTGCCAGGGAAGTAACTGATGTCGACTTCTTTCTATAGGGTGTGCCAGGCCAGCCTGGGACAAAAGGAGGCCCTGGGGACAAGGTGAGGTGTCTAAGATGAGTTGGCTTCATCCTAGAAAGGGATCTTGGGGGCGGTGCCCAGGGGCATGTTAACTACAAGGACCAGCCCTGACCCCAGGATCAGTGTCTTGGCCTGGACACAAGTCACTCAGCTAATCACCTCCCCTTCTGGTGCTACTCCCGGTGGTCTCCCTCCCTGTCTCATCCTGGCTCAGTGGAAACAGGATGGTATGAAACAAACACAGGAAAATTCATACATTGGAGCTGAGACAATCTGGCAAAGAACACCCTCTCCTTCTGTCTTCTCCCCAACTCACTTAGTTCCAGAACTGGGTTAGGGTTTACTGGGCTCCCCAAGACCTGAATGGGCCCCCCAGACTGACCTTAGCACTGGGTTTTCCTGCAGGGTGAGCCAGGCCACCAGGGCCTCCCTGGATTCTCTGGTCCTCCCGGGAAGGAGGTAAGTACCCCTTCCTTCCCTTTGCTTGGGCCCTCCCAGGCCTCCCTGCACTCGGCTCATGGGGACTGGGTGAAACGCTAGCACGGAGCCCTGCCCTGGGACCCGCGGACGCAGGCAAGCTCCCTCCTCTGGACGCTCTTTTCCTACGTCCAATGCAGCCAGGGTGGGCCTGGTTCTGTCCTGGGATCTGACCTCTGCAGACGGTTAAGCTGACCTGGGCTGAGAACCCAGCTGGCAGCAATTCATTCATTTATTCATTTCATAAACCCTCGCCCAGTACCTGCCATGTGCTAGATGCTGAGCTAGTTTCCTGGTCATATGGAACTTACAGTTTAGCGAAGAGACAAACATTAAATAAAGGCTCACATGAGGACTAATTACAACTGTCTGGGTCCTTCGAAGGAAAAGCACAGGGCCCAGGAGAAACAAGGGGGAGGGAGACTCCCCAGATAAAGCCAATCTCTGCGACCTAAGGGTGGGTAGGGAGGGATCCACCAAGGCTACTACTCACCTCCAGTTTCACTGACCCCCAGGGAGAACCGGGGCCTAGAGGAGAAATCGGTCCACGGGGCATCATGGGGGAGAAGGTAAGTGCTAGACCAGCGGCCCCTCGGGGAGCCTTTGCAGCACTGGGCACTGCTAAACCCCCCTCACAGGCCAGGGCCCCTGCCGCCACAGCCCCTGCTGCCCCCGCCAGCCCCTCAGCTTGCTGGTCTCCAGGGGAAGAAAGGCCTCGGTGCTGGTGACAGCAGGAATGGAGGGCGTCCTGACCCCCATGGGGCTGGGGTCTGGCCGGGGGAGGTGACCTCTGCTGGAGGGTCTGAGTGTGGCCCTCTCTTTCCATTTCAGGGAGACCAGGGTGAAAGGGGGCCAGTGGGGCAGCCGGGCCCGCTAGGCCGCCAGGTGAGTGTAGGCCAGCTGAGACGGGAGGTGGCGCACGTCCGGGCTCTTTACTTGATTTACTCTGGTTTCTTTGGTCCTCAGGGTCCCAAGGGGGAGCAGGGCCCCCCGGGAATTCCAGGGCCACAAGGCTTGCCAGGCGTCAAGGGAGACAAGGTACCAAATGGGACTGGAAAACACATAAGAGGCCGCAAGACCCCGGGCCGCGGGTGGAAGGGGAACTCGGACCCTCCTCAGCGCTCCAATTCCTCGCGGAAAATTCCCTTTCTGCGGGCCCCAGGGGATCCGAGGGGGCGAGGCAGGGCCACAGCGGGGTGCAGCGGGAAGGGAGCGGGGAACCGCGGCGCCCCCGGAGCGGGAGCTCATCAGCTCGGCTTCCTCCAGGGCTCCCCAGGGAAGACCGGGCCCCGCGGCGGAGTGGTGAGTACCCGCGGGTCCCGCGTGGGGCTGGAGTCGCCGCCTCGGCGCGCGCATCTGACTCGCGTCTGACTCGTGGTTCAACCCGCAGGGCGACCCGGGGGTGGCCGGCCTCCCTGGAGAGAAAGGCGAGAAGGTGAGCGGCCGGCGTGGGGGCTGGGGGCGGCCGGGCGGCGCGGGCGGCCCGAGCACCTCCGTGTGACCGCGCTTTCTGGGGCCCGCAGGGGGAGTCTGGCGAGCCAGGGCCCAAGGGACAGGTGAGTCCAGCCCGGCGACGCCGCCTTCCCCGGCTCCCGCGACCCCGCCCCCCCCACCTCGCCCCGGCCCCGGCCCCGGCCCCCCCCACCGCCGCCTTACCTGGTGCCCGACCCGCCGCCCCATTTCTCCTCCATGCATCCTCTTCCTCTCACTCCGGCTCTGCACCCACTCGCCCCCGCAGCAAGGAGTCCGCGGAGAGCCGGGTTACCCCGGCCCCAGCGGGGATGCGGGCGCCCCAGGGGTGCAGGGCTACCCTGGGCCACCAGGCCCACGAGGGCTGGCTGGAGACCGAGGCCTGCCGGGACAGCCTGGGAGACAGGGCGTGGCGGTGAGTTGGTCCCAGGGACGGAGGGTCTCCTAGGTTTCTTTTTTGGGGTGCTGCTTATTCCCTCCAGACTGGGCATTCCCAAGCCCACTGGCTCCCCTGATCAGAAGGATGGGGGTGAGCACAGCAGGATGGATTTCAGTCAGGGACTGAACATATTTATAGTGAGACGATACTAGCAGGAGGGGATGAGAGAGCAGGCGGGGGTCCTGGCAGCCAGGGCTTCCTCCAGAAAGGCCTTTTGGCTTTCAGGGCCGGGATGCCAGTGACCAGCACATCGAGGATGTAGTGCTGAAGATGATGCAAGGTGAGGGAGAGCCAGCAACCCCACCTCACAGTCTCTCTGGGCATCACCGCTCTTTCAGACCTCTCCTTATTGTCTTGGCGGGGGAGTCTGGGGTCCTGGGTGCTCATTCCAGCTCAGCCTCTGAGGCCAGGGGAGCATTAGATCATCCTAGTCAAAGCTGACCTTTGACTTCTGCAAAATGGCCTGAGGGAAGTGAAGGTTGAACTTTTCTATCTGCATTCCTTGAAGCCAGGGACCTTCAGGATGCCTCTGCCTCCCCCAGGTTTACTGTGAGCTGACGTTCATTCCATACACCTGTCTCCTTACCTCCCTCCAGAGCAACTGGCGGAGGTGGCTGTGAGTGCCAAGAGGGAAGCCCTGGGTGCCACTGGGATGATGGGCCTCCCAGGACCCCCTGGGCCGCCTGGGTACCCAGGCAAGCAAGGACCCCATGGGCACCCTGGCCCTCGGGGCATCCCTGGCATCGTGGGAGCTGTGGGTCAGATTGGCAACACAGGGCCCAAGGGTGAGTGCTGCTCTATCTTGGGTGGGGCTGGGCCACTGTGGGTTGAGCAAAGGCTGCCCGAGAGTCTCAGGTTGGCAATCTGGTTGCCCAGCTCCCTGTTTTATCTTTCATCATCCCCCTGCCCAGGACAAGGTGCCGACATTGCCCCCATTCCCTCAGTCAAATTTTCTGGAAGATACTACTGAGCTTGCTTTCTAGGTCGTGACTTGATGGAAATGACTGTTATATTTTGTTACTTGGATGGGGGGTGGGTATTTTTGCTTTAAATTTACTTAGTGGTACCCCATAAAAGTCTCTGTAGTGGGGAGACAGATTATCAGTCATAAAGCAGCAGGCACTCTGCCGCTTTCTCCTATGGATCTTGGACAAGTCATCTGTTAATGCCCTGGGTCTTGGTTTATCATCTATATAATGGGGGTATTAGTAGCAACAACCTCATAACATTGTACTGAAGACCGCTTGGTACCCAGTACTGCTGTAACAAGAGCTATTGTTAGTCAGCTGCTTCCTACAATGAGCTTAATTGGTTGGTTGTATAGTCTTCCACCCTTTTTCTTGACCTTCCTTTATTTAACCAGTTGTGCAAACATTTCCAGGTTTTCCCGGTTATAAACTAGCACAAAACAGAAATAAAATAAAAAATAAAATTTAAGTAGCAAAGTAGGAAAGAAACATTTTCCAAATTTTTGGAAATAATGTCTGAAAACCAAATGTTTCTTCTTTGCAGGAAAACGTGGAGAGAAGGGTGATCGGGGAGACATAGGACGTGGACATCCGGGGATGCCTGGACCCCCAGGGATCCCAGGTAAGACCTTGGCCCTGCCCAGCAGCCATTCTGACCCTCTGCTCTGGAGTTAATGACACACAGACAACTGGTCTCCTTCATGGAGGCTTCACACTCAGCCTACTCAGGCCCACACATCTGCCTTCCTCGGAGCATCAGGGTGGGGGTCTTGCTGGAAACCGGGATGTCAGCTGGGACTTTTGAGAACTTCCTGGCTTGGGCCAAAATCTGCTCCCAAGACTCTGCGATTGGGAATTGGGAGCAATGGACAATATACCTCTTAGAACTGTGTCTAAGGTAGACTCCCTCTTCCTTCACCTCTTTTTCCCCACCTGAAAATGGGACTTAGAAATTCCAGGACTGAGACCAGAAGAGGTGCTCATGACTACATGTTCTCCCTTTCACAGGACTCCCTGGTCGGCCTGGCCAGGCAATCAATGGCAAAGATGGAGATCGAGGGTCCCCAGGGGCCCCAGGAGAGGCAGGCCGACCTGGCCTGCCAGGCCCTGTGGGACTACCAGGCTTCTGTGAGCCTGCAGCCTGCCTTGGGGCCTCAGCCTATGCCTCTGCACGCCTCACAGAGCCTGGATCCATCAAGGGACCATGAGCATCAGGCTTGGACAGCGGCTAGCAGGCATCCTGGGAGGAAAGGATGAAGTCCCTCTGGGTGGACAAGTACCCCGTCCCTCAGGCCAGGACTTTCTGTCCAGGACCCAGGAGTACTGAGGAAAAGGAAATTCAAAACATGGGGGAAGGGCAGAGAGGGCAAGTGTTGGCAGAGTCCAAGCTCCTAATAGAATGGGGTGGCTTTCCTTCCCAGAGCACCCTAAGATGTCACCAAAACAAATATCTGCACCATCCTCCACTGGTCATTGTGTCCTTGGGCAAGTGAACGAGGCTTCTCCGCCAGCTCCTGATCCCATTTCACCCGCTGGGCTCACTGGGTGAATGCTGATGGGGCCTACCCTGAGGTGGTCAGCCTTAAGCCAGCCCCACTGCTTCCTGCCTGCCTCTCTCCCACCTGAGTATTTAAATGCCCCCTTCTTCTTTCTGACATTACCTTTTCTGTCCTGCCCTCTAGATCCATGCAGTCATTTCTGTAAATAAAAGCCCCCACCTTGGGTACAAATCAAGATGTGAGTTGTTGGGCTTAACCTGAGTGGGAGGTTGTTGCTGGACCTCCACTGCATGGGTAGTGGTCAGTGGTCAGCAGGCACAGAGAATCCCCTCACGAGCCCACCCATCCCCCTCCTGCCCCTCTCCCAACACATGCAGACACACGCTCCTCACGGTGCCATCTCAGACATTACCCCAGTCCAGGGACAGCTAGGAAGGACGAGATGGGCTAACCCAGCAGGCCACAAAGGTGGCTTTGCCTTCAGTGCTTTGGCAAATCCTGAATCACAGCATCCCAGTTCCCCCAGGAGGCCCCATCTGCTGTTGTGGCTGCTGGGAGCCCTGGAATATAGAGACTCTAAGCGGATGAGAGCTGCAGGAGGCAGGGAAGCCCGGGCCTGGGCAGCTCTCAGGCATTCACACCTGGCCGGCAGGTGCTTTACTTTCCCAGGTTAGGGAGTGTTACTTGCCTCGGTACCTGGGGCCTCAGGCGTGGAGAGCTTGTTTGCTCCTTGAGGTTTCTCATGCGCAGAACCTGGCCCCGACTCTGTGAGACTCTGTCCACTAGAAGATGATTCACAGACCTCATGCAGAGTTACCACTCATTCCTCTTGACTCAGATATTTGAAGGGGCCGAAAAAGGACTGATTCTTAGGGTACTGTGGCTAGCAGCCTTTCTAAAACTTCCTGGTGGGTGAATTTCACTCAGGAAAAATCCACATTCTTACTGTGAGCTGCAAGTGTCCCATCAGTTTGTCTGACCTGTATCTATGCCCAGACCCTAATAGATTCCACTCCAGCCTCTCTGGCCCATGCGCTGCCACTCACACATGTTGTCATACACATGCTTTGCCCTCTGCTTGGAATGCTCTTCCCCCAAACAGCGTCATGGCCAGTGACCTCATTGCAGGTGTTTACTCAAAAGTGACCTTCTTATCTCTACCCTGATGGTCCACATACCCCTCCGTAGCACTTACTGCTCTTCAACATACAGCATGTCACATGTAACACAAGCTCCACCAGCGCAGACATTTGGGCCTCATTTGCTGCTCTGGTCCTCGGCACATAATACCCAGCAAGGACCTAATGTGGAGCATGATGACTGTGGTTATTCACTCTATATCTGAAATTTGCTAAGAGGTAGGATTTAAATGTTCTCACTAAAATAAAAGTAATAATAAATCAGAAAAAAAAAATCACTTGAAAAGAAAAACAAAACCAAACCAAACCACAGTGCCTGGCATTAGCAGGTGATCAGTCAGCAGTTGTCAAGTGAGTATGTTCAGAGAAGACCCTGTGCTCACCAAGCTAGGAAGGGATTTTATTTTTAAAGATTTGTTTATGCTTACAAGAACTGGGGTACAGGCCAGAGGTGCGGGGGGTGAGAGGATTCACCAGAGACAGAGTGGGGAACAGAACAGGCAGACTGACTGAAATACACTGCTGAGGGGAGCAGCGGGCGAGTCAGGAAAGATCTGCTGTGCCATGTCGGTAGCTCCCTGGACGGGGATCGAATTCATGCTGCAGTGGCTGTGGATTGTGTCATAGTGCGGTGCTTAATCCCTTCTGCCACCAGGGAGAGCCAGGGATTTGATCTCAGTTTGTATGTGGCTGAGGTGTGTTCCAAGGCAGCCTGGAACATCTGGAGTATGTCCACCGTCAAGAATGGGGAGCAGCCCCTTGACAGCTGAACCTCAGGAGACAAAAAAAATCTAATACTACAAAATAAAATAGGAACTCTTCTGTTTACAGTGTGGAAAGGGGATTTGGGAAGCCTGGCAGAGCTCTGGCTGAAAGCCCCTTTCCCTGCTGGTTTTGAGTGCTCAGCCTCTTTTGGAGGTTCAGCAGCTTCTGCTCTAGGAAGCACCTATGAGGACTCAAAGTCCTAAACCTGCCCCCTGGTGGAGCTGCAGGCATCTGGATGGGATTGTGTTTCTAGCAACTTCCCAAACCACTAACCTTCCAGTCCAGATGGCCAGTGTCCAACCCATACCGCTCAAAAGCCAACAGCGAAACGGACTTTCAGCCAGTTCTAGTGTCGTACTAAAAAGGTAGTTGTTGGCTCTAGTTGGCTGGTGGCTATCTTGGCATTCTCTGAAGCGGCGCTGATATGGTGGCACTGGGTGGCTTAGAAGCTGGTAAAGTCTGACAAGGGAGCACTGCACAAGAGCAGTGGGGCAGCAGTCAAGAGGCTGCTCAAAGGATGCTTGTTGGAAAGAATAGTCCCAAGATAACTGGCAGGATACTTTCTGGCAGGACAAGGCTTCTACTGGCGAAAGGACCTGGAGCCAGGTGCTGGGTCACTTGCTGGGTCTCTGTCATGCTGTTCATGAGATCATAGTCAACTCAAGGGAATTTCACTGTAGGTGGATGAAGAGAAATGTGTCCTGTACCCACTTCACATTCCCCATCTGGTAAGCACCTCAAACCCAACCTGTCCAAAACAGGTCATTGCTGGGCCTCCCCTGGTGGCGCAGTGGTTGAGCGCCGGGCTGCGAAGCTGCCCGCAGCCTCCGCAGCGCCGGTTCGATCCCCGGCCACGGGGTGAGGGTCCCACATGGCGCGCAGACCTCTCCTGCCGCCCGCTGCTCCGCTCAGCAGTGTTTCATCGGTCTGCCTGTTCTGCTCCCCACTCTGGCTCTGGTGAATTCTCTCACCCTCCCGTGCTTCTAACTGTACCCAGTGCTTGTATAAATAAATAAATCAATCTTTAAAAAAACCCAAAAAACAGGTCATTGCCCCTGAACCCTGCTTCTTCAGGTTACGCTATCTCAGTAACTAGTTCTACCATCTACCCAGTGCCCAGGCCTGAACCCTACATCATCCTTAACTTCTGTCTTTGCCTCCTATACCTCATCTCCAATCTTGCTGACCTCTCTTCACTCATTTGTTAAGCAAATATACATTCATTCCATATCGTCATCTCCCCATCTAGAATGCACACTATAAAGATGAGAGTTTTGTCTGGTCTGTTCACTGCTGTATTCTCCTACCCTACGATCAAGTATTGTATTTAACAGGAACTTATTAGCTAAATGAATGACCATATTATTCAGGATAATAGCCATAAGCTTTGTAAAGGCACATAAAACCCTTAGACCCTGTCCACTTCCCCTCCAGCTTTATTTCTCACTCCTAACTCTTCCCAATTCCTAACATGTCCCATGTTCTCATGTTTCTGTTGGTGCTGTTCCCTGTTCCCATGTCCATCTTTGTCTCGCTAACACTCCTCTTTCACCTTAATCCTCTGTGACTGTGTCCTCCGGCAAACCTCTCCACCCCAAATGCCACTTGATCAGGCACTTTGGGTTTTGTATTTATTTATACAACAGTAATTATGGTGAATTGTTTAATATCATCATCATTAGCCATTATTATTATTGCTACTAATCGGTTACTGAGTTTATTATTATCAGGTACTATGCTAAGCATCCTGTAAACGTGCCATTCTACTCTTAACCAGCCCCGTGAAGCTGTTTCTTCACACTACTCTTCAAGTACTAGCACTCAGTTCCTCTAGGGTGATACACATACATCTAGGTAACAACGCACAAATTTTATTAAATTAAGACAAAGAACATCAATGTGCATTGGCAATTTTTAATGTTTCAATTGTGCAGAACCAAAATTTGTATTTAAAGGCACAGAAGGAAGGAAAGGCAGTTATCAGAGCATGAATTCACAGATAAAGGACGCTGGATAAAACCATAGGACTGCTCCTCTTTAGCCTTATGAAAATAAATAATGCATTACTAAACTAGATCTTTATTTTTAGTGTATTCCATGAAAAGACATCACATCACCCAAATATCAGCTGAGCAATATACTTACTGGTAGATATCAGGGATGTACAGTTGATCCCACTTTGGAATAAATGCCCAGTAGGTAAACATTACCAGTGGGTGGAAGCCCTAGGCACAAAGTAAGTTCTCATTCAGAAAGTGGTCAGAGATGTGAAGCAGTTGAACACACAGCTTCAAAACTGGAAAAGAAATCTTTAATGACACATGCTTGGAAAATAAAAATTATTTGCGTATCAAGAAATATAATTTTCAAAAATGGAATCAGGTCTGATTAAACAGTTGTTATGATTTACTAATGAAAATTACAAAAATAAAAACAAACTCTTCTGTCCTTGAAGTGATAGAAAACTATATTTTTCCTGTAATATCATTAAAGAGTCATCAGTATTTCACCCTTATGTCTCTTAAAATGCCATTTTTTCTTCTATCCACATTACACCACTTTTAAAATACCAAAATCTATTCAAGATGGCAATTTCTGCTAAGAGATGCACTATTTATTGGATAAAAGATGAATCATAAAAAGTTGAATGTTTTGAAAAATACTAGTTTACCCGTAGTGGGACCAATACCCAACAGGTGGAAAGATAAAGACTGAGATTGTCTTAAAAAGTAAAAACAAAACCGAAAGATTTAAAACATTCTATACATAATTTCTAATTTCAGAGGACTACTGAAAACCCTTGATCAGTGTAGCAAGATAGCATGGAGAAGCATCGGTGAGCATAGAGCATATGTGAACGATCGTTGAAATAATATCAGTCTTACCAATTATTACCTTTCTTCCTTATTTAGAACACTGATTGGCCAGGTAAAATCCTAACAGCATAAAAATAAAAACAAGTCACAACTTACGTGTGGGCACTATGATTCAAGACCACTGTTCCTGCCTTCCGGAGAGGACTATGAAGGTGGTGCTCCCTCTTTTAAACATATGCCCCCAAACACTTTATATGCACATTCTATATAAGCCATGTAATAAAACAGTTTCTATATTTCCTCAGACAACTTTACAAGTTGATGGTAAATTGCAGGTTAAAGATAAAACTATGCCTTTAAAAACATTAAGCCTCAAAATTTCATCTAGTGTTTACTTTAAGAAATGGAAAATTAAAATCATTTTTGAAATGAGATATTAAACATATTTAAATCTGGACCTTTTTGTACTTAATAATATTTCTTAAAAAAAAAAAATTAAAACCATCAAAAGAGATGGAACATGCTGCCAGGACAGAAATAATCAAAAATGTTTTTCTTGGGCAACTCAGTCTTGTTTTGAATTCTTCAAAGCTTGAAGTCTCTCTAGCAGCGGAGGATGAGAATAATGCCACATTGAAAACAGCCAGTCAGAAACAGGGAATCCCAAGTTGTCTTTGTTTAGTTTGATTAAAGCAGAATATAAGTCTTTAGCCTTCCCAAGTTTCTTGGCAAATGCATCAGCTTGAAACTCAAACCTGCGGCTTAGAACTGTTAGGCAAAAAGAAAGAACCTGAAAAAGTAAATAAAAAAGTTTTAATTATTGCCAATCTTTTTACTGTCACTGAAGGTTTCATCAGTTAAGACTGTAAAGGAAGTTCAGTACAAAATAAGAAAGTAGGTCAAAACAAAGATCCTCAGTATTAAGAGTATCAAAGGTGTAGGAATTATTATAAATTGATTATTTTCCCACAAACAGGTTAGAAATGGATATATATCCAAATGAATGTTAATGTTACTAAAAAATAGAAATTTTTGAGAATGTGTCAGGATGAATGAGGCATATATTCTCCAACACTCCTACAAGGTAATTCCTCTTACTCCTATTTTTTGATGAGGAAGGTGAAGTTCAGAAATGCTAGCTAACTTTAATTTGGAAGGTCATACAATTTGACTCTGGTGGCGCCGAAATTCTTAGTGACTCTAGGGCCTATGTACCACCTTCCTCAGAGCCTGAGTTAAGACATGGTAATTTATAGGCAGACTTTTTTTTTTTTCATATTCTTGATCACCTAGCCACTTTTTAAAGGACAGTCTTTACTAGAATATTCTAAAAAAAAATATGCAACAGTTGGGCTTCCCTGGTCACACAAGGGGTTAAGTCTCAGCACTATGATGCTATCGGCAGCTACTGCAGCTACAGCTTGAGTCTGATCCCCAGCCAGGGAGCTAACCCACATGGCATAGCAGACCTCTCCAGTCTCGCCCACTGCTCCCCTTGGCAGTGTATTTCAGTCAATCTGCCTGTTCTGCTCCCCACTCTGTCTCTGGTGAATCCTCTTACCCCCGGCCCACCCCTGCCCCCCGCCCCACACTTCTGGCCTACACCCCAGCTTTTGTATGCATAAATAAATAAAAATAAATCTTTTAAAAAATATATGCAACAGCTTCTAATGACAATCTCAAAATTGAATTTCCTAAAGTAGTTTGAGATATGGCAGCATCACCGCAATAAATACCCAGTCTTCAATGATAATCACTATGAAGGGGACAAATTTCATTTGAAAACAAATTTCTAAGGGAAAAGTAATTTCTTAGCATACCCAAGTGTTTGCAAGTTGACTGGCATGATGGCAACATTAAAACAGAATATTAAGTCTCTAGCAAACTCAGCTTCAAATTAAGTTTGGGAGTTCCTGATACCTACTTAGATAGGTTCAAAATTAATGTCTTGTTTTCTCCCATCCAAGTACTAACCAGGCCCGACCCTGCTTAGCTTCCGAGATCAGACGAGATCGGGCGCGTTCAGGGTGGTATGGCCGTAGACTAATGTCTTGTTTTCTACCTGAAATTTCTTTCCAAATGTTGAATATACTTTTTGGACTAGAATCATTAATTGAGATCTCTCTTATGATTTTAAGTACCCCAGGCGAGCAGTTCTTTGAATTTCACTGCAACCCATAAATAAACAGATACTAACCTGTACCTCTGAGTGCTGCAGATTTCCAAACTCTTCTTACTATAAGGGCAGAGTTCCCACTTTCCTTAAGAAAACATCTTTCCTGCCACGACCTCTTAAATACTGACATTACACAAGGTATTTCTATTTAAATATCTAGTCTTCTTGAAACATACCTCCTGGGCTCTCCAAGATTTTTAAAATAGTTGCTAATATCTCCAAGATTTTTAAAATAGTTGCTAATATCTCTATAAACTAGTATTTCAAACTTACATTTCAAACTACACTAATACCCTACACATTTATTTAGACATTTTTTAAAGTGAACTTGACCATTCAATATAAAGAAACAAACAAGCACACCAAAAAAACCCTCTGAACAGTCAACTTAGATACCCCAAAGTATAAATACTAACACTTTTCATGCCTTTACTTATAATATGACCTTTCCACTCAGGTCTAATAATTCTTACTTAATGAGTTACCTGATTTCCCAGTCTATGTTTACTTAGTAAATTAGAATGAGATAATGACTGTAATAGAAAAGTCACATTGATATAGCAAGGATGATCAGTATGACAGTGAAGGAAGACACAATTAAAGTAGTTAAATAAATAGCACCACCACTTCAAAAGCAGAGCAGTCTGGGCATAGCTCAGTGTCCTCAAGGTATTTTTGAATTGTGATAGAAGACAGAAATGACAACATCATTATAAGGTGTTCTGTAACCCCTTTAAGCATATCATAATAGCATATAGCTATAGTATATATAGCATAATAACAAAACTATATAAGAGACTTAATAAATATTTTCAATAAAAAATTAAAACAGCCTCCCTTGGAGTGCAAGGGGTTAAGCACCACACTATGAAGCAATCAGCAGCCACTGCAGTATGAGTTTGATCCCTGGCCAGCCAGGGAGCAACCCGAATGGCACAGCAGACCTCTCATGTCTCGCCCGCTGCTCCCCTCAGCAGTGTATTTCGTGAGTTTGCCTGTTCTGTTCTCCACTCTGTCTCTGGTGAATCCTCTCACCCCCTGCATCTCTGGCATGTACGCCGGTTCTTGTATAAAATAAATAAATCTTTTAAAAAAAAACATTCAGAGTTTAAATACAATAAAAATCAGTTTTCTGAAAAATCTGTGTAGTGTACGTGCACAATGATATACAAATATGATCTATTCCTCTCCATTTTTTTCCTGGTGACTAGATCCCCTTTTCCCTCTTTTTATGAAGAATTAGAATTGATTTAACGTATCATAAAATTTTAATTCTACAAACCTGTTCCAAGAAAGGTATCTGAATAGAGATATCTCAAGATACCCAATATTATTACTTGACTTAATTTGCAAGACTTACTAAATGTCATAGCTTGCCATTATCAAATTTGTTAATAGTTTCATTAATCCATGTCTTATCACTTGTACAAAGTACCCCCCTGAGCAACCACAGAGCAGAGGTTCAACTTCACTTACCAAAACATACCCAGTTCAGACTTAGTGTCTGTAGCAAGTGGTCAGAGAACATTAGAGGAACACGATCATACAACCTCCCTTATCTGGTCACACATACACTCAATTAGTATTTCCTTTGTCACCTCACACACAGAAGTACTGGTAAAAATGTGATCTAGAACATAGCATTCCACTAGCTAATCTCCATCTATCACATCTCTAAGGTATGTGTTCTTCACAGTTTTCAACAGTATAATCTAACCCTTCACTTTCCCTCTAATGGTATACAAACATTTGTTTATTTGGGATTGGGTTTTCTGCTGCTTTCTTATACTGGCAAGTTAACCAAAGGACTAAAAGATTTTGTTTCATCTACTTGTTAAAACTATACAGTTTTACTTCTTTTTTAATTACCCAATAGGCTCGAAATTTGAAGCAGGCGGGGTATATATGAGATTATTATTACACTAAAGACTATACATTACCTCATTGTAAGGTGAAAAAATAAACTGGAAGATGATCAATAGTCCAATTAAGGTGGGCTGGCTGTTATAAAAACCAAATGCAGCAAAGAGCTCCTTTCGGCCAATTAATACAGCAAACAGGAAAAAACACAGGAAAGAATTCATCTAGAAAAATAGGCAAAAAAAATTCTAAGTCATTACCAAGGTGATTTCACCATGGGATCAGAAGTACCAAGAAAGTAGAACAGGACACCATGGTGTAATTTAAGAATAGAGCTTGTGTGATCATGGAAGCGCTACTTAGGTGCTTTAATAGTTTACTTTTATTGGAAAAGAACATCAAATTTCCCAGAATATAGAAATTGTACAGTTTTCTATAAGGACAGGCTTAAATGGCGTGTCCTATGATTGAGGATTTAAAGTGGTCAATAGTGGGCCTCCCTGGTGGTGCAAGGGGTTAAAATGCAACCTATAAAGCTATCCACAGCTACTACAGCACGAGTTCAATCCCCGGCCAGGGAGCTACCCACATGGCGCAGCAGACCTCTCCTGTCTCGCCCACTGTTCCCCTCAACAGTGTATTTCAGTCAATCTGCCTGTTCTGTTCCCCATTCTGTCTCTAGTGAATCCTCTCACCCCCCACACCTCTGGCTGTGCCCCAGCTCTTGTATGCATAAATAAATAATTCTTTTTATAATTCTTTTAAAGACTTTTTTTTTTTAAGATTTATTTATTTATACAAGCACTGGGTACAGTCAGAAGCGTTGGAGGGTGAGAGAATTCCCCAGAGCCAGAGCAGGGATCAGAGCAGGCAGAAGGACCGAAGCACACTGCTGAGGGGAGTAGCGGGCGGCAGGAGAGGTCTGCGTGCCATGTGGGACCCGCCTCCGGTGGCCGGGGAACAGCCGGGGATCGAACTAGCGCTGCAGAGGCTGCGGGCAGCTTCACAACCCAGTGTTCAACCGCTGCGCCACCGAGGAGGCCCAATTCTTTTAAAAAATAAAGTGGTCAATAGAAATGAGATGATATTCTTTCTATAAGTAAGGGCCAAATGGATGCTGGTTTTGTTTGCACTAGACCATGAGCAAGCAAAAGGTCTTCTACCTAACCTTGATGTGGAAGTGCCAAAGAAATAAGCCTCCTTTGAATTCTTTTTAGGAATTACACTGAACTGTACTAAAGAGTTAAAAAGGTCCAAGGAAAATGCAGCTTTTTCTTTAACAATAAATGAGAAGGGGGTGAAGGGGAGAATCAAAATTCTGAACAAAATAAAACCCTGGAGTAAATTTGGAGAACAAATACCATTCTTTTTTCCTTTACCCTCTAGGGTCTTAGAGGCCACATACACCGTATTTAACAGTGCTGTTCCAAACTATTTATCAGATGACTCAAAAAGCTGCCAGTTTAGAATAGGGCTTAAAATGCATGAGTGCACTGAACCCCCTCCTTCATTAAAGGGGAGTGATTTTCCTTATTAGACTGAATATTTACACTGAACTTGGATTTGAATTTATTAATGTCTTACTGCTACATCATCAAACAACCTAGCTTCAAGCCAAGGAATTAATTTAAAACCCACTTAAGACTTAATTACAGGGCCTCCCCGGTGGCGCAGCGGTTGAGTGCTGGGTTGCGAAGCTGCCCGCAGCCTCTGCAGCGCCAGTTCAATCCCTGGCCGCAGGGCGAGGGTCCCAAATGGTGCACAGACCTCTCCTGCCGCCCGCTGCTCCCCTCAGCAGTGTACTTCAGTCCTTCTGCCTGTTCTGCTCCCTGCTCTGGCTCTGGTGAATTCTTTCACCCTCCCGCGCTTCTGACTGTACCCAGTGCTTGTATAAATAAATAAATAAATCTTAAAAAAAAAAAAAAGACTTAATTACAGTCACATATATGCAGAAACAGTCAAAAAGATACAGTACTATTTCACTTGAAGCCTGAAAACTGGTCACTGTTGGTTTAAAGGCATGATTACTGTTGTGGAAGAATGTTATAGAAACTGTCACTTGCCTCTTTGTTATTGATTATATTTCCCAATTGCTTTTCAAAGGATGTATAAAGATTTTCAAATCAGAAAAAGACTTTTTAAAAGATCATTTTAATGTCCAACTTATCGAGGGTTACTTCTTTTGATCTTCATGGTTGCTGTGAAGATTATGGATGATGATGATGATGATAACAATAAATATTTATGTAGTTATGTATGACATTGCAGGTACTACTCCAAACTCTTACAATGTATTAATTCATTTAATTTTTATATCAGTTCCATGATGAATTATCATTTAATAAGGGATTTCAATAAGGAGCAAACAGGTTCACGAACTTGGCTAAGGTCACACAGGTAGTAATTTCAGGAGCAATGTTGGGAAGGCAGGTAGCTTGGCTATAAACTGTGTCCTCTCTCTCATATCTGCCATTCTTCAAAAAAAAGAGAATTGACACTCCAAACTCCAAACTTACCTGGCTAATAATGATATTTTTGACTGTGTGTCCCAACTTCCAATGCCCCAGTTCATGACCTAATACAGCAAGCACCTCCTCATTCTTACATCCTTGTTTCTTATTCTGAATCAAAGAACAAATTGAAAACAAATTAATATAGCGATGTGAACCAATGTTGCCGCAATAAAATTTTTTTTAAATCTTCAAAAAGTTTACATATTTTACCCTAGTAAGAGCCCTTCTTAGAGTCTAACTTAAGAAGAAAATCAGATTTTTATGAAAACCTGTTCATTCACTTACCGAACATTCTCTGAAATCACTTCAGGGACAAAAGACAACAGAATAAGCAGACTAAAGAAAGATGAATCTTAAGCCAGTAGTGGATCAAAATCCAGCCTGATTTATACCCCAGAGTCTTCAAAGGGCTTGGGAACTAATAGCGCTAAATACTTTAGGAACTGAGGGAAATGAGGATGGTGGCTAAAACAAGAACTGGGCAGGCTTCCCTGGTGGTACAGGGGTTAAAATCTCAGCACTATCAAGTTATTGCCAGCCACTGCAGCATGAGTTCAATCCCAGGGAGCTGACCCACATGGCACAGCAGACCTCTCCTGTCTCACCTGCTGCTCCCCCCACTGTTTTGCCCCCACTGTCTGTGGTGAATCCTCTCACCTACTGCACCTCTAGCCTACACCCCAGTTCTTGTATGCATAAATAAATAAATCATTAAAGATTTATCCCAAGAGGGCCTCCCTGGTGGCGCAAGGGGTTAAGAACAGCATTGTGAAGCCATCCGCAGCCTCTGCAGCATGAGTTCAATCCCTGGACGGCCAGGGAGCTACCCACATGGTGCAGCAGACCTCTGTTGCCTCGCCTGCTGCTCCCCTCAATAGTGTATTTCAGTCAGTCTGCCTGTTCTATTCCCCACTCTGTCTCTGGTGATTCTTCTCACCAACTCTGCACCTCTGGCCTGTACCCCAGTTCTTGTATGCATAAATAAATCTTAAAAAAAATATATTTAGGGCCTCTCCTGGTGGCACAGCAGTTGAGCGCTGGGCTGCAAAGTTGCCCACAGCCTCTGCAGCGCCGGTTCGATTCCTGGCCACCGGCGAGGGCCCCACATGGCGCGCAGACATCTCCTGTTGAGCTCGCTGCTCCCCTCAGCAGTGTATTTCGTCAGTCTGCCTGTTCTGCTCTCCACTCTAGCTCTGGTGAATTCTCTCACCCGCCCGCGCTTCTGACTGTACCAAGTGCTTGTATAAATAAATAAAAAATGTTTTTAAAAATATATATATTTAAAAAAATACATAAAGATTTATCCCAACAGACAAAATGACAGAAAATACATAAGTGTTTAGCACTAAAGGGATACAGAATGAGAAGGTAAAGTATCTAACTGGAAATTCAGAAAGAGAGAGTAGAGAGAATTGAAAAGAAGCAATATCCAAAGACAAAATGGTCAAGAATTTTCAAAATTCCACAAGGGACACCATTAACCAAAAGAAAGTTGGTGTAACTATATTAATATCATACAAAATTGACTTACAGGCAAAAAAGCATAAATAAAAAAGGTCACAATAGAGTGAAAATGGGTTCGATTTACCAGGATATTTTAATTCTAAATTTGCATGTAACTAATACCACTCAGAATAATAATAATAACTAATACCTCAGAATATATTAATTCAAAACTGAGCTATTTAAATTAAAAAAATCTTTGAAATCTGTCATAGTAGAGGGTGTTAACTTTCAATAAATATATAAAGATTTGAACAAAATAGTAAGCTTGATCTACTGACACATAAAGTATCCTGCAACAAATAATTAGATATATCCTAGAAAGTAAAGGCTGCAAGTTTTGAAATAAACTCAATTACTTAAAAGGGTGAAGTACAAAAAAAGAGGTGAATTTGAAACTGACTTTTTTTTCACCACTTAAAGAGAGGCTGGATAGATGTATGAACAAGATATATTAAAACAATTTGCTAGATGCTATTTACATTTTTATTATCTCTTTTCCTTTTAAATATTGAAATTTAGGTCAGAGTACATTTGGTAGAGAAAGAAAAGAATGAGATAACTAACCTAGTTCCTTAAATGGCTAAGAGATACACAAGTACATTTACCTTCAGGACACGGCTATTAAAAAGGAGTAAAAAATTAAAGCACTAATTAATAGACATTTAATCCTAAGGAAAAATTAAGAAGTGCAAATAATGAATTACATACAAGGATATTCACTGTGAAAACAGCTTTAATGGCAAAAAAAAAAAAAAAAAAAAAAAAAGGAAATATAATCCCTATCCAATAAGAAGAGAATGATGAAGAAAATGATAATTTAGAAAGATTAGAAAAACAGACTGGTTAGCTGGATTACTGATTTGTTACTGATGTTTATTAACATTTCTATTACTTTAGAAATAAGCAAAAACATGGCTGTTGTGTTTAATAATAATTAGAATAGCCTCTACTACTTAATGGTCAACATACCAAACATTTTATATATATATATATATATATATATATATATATATATATATATACACACACACACTAGGTATTTTACATACAGTTCATTAATCTCCACTATTTTAAGGCAGGTATCATTAGCCTCATTCTATATAACATAACAGTCCTTTAGGCTATTATGTTTATTCTGCTTCCCAGTTTAAACCATGGATTCTCCTGTAAAACTTTAGTTTGCTTCTTTAAATTTGTTACAAATTTAAAAATTCAACTTCTTTACATCATCCAGACTTAAAACTACTTTTGCACCCACCACTGTGTTGTACAAAGGTGATTAACAGCAGCTGGATAAATCAGTTTCCTAAACTTCCACCACACGCATACACTATTTATTCTCATCTACTGCTTGATAATTAGCAGTTGCTAACCTCATTTAGGAAAGGACTCAGAAAAGTTTTCTCAGACTCTGTTAGATTTAAGAAATATCTTCTCTTGTGCCTCACTGTATCCAGTATATATAGATAGCTTCACTGTAGCAATTATATTGTACTCTGATTATATGATGTTCTCTTCTTCAGACTACAAGATTTGCTCCTGTATTTTTTTTATTCTTAATGCCAAAGAAAGTATCTCAGCAGAGTATAACATTTTATAAACATTTTTTAAACAAATTACATAATGTACCAAAGGCCACACAACCACTAAATGACAGAACTAGGACTCAAAGCCACGCCTCTCCATTGTCAGAGTCTATAATTACTACAATTCAATGAAGTTAAAAATTATATGTTTCTCTCTTCTTTATCCTGCTTCTGGGACTTTGATCAGAAACTTAACAAGGTGTGTGTGTGTGTGTGTGTGTGTGTGTGTGTTATATATAAGGTCCCTATTTTAAAGATCACTTATAACCCAAAATTTATGCTCCGAGTCTTATTGTGTACATTTTGGAAAATCTTACAAGGTTGTTAGGTAGTAGGTAATAACAGTGATAATCTACCAAATGCCAGAATCATAAAAGGGCCATGGTGTTTGAGTTTCCTTATGTTCAGTCTTCCTGATTTCAATACTCACTATGTAGAAATTGATACTGAGTTGCTGAAGGAACTATTCATAAAAACTAAGCCAGAATCTCTTAGGGAAAAAAGAACTCACTTTAACTTTAGCTTTTATTTCTTCACTGTCCCCTTCGCCATCATTGTGGGGTTCCATGCCAGAATCCTCCTGGGTATCTTTGTTTAGTAAAGAATACTCTTCCAGTAGAGTGTCAAACAAAACTATTCTCTTGTTCTTGAAGAAGCCATAAAAGTAAGCATTGCTGTGGGAAGAGCGTTTAGATCCTAAGAAAAAGACAGTTCAAAGCATGGAAAATAATTAAAAAGTTTGGGGTCCTTTGGAGAGACTCCTAGAAAGTGAATTACTGAAGAACATTTACATGTTCAAGTTGTTTAATACTTGACGAAAATTATATCAACAAAAATCACCACTAATAATGGAGTGTCTAGTATTCTGCAGTCTTGCCAACAAATATTCATGCTTATTGCAATTTTATAACAATAAATAAACAAGTAAAACCTACATATGCAACAGCAGTGGAAGGATTAAATTATAGTAACACTATAATAATTATACTTTCAAAAAATTTTAACAGGAAAATGTTGACAAATATATGAGGATATAACACTTCATATACTTAACATTCCATTACTGTCATGTAAATAGTAAAGCATAAACAAGCCTATTAAGAAATATGTCAGAATATTGAAGTGTTTATTACTGGGTTCTAGAACTACGTACTTTTGTTTCCTCTTTTATATTTTTCTTTTTCCCAAAGCTTTTAAAATAAGTTTATTTCTATATCAGAAAAAGAATTAAAGTTCTTTTTAAAAAGACTGGGAAAAATACTTAACTTTTAAATAGTAGTTAGCAGAAACTGAACTATGGTTGATTTTTATTTTCTTCCTTGTATTTTTCTGAATACTCCACAATTTATTGGTTAAGAGCAGACTTTGGGTTCAAATCTTAGCTCTGCCATGTATTAGTTGTGTAAATATATCAGTAAGAAACTTGATGTTCCTGTTTAGTAAAAGCCAATATCCAAATCAATGAATTGGATTAAAGGCTATATAAGAAATCTAATTTGTGGCCTTCCTGGTGGCTCAAGGGGTTAAGATGAGACCTATAAAGCAATACGCAGCCACTGCAGCACGAGTTTGATCCCGGGCCAGGGAAATACCCACATGGTGCAGCAGACCTCTCCTGTCTTACCAGCTGCTCCCCTCAGCAGTGTATTTCAGTCAATCTGCCTGTTCTGCTCCCCACTCTGTCTCTGGTGAATCCTCTCACCCCCTGTACCTCTGGCCTGTACCCCAAGTTCTTGTATGCATAAATAAAATCTTTGGGAAAAAAATATCTAATTTGTAATACTGCTTGATCTATCTAAACTATTATTACTAATATACTTTTTAAAAAAGACATTTATTTCTCTTGAGAATTTGAGCTCTCTCATGGAAAATAGGAGTTTTGTACCTACAGATATTTCTTTTTTTAAAAAATTAATTAATTAATTAATTAATTAATACAAGCACTGGGTACAGTCAGAAGTGCAGGAGGGTGAGAGAACTCACCAGAGCCAGAGGGGGGAACAGAACAGGCAGACTGATAAAATACACTGCTGAGGGGAGCAGTGGGCGAGGCAGGAAAGGTCTGCGCGCCATGAGGGACCCTTCTGGCAGCTGGTCCAACCAGTGCTGCAGAGGCTGAAGGCTCTGCAGGCAGTTTCGCAGCCCAGTGCTCCACAGCTGCGCCACCAGGGAGGCCCCCTACTGATATTTCTAATGAAAAACATATTTAGCAGTATGTTTAGAATCTAAAAGCCTTTAGAAAAGCCTAAAGGCCTTGATAAATAGCATTTACTTAATTACTTATCTAGTTACTTACCTTTTGGTTTTTTTGCCAGGAAGAGTCAAATAAGTGGTGCTATATATCATTCTGAGATCTTATACTTCTATCTCATTTCCATCTTTAATTCTAATTTTTAAACTAATTAAAAGATATCTCAAAAGTTGCCTGAAGTTATTCATGGAAGTATGCAGATTATATGCATATAAATAAAAAGGAATTAATATCTTAATATCTCCCACTGATTCAAGAGTACTCAAAGAGTAGCCCAAGGAACACCTATAATAAAATCACCTATGGGCATTTATTAGAAGTAAATACTAGAAGCATTTACTAAGTCAGAATCTTTGGGACTAGAGTCAAATTTTGATTTTTCATAAAGTTGCAGCTCATGTTATAATCTTCCATGTAGCTTTCCCCATTTCATCTAGACTCATATAGCATCAATGGTTTACATCATACATCTTATCAATTACCTCTCTTGTCATATCATTAGCTGTTGTTTATGTTATCTGATTATAACTTAAGTAATCAGCAACTTAGTTTGCCCCTTGGGCGAAAGTCCCTCAGAGATTGTTCTATTGTGCATAGTGTGCTTCTAGTTTAAAATTACCTAAGAGAGTAGTAATCTCAGAGGCTTAATGAAGTAAGTATGAATTGGCTTCTTTTTCTACCATTTCCCCACAATATGCTCAAACTGTACTTTCAGTCAGGCTGTACAGCCTTAGTTACTATATGTCTGAGATTTTCTATACTCTTCTAGTTGCAGTTAATTCATCCTCTCCAGCTGTGATCATCTCTGTTCTCCCCTGACCAAGCCATTACTCTCAGTTTCTACTCCTTCATCTTATACAGCTGGTTTTCTCTGGTAATTTTTTAGTTGAGAGGACAAATGGGCAAACTATGGCTGAAAAGTCAAATCCAACCTGTTGCTTATTTTTAGACTTTTATTAGAATGCAGCCATATTCATTTGTTTATATAGCTATGGCAGCTTTTCACTAAAACGATAACAGTTGAATAGTTTTGACGGAGACCATATGACCTGCAAAGCCTACAATGTTTACCATATAGTACTTTACAGAAAACACTTGCCAAACCATGGTTTAGAGGAGGCAAAAATAAAACTTAGAGGGGCCTCCCTGGTGGCGCAAGGGGTTAAGCACCGCACTATGAAGCAATCCACAGCCTCTGCAGCTTGAGTTAGATCCCTGGCTGATCCCAGCAGGCCAGAGAGCAACCCACATGGCGAAACAGACCTCTCCTATGTCGCCCACTGCTCCCTTCAGCAGTGTATTTCAGTCGGTCTGCCTGTTCTGTTCCCCACTCTCTCTCTGGTGAATCCTCTCACCTCCCACTATCTCTGGTCTGTACCCCAGCTCTTGTATGCATAAATAAATAAATCTTTAAAAAAAAAAAACCAAAAAACTAAAACTTAGAGGGGTAAAGGTGATCTGTCAAAGATCCCACAGCTGGTAGGCGGTCTCATTCATTTACATGGATTTTAATAGAGATCTCAAGTCATAGTGCCACACTACAGTTTTCCTCCACATCTTTATAGGCTTCCTTGATACTTTAGTAGTTTTATGAAAGCTAATAGAAAGCTTAACTTTTAAAAACAATCATTGAAAAAAAAAACAAAACCGAGTCTAATGAATGTGATGTACCCAGTGGTACAATAGTTTTTGGTAATCTGCTGGTAAAGTCAGTGCCCTTTAGAACACTGGAGTTTTTGTGGCAAAAGACAATTACAAGGGGCCTCCCCGGTGGCGCAGCGGTTGAGCGCTGGGTTGCGAAGCTGCCCGCAGCCTCTGCAGCGCCGGTTCGATCCCTGGCTGCTCTCTGGCCACTGGAGGAGGGTCCCACATGGCGTGCAGACCTCTCCTGCCACCCACTGCTCCCCTTAGCAGTGTACTTCGGTCCTTCTGCCTGCTCTGCTCCCCGCTCTGGCTCTGGTGAATTCTCTCGCCCTCCCACACTTCTGACTGTACCCAGTGCTTGTATAAATAAATAAAATAAATCTTTAAAAAAAAAAAAGACAATTACAATAACATTGGTTTTCTTTATTAGTCCCCAAAACGGTGCTAAACAGAATCTATACGAGTCCAACTCAATTACCTAAAGGAGCCAGATAGGTAACAGAAGTAAATAAACAAGTCCAATAGACATAACAGTAATAAAGGTCTAGGCCAAAAATTAAAAACAGTATGTAAAGCTGACCAAACCCAGCTGCAAGCAAGAGCAGGATTTGGCATCAGGCCACCAACTTCTGTCTCTGGCTTATGTCATCAATTCCTATAAATAATAAAAAGCCAAAATGTAAACCCCTAACCTTTAAATAATTAATTTTTAAAAACCTGATAATCGGGCCTCCCCGGTGGCGCAGCAGTTGAGCGCTGGGTTGCGAAGCTGCCCGCGGCCTCTGCGGCGCCGGTTCGATCCCCGGCTGCTCCCCGGCCACCGGAGGAGGGTCCCACATGGCGTGCAGACCTCTCCTGCCGCCCGCTGCTCCCCTCAGCAGTGTACCTCGGTCCTTCTGCCTGCTCTGCTCCCCGCTCTGGCTCTGGTGAATTCTCTCACCCTCCCGTGCTTCTGACTGTACCCAGTGCTTGTATAAACAAAACAAACAAACAAACCAGCAAACAAATAAATAAAGCATGCCTCTATAAAAAAAAAAAGCTATTTAAAAAAAAAAAAACCTGATAATCCTTCATTAAAATTTATGAATAAGATACTCAAATAAAACAAACCATTTGAATAAAAGCTTCTTATCCCTAGATAGCCTTACCTTCAACAACATACACCTTAGTCAAAGGAAAGTCAATACTCTTCGCCATTACTTCAATTTCTTGTTTAAGTTTTCCCTCAGGCAGAGGTGTATATTTGTCAAATAAAGGGGCAATATAATCAGCATAGATTGTGACAAGTACCTGAAAAATAAATGTCAGAATAACCTATAAATATGTTCTCAAAGAAAAACTACTCATTATACAGATTGAATTATATTAAAACAACTCTGTGATTCTGGTCCTGGGACTAGTCTAATTTACTATGGTTTTCCCAACCCCAAATAGTCCCAGATAGTAAATGCTCAATATCTAATAAATTAAATAAAAATGAGCAGTCTCTAGGTGATAAGAATTGAAAAGCCAAATGATCCATTCAGAACTATCTTGGAGATTTCTGACAGTTCATTATCCCATCATCATAACCTGGAATTCTACCTTTTAGCATAACCATGAAAGATCTGAAGTCTGCTAAAAATTAATTACTAGAGCATGACTCTGTGCCGTGTTTGTTTTTTTTTTTTTTTTTAAGATTTTGATTTATTTATTTTTGTGTAGAAATGGGGTATAGGCCAAAGGTGCAGGGATGAGAGGATTCACCAGAGACAGAATGGGAAGCAGACCAGACAGATCTACTGAAAGACTCCTGAGGGGAGCAGTGGGCAAGAGACAGGAGAGGTCTGCCATGCCATGTGGGTTAGCTCTGTGGCCAGGGATCTAACTCATGCTGCAGTGGCTGGCGATAGCTTGATAGTGCTGAGACTTTAACCCCTGCACCATCAGGGAGGCCCCTCTGTGCTTTTTTTTTTTTTTTTGGTTGGTCTGTTAAAATTAGTTACATGTAGTTCACAACAGCACATTTTAGTTGAACTAGCATTCCTTAAGCAATGTGGAGCATTTCTCTGCTCTCTTTCCTCTCACATCAACACTCTAGCTATAAATCCAACTTGAGTCCATTTTCTGGTCTTGATCCCACCACTGCCAAATGAAGCAATGAGCATCACCAGAATTCAGATTAAAATAAACCTCATCAGGGGCCTCCCTGGTGGCGCAGGGGTTAAGACCGTGCTATATCGCCAGCCACTGTAAGCACGTGTTTGATCTCCAGCCAGCCAGGGAGCAACCCACATGGCTCAGCAGACCTCTCCTGGCTGGCCCACTGCTCTCCTCAGCAGTGTGTTTCAGTGATTCTGCCTGTTCTGTTCCCTGCTCTCTCTGGTGGGTCCTCCCACAGCGCCCCCCTGCACTCACCCCCGCCGTACCTCTGGCTTACACCCCAGTTCTTGTATGCATAAATAAATGAATCTTTAAAAATAAATGAATAAATAAACCTCATCATCTATGGAGCTGAAGAACTTATAGATGTTATTTTCTGGGGGCTGTGAACAGACCATTTTCATTGTGCCATAGTGTGTATATATTAGAACATGGGAAAGAGAAGAGAAAAAGAAATGTGAGGAAGGAAAAAATGGATAAGAGGTGTGAGAGGAAAAGGGAAAGAGAAGGAGGGGAGGGGTCTCACTGGTGGCTCAAGGGGTTAGGCACAATACTGTGAAGCTATCGGCAGCCACTGCAGCACGAGTTCGATCCCAGGCCAGCCAGGGAGCGACCCACATGGCGCAGCACACCTCTCGTGTCGTGCCCGCTGCTCCTATCAGCAGTGTATTTCAGTAGATCTGCTGTTCTGCTCCCAGCTCTGTCTCTGAAGAATCCTCTCACCCTCCACAACTCTGGCCTGTAACAGTTCTTGTACGCATAAATAAATAAATCTTTTTTAATAAAAAAGAAGGAAGAGAGGGAAGGAGATGAGGCAGTGGGGGGAAAAAACTGAGAACAGGGAGAAAGGAAGAACAGAGAAAGGGAAAGGCAGGGGGAGGAGGGCAGAAAACCAGAAACATTTATGCTTTCCTCTTCCTGTCCCTCTTAAATCTAATCCTCTCATCAAAACAACTATGAGGGCCTCCCCGGTAGCGCAGCGGTTGAGCGCTGGGTTGCGAAGCTGCCCGCAGCCTCTGCAGCGCCGGTTCAATCCCTGGCTGCTCCCGGCCACCGGAGGAGGGTCCCACATGGCACGCAGACCTCTCCTGCCGCCCGCTGCTCCCCTCAGTAGTATACCTCGGTCCTTCTGCCTGCTCTGCTCCCCGCTCTGGCTCTGGTGAATTCTCTCGCCCTCCCGCAGTTCTGACTGTACCCAGTGCTTGTATAAATAAATAAATAAATAAATCCCTAAAAATCAATCAATCAATCAATCTTTAAAAAAACAAAACAAAACAAAACAACCATGACTGCCAGGCATTGGCGCTCAGACAAGTGTCATTCAATTATCAAATTGAATCATCCATTCTGGCAACTCACAAATGCACAGCTCCAAATTGCCTGACAACTGGTTCATTAACAACTAGCTTCTAGGAACTATGTCAGCATAAGGAGAAGAAAATCTATTGTCGACTCTCTGGCTTCTATACTCAAAAGCAGAAAACTAAGTGAGGAATTTGTATTGTACCAATTTATACTTCATCTGCATCTTAACTGTTTTTATGCTAATGAAGATTAAATCACAATTATCTTATCAAGGAACTTCTGTAAAAGAAAATGAAACTCAGATTTTACTCACCAGAGAAACAACTAATGTGAAGAGCCAGGCATAAATAAAAAAATAGTCACCTCCAATTTTAATAATGTAAAGTAGAAGTGAAGATACAGGCAATAAAATGCACTGAGTTACAACGAATTTCTTGATTGCATCTTTCAAAAAGAACCCCAAAGTCTGAAAAAAGAAGAAAACATCATTAAAAAAACTGAGAAACTGCTTTTTAAATAACTATTAGTTAATACAAAGGATATATTATTGGAGCAATTTTAAAAGTTAACAGGCAGTGAAACTATATTATATCATAGTAGGTAGCTTAAGTTAGTCTTTTTTTACATTTAAATGTTATTTAAACTCATTTAAATAGTATTAGCTGAAAAACACTATACAATACTAGAAAAGTTTATGGCAAGACTTAAAACTATCTTTACCATATCTGCAATTTCTTTATTCTCAGTTAATTCATACTCTAAAATAGCAAATTATGTTTCAATTATTACCAGAAGAGAACAAAAGCACCAAAGATGCACACATATAACAGAGAGAATATTTGCATTCTCCATTATACCTGTTGATTGAAACCGTGTTTTTCTTCTATGACAAAAGTATTATAAAGACTCCATGGCAAACCAGTTAATGCACTGAAAAGTGTAGCCAACAGCAGAAACACCAAGGACTGAGTAATCTAAATATAAGAAAAAAAATTGTAGCTTTGAAATTATAATGTAATTCATCTTCAAATGAATTATTAGTGAATACATCAACAAATATTTACTGAATACTTACTATATCACAAGCAATGTTCTTGGTTTGTGGGTATTACAAGTCTGAAAACATCACCTCTACCCTTAAGACTTACTTGTGAGAGGAGGCAACAGAAAAATTCTTCTTTTATTATACAGGTACTGTATGAAAGTTACTTGATGTCAGTGTGGATTTATATTTTCATGTGTTTAATAATGATATAAATTTCTGCCTTTGTATATTTTTTCCTATACCCATTTTTCTTTTTTTTTAAAGATTTATTTATTTATACATACATGCACTGGGTACAGTCAGAAGCACAAGGAGGGTGAGAGAATTCACCAGAGCCAGAGCGGGGAGCAGAGCAGGCAGAAGGACCGAAGTACACTGCTGAGGGGAGCAGCGGGCGACAGGAGAGGTCTGCGCGCCATGTGGGACCCTCCTCCAGTGGCTGGGGAGCAGCCGGGGATCGAACCAGCGCTGCAGAGGCTGCGGGCAGCTTCGGAACCCAGTGCTCAACCACTGCGCCACCGGGGAGGCCCTCTATACCCATTTTTCTATTGAATTTTATGTACTCAATTTTCTAAAGCAGACTTTCTTTAAAAAGCTCTTTTTATGTTGGGTGTATTAATTCTTGATTAGTGACATGGAGTAATTATCCCAATTTGTAGTTTGCCTTTTAAATTTGATAATGCCAGTTGTTTCTACAGAGGAACTTTAAATCTACTGAAATTTATCTCTGTGGTTTCTAATGTAATATAGGTTACACTGTAAAATTTATAGTATGCTTTTGTTTTAATAATTTAAAGGTTTGTTTATACTAAATACTCAAATCATGTATGTCTTTTCACTCAGTTGTCCTAAGAAAATGTATAGCAGTTTCTGCAGTTTCACTTTCCATGGTTTCAGTTACCCACATTCAACCAGTCTGAAAATACTGCATACAAGATATTTTTCCTTTTTTTTAACAGATCTATTTTATTTATTTATGCATATAAGAACTGAGGTGTAGGCCAGAGGTGGGGGGGAGGGGGGTGAGAGGATTCATCAGAGACAGAGTAGGGAGCAGAACAGGTGGTGAAGGGAAGGGAGTAAGTAAGGGAGTAAGAAATTAATAATTCATGATAAAATAGATCAGTAATAATAGTATGCTGATAAAAATGATGTGAATATGGGTTCTTCCTCAAGTTATTTTATATGCAGGGCCTCCCTGGTGGCTCAGGGGTGGAGGTCTCAGCTTGAGTTCCAGCCAAGCCAGGGAGTTAGCCAACAAGGCGCAGCAGACCTCTCCTGTCTCACCTGCTTGCTCTCCTCAGCAGTGTGTTTCAGTGGACCTGCCTGTTCTGCTCCCCACTCTGTCTTTGGTGAATCCTCTTACAACCAGCCCCCACCTCTGGCCTATACCCCAGTTCTTCTATACAAAATAAATAAAATAAAAATCTTACAATTAAGTAATAATTCTTTAAAAAAAAAAAGTTTGGGTCTCCCTGGTGGCGCCAGGGGTTAAGGCTTAGCACTATGACGCTATCTATCCACAGCCACTACAACTCCAGTTCAATCCCTGGCCAGGGAATTGACCCACATGGCACAGCAGAGCTCTCCTGTCTCACCTGCTACCTACACCCCAGCTCTTATATGCATAAATAAATAAATCTTTCACACACAAAAAGATTTATTTATTTATGTATAGAAGAACTGGGGTGCAGGCCAGAGGTGCTGGGTGTAAGAGGACTCATCAGAGACAGAGTGGGGAGCAGAACAGACAGATTCACTGAAATACACTGCTGAGGAGAGCAATGGGTAAGACAGAAGAGGTCTGCTGTGCCATATGTGGGTTAGCTGCCTGGCCAGGATAGAACTCATACTGTTCTAGCGATAGTGCAGAGACTTAACCCCTATACCACCAGGGAGGCCCTCACTCACTTATTTTATTTACTGAGACTACTACTTATGGTTATTTCCTTGTCTTTAATTTTTCAGATTAATGACAAAACATTTTATCCTATGCCCCTCACCAGCTGCTGTGGAACTATAACTGAGCTCTATCTTTTTTTTTTAAAGATTATTTATTTATACAAGCACTGGTACAGTCAGAAGCGCGGGAGGGTGAGAGAATTCACCAGAGCCAGAGCGGAGAGCAGAACAGGCAGAAGGACGAGATACACTGCTGAGGGGAGCAGAGGGCGGCAGGAGAGGTCTGCGCGCCATGTGGGACCCTCCCCCAGAAGGCTGGGGATAGAACCGGCACTGCAGAGGCTGCGGGCAGCTTTGCAACCCAGCGCTCAACCACTGCGCCACAGGGGGAGGCCCTGAGCTCTATCTTTTTAAAAGTTCATAAATCTCTTCTTTAATAATTCACTGTAGAATTTTGATAAGGTATTGATATCGAGTTTAGCATTCTACACAGAACCTATTACTTTCTCTTTCTGAAAATCTAGACATTTTGCTTAATTGCCGTCTTCTGAAATATCACTCATTATCCTTAGTTTATCAACTTTATCCCTTAAGTTAGAGGTCCTTCTGCAAGTTAATATGTTAAGTCACCTATGTTTGGAGTATTGGACTAATTTAAAATAACCTGATTCATTCTTTCTTAATATCTCATTTAACCTTATGCATAAACCACTCTTTAAAATTAGTTTACCTATTCCTTTACACATAACCGAAGATATCACAGGAGACAAAAAATGAACTTTAGTATAAAGTTGGCCAAGCAAAAAGAAAGACATTGACAAATATAGTTAATGAATTACATACCTCATATTCTGATCCAAAGCCAGCATAGCCACAGAATTGTCCAGAGAGTCTCCAGAGATAAGGGATTCCTCCAAAGACAAGAATAAGCTATAAAAGAAGTAGACTTTGATCACTTTGGGCAGTACTATCAACTAGCATATGAGATCACATTATAAAGAAAACAATAATTATCTCTAAAGAAAATACAGCTGTAGGGGCCTCCCTGGTAGCACAAGGGATTGTGATGCAACCTATGAAGCTATCTGCAGCCACTACAGCACAAGTTCTATCCCAGGCCAGGGAGCAACCCACATGGCGCAGCGGACCTCTCCTGTCTCGTCCGCTGCTCCCCTCAGCAGTGTATTTCAGTCGATCTGCCTGTTCTGTTCCCCAGTCTGTCTAGTGAATCCTCTCACCCCCCACATCTCTGGCCTATGCTCTAGTTCTTGTATGCATAAATAAATCTAAAAAAAAGAAAACACAGCTGTAGGGCCTTCCTGGTGGCACAAGGGGTTAAGATGCAACCTATGAAGCTATCCTCAGCCACTGTAGCATGAGTTTGATCCCCGGCCAGGGAGCTACCCACATGGCGCAGCAGACCTCTCCTGTCTCACCCGCTGCTCCCCTCAGCAGTGTATTTCATCAGTCTGCCTATTCTGTTCCCCACTCTGTCTCTGGTGAATCCTCTCACCCTCCCATGCCTCTGGCCTGTACCCCAGCTCTTGTATAAAAATAAATAAATCTTAAAAAAAAAAATTCAGGGGCCTCCCCAGTGATGGCGCAGCGGTTAAGCGCTGGGTTATGAAGCTGCCCGCAGCCTCCGCAGCACCGGTTCGATCCTTGGCCACCGGGTGAGGGTCCCACATGGCACGCAGACCTCTCCTGCCGCCCGCTGCTCCCCTCAGCAGTGTACTTCATCAGTCTGCCTGCTCTGCTCTCTGCTCTGACTCTGGTGAATTCTCTCACCCTCCTGTGCTTCTGACTATACCCAGTGCTTGTATAAATAAATAAATAAATCTTTAAAAAAAAAATCTGGCCAGTGAGTATAGTAACCCATCTTTAATTTCTATAGTAACCCATATTTAATAGAGGGGGCAAATGAAACTCAAGGAGGTTAAAGTAGCTTACCCTAAGAAACTCAATAACCAGGTAATAGCTAGGTGTTTAAGCATTGTACTAAGTTCTTCATTTACATTGTTACTCATTTAGTCTTTGCCACAAACTATATGATATGGTTTAATATCCATCTACTTCTCATCTTGAGAAAAATGAGGCTCACAAAAATTAAACTGCTCTTTCTGAAACATGCAGACACTGGAAAAGAACAACTTGAATTTTTTTATTTTGCCCTACTCTATTCTCCCACCATTCCATTTCTTGAGTTGTTCTTTATTGGCACCTACGAGATATCAGCAAGTTATGTCACTAAGGTTGGATATTTTCTCTCTAGGTACTCTGCCATCCACATTTGTGTGAACAATACACCTGTGATTGGTCACACAAGACCTCAGCTTATGTTGCCTCAGGAGAAAATTACCAAGACCTTTTAAAAAAATAATCTAATTAATCTTTTCACTTTTTTTTTTGTGATCAAAACATCTGAACCTATTCGTGTTAGTTAACATTAAACAGGGATTAATGAATTTGCTTTCAAACAGAACAGGTTTTCCAACTAATATTGATTCTTTCTAATGGTAAGCTTTAAGAAACCAAGCTAAGTATGAGATACCAACAGAAAAGGGGAAAGAATTTGAAGGCAAGAAAGATCAAGTTCAAGTAAGCAACAGTCGGTCAAAAAAGAACATCATAAACCATGTCAATTAAATTTGGACTTCAGAAGTCCAGGAAATTTGAAATTCACCTTGAAGGAGAAACATGCCAGGGAAAGGTTTCATATAGGACAATAATGATCAGAATTTTGTTTCAGGATTCCTTTGGCTTCAGTGTGGAGGACAGATTAGAGAGTTAAGATAAGAGGTAGGAAGATGAGTAGAGACTGCTACAAGAACAACTTACAACATAGGTTCTTTCTTGGCCTCAGAGTGACAATAACCATATTCTATAATTTTCATCTGACTAAACAATTATGTTCTGGCTTTTCTACTCCACATCCATTTCTATCAATTACAAAGGTTAAGAAAACATTCTGGGATTGTAGGTATGGTATCATTTTGTGTTACAAATATAAGAAAGGAAAACAAACATTACAAATCATTTAGATTTGATTATCTCTCCAAGACATAAATTACTCACTGTGCCTTCAATCTCTGAATAGAGTCCTGACCAGAAGCTGAAAGTACTTTTATCCAGCTGATACAGTCGAGATTTTGCAAATGTTTCTGAATCCATGATCTGTCCTAATTCCATTGGTACATGAGTTGTTGTTTTATATACTCTTCTCTGAAATATTTAGAAGAAAAAACTTTAATAAAACAGTCAAACCAATTCATTATTATAAATGTCATTTGCAATCAAACACTGAATGGTTTACAGCATTATCTTATCACTTAAGCCTCTTGAATTTGCTTTATAACAATGAAAGATATTGTATTTGATCAAGTGCCTCTAAAACAAATGATGCACGAAAGTAAAAACAAAACAAGAGAATCTGGCCAGGTAAAATTAAAATCACGGTTGTCACCACACATTGTTTGCATATATAAACCAAAATTACAGCATCACAATGGGCACCACTTATTCCAGATATAACTAACACACTTGCTACAATATAGAAAACAAAATCAAAGAAAGCACATTTGATGATTATACTCATGGTTATTAGCAGGTATTACAGCTGGTGGTTAAGTTTAGAAGTCAAATGAAAGGAATTGAAAACATTATTAGATCTTCAAGAAAGACAAACTTTATTCTTATACTAAGTTATAAAAGGTAATTTCAGCCCTTGGGACATAATACAGTGAACAGAGACACACAAAATAATGAACAGTATCTCCTACAATGGTTTCACAACAAATAGTTTCTCTATATAGCGCTGTGCACCTTACAAAACCCTCGATAAAAGGCACTGTATTAAAGCACAACTCAGTAACCAAAACACTGTGGAAAAGCAGTTACTGTAACTGGACTTATTATTAAAGATAGATTATTGTTCAATATCTCAAGCCCAATATCTCAACTACATACACATTTACTTTATGCAAAAGATCTTCTTTAGGTCTACAAGATTCTATACTAATGAAGCTATCCAAAAAGTTACATCAGATAACCTCATGCTACACAGCTTAAAGTTTCTTTGCGCATCACAGACTAAAGGAGATCAAGATATAACCAAACATCCAGAGATAGAGAAAATCCTCAAGTTCCAACTTAAAGATTCTCTTATGTAAAATAAGAGAAGAAATTTGCAGAGGAAAAAGGCTGTATTACTTGGGAAAAAGTCTATCAAATAAAAAGAGAAAAGTTTTCATAACCATTCTGGTTGACATAATTCAGTGACAACAATGGAAGAGGTGGGTAAAACAAACCAACAGCAAGAGACAGCAGTAAAGTGATCAACTAATCTTAAAAGCTATCTCATTTAAAAGTTCAGACTTCTAATTCATCAGTCTGTTAGTTAGAATTATGTCCAGGAAATTGCTAAGTAACGTTTACTTTCTATTGTACTGCTTTAACTTTATTAACAAAAATAATAGACACTTTTAATAAAAACAAGAAAATTTTGTTCTTTGGGCAAAAAAATACACCTTTTTAAGGAAAGAAGGAAAAAGTGCAGGTCCTTGGAAGGATTGCAAAATGATCTCCTAATCCTGTGGTTGGGCATAATTTCACAAATGTCTGTTTCCAAAAGTTGGCATCTTCCTTTTGAAGGAATGCCAGTGATAAAGAGTGTCTGTGTCCCCACACCCTAAGAAAGCTGTGGAGCAGACAGCAGAGCTCAATCCTGATAAGGCCCAGACTTCGTACTCTCAAGGCCCGCACCAGACTATGTCCCATGACCACGTTATGGAATTCGTCCCTGAGACACCAGGTCCCCTCAAGGCTAAGTCAGGGGACTCTGTAGGGATCCGCTGGGTCGAGGCTGGTGCTGGGCCCCAGCAATCCTCCAGGGACTTGGGATGGTGGCCGAGGCGGCCCTAGGGCTGGTCAGGTGTTGGGGTAAGATGGGCCCTGTCGAGGCTCACCTGTCGTTGCGCTAAGAAAGTCTCCCAAAGGTACACTGTCCAGGAGAAGAGCAGCACGGCCCCGAAGATAAGCTTCTCGGCCGACACCTCACACAACGCATCCAGAGACGTCCACATCCCCATGGCCACCCGGTCCGGCCGGCTCCTACAGCGTGCTCCGGTGCCACACAGACACCGGTCCCCTCAGGGCGTCGCCGCAGTGTCACAACAATATCTGTCCCTTCCGAGCACCGACAACCGCCCCTCTCCACCACCCTCTGCACAGTCAGTAGTGTCACACAAGCACTCCTGCCCATGCCCACGGCCCCCAGGGCCGCCTAATTTCTACGGGAAACGGGCCAGCCCAGCCCTGCTCACTGCAGGCCCAAGGGCCTGAGCCCAGCCAAGCCGGTTCCGGCATCCGCCAGCCCCACCTCCCGCGCCGGACGTGATCTCCCTGAGCCGCGTCACACCAACACTCTTCCCCTTCCCCACCACGCTAGGTTCCTGCCGAAGGTTCCTGCTTTCCTCATGTTCCCCGCAGAGCGGTGCGACTTTTTCCTTAGAAGGGAAAGGAGCAGCGTTCCTATCCCTTGGTTCAGGGGGTAGCTCTGACTGCACTGCAGCCTCTGCCCTACTCTCCCAGACTGGACGAGCCCCTTGGTAGGCCGAGCTAAGAAGGAACCCTTGAGAGTAGGTCGCCACTTGAGGTAACTGGGAAGAACGGGAAGCTGTACCGATTTCCCTGCTCTAAAAATCATTCCTTTAAACTAGTTCTTTTCGCATGGTGGCTTACTCATCCCTGGGATACTTTAATAATGAAAGAATTGTTAAGGAGCAGTGTAACAGGGTGGTCCCCAGGAAAGGGGGAGGTTCCCTGCCCCACCCAAGGGAGGGTGGAGCTGAGCAGGAAGAGGAGAAGCTGAAGAAGAGACTGAGGAAGGAGCAGGATGGAGCCAGAGGACCTGGAGGAGGCGCATGGAGCCTAGAGACACGTGAAGAAACTGTGCTTGTCTTTTGGTCGTGGACTGGGTGACACAGATGTGGGTGAGACCTGTGGGGAGGTGACAATGGCAGCTTTTATCTTGATGTTGATTTTGCTCTTTTCCTTCCGGGCTTGTCCGGTTGTTTGTGACCCTTTGCTGTGGGTCCCCACTGGAAGATGCTTTAGACTTGTGGCAGGCTTTGGGGCCTTGTTCTGGGCCGATCCCATATGGATGGACTTTTACCCACGAGGGGACGGGTAACTTTGGGTGCTTCATTTAGAAACTAGACTCTTTGCCTTACCTGTATTGTTTCCTAGTTTTATTAAAGATCCTTCCCATTAGTCTCATGTGTTTTGTGTTGATGCGGCGGATGGCAGAACCCATTTAGAATAGGCAGGTTTGCAGGGTTTGGGCTGCCCCTCTCCCTGTCCTATAACAGCAGTATAAGTGCAGTGTTTTTGGCCTGTATGTGAGTGTTCCGAATTTAGACATGTTAAGAGAGTGGGCGGTAGTGATGAGAATTTTCATTTAACGCTCTTCACTCCACCACCCAAAGTGAAGCCAGAGACAGCATTTTGACTAAGAAGCGGAGTAAAGCAAAGGTAATGTAGATTAGAAATAACTGAAGTGAAAGTGTTATAGGGCAGCCCCGATACAAAACGGGGTGCCTGACTGTGGGTCCTCACCCGCACGCTTAAAAGGACTTATCAATACTCTATTGCAGGCACACACGAAAGGTTAATAAAAGGTTTATTTACAAGGGAAGGGCAAATGAGGAAATGTACAACTCAGGGAGAAAAGTGGGAGACAAAGTTTTAGATGCGTCCTACCCGATCCGCCCATCTGGAATCCCAAATGGTACTCTGAAAGCTGGCAGGGAGCCAGGAGCCCTGAAGCCAGGAGACGAGCAGAGAGCCACCCCCAAGGCCCACGTGTTGGGATTTTTATATCAACCCTGGCTGCTTAACTCCACCCTCGGGTCCCAGCCACCTTCCCTTTGGTGGTGACAGGATTTGTCTTTCCCAATGTCCTGAAGGCTTTGGTCTGGAGTGGGGGTGGAGTCCACAAAGTCTGTATGGGATTAGCTCAGAACATCCTTTCCCCCTAACAAAAGGACCTTACTTTAGGAACAAATATATCAAAGCTCAGTGCCATGTCCCTCTTGGAATTTAGAAGTGAAATACAATCTCAAGTATGCTTAACACATTGATTTGACTTGAAAAGTGAAAATTTTTCTGGTCGAAGGTAAGTTCTGACTTGGTTAATTGGTTTGACAAACTTGAAGCATGGTGACCTGGCATAAGCAGCCTGGGGACCTTAGTAAAAACCTTTTGCGCAGTTCCTGGTATGCTACTTACTCTCTGATACGACATTTAGACCATATACAACCATGAAGCAGGACGGACCTTGGAGGGGGGGCGGGGAGGGGGGGCAGCTCCCATGACTACTGATGTTTTTACTCACCCTTAGTATGTAACTATACGACTCACCTCTTGGTATGTAGCCGCGTCATACCTGATCATGTACAGCTGCCAATGCAAACCCACCAGGGACCTTGTAGAAACTGAAGGTGTATATGAGCAGGGGCTTTCTACACAAGGGGCTCAGCCTTGGGATACGAATCCACTGAGTCAGCACAGGTACATTAAATCTGCTTCTTGTTAGCCCTGGTGTCCACGTTTCCTTTGTGCCATATAACAACTGGTGTTGGCAAGTTGCATAATCATTATTTACACTGTTAAATATAGAAAAAACGCCCAAATGGAGTGGTTCAAACCAACCCGCCTATCCAAACTTAATACCTTGTCTAACCTAGCTAATTACAGTTTCAATCTCGCCAAAACATGTAGTCTTAAACCAAGCAATCTAAAATTTCCTGTCTGCTCCAGTGAAGTAATTTACATGATAAAACGACCCATCACTCCCTTCCCTTTGCCTGAAATGTTTTTTTCTTGCTAATAACCCTGCCTTACCTGCTTTCTGTCTATAAACCCCCCCAATTTGTGGCAAGCCCTCAGAGAATCTTTCTGGTTGCTACATGAGATGCTTAATTCATGAGTGTTAAATAAAACCACCTACATCTCTAAATTTATGAATATTACATATTTTTTAAAGATTTATTTATGCATATAAGAACTGGGGTGTAGGCCAGAGGTGTGTAGGGGGTGGTGAGAGGATTCACCAGAGACAGAGTGGGGAGCAGAACAGGTGGATCTACTGAAACACACTGCTGAGTGGAGCAGCAAGCGACACAGGAGAGGTCTGCTGCGCCATGTGGATTAGCTCCCTGGTCAGGGATCAAACTGGTTACTTCAGTGGCTGCCAATTGCTTCATAGTGCTGACTTAACTAACCCTTGTGCCACCAGGGAGATCCCATGCACAAACTTTTAAGAACTTTAACTCAGTAAAAGAATAAACCATTGGAAGATTTGGAGGATTTCTTGGGGTGTTATGTAGAGAATACGTTGAATGGGACACATGTGGAAGCAGGGAGTACAATTAGAGGCTGTGCCAAGAATCCGGGTGAGGCTTTTCCTCCCTGGCTGCCTGCCTTCCTGAATGTTGAGGAAGTTCCATCATGAATGAACTATCCAACTGCAAAGGCCACTTTTGATGCTGGAGAAAAGTGAACTGGAGGTTGGACAGCAGAAGAAATAGAGATTCTGCAATGACTTTATCTGTGGTGATTGTACAGATTTTTCATGAGAGGGTTAATATATTAAAATCTTTTATATGGAAAAAGAAAAAGGAATCCAGGTGGGAAATGATGGTAGGTATGACTAGAGTGTGGTTATAGAGGAAGAGGTGTTTCTTCACAGAAAAGAGAGTGCATTGAAGGGCTGGTTTGTGTGGAGTGTCAAGTGGACCTCAAAACAGATTGTTTTTAAATAGCTAAGATTTGGAAACAACTCAAATGCCCAAATATAGACGACTGGATCAAGAAGATATGGTACATATACACCATGGAATATTACTCAGCAATCAAAAAAAATAAACACATGCAGTTTGCAGCAACATGGATGGAGCTAGAAGGGATCATGCTCAGTGAAATAAGTCAGAAAGAAAAAGAAAAATACTGGATGGTCTCACTCATAGCAGGAATTTAGAAAACCTGAATAAGAGACCAGGAAAAAGACTAATCAATACAAAGTAAAAATCAAAATCAACAAGCAACTATAAACCAGAGACACACTGGGGTGGGGGGAGAGGAAGGACTAGAGTCAAATAAAAGGGGGGGGGGTGCAATTGTATGGGGAATATAACCAAAATGAAAATGCATACATTGTGCAAAGATGAAAAATGATGTAAGAATTATATAAAATATTAAAAAAAATCTAATGTCATAAGACTTCCTGCTGATACAACAAGCCACTCTAAAAGAAGTATTGCATCATCTGAATTATCTGCTTTTGGCAAGAAGGACAAACCATCTAACTGATTTTAATGAACAATAGCTATGAATAGGTTTTCAATCTGCCATGGTTAGGTCATTATTCCTTTTATAATTTGACAGACAATGACATTCAAAAACCATAATTTCTGATTACTGTATATATCTATTGTCTCCCTACTGATTTGATAGAATTTTTCTATTCTCTATAATTATTCCATTTGTTAATATTACTGTAGGACAGTGGTTCAAGAACCTTTTGTTTAAAGTTTGTAATGCAGTGGATCTCAATAAACTTTGGAGCCAGAACCCAGACAAACTCAAAAAAAAAAAAAAAAAAAAACCAACATTGTTTTTAGGGTTTTGTGAAAGGAGAAGGAATGAATTTGGAGACTAAGCATTTTCCTCCCTAGAGTGGTGGACACTTTCAGGCTGGTTCATTTTCCCCACCTAACTTGAGTGACAAAAAAATCTTTTAAACTCTTTCCCTATCTTGCCTTGATTCTCTGCTTGCCAAGCATCCACATTCCCTTAATCGATGCCCCAAATATAAGAGCTCTGATCTCAAGGAAGGAATGACCCCCCCACACACACACACACCATGAAGGAATACATGGTATCAATCCTTTATGATTGTGGAGTATATCACACATCCTTTCTGGGAGCTGAGAGCCAGGAATGAGATCAGCTTCTACCATACTGTGCACCCCACCAGAAGCAAGCAGACTGTTTAGTCTTTTGCATATAGTTCTATTTTATTTCTCCCACACAGTCTACCAAATCCATGTAGCTCCTCCCTTTAAAAACCTACAATGGTCAATTTCCAACAATATAGTATGACTTTTAAAGTCTTCATTACCTTAGAGCAGTCTACTTTTCTAGGCCCTTCTTCTGACATTTTCCTTTGCTATAACCACAGTAACCCAGACAAGATGAGATGATGCAGGAAAACACTACACTGAAAGATATATTTTTAAACATATTTCATAACACTCCTTTAGCAACATAGTTAACAAATTTCTCATCTACACTGTCATAATGCACAGTGTTGATAATGCCCATCTGTTCTGTTCACCACATCATGAATTAAAGCTGATTTGAGGATGAGATTAGTGTGAATTGCCCTGAAGCTAAAATCCTTCACTGTAGTCTGGAAATAATCAGTGTTTCAGTCACCCTGGAACTTGTTCCCCAAGCAAGCCACTCTCTTTTTTATGTCTCCATGATGCATGATGCAGCCTACCTGCAGAGTTACCTTTCATTTCATTGTCTAATCCTTCATAGGACAGCTCGCTGTCTGCAAAGCCTTTCCTGGTCCCGCACATGTTCTGCATGGATTACACACACTACACAGTGAAGTTTCATTGTACAAAGGGGTTGCCTTTCAGTGCTAGTGTAACACATAAAGAATATGATCAAGGGCCTCCCTGGTGGCGCAAGGGGTTAAGCACAGCACTTATGAAGCTATCCGCAGTGGCTGCAGCATGAGTTCAATCCCCCGTCTGCCAGGGAGCAGCCAACATGGCACGGCAGACCTCTTCTGTGTTGCCTGCTGCTCCCCTCAGCAGTGTATTTCAGTCAGTCCACCTGTTCTGCTCCCCACTCTGTCTCTGGTGAATCCTCTCCCCCTCCCCATCTCACCCCCCACACCTCTGGCCTATACCCCTGTTCCTATATGCATCAATAAAAATAAATTTTTTAAAATGCACACACTATAAAGCTTGTGAAATCAGAGCGACTCTGACAGTCACCTCTCCAGGAGGTGTCTTTCTCATCAGGGTACTTTAGTAAGTGGAGAGGTAGGTGCCTCCTCCCCTCTCCACCAAGCTGGGATTCATGTAAGGAGAACTTACCTAAATTCAAGATGATGTGATCCTGCTGTATTACAATTTCTTGTTCTGAAATTCCCTGTCTAACCCCCAAATTGAGAGCTCCTGATGTACTCAGGAAAGACTCCAAGATCATAACAATGCTTAAAGCAGTATTAGTAAAAGTTGGATAAAATTAAAGTCTCCTTTATGACCACTACCACACCTGCCCACCTCTTAAGTATTCACAAGGAGACCCCTGGCCACATATTTATCTTTAGACCAAAAACCACCACAAGGGCCAGCCTACCTCTGCAGGATAGTGGGCAACATTCCCAGTAAATGGCACTTTCTTGCTTTTTTATTCTATCCAATTTTTAGCATGGTGCTCAAGGCTATATATCCCTTTATTCACTTCTGTGGGCTCCAGCTGTCTATCCTTTTCTAAATGCCTGCTTAGGGTCTTCAGGCTGCCAAGTGGACAACACAAACCTCAGACATTTTAAACTGCCACCATAGTCCACATTAGCCCACCACATTAATGAATAAAAGCAGAGCCCTACTGAATACAGAGCCACTCTTGTAATTTCAATATAGTTCTCTACCTTTATTGATACACTACCACACACATGAGGAAACAGTACTTTTCTGGAAAAGCTTGGCGTCCGTTACATTTCAGATGTGGATGTGAACCCGGATGTGTGCAAGGGACTCTGGCAGTCAGAGCAGCTGCAGTAGGGCTCAGCAGAACAGTCCTTCTTCATGGTGGGTTTTTGGGAAATAATCATTCCCTCCAGGTCCTTCACCTTGTTTTCCACTGTCTGAAGTTTTCTCAAAATTTTTTCTTGTAGCCCCAAGGACAGGAAGACATTATTTTTGTCTTGAACTGGGAGACCAGTACCTTCTGGGTTAAGCAGCAAAGCCTGAAAAAAATCTGTTCCCTTCTTGTAAAGTTTGTAGAGTGTGATTGCAAACAACAATATATTCTAAAATAAAACAACAGAAGTTGAATGTTAATTACTTATTTGTGTAAAATAGTTTACCATAGTTTACTATAGATACAGAATTGTGGTTTTTTTTTTTTCTGGCCTTATATTCCATTAGCTAACTGAAAAGCATATATGTAAATATGTATAAACACACTTCCTTGATGGGGGTTAAGTCAGTTAAATAATTAAAATGAGATTTTTGGAGAACTGAATTTAGAATCCTAAAAACTGTGTTCAAATCTCAGATGCCAGCTTTCACAATCTATGTCAACTTGGTAACCAAGTTCCTTCACCTGCAAAAGGGAGATAATCCCTGCCCTACTTACCCTGTAGGGTTTTGAGAGGCTGAGAAAGTAGATATGACCATGAATCCTCAACAGCAGTGATGTATGAAAATAAGTGACATATGTATGTCTAAAAATGACCTAGAAATAACTTAGCATTTACCAAGTAAACCAGTCACTCTAAAAAAATCTCCTTTAAATCCTACTTCCTTAAATTTCCAATGAACTTTAAGAACTTCAGTTTCCTTGTTTGTCATATGAAAATAACCTCTCTCCAGCTCATGAAATTTTCAGAATTCTCTAAGCATTTTAACTACATTTTAAATATAGCCACTATTATTGGTGATTAAAGATGTAAAATCCTAAATGTCTTTCACAATCCCAATTATATTCCTATTAACTCCTTACCCGGTCCCTATAGAGCCGTATCTTGTTAAAACAAAGAAAAATTAAAACATTGCAGTGACTAAATAAATGTATGTACCTCTTCATCAGCTATAGAACAATGGCCCAGTAAGAACAGAAAGACAAACCCAAGATCCCAGTAACAAAGATACCCCACATGGAATCTGGCACATTCAAATACAAGTATGTAACTAAATAAATTTAGGATTAAGACTGCCTTCTCAGGTTATGAACTCATTTGTTCCATTCTGAGATGCCAAAGAACATGGTGAAAAAGAGCATTTTTATTCTCAAAATCTAATTAATGGAAATATAAGGAAAACCTAGTTTCAGCAAGAGTGGTCTACCCACTCTTGCTCAACAGCATAGTCTTAAAACTTTGTGGGAGTGATTTGGGAGAGAACTAATCAAATTTCAATTTATAAACTATTTAAATTGTTCTGTAACAAAAGAGTATAACCTGAATTGAGCGAACACTTCGTTTCCATAAAGCATATATTCCTATTGTCAACAACATTATAAAGATAGCCCCCAGGACAACTTGCACAGTTGGAGCAAGCTTCTCTATTATCCCATAATTTGTCTGCTGCGGTTCACCACTCTCTCCCATTAATGTTGATTGCAGCCAATTCCATATTGTGCTCCGAGATAGAATTTCTAAGATTTGGTCCGAGAGAGAAGGCGATGGTGAAGATGTTGACATTTTAGTAAGGCAGCTACTCCAGGAACTACATGTGCGGAGGCTTCAGGAACCTAGGTATGAGTTAAGGAAAGTGGCCTGGGAGCCGGGTTGTTCTGGAGCATTGTGAGTTGTGCTTTGTGATGTCATTGTTCCAAAGGTCAGCTTGCTTCCCACTCATTCAGTGAAATTTCTCACTCAAAACCAGCCAGGCACTGGCCTAGGTTTTCAGTTCTTTCTCTGATTTCTGGCAAGTCCTAGTTTTAGCACAGCACTATCCAATAGAACCTTTTGTGATGATGGAAATATTCTCTATCTTAATATGTGCATAGTGTGGCTGAAGAGCTGAATTTTACATTTATTGAATTTTAATAAAATTTAAAAGCCACACTAGTGGCTAGTGGTTACTTTCATAGTGCTCTACCACTACATTTCCAACAATTCATGGAATGAAAAGGAATTATTTTTACAAGACAGATAAGAAAACTGAGGTTAAGTGGAATTTCAGGAGATGGGACTCAGAAGAGAGCTTTCCTAGAGTGAACAGTTTACCTGGTAAATGTGGAGGAAGGTTATAACTGGATCATTTTGTAGCATTCCTTTCTTTCCATTGATCACTATTGTTTAGAAATTGTGGTCTTTGTTTTTGTTTTGAATGTATTTGAGCCTCTTTTTGTTCATCTATTTACAGGTAGGGATTCATCTCCTTCACAAGGTTTGTATTAGTGTAAAAGGAATAGAAGGGAGCAACCTCTGAGCCAATGGGTGGCACCTATAGCCCGTTCGATGGTAAAATGTGGAGTTTTCCAGAATCCACCCCAAGTGAGGGCTGATGGGCAAAGGGAGTAGCTGGGGCTTTGGCAGTTAAGCTGCTGGAGGGGAAGGGTGATAGCTTACCACATGTGACTTCAGCTTGGACACCAGCCTCTGCTTGGTGGATGCTATATGGGGTAGGACAGATGGCATTTGGCCAAGCACCAGTATATACGATAAATTCTCTCTCTTAGCTCTCCCTTTCCTCATTCTCTATGTAAATAAATCCTTTTATTGGGGAGAGGGAGAGTAAGGGATCAAAACAGGAGGGAAGAGCATAAGGGACTATGGTGATGGTGCACAAGTGAACTGATGGGAATTTTATGGGGACTGCACCTGAAAGGAGAAAGCATACATTGTACAAAAATGAACAATGATGTAAAATATTAATGAGTTTGCTAATTAATTTAAAAAAGAATTGTGGCTACGAGATGGGGAAGGTAAGGAGCAAAGCAAGGGACTATGGTAGAGAATTATGGTGCCATTGAGTGGGTGTGTGTGGTGTGGTAACATACCCCTGAAGGCACGTGAATCTGTACCCATAAATCATGTACAATGTTTTACACAAACATTACTTCAATAAAATACCATTTAAAAACAAAAAAAATCTGGGCCACTCTGGTGGCACAAGGGGTTAAGATGCAACCTATGAAGCTATCCTTAGCCACTGTGGCAGGAGTTCGATCCCTCACTAGGGAGCTACCCACATGGCGCAGCAGACCTCTCTTGACTCACCCGCTGCTCCCCTCAGCAGTGTATTGCAGTTGATCTGCCTGTTCTGTTCCCCACTCTGTCTCTGGTGAATCATCTCACCCCCCCACACCTCTGGCCTGTACCCCAGTTCTTGTATGCATATATAAATTAAAAAAAATCCTATTACTGTTTCCTACCATGTGTCTGCCTTTGGGTCATACCCTGCGATCTTAGGCACATGGATGAGGACCCACAAACTGGGTCAACATCAGTTCCATAGGTTTGTCCTGTTTCATTAGGAATAAATGGTATGATTTTCTAAGCACATTGTAAATAGTAGCATGTTGTATAACCTGTACAACATATTATCAAATAAATTATTTACTGATTAGTACCTATCTACGCAGCAAGGTTATGAAAATATAAAATGTCTTTCCCAAAAATCTTAAATGAAAAAGGAAGTTCACACACTAGTGTATAATCTAAACTGTGAGATGAGTTACAAAGACATCAAGAATCCAAGAGGGTTTGCGCCAAGAAGAGGGGAGGAGCACAATTAGGAAAGAAAGGGTCAGTTAAGATAAAAAATTAGAAAAATGGGCCTCCCCGGTGGCGCAGCGGTTGAGCGCTGGGTTGCGAAGCTGCCTGCGGCCTCTGCAGCGCTGATTCGATCCCCGGCTGCTCCCTGACCACCGGAGGAGGGTCCCACATGGCGCGCAGACCTCTCCTGCCGCCTTCTGCTCCCCTCAGCAGTGTACTTCGTCACTCTGCCTATTCTACTCTCCGCTCTGACTCTGGTGAATTCTCTCACCCTCCTGTGCTTCTGACTGTACCCAGTGCTTGTATGTATAAATAAATAAATAAATCTTTAAAAAAATTAGAAAAATATTGTCTAGTGCTAGTCCAATTTGTTCATTCTGGATAGAAGTACAGGAATAGGATGCCTGGTGAAGGAATGTTCTTGCAAAAAGAAAAGGTATGGCAAATTGCCTGAGGTGTCAGAGACACATTCAGAAAATGGAATGTAAAACATAATGCTATGTCAGGGTAAAATGATCTATTGATTTAGGAGTGACATTATTAATGTGAAACTTCTAGTCTGCTAGTGACTGACAATAATCAGAATCCTATTGAGGAATAAAAGCCACTTAGTTAAAACCTGGAATAGGTTAAACATGGGTGAGAAGTTTAAAGAATGGTAACGAAACTTTTGGACACAGGTAGGGTTGTGACCACTGATTCATTACCCAAAACTCCTGACACTAGCTTAGATCTTCCTGTTACATGGCACCATCTGCTTCACTTTCAAAGCACTTAGCACATTGCTATTTGTGCAATTATTTTTTTTTGGGGGGGGGCAGCAGGGGGTTGTTAAAATTGATCTTCCATAAACTCAAGGAAGGCAGGAATCATATCCATCTATTGGCACACAGCCGGTGTCTATTTTTAAGAGAACACAGAATTCCTAATATCTTTATAGTCCAACCTGTTCATTCACCAAGTGCCTATTTTCATATTTGTGTACTTGGTTGTACAGAGGCTTTGCAGAGCAGCTGTTAAGAGGATAGGTCTTTGGGTTCAATTTTGACTCTACTATTCACTAACCTTGTTATCTTGGGCAAGTCACTTGAGGCAGTATCTTCATTTGTAAAGTAGCAGTAATTCCTACCCTGTAGAGTTGTAATGAGAATTTGATTAACTTGTGCAATAGAACTATGCCACACACTATTAGTAGTAACATTTATGATCCAACACATGTATTGTAAATCTCCTTAGCATAAGATGCCTCAGAGAGCATCTAGTCCCCAGAATCCATGTTTGACTCCCCACTTGGATTCCTGACCACCTACAATGATCAATCTGATCAATATACAGAAGGCATCTCAGACCAACTTTAGTAGCATTCATTCGTCCATCTAGTCAGCCATCACTCATTTCCACTCAGTAGTCATTCATGTCATATCCTATTGGATTTTTTATGCATTGCAGCTTAGACTGTTGCAATACCAACTTTCGGGTTCTTCCATACTTGGCTTTTGAAATGTAAAATCTAGAACATGGTTACAAGGCATGAAAATACCTGTTTCCTGTTTAGCTAACATTCTCTCCTTCCTTTCCTTTTTATCCTTCCAATTGGGCTACAAATTTGTCAATATCACTAACATGCTAAGTTGTTGCACCACAACCCCTTCACATGTACTGGATTATCCTTTGTCTAATTCCTATTGATTCTTCAGATTTCCAGTGTAAAAACTGTTTCCTCAAGGGCATTTACCTGTTCTTTTTCCTTTGGTAGCACTTTTATTTAACTAATAACTTCCGGTATTTTTTTTTTAATGTTTACCTTTGTCACTAGCCTCATGATGCAGGAAACTTACCATGTCATGGTCAACTCTTTACCTTGGGAGGAAGTAGATGGTACATGCTTAGTAAATATTTGGCTATAAATTTCCTGTCCCTCCTGCCTTTTTTTCTGGTAAAACCTGACTATCCTTGTTATGTTCCTCAAAGTGTTCCAAACCTCCAAATACAGTCTGTCGCGGAACCTACCCCTGCAGGTATAGACAGCACAACAGTAGAGTGGATCATTCTTTCTAGGCTGTTTAATCTGCTCCAGTGCTTAAAGATCCATGACAACAGATGTCTGGAAAAACTTATTGAGATAGGTTGGGGATAGAAGCCCTAGAAGGTTAATCAAAACCTGCATTATTCCCCACCCTCTCTTTCACATACATGTTCATAAACCTGGAGAAATAGTGAGATGACAATTTTGGATAGAACGCAAGAGTAAGTATCTGGCACTCTCAGATTCTACCCATTATTTTCAGGGGCATCCTTGACTTGAAAAAGGGTTTAAAAACAAAGTCAAAGCTTCTGAGTCTGTCTCAGGGTTTAGGGGCAAATCCTCAAGAGACTTTAAAAAAAATACTAGGCCTCCCTAGTGGAGCAAGGGGTTAAGCGTCAGCGCTGTGAAGCTATCTGCTACTACTGCAGTTGTTGTTCAATCCCAGCCAGGGAGATGACCCATATGGCACAACAGACCTCTCCTGTCTTGTCTGCTGCTCCCCTCAGTTTATTTCAACCAGCCTGTTCTGCTCCCCACTCTGTCTCTGGTGAATCCTCTTACCTCCCGTACCTCTGGCCTGTACCCCAGTTCTTGTCTGCATAAATAAATCTTCAAAAAAAAAAGTACTGAACTCCAATAATTAAAATGTTGTCTTCAATAAAGATCAAAAGAAGCAAGCTACTTTAACATGAATAGAAATGATCTTAGGACCAACCAGTGAAGGTTTGCATGTGAGGCAAACTTTCAACTGTGTTCTGAAAATTAGGGAGTGGTTTCATTGCATATTCACTTGGTCCTGCTAAGGGGTAGGAGTTAGGTGTGCCGAAAGACTATAGTTCAATTTTAAGCAAATTAGTAGTTTTCTCTTGTTTTGGACTAAACATTTCTAGTGTGAAGAACTTTTTACAATGAGATTAGCAGTTGTTCTTCATGCTCCTATCATTGAAAAGGACCTTTCAAGATCAACACCTGTATCTCCTGTACCTCTTACTATTGTGAGGAAACTCCATAGAAGAAATCAGACCTCTTACTATTGTGAGGAAACTCCATAGAAGAAATCAGCTCAAGATCTCAAGTCAGTAGTGGCCTCTAAATCTTTTAAGATATTCTGTTTCTGCCACTTTTTCTTTCATTGCATTCTTGTTTGAGAATCCTGTTACCTCCCTGAATCCAGAAATGACTTGGGTTGGAGGTAGGGAGGAGGTGCTTGTGCTTTAGACTCTTAAGGTTAAGAGGGAGCAGGATGAAATTGATCAAGAGCTGATAAAACAAGTTTAGGTCAAAGAAAAAGGTCTTAAAATCTTAGCCACAGGTTTGGCAAACACATTGGGAGTGTTTGAATCATTAGTCGTGGAAAATTTCACAAGAGAATAAAACTGTTTTATTTATAACATGTTGTTTTTGATGTTACTAGAGAACTCCACTAAACTCAACATATCCAAAGGCCAAATTCATCTTAGCTTTCCATTCTCTTCCCTAAAGCCTTTTATATTCCTAAATCAATTGCTTGCACTACTACCAAATCTGTAAGTTTTCCTCAAAACATTTTCTTCACCCTCCCATGCCCAACAAGCTTCTTTAAATTCCTCAATTTTATTTACTCTTACCTCTGCTACAATCATCACTATGCTCTCATCAAGTATGCTTCAATTTCAACAGTGTTGTTTCTATTCTCAACCCCAGAAACCACTCACTTCAATTTATCTATAAATTACTAATTTGAATATTGTTTTGTTTAAAATCCTTCAAAGGTTCTCAGCTGCCTATAGATTAATCCAAACTCTTTTAAACATCCATGGTTGGGTTCCATTATAGTATCTCATCTAGCCCAGTACTCCGCTTTTATTGCCAACTTACGTAATTTTTTGTAGTTCCCTGGGAACAGGATTTCATACCTCTGAATTTTCTGTGCCCTTCATGTTTTGCCTGGCATGCCCTCTCCTACCAGTACAACTTCTAGAATTCTCTTCTGAAAACTACTAGCTCAAACTCAATAAGCTAATTATGCACTCAGAATTTTCATAAAAATTTTACAAAAATAGATATTCAAAAAGAAGTGTGAATTGGTTTGGCAAAGAAACAAAACCAATGGGGTAAATATACATGCACGTTCTAGAATGTACAAGAGTCTAGTTTATACGTGGCATGAAAACTCACTATGAGTAAACAAGAAATGGGTGAAAAATTGTAATTTATTGAAACTCAACTCAAAAAATATAAGATGCTGTAGTGTACAATATATTACACAAAGCACCCTCAGGTGCACATTCAAGTCAAGTAAGAACTCCATATCCCTTTCCCTAGCCCTCCCACCCTGGGATCTTAGTATTTGTTCCATATACAATCATGCACACTTAATTTGAAAAAGGAAGCCCCAGTATATTTTGATGTATTAATTAGCACCAAACAAGAATACAGTTCCATCTTTTTTTTTAATAAACAAACAAACAAACAAACAAAAAAACCCAATCAATAAACCAACTGGAGAGCTAATGGACTCAGCCAATACTGCTGACATAGATATTATACATTCATGTAAATACACAGCCTAGTCTACCTTAAACAATGGTGTGGCTGGTTCTCAGCCTTTGTTCGAGTTGGCAATTGTTCCCATGTTGCGGTGTTGGAGCCAATCTGTTTCTAAAACAAAATTGCTACTTAGGAACTCCCTACACAAAGCTCATCTGTCTTTTTTGTTGGAAACAAGTCTAATATTGGTGTGGAAAACTTAGATCTTTCAAGGACAACCACTGGCCGAAGATAATGAAGCTGTTTTAAGGCAAGCTCTCCACAGTCTGTTAATGCTTTATCCAACACAACCCTTAGATTTTCCAAGGAAGGAACTGTTGTGGTCTCAGCTACTATTAAAGGTGGGATTGCAGTCAGGTTCTCATGAATTGCAGAGTCACTAGAAGAATGAGGTATGTCAACTTCAGGGTTGTTGTCATTTACCATATTATTTGCCAAAACACTCCCTGTTAAGTCATTACTGGGTTGTGAAGAATTACTTAATGTTAAGTGCTCTGAAGGCTCCCAATCATCAAAATCATCTTCTTTCTCTTCACTTTCTTGAATAAATTTCAGAAATGAAGATTCAAATCCCATAGGTTTATAAGTCTTCAAGTCAAATGACCTAGGCTGTGAATGTTTCCTAAAGTTCTCTTTTGGGACATGGGTTGAATTTTTAACAGTGTTTTCTTGCCCTGAACTTTGCTGCCCAGTTTCTGAGTTGATCCTTGGTAAAGGCAGCTGGAAACTTGTGAAGTAAGTCCCACTTTCAGTCCCATCAGAATTAGGTATGGAATTTTCTATTTTACAAGGAGGAGGCTGAACTATATTACATTGTTCCAAAGAAGTGGTTTCTGAACTATGGTTACATTTCAAAGTTCCTCTGTAAAGCAGAGTATCTGCGTCAAATACTGAGCTGCTTTCTGTACATACTTTCTGACCTCCATCCCTTTCACCTGGATGAGGACAGTCAGTGTTCTGGACAGGTCTGCTACTGTCACCAGGGGAATGGCTGTGTTTTGTGTGCTCTGATTCACTGCTTCTATCTTCTTCTTTCTTTATACAGGGCTCTGATTCAGATGGGGGTTCCTCCTTAATTTTGGTACCGTACTTAACACAGACGACAAGATTTTCCATCTGTTGCTCTAAATAGGCACTGCTCATCTGATGCGTGCGTTTGTAATGCCTCACTATGCTGCTCTCCAATTTCACCACAGATAAGCATCCTTGAACCATGCAGGGGTACTGTGTATGCTCAGACTGCTCCACACACATATGCAGGGCTTCCGCTCTTGTTTTAAAACTAATTGGAGCTTTCTTTTCTTTGAGTAAGCCACATTTCTTAGCCTTAGAGTTAAAGGGTCTCCTGGTAGCCTGATGCTCATGCCCCTGAGTATGAGTTGCTTGACATACCTTTTCACTTCTTAGCAGTCTTTCATTTGCTACTTTCTGGCTTCTAAAAAGATCATCATAATAGTCCCTATGTCGGTAATACACATGTTGAGAATAATTACTGCGATGGGTGAAAATCTGGCCACAGCCATTGAGATCGCAGTGGATTTCATAATCTGACTGTATTTCTCCTTCAATATTATGCTGTTCCATCAAATGGTGCTTCAACTTGCTGAATGTATAAAATACAGCAGGGCACTGAGGCTGGTTACAGGAAAACCTTGCTGCCGATTCAGCTTCAGAAAGCACTTTAGGCTCTTCAATATGATCTAGGTTATGAGAGTCACTACAGTGCTTAGCAAGAGCTTTGGAACACAGGAAGCGTTTGTTACATTCCTTATATTTGCAAGCAAATATCTTTTTACATTTGACAAGTTCCCTTTTGGTTCTTGCTTTGTCCTTCTCTAAACATAACTGTTCTTTGTTGTACTGATGTACAGTTCTGTAATGGCGAATCAAGCCTTTTAGATTGGTGAATGAGGAGTTGCAAGTTTTATGGATACAATGGAATGGTTTGTGGTATTTATTCAAAATGTAGCACAGGTTTCCTTTAGCAACAGTTCTCCTACTCCCTCTCCCCTCTCTTCCTTCTTGTTCTTCTCTATGGCTACCTAATGGTGATGAAATATCAGAGGTTTTACTTTCAGTTTCTTCGCAAGAGGACTCCAAATCTGTTTCTGAACTGCATTCATCCTTTTTAGAATGACAGTGTGGCTTTTCAGAGTTATTGCTGGGATCACCTCCAAGTTCTGCAGAACAATCATCTTTCAACCTGTCTACTGAGCATGGGCCTTCGTGATCACATTTTTCACTATCTAATAGTTTGTGAGTTACTCTGTCACTGCCAATTTGATGTTTATTTTTATAATGAATCCTAAGGTGTGTTTTTCTTGTAAATGACCTTTGGCAAATGTGACACTGGAATGGGGAATATCGATGCTGAAACATGGTTAATTGGAGGACTTTTTCTTTTGAATAATTATGTTTTTTAAGATAATGCATTAACAAAGCCTCTCTGGTCACAAATTCATATTTGCATCCTTGAAGCTCACAGAAAAAAGGCTTAGCTGCCAACTGTGCAAGGTACTGACTTGGCATATTTTCATCTTGATTCTGAAAATTAAGGTCTGAGATAGTAGGTGAAGATGACTGGAGAGACTTAGCACCACTGGATGGGTACCCCTGCAATGACCCTGAGAAAGATCCATGTGTTATTGAGTTTTTCAAGCTTAAATGTTTCAAGCGTAACAGAAGTTCCAACATTGTATCCTCTGTACATGGCCTTTTAGAAGCACAAATGGAGGCTTCTGAGGAATAACCTTGATGTTCTCGTTTACATTTAGTATGAATATTATGATCAAGACCTTCATCCGGGGAGTCACTGTTTGTATCTGAGCTGGGTTTAGGTTCTGTATCAAACTTTTCAGTTGTTTGGTTATGTTCATTTCCCAAACAGGGAAAGAGATCTTTAGTCTTTACCTTTTTGGGTTTGAAATGGTATGGATGAACTTTCCGTAGATGCTTCTGCATCCCTCTTGCGTTTTTGTACGTGGAACCACAGCCATCAAAACCACAGGTAAACTTAGTGCCATCAAAACAAACTGCTACACTGGAACACTTTTCTTTTAAACTAGAGGGTACAAAGACTTTCTCATGAGATAATAATATATCCTGCATGGTTTCAGAGTGATCGAGTGTGTCAATTAACTCTTCATTCATGGAAGCTGAAGAGCTATGACTTAACTGATCACTAGAATTACTGTCACTGTTTTCTTTCAGATTTTCTGCAGTTTCTATTTGAGAACTAGCGGATCCTGCACAGAAAAGAAGATCCTCGGGTAAATGTGATTTATCAGTCTGTTCAAGTAGATGGGACCGATCAATACAATCTTGCTTTTCACCTGCTGCAGGCTCCTCAACCTTCACTTTCTTCACATCTCCATTTGAGCTTTCAACATTATGCATTGAGAGGTGATTCTGGTATTCGATTTTGGAATAATAGAACTTTTTACAGCCAACAAAGTTGCACGTATAAGATGCATCCCGAAAGTGTTGTGCTTCATGGTGATAGAGCTGTCCCAAGTCACTGAAAACAATATTGCAGCCATTTAACTCACATTTATAACGCAGATCATCATGTTTTTGTTTATGGTTAAGTAGTTCATTCACTGATCCAAACCTAGCATAGCAATCTATAGATACACACATATAAGGCTGAGGACCGCAATGCACTTGTTCGTGCTCCCGCAGATGGAAAGCAGACATGAAATGTCGTCGACAGTAAGTACACTTTTCTCTTCTATTTTTCATATCCAAGTAGTGCTTGGCATTTTCATCATTATTTTGGTGTTCAGCTTTAAGATGCACACTTAAGTATTTAAATTGCTTAAACACACGGGAACAGTCTGTGCCAGGACATGGGTACAAATCTCTGTCTTGTAGGTGGCAATCTTCTAATTTGCTGAATGTGACATATTCATGAGACTCTCCTTTGGTTTGTTCATTCAATGACTGATTTTGCTCCAGAGTTGCAGAGGGGCTCTTGGGACAAATTCCCTTTTGAGAGCTTTTCAACAGTAATTTCTTTCTAGAACGGTCCCTTCTGCTTGGTGGCATTTTAACATGTTCCATCACATGAGGAACAAATATTTCTTTTCTCTTGAATTTTTTAATACAAACTGGACAAGTGTAAATTCCATCTTCCATATGCATCTTAGAATGATGAAGAATCCTGGCCTCAATACATTCCCGCTTACATAACAAACAGAAAAATTTATACTGAAGCCACCTCTGGTATCTTTCAGAAGAACCAATGGGTTTTTTGTCTCGTTTCTCCTTATGCTGATCTGTCAAATCTCTTCTTCTGTATTGCTTATCTTCTTTACCTTCCTCATAGTCACTGAGAAATGACTCTAAAACATCTGTGTCATTAATAGACATTTCATAGCCACTTAGGTCATCATCAGAATCTGAGGCTTCTTGTCCTAGGAGTTGGTGGCAATGTCGTTTTAAAGTTTTCCAGTCCCAAAATTCAGGATCAAAAGGCCAGTGGGCTTTTAAAGCTAGTAAGAGCTCACATCGGAGAGAATTTGGGACAGGTGCATTTTCTTCATCAAATTTTTGATCTGGTTGCAAATAGAGTTCTTCCAACATATTAAATCCATCCAAAGTGGGTTCAATCAAAAATTCTGTAAGTTGACAGGCTCGTCTAACTTCTAAATCTTCTGGTAAAAGACAAGCAATTGTTTTACAAACTGATGCTTTCATTTCTTCATCCTCACTTGATCTGAGTTGAAGAGCTCTGACACATAGTAAAATTGACACACCAAGACCAGCATCTTGTGCCTAAAATAAAGGGGGTGGGGGGAAGAAAGTTATTTTTTTTTTCATTACGTAATATTACATAATTTTCACTGACAAAAGTTACAATTATATATATGCATAGGGTATCCTAACAAACATTTATAAATATGTCAAGACTTTTATTGGATTTCTTAAATTTTATCTTAAATTTTTCTTCCTACAAGTTATATTTAGAGCTTTCTTGTCTGAACATGTAAAGGACTGGAATAGATCTACAACCATGAACAACACCACACAGTATTATAGAGTATCCAACTTTCTATTGCAAAGCATAGTAAAGCAGCCTCCTAATCCTTACGGAACTGCCTATCTACCAAATATATAAACAATAAAGGACATGAATTCAAAGGAATTCAGGATAAATAAGGTCACTGGAGGATTAAAAAAAAGCTCATCTTAAGGTGGGTAGAAAGTATGTATATATAGAGTTCAAATAATGGGTCCAAGAAGAAACATATATAAAAGTGAGTTGAATTCAATTTTAGAAATTCATGTATCATGACACTTGGGTGTCTACAAAATCGCAAACCTAAAATAAATGATCTCCATTCTCTAATATAATTAGTACTTTATAGTTATAGGTGTACTGAATCTCAGCTTCTCCCGAAAAACAACAGAAATTAGAAAATCTCTATACCAGAAGATAGTTGGAAACCAGTAACAAAATCAGGAAAAAAATTGGTCATATATGATAAAGAGTTAGTGCATATAAGATGTGAGAGGCTGAAGTAGAACATGAAAAATAAAATGAGTAAAGAACAGTGGGATCAGGGCCTCCCTGGTGGCACAGAGGTTTAAGTCTTAGCGCTATCAAGCTATCGTCAGCCACTGCAGCATGAGTTCAATTCCTGGCCAGGGAGGTAATCCACCTGTCTTGCCCACTGCTCCCCTCAGCAGTGAATTTCAGTCAATCCACCTGTTCTGTTTCCCACTCTGTCTCTGTTGAACCCTCTCACCGCCCCCATCCCCACCTCGGGCCTGTATCCCAGTTCTTATATGCATAAATAAATAAATCTTTTTTTTTTTAATAGAGGCATGTTTTTATTTATTTATTTATTATATTTGTTTGTTTGTTTTGTTTATACATGCACTGGGTACAGTCAGAAGCGCGGGAGGGTGAGAGAATTCACCAGAGCCAGAGTGGGGAGCAGAGCAGGCAGAAGGATCGAAGTACACTGCTGAGGGGAGCAGCGGGTGGCAGGAGAGGTCTGCGCACCATATGGGATCCTCCTCCGGTGGCCGGGGATCGAACCGGCGCCGCAGAGGCCGCGGGCAGCTTTGCAACCCAGCGCTCAACCGCTGCGCCACCAGGGAGGCCCCTTTTTTTTTTTTTTTTTTTTTATAGTCTTGAGAGAGGGCCTCCTCGGTGGCGCAGCGGTTGAGTGCTGGGTTGGGAAGCTGCCCGCAGCCTCTGCAGCACCGGTTTGATCCCCGGCCACCAGAGGAGGGTCCCACATGGCGTGCAGACCTCTCCTGCCGCCCACTGCTCCCCTCAGCAGTATGCTTCGGTCCTTCTGCCTGTTCTGCTCCCCGCTCTGGCTCTGGTGAATTCTCTCACCCTCCCACGCTACTCACTGTACCCAGTGCTTGTATAAATAAATAAATCTTTAAAAAAAAAAAAATAAAGTCTTGAGAGACCTGGAATCTTTAGTGATTCCTTCCATTATGACTTTTTCAACTCATAGAATCAAAGTTTCAAAGTTTAACAACTCGAAGCACCTTTAAGTTTGATCTGGTTTAAGCTCTTTATAGAAAACTGAAGTTCAGAAAAAAAGGTCCTTTCCATTTACAGGTTGCTTTCTGCAAGAAACCTAATGCCAACATAGTTTTTCAACATCATTAACTTTTTCCATACTTAATATTCTGTGACTAGTTGCCTCCTAATATTGTTTCCCCTTGTCTAAAGAAACAGAACACCTGACCTGTAACTGATCTCAAAGTCTCCTGAAATAATAAATGTATCTCCTAGCTTCCCTTGCAGCTAGATACCATCTAATATAAGTATGTGTGCATTGGAGGGAGTCGGAAAAGGTGTCATGGTATGCTTTGTTCCCTACCCCCTTCTTTCTATCTGGAAAAGAGATAGTATAGCTAGAATTGAGTTAGGTCTTAGAACGTGAAATGGAAGCTATACAATGGTTCCTACACAAGGAATCTGGGTTTCTGATATATGGAGCTACTAAAGCAACCCTGTTCTGTCTAACTAGATTACCTATATGAGAGTAGAACATCTATCTTCTTTAGATCACTACTGTTATGGGATATCCACTATTCATGGCAGAATTAGAACCTACTGATAGAGGTCAGATTATTCTCCTTTAAAAAAAAGTAAAGATTAAACTCTTTTTAAAAACAAGGATTGTAATAATTTGAACATGTTCTTTCTATAATAGGAGCCAGAACTTCATTCACAGTGATTAGAAATAATTACTACCTAACTTCTCTAGCTATGAATTTGCTTCTGGTAACTGTTTTTACCTTTCCCCTACTTTAACATGATTAGACTAAATCAACATACTTTAAATAAAATGCAGGAGATCCAAGGACACATTCAAGGAGCTAAAGAGTATACAAAGATACAACTGTCTTAACTTCAGAACAAATAATCCTTGGATGCTGTCCAGGAAGTATCCCATAAAACTTAACTGCAAGTCACTATAAATATGGATATATGGAAAGCTCAGTCATGAATACATATTGAAAACAAAACAATACATACATAGTACAGACACATTCTAGATTTCTAGGCTGAACTAAAAAAAAAAAATTTATATATGATACTTTCATTTTAGGAAATACTGTTTTCAAAAAAATATCCAATTTGTTTCCTGTTTACAGAGAAGTTTACAATTTGTGTAAAGTCTATTACTTCAAAACCAAGAAAAAACATCACTCCATCCCTAGTTGAAAAAGTTGTATTTTCTTCACTTATAATTATCATGTTAATTTGCAAACAAACATGACTGTATAAAATTTAGAACACTGTTCTAGGAAAGGTAGATTATAGGGTGGTTTAGTAGACAGCCAAGAAACATTATCTTCCTTTCCTCCAGAGATCTGTCACTTTGAATCATTATTTTCCATTAAGAAAAATTGTGGATTTCTAGGAATTCAGTTTTCACAAACAGCTAGTTAAATCCAATTCCATAATTTTATTACACCCATTTATCTAAAAGGATTTGTCTGAGAAATTATCTCCACACTCATTTCTTTCCTCAGGGACAATCACCATAAATAAAGCACAAATTACTTACTTCAGTTTGTATAACTCTAATTAGGCAAAATAAATGCTGCTGTGTTTTAGCAATGACACCAAACTGACGACAGCGCTCCAAAAAAGTGTCTAAAGAAGAGTCGATTCTTCTTTGCAGTTTACTCCAAAATAGAGTCAATTCCCTGATATTAAAAAAGAAAGAAAAGATTAAGGTGAAACATTTAAAGCAAAATGGGTATCTACTATCAACCTTCCCTCCCTCCTTTTTTTATGGTTTATGAAAATAAGTTGAGATTAAACAAAAACTACAAGAAAAAGCTGCCTTTATTCCCTGTCAATACCTCCCAAACTGGTAAAATTAGAATCCTCCCTGAAAATTCCCCTATTTCCTTCGTGATTGGGGAAAAATAAAAACAACAAAAGACTACTTGATTTATGCTAACATTCTGAAAGACTTACTTAGCTCCCTTTTGTGCCCAAAGACTTACTTGGACCCCATTTTGTGCCAATGATAATTATACTGACTGAATTAAATGCCATCCTGGTGGCCAGGAATCATAAGACAGCCAGCCCTATACTGCCAACAAAATGTATACAACTATCAATAGTAAAAATTCTAACGGTACAGTTCTTCACACCAATCTCATAGGCCCTTTCCAACTCCATGATGTCATGATGATACTTAGGTCTGTATTTTGGATTTTTAAAATATTAACCAATAAAATTAATAGAATAACACACTTGAAACAAAACTCTTGGCTGAAAAAATGAGAATCCCACCAACATGTCTTACAGAAGCAAAGAAAAGCTTGAAAAGAATGTTTGGGCCTCCCCTGGTGGCACAGTGGTTGAGCACTGGGTTGCGAGGCTGCCCGCAGCCTCTGCAGCGCCAGTTTGATCCCCGGCCACCGGCGAGGGTCCCACAAAAAAGAAAAAAAAAAAAAAAAAAAAAGAAAGAATTTTAAATTAAGAACATTTAATGGGTAAAGACTATGAAGGAAAAGTACTAGAAACTCAGGAATGCCCAAGATAGATGCTAAAGTGAGCATGAAATAAGAATATAAGGAAGGTTACTTAGCAAAATTGAAGAGAATGTTATTGCTTAAAAAGAAAAAAAGGCTGTTTTCTGTAACACAACTTCAGTGGATACTATTTGTTAAATAACTTTCATGAAAACCTTCTTTCATGTCAATTATGAAATATTTATAGCCTATATTGCTATTAATACTTTTTTCAGAAGGTGGGGACAGACCTAAAGGTTAAAAAGTGAATAAACCTCCTTTCAACAGACTGAAAATAAAGCTGATATTTAGTGATGGCAAATTTGAATTATAGCAAAAAATTAACTTAAAATGCCATTAAATATTTGTCTTCAGTGATTTGTGTTGCTTTCCTACCCAGTAAAGTGAAAACTGAGATAGGTCAGCATTGAAAATAGCTACCAGACAGACACATAATTGGTACGATGCTCCTTTTTAAACTCATAAGATTGCCTTATTCAGCTTACAAACATTTTAGTAGTAAAAAGTTGAGACTATTACAACATTTGAAGAAAAAAAAGGAAACAGGAAATATGCTCATAGATATATGCTCATAGATAAAAAGGAATCTCTCTCAAAAGTATGTATATGAAATCGATTCTATTTGAAAAGAACAAAATTATCAGTCAGTAAAACCTGATTATGAAGATAAAGGGTAAGGGATGTCCACTACTATCTAAAATTGATCAACTAGTTAGGAATTTTGAGTTAGGCAAATCTGATAAAATTGATAAAGGGCAGACTACAAATTAAGGTCTCTCAAATAAAAAAAAAACAAAACAAAACAGAATGTCCAGTGCTTGATTTATTTTAAATTAAACTTACCAACCTCTTGTTTTCTTAACTTCAAATAACCATGATCAAAAACAGATGCATATTTCATCTGTGCATGTATTTGCATAGTATAGTTCCAATTCAATGATTTAAGACCTACCCAGACATATAAAGATATCTAAAACCAGGACAACCAGGCATTACTCATGAGAATGCCCAGATGTCACCTGAATCAGTCACTCAAATATGCACATTGGAAGAATGAAACCATCCTATAGCCTGCTAGATCATATATGTAGTAGAGCAAATAGTTGTATTACTATAGTAATGTGATTTTTTTTAAGTGGACAACCACTGAAACTGATAACACTGTACGGATGCTTCTACTGTTGAGATGATTTACTGCTCCCTCAAATTAGTCCACTTCATACCTTGAGTCAACAATTACATACAAACTCATAAAAATTAGAACGGAAATTTGGTTCTATTATTAACAGAAGGAAACACATTTTGGCAGAGATCTAGCTGTCAAGCAAGAACTTTAAACTATGTGTTTCTGCATATCAGGAGGCCCATAAAGTTAGTTAATGTGTCACACTGAGATTCAGAATTTAGGCATTTTAGAAATGTGGCAAAGAAAACATTATGAAATTAAGGAGTAATGATCCCCTAAAGAAGGCTAATGCAAATAATATAGTTAATTGCCATGACCTTGTTTTTCCCCTATAAAATTCAGTTAAATAAAACATGGAATCTGGTCTTCACCAAGTGCTAGGGGAAACAACTGTGGATTACACAGCATACACAACCCTAGCATGTCACTGTCTAGTTGGGGGAAAACAGACATGAAATTACATTTAAAGAGACACGACTGTGTAAATACAAAATGCTCAGATGTTACAGAAAGCAAAGGTTAACCTATTTTAAATATATAAGTAATGTCTATGGTTCAAATGCATGATTTTATTTTTCAAAGTAATAGTGGTTAATTACACATCTGTATGTATACTGTCCCATTTGAAATTGTTGTCCTTCTCACTTGCATGACTAATCTATTCTACCATTGGCAGACAACTATAAGGGGCTCATCCCTCCAGCATCTCTTTGACTTTTGTAGATAGTCAAAAATCTTTGGGAGCCAATGTTATGAATAAATTAAGCAGTATACCTTTTGAGGTCAATGACATGGTGAATATTATAAAGTACTTTATTGTAGTTTATAAATCCACTGGGATTTGTCTGAACAAAAATTCCAAATGGATGGAAAAGTATTTTGTGTGATAGTTACATAGTTTACATTTCAAATACTGTAATCCATGCTGACAGATTCAAGAATATCACTTCCAGGGCCTCCCTGGGGGCACAGGGGTTAAAGACACAGAGCTATCAAGCTATTGCCAACCACTGCCGCAAGAGTTCAATCCCTGGCCGGCCAGGGAGCAACCCACATGGCCCAGCAGACCTCTCCTGCCTCACCTGCTGTTCCCCTCAGCAGTATATTTCAGTAGATCTGCCTGTTCTGCTCCCCACTCTCTCTGATGAACCTCTCACCCACCCCCCAAACCTCTGGTCTACACCCAGTTCTTGTATATATAAATAAATAAATCTTTAAAAATATAAAAGAATGTCACTTCAACTAAATGAATTCTATAGAGGTGCTTAAAATTAAGTGACAATTTTTATAATCATATTTCAACTTTGTGATGTTTTTATATATTTTGATGTCGCATTAAAAATACCATTTAATTTTGAGAGAGAAATTCTTTTCTAGACAAATACTCTATATATAGCCCACTATGTTCAACATAGGAAATCTCCAGCACAAGAATGTATTCTATTGAGCAGAATTCTGGGATTTATTTTCCTTACTAAAATTCACTATTTTATGTTAAAGTTATTCTATCTTCAATAGTCCATCAAAAGGAAAAAAAAAAACACAACACCTAAGAAACAAAAACTTGGAAACAATAGAAAGGTTAAAAAAAAAAAAAGCTTCTAAATTCTCAAATTTTATATTCTATTTCTTTGTGAATCACTTAGAAGAGGCTTACTTTTCACAAAATGTCAAGTTACTTAAGATTTTCTTTCCTTGACTCATTATAACTATTCAGGAGGCCAACAAAAGGGAAATTCCTATTAATCCCTTCCTGTGTCAGAGGAGCAGTATTAACCCTAGAGGCACTAACACCCTTTAAAGGGCTAATGGTGGCTGAGAGAAGGGAAGTAAAAAGGTATGGGATAATGTAAATGGGAGCTGCATCAGGAATATGAAAAGAATTATGTGACTATAGTTTTTTTTTTTTAAGATTTATTTATGCATACAAGAACTGGGGTACAGGCCAGAGGTGTGGGGGGTGAGAGGAGTCACCAGAGACAGAGTGGGGAACAGAACAGGCAGAGTGACTGAAATACACTGCTGAGGAAAGCAGCGGGCAAGTCAGGAGAGGTCTGCTGCGCCATGTGGGTAGCTCCCTGGCCAAGGATTGAACTCGTGCTGCAGTGGCTGCGGATAGCTTCATAGGTTGTGTCTCAATGCCTTGTGCCACCAGGGAGGCCCTATGTGACTACAGTTTTAAAACATTTCATAATGTGTTGACACATACCATATAAGATATATTCTTTACATTGAAAACCTAGCTATAACTAGCAGATATTTTTTTCATTAAAGGCAAGGAAATGATTTGTGGGGTTTCTCTCCCAATTTTGTTTTACCAAGGCTAAAAAATTTCTTATACAGTAACAAAAAAATAAAACAAAACACCCCTCTCTACTTGATCTGGCGATCTAAAACCTTACTGTGACTTAACAATTCTTTTAATTTCTATCATTCCTTTTTTGTTTCCTAACAAAATGCCCACAATAATTATTACAGAATATATTTAAGACCCTGGCCAACTACCCCCTTTGTCATAGGAGATGAAACTCCAGGATAGTGGATTTTGTGGTAGAAGACAGCAAATTGAATTCTCACCCAAGAAAACAATGGCACAGAAGATAAGCACTAGATTAGGAGTCAAAAACCATGGGTTTAAATCTCAGTTCTACCACTTTGGCCTTGACACCTTGGGCAATCACAAGACTTCTTGATTTCTCTCATCTTGCACTGACACATCCGCACAATGATTATTATGAAGACTGGGTGGTACATTTTATAGTACACAACTAATATTTTTAAATATATAAGTATTTTATACAATTGACTGTACATAGAATAAAAATCACTTTTATACAAAAAGTAAAATAAAAATATTTTCATATAATTACATACAAAACATTACTAATAATGAAACTATACAAATAAAAATGAATGCTCCAGAGGGAGATCAATGAGAACTGAAGTACATAAAAAGCTTTAAACAAAATGCTCTTTTTCAAATGCAAGGCATCCTTCCTTTATTTCCTTTATGAAATATTCAGGGGGTCCCCTAATCGAGATTATGCATCCAATCCATTCTTTGATTTAAATTTCAAATACTACCTCCTTTCTAATACCTTTCTTAAACATTGGTGGAGTGAGTACATTTCCCTAATTTCCTATAGCACTAATCTGATATTTATTGACAATCTTCCATTCTGTAGAGCTTTCCTATATATCAGGTTTGTTGCTCTGCCCTAAACAGATTCAATATAGTTAGAATGCAAGAATCATGGGTTACACTTACTTTTTACCAACTAAATAGTTTGTAGGCAAGTAAGATATAAAAGGATTTAAAACCAAAATTACATAATTCTACTACAAAGTACATACCAAAATTACAAAGGAAATTATTCTTGAAATAGATTTCCTTCTTTAGTACACATTTGACCTGGAAACCTAAATAATCAATCCTTTTCATTAGTTGGATTTTGATACAAAATGGGGAAAGTTACTATCAGAAGCCATAATAAATATAAAGGAAAGCAACAGAGCACTAATTTGTTTCAAACTGCCATAACTTTATCTTCAAACAAGATTTATATGGGTGTTAAGAGACGACTCTCTATGATTTAATTAAGAGTTTGCTCATGGGACCTCCCTGGTGGCGCAAAGGGTTAAGATGCAACCTATGAAGCTATCCGCAGCACTGCAGCAGGAGTTCGATCCCAGGCCAGGGAGCAACCCACATGGCGCAGCAGACCTCTCCTGTCTCGCCCACTGCTCCCCTCGGCAGTATATTTCACTCAGTCTGTCTGTTCTGTTCCCCACTCTGTCTCTGGTGACTCCTCTCACCCCCACACCTCTGGCCTGAACTGCAGTTCTTGTATGCCTAAATAAATCTTAAAAAAAAAAAAAAAAAAAAAGAGTTGCTCAAACTTTTTACCCTTTGTTTTTGGACTCTTTCTGAAAAGATTAAACAAAAAATATTTTTAATTAAAAGGTTTTATGGGAGTAGATTTTATTTACATGTAAACATTTAATTTGTTTATAGACTTTAAAATAAACTTATGTTTTACATAAATCCTAAGTGCTATGCTATGTTCTAACAAATAAAGGGGAACAAAAACTAAATATACTTACCAAGAACAATATACACTTGCAGTTTGGAGCTGCTGGGTAAGGTAAGTCGTACAAAGAACAAATGCTGTGTTATCCTGACCCTCGGATTCCAGATTACATATGATGTCTAGAACTTCCTTGCAGTCGACCTTTGCAATCTATCAAAAATGAGATGACTAAGTCAAAAAGAAAATGGTGACTTTTTTGTAAATTGCATTATATAGTGTGAAGCTTCCTTATAACATGTTCTGTCTTTGATAATTAATGAGACAAGAATTAGAGGAGTATTATTTTTTTCTATGTTAACCAACAGTTAAGTCTTCTAGAATAAACAATATGAAGAACAATTTATTTTATGACTTTATCGGCAATATAAACAACAATTTTACTGGGCATCAAATACATAAAACAATAATTTCAGGACAAATGAGGTGTGTATAAAGGCAAATGAGGTATACAGAGCTCAGCTCAGCTCCCCTAGCCCCAGAGTGCTATGCAGCTCCAATAGGTGGTTCTAAGTCTCTCAAAAGCCACACTCTCAGATAGGCACAGGCTTCTTTCAAAGCTTAGCTCACTTTCTCATAGATTCCTCTAACTTCTTAGACCATACTAGAATCCCCATCAAAAACTACTCTCAAATTCTTCCTCAAAAGCATTTTCAGAGCTGCAATTCAGTCATTATTGGGCAACTTATTAGCATCTGTCACTCTGCTAGAATATAAAATCCGTGAAGTCAGGGCTACATATATCATGTTAAAAACTCAGCACTTATCACAGTGTAACACAGGACATGTAAATACTTTCTGAAGGAAGTAAATGAATCAAGTTATATCAGAGAAAAGATTATGTTTACAAGGCAAACCTTATACAATTTGTTTTCTAATCTTTTCAAAGACAGCATGATAACATTATAAACAGCATAGGGTAAGTGTAGTGGTTTAAAAACAATTATTCAAGAGCCAGATTGTTTATATTTTCCTTCCAAATCTATAGCTACTAGCTGTAGATCCTGAATGAGTTACACATCTTTCTTAGAAACTTAGTCTCAGTTTCCTCATCTGTAAAATGGGGATAATAGAACTTTCCTCAGAGTTATTTTAGAATCAATGTTTTAAAGGGGATTGGCAAATGGAGCAATATAAAAGTGCTATTAAAATTGTTTTATTAAATATATATATATATTAAGAGGAAGATAACAAGAAAATGAACCTTAATACTAGAAAGAAATTCAAAAAATCAATCTCAGATGCAAATCTCAATTATGGGATTACTTAATAAAATTTCTTATTGAACAAATACTAGGAGACAAATTAAGTTGTTAAAGTCTAAAATAAACTGTTTTCAGAATACGGGGAAAACCTCCATTATACATTATGAAGATAAGATTTTACTGAAAACAAATAGATCCTCAACTATAGTTGAATGAATCAGAATAGGTATGCAGAGAGTAAAGGTCTACCACATGGATACTTAAAGATTGCAATGACTGAAGGAACAAAATGGGAGTTCCTTAGCAAGAGAAAACAGCACCACTTCCTACCACCAATGCCATGTTAAACCTCCTGTCAAAAACCAAGAATTCTAAAATTCAATTTGGGCAGCAATGTAACATCTTCAAGCTGAGAAGTAACATAAGGAACTCTCTAAGTCAGACATATAAATCATGGTGGAAATAACATACAACTTGTATTTCTTTAACTTTTTTTTTACTATTTTCACATAATTTTTTATTACATATCTCATTTTGTCAACATGATAAATGTTTAAGATTGTCAAGGCAGGCAATATTTCTACTTCACAAGTAAAAGTGAACTAGAAAGAACTTTCTTATCAAGATAACTGTGGCAAATAATCAAAAATAATAAACAAAATGAAAAACTAATCTCATGTAATTTTCTCTCTACAGGGAGGTACTACATAAAAAAAAAAAATCACTTCAGAAACATATATATAGGCTTTCATTTTTTGGAGCCAAAGAAAAGAGGAAACAAATGAAGTGAATTAAGACTACATAGTTCAAGTAAAAACCCACTAACCTGAAATTATGGGGAAGGAAGAAATGATGGAAAAAACCTGGATTGGTACCTTACAAGGCACATAATTGCACGATTTCTATTTATTAAATAGTCTATAGATGAAAACCGCCTACAAGTTAATATGTAATAGTCCTGTAAGATCCCTCCTTCTCTCACCTGCCTAATCTAGTCTTCTCATCCTTTGCTATCCAATTGAAATCCTTTTATTATGAAGTCTATCTTCATATACTACTCTAGCATCCTGTGATTTACTGCCCCACTCTGAACTCACAGAATCTTATCAATACTTTTATTTTTTTTTATAGATACTCTTTTTTTGTTTGTTTGTTTGTTTATTTATATATTTATACAAGCACTGGGTACAGTCAGAAGCGAGGGAGGGTGAGAGAATTCACCAGAGCCAGAGTGGTAGCAGAGCAGACAGAAGGACCGAAGTACACTGCTGAGGGGAGCAGCGGGCGGCAGGAGAGGTCTGCGCGCCATGTGGGACCCTCCTCCAGTGGCCGGGGAGCAGCCGGGGATCGAACTGGCGCTGCAGAGGCTGCTGGCAGCTTCGCAACCCAGCGCTCAACAGCTGCGCCACCGGGGAGGCCCTTATCAATACTTTTAATTGGGCTATTATTTATTCTAATTTTGGTCAACTTTTGAACTAGTACTGAATACTGGCCCCTTCCTTTTATTATTTTACTTTTCAATGTGCTTTTACTTTGCCTTCTTGAACTACACTACGAGGAAAAGAGCACAGTGCTATAAATGATATCCAAAATCCTCCTGCACAATATCATGTAAAGTGGCAAACAAGGCATGTTAAAATGTTTATTTTTGTCAAAGCAGTACTATTTAGTAAGTACCTGCACCATGGAAGTACTGGGGATAAAATCAATGTAACTTTAGCCCTCATGGGACTTAGAGTCTAGTCATGGATAATAAATGAGGGAGCAGGGGATTACAAAAAAATACAAAGCCATCTAAAAATTAGGTACTGTATCTTAAATGCATTTATGCCCCTTAATGTCTGCTTCAACATTTTTTCCATGACAAATAAGCAAGATGTTAACATTGCTGTTAGTTGCAGAGAATCCAGTATTTGCCCCAGATCTGTATTTTCTTGTATACAGTGGAAAAGGAAGCTTGATAAAGAAATAAAAGTAAATAAATAGACCCAGCCAACCCACTCAAAAATATGTCCCATTAGGGTAAAAGTTTGTTCCATTCACTACTGTAACTTCAGTGTCTACAAGTGTCAGGCACATGAGGGAACATTATAAATATTTGTTGGAATAACATAACTATAAGATAAATAATTTAGTGAACATGAAATGGTCAGGATAAGTAAGTGGGGCAGATTGAAGACAGGAACAATAACATGAACTGGAGTAAGCACAGAAAGTTTTAAGGAAAATGGTTCTGGGAGGATGGAAATCGGGGTCAAGATGTGTAAGGGTGGGGTGGGGCTAACCCCCCAAAAGATGCCAAAATGAGTAAAATAACAAATGTCAGAAGAATCATGATCTATGAAGAAGGGAAAGGTTATTGATATGACTGTAAAGAATACTATTTACCAAGTAGCTGCACTCAGTGAATGAAAGGCTGGGCAAATAATAGACTTTGAAGAAACCCTGGCTTCAGTTCCTTCATTTGTAGAATTTTTTTTATTACTTGGTTAAACAAAGTGTTTTATTAGTTCAAGTAAGTGCATGTCAGGCAAATGAGTTCTTGAATGACAAGGCTGTACAAAAACTGTAACCATAAACTAGTCCTACTTTTACAATAGAAACCCTGGAAGTAAAACAGTCAAGTTAGTGGATAATAAAAATGTATGTAAGAAAACATACATTTAGGGCTCTCAGTCAGAAATTTCATTATCAGGCCAACTTTAAGTGCTCATGTAGCATCATAGAGAGGTTCTTGGTAAATCTGATTTTAAATGAAATCACATATAACAAAAATAGCATATTATAGGCTAACTGGCTTATTATAGGCCAGTGGCATCTTTCTGCTCACAAAAACACCATCAAATTTATATATAAAGACCCAAAACACTTCTAACTTATTCCAGTTCAGGGTCAAGGGTGACTGAAGCTTGTTCTAGCAACTCAGAGCACAAAGTGGGAACCAACCCTGGACAGACCATTACACTGCAGAGCTAGTGCTCGCATGCACTCTCGCTGTCTCCGCCCCCCCCCACCACCCCCAAACACACACACACTGGGACAACTGAAATAGGACAGTGAACTTAACTAACATGCACTTCTTTGGGATATGGGAAGAAGCAGGGCTACCCAGAGAAAATCCATGCAAACACAGGGAAAATGTGCAGACTCTACAGAGTAGACAGTGACCTCAGAAGGGAACTGATTTTTTTTTCTTATCAACATTAGAATGTTATTTGAGGACCATAATACTATATTGACATATTTTAACAGTAAAGTTGACAACACATTATGACTGAATAAGGAAGGAAACTGTACACCTTGATTTTCCCCAATGGTGTGCTTTTTTTAAGATAAGGAATATGTTGATTTTTTCCCCTAAGGGTAATCACTAAACATTTACTGACTTGAAATGAATGAACTGTAAGCAGAACCTACCAAGAAATGAGAAGCATTTGAAAGACCATTCAGGATCATTCCTTCCACACAATGTTCACATGGTAAGCATCTTTCAAATACTAAAGTTTCTTCACATCTTCCCTTATCAAAATGTACTTTTTAACAAAAGTCTGATATGCTAAATAATATTGAAATATAAATCATACACAAACACTATCAATGGCATTTGGATTTACCAGTATTAAAACTTAGGATAAAGGTATGAAATAGCTAGTGCTGGAACTCAGTTGACAAAGATATACCACCTCACCTTATAAATTATTTATGTATTTATGTAATGGTTATGTATCTTTCTACCAGCCCTGATGTTAAATAAGGAATACAAATAAAGGAGTTAAACTTGACAAGAGTCATACCTGAAAATTCTCCTGAGGGAAAGCACTGAGAAATCCTTGGTAAAACATATAAAATATCTTTTATAAATGAATGTTAAACACTCAAGAACTAATAGAAATCACAATGAGTGGAAAATGTTTGGGACTGGACAACTGCCCTAACTTGCTGGATCACTGATAATTTCATCAACTAAGAGGGTTGGGTTTTATAATTGTGGATAGGAAATGATAAAGCTTGGATATGATCAGGGACAAGAAGTTAGCACACACTGCACATACAATTGGAATCCTTTAAGGACTAGAAAGTCAGAAAAGGTAAATTTTAAAAAGGGGTGGAGGGAGTTAAAGCCAGAGGTACAACAGGAAAATTTTGTCAATTTCAAGCTGTGTTTTGGTGGGATAAAGGTATTTTTGAGATTTTATAATCTGTGCTCATTCAAACTGGAGTTTAACATAACACCATTCTGATTCCTAAAAACCCCAAACTGAGAAAAATGAAATAAAAAGAAGATTTTGACTAGCAAAATTTCTAAATCACCTGGCAGAAGTAAAATGTAAAACTGATTTATAGAGACATATGCTAATGTCTACTAGAATTCAGACATAAAGCACTCTTTACTCTCCCCCACTTACTCTACCAAACCTACACTCAGAATTACGAAGTATAAAAAACACAAATAATCAAGTCACTCAAGAAAATGTAATAATAAATACAATAAGCAGCAGGATTAGACTATCAAGAACTTCAGACAACAGTACATATTAGACTTTAATGCACAGAAAGTACAACACAGAGTAAAATCTAATCATGAACTTTGCTAGGTTAAAAAAAGATTTTTTAATAGACAGCAATGGTAATAACAACAACAACAAAAAAATAGTAAAAGCAAGCAAGTAAGCAATCAGGTCATGGAAAGACATATAGGAACCTTAAACACATAATACAAAGTGAAAGAAGCCAGTCTTAAAATGCTACATACTGCAAGATTCCAACTACAGTAAACCCTCAATGTTGTCAACTGATTGTTGGAAACAGACTTTAATTTAAATGACATGTAACAAAACTAGGTCCTCAATGAACCAGGTCCTCTAATGAACATCATTTAACACTGGTCAGGACTATTATTTTCCTCATCAACATTATAACTAAATGATGTTGAATGAAACATCATGCCCGCACCTATTGTATATTCTAGAGCCTAGTCCTTTATCAGGTGTATGGTCTGCAATATTTTCTTCTGTGTGGATCAAATTTTAATTTCTGGATGTTGGCCTTTGAATGACAAAGTTGGACAAAGTTCTATTTATTTTTTCTTTTGTCACTTGTTAATGCTTGCATTAACTGAATGTATCTGAAAAAAGCCTAAAATATCCTACTAAATTCTTAAGCACAACACGTGTGGCTAACTTTTCATAACAACCTCAGCGGTATAATCATAACATTAACCAAAATGTCCACACATAACCCATAGTAAGCCCAGAGTGAGAACTAGATACATACTAAGTCTTGGGACGCTATTTCTTCAAAGCTATTTAATAGAACTGTATTAAGGAGGAAGAATAGTTAAGATGCAAACCCTCAATTTCTTCAGTCTTTATATCTTGAGCATTTTTTGAGTGTACATCACATTCCCCATATAGTGATAAGAATAAAGTAAAATTAAGACTTCAATTTTAAATTAATTTATATACTTTGTAATTATTCCTTGTTCAGGATCCTTAATTCTTGAGTCTTATTAAAGCAACACCTGGAATTTCTATGCTCTTGTTTACTTTTTCTTCTCTTCCAAACTGAAGTCCCACTGGGTCCTGTTTAAATGTACTTGCTCTGTTTATCATTTACACCTAGTGATTGTCAATTCCCAACAGTATTAGACTGTGAGTAAATTAGGTACTGTTTATCTTTTCCTTCCCTTATCAAAAGAAGAAACAAGACTTTTACCACGTCTATTAACAACATTGGACAATGAAGATGTAGTTCACTTAGGGATCAAAATTTAAAGAGCCCCTACCTTAACTGTGAACATTTCTTGATCCTTCAAAATAATATAAGTAATTTATGTTTGAACATTATTACTTTTCATATTATATGTGGAAAACCTGATCTTTGCAAAGATTTCCTTTTAACAATGAAAATAGGAAACATCTACTTGGGATACTACTTGGCCATGGCAATGTCTGTAACTGTCATTAAAATACTTCCATATGTAAAATTAATGACATTATCATCTCAATTCTAACTCAATTCTATCTAACTCAATTCTCTCTCATATTTAACACAGAACTCCAGCATTCTATGGGGTTCTGAGTTCCAGGTTCTGAATTTTGGCTAGAGTTGACCCTGTCAATTAATCTTAATTGTATGTGTCTGGCTAAATCTTCCCCAGTAGAGGTTTCCCATTACACAAACCCTTTATTTACTAGGATACCCACAGGTGTCAACATACAAGTACTTTAATTCCCAGCTGTTGCTCAAGCTAATTTGACTCTGCTCCTGAATCAGATGAAGCAAATGGCAAATAGTATGTGCATAATTCTGTTACTTTAGAACATATGCTGATTTTAAACTCCAATTAATGAACGCTAGTGATTCATTAGAACTTTCCCAAAGCAAATTTTAAAGATTCTGTTTAAAATTATGTTGTCACTTTCAAAAGAAAACATTACTGGATCAGAAACTAATGATGTACCAGTGTTCCTTTTAAAATAATTTTATGACGGGCCTCCCCTGGTGGCTCAGGCGGTTGAGCGCAGCGCTATGAAGCTGTTCACAGCCTCTGCAGCGTGGGTTCGACCCTGGACGGCCAGCAAGATACCCACATGGCACAACAGACCTCTCCTGTCTCGCCTGCTGCTCCCCTCAGCAGTGTATTTCAGTCAGTCTGCCTGTTCTGGTCTCCGCTCTGTCTCCCTGGGGAATCCTCTCACCCTCCCGCACATCTGGCCTATACCCCGGTTCTTGTATGCATGATAAATAAATCATTAAAAAATAATAATTTTATGATGTGTGCTAATTTTTGCATTGACATATTTAACTAATCAATAAAAATGTTTTAAATGACACATAATTGTATAATTATAAATGAGATGATATCCCATTAAGATACTTTCAGTTAAAACACAGCTCATCCATATTTACCAAGTGACAATAAGTGGTACAATATAGAGAGGCTGGCCAGTAATCTGCATTCTTGCCTCGACTCCATAATTAGCTTAATGCAGGTGGCCTTGGAAAACAATGCCATCTTGGTCTTGGTTTCATCACTCATAAAAACATGGAGGATTAGATTAAATTATATTTAATGGTTGTAATACACTAAAAAACTGATGCTTGTAAAACAAGGGTCAACAAACATTTTTTGTAAAGGGTCAGATGGTCTCAACTCTGCCATTGTGGAGCAAAAGCAATAAATAAATGGCTATGACTGTGTTCCGGTAAAAGTTTATTTGCAAAAACAGGTGGTTTGGTAGATCGGACACACAGGCCACAGTTTTAACCCCTATTATGGAGAATCAAACCACAATCTGACAAAAGTTTTTAAAATCACTCATTCACTTTATTATTTCCATGGTATCAAGTCTGAACACTTAATCACTGTTTGAAATGTATTCATGGATTCTAAAGTCCTATACTTCTCTGCCTACAGAACTAAATATAAAAGTAACTTAAGCTATATTAAGTGCCATTCTCTTTATTTAATCACTTGATGCCAGTATTAATAATTTCTGCATTTCACAAATAGAGAAATCAGGACTTTTGGAAAAATTAAAACACTTCACATTTAAAGATTTCAAAGCAAATTGTCACCCAGACACATAAATTATCTCCTTTCAAATCAACCTATAAGACATCACATTCAATTTGCTAAACAGTTAAATATACAATTAAGATAGCACTTTCAAGAAACTAAAAAGTCTTAATTTTAATTCTGCCATGCAACATTTATCAATATCTATTATATTCATAGTAAGTGTGAATGATAGTAGCAGTTACTTGCTTTACTTACCTCCTTAATAGCATCTTCATTAGGGAGAATGGAACATAAGCATGTAATATAGGCTTGCTGAAAAGATGACACATTTGAAATTTCTTTAGATTCTGCACATAGTTTTGATAAGGCAGTAGCCTGGGGAATGCAGTTAGATTTCAACAAATGTTTTATCCGCATTTGCAGAAAGGAAGGTCCTTCTTGTGCAATCAATTTATTGACTAGAAAATAAAAGGAAAAATAAATTTGACAACATATCATATAAAATGTCAAGATTATTAAAATGAAAATTTGATACTTTCTGTTGTTTTGGTGAATAACAAGACCTGAATATAACTAGGAAGCTTAAGCTGGTCTCAATATTCATCTACTAGAGCAGAGAGTAAAATAAATTTTGTTAATTATTCTTATACTTTTGCTTAATTTTGAACACAAAGCCTTTTAATAAAGTTACTAACATTTCATCAAAATTAATTATTTGAGGGGACTCTCTTGTGGCCTAGGGGTTAAGCCTCAGTGCTATCACCACTAAGGCCTGAGATCGATCCCCGGCTAGGGAACTAACCCACATATGGTGCAGCAGACCTCTCCTGTCTTGCCTGCAGCTCCCCTTAGCAGTGTACTTTAGTGGATCTGCCTGTTCTGCTCCCCACTCTGCCCCTGGTGAATCTTCTCACCCCCAGCACCTCTGGCCTACACCCTAGTTCTTCTATGCAAAAATAAATATTTCAAAATTAATTGACCTTCTCCCTCATTTCCTAATAAGGATATGAAGGAATAGAGAAATGAACTATAAGTGTAATTGCAAGAAAAAAGATGTAATATTAACAACTACCATTTGAATGGTACCACTTGATACTTCTGAGGTAGCAAGCTTTAAACTGTTTTTATATACCTCTCATTTATTCTTCACACCACCACCAAGGCAAGTATTATATTCCCAGTTTAAGGTTAAGAAAATCGATATTCAGAGAAATTCAGTAACTTGCCAAGGATTCCAAAGCCAGTGGTGCTCTTTCCTCTAAACCAGGCATTTCTCAAAGTGTGTTCCACCGACCAAAAGACCTGAGAGATAGTCCTAGAAAAAAAAAGGATTCCTTGGTCAAATCTCTGAACAGTCCTGCAATAAAGAAAACTGTTCATTTTTTTTTTAACCCAATGTTTCCCAAGCTGATTTGACCAGAGAACCCTTTTGCACATATTATTAGTACAATGAAAACCATTACGTTGTTGGTTCAGTACACACTTTGGAAAATGCTGAATATCAAGCACCTGAGCACTGATTTGATACTGCCCTGGATAAGTCCATGAGTTAAAAGTATATAGAGGGCCTCCCTGGTGGCACAGCGGGTTGAGCACAGTGCTGTGAAGCTGTCCGCAGCCTCTGCAGTGCGGGCTCGATTCCCGGCCTCTCCTGTCTCGCACCCACTGCTCCCCTCAGCAGTGCTTTCAGTCTGTCTGCCTGTTCTGCTCCCAGGCAGAACAGTGAATTCTGTCACCCTCCCGCACCTCTGGCCTGTACCCCAGCTCTTGCATAAATAAATCTTAAAAAAAAAAAAAAGTAGATAGTAACAACTGTGTGGCATCATTACAATTATTATTTAAAGACTAGAGGTGGGAATACAGCATGTCAAGACAAATGGTAATGAACAAACTATTTCAGATGATTCATCTAAAATAATTTTTCTCAAAAATGTCTCCTAAATCACTGGGGAATCTTATTAAAACAGACTCTAATTCAGTAGGTCTGGGATGGGACCTGAGATTCTGCTTTTTTAACAAGACTAACAGGTGATACTCATGCTGCAAATGGAGTAGAAATCATTAATATTAAAGATGAATTGTGGGGGGTAAGGGATGGAGAGAATAAATCACTGACCCAATCTTAACTACACATATCTTTTTAAAAATAGGTTAATATCATATATGCACATGTCATAAAATTAAAAAGGCACAAAAAATGTATATAATTAAAAGTTGTCTCCCTTTTACCCTAACTCCAGTCTCCTTCTCCAAGAAAACAGTAACTTTTTAAATTTCCTACTTACCCTTCTGTGTATCTATGGGCAATCTTTTTTTTGTTTGCTTTATCAGACAGGTCATTCTACCATCACTGTACAGTTTTTTTTTTTTTTTTTTAATTTTCTAGAGGCATGTCTTATTTATTTATTTATTATTTGTTTGTTTGGTTTATACATGCACTGGGTACAGTCAGAAGCACGGGAGGGTGAGAGAATTCACCAGAGCCAGAGCGGGGAGCAGAGCAGGCAGAAGGACCGAAGTACACTGCTGAGGGGAGCAGCGGGCGGCAGGAGAGGTCTGCGCACCATGTGGGACCCTCCTCCGGTGGCCGGGGAGCAGCTGGGGATCGAACCGGCGCCACAGAGGCCGCGGGCAGCTTCGCAACCCAGCGCTCAACCGCTGCGCCACCGGGGAGGCCCATCACTGTACAGTTTTAACAACCAAATATTTATTCCACTGCATAGATGCACTGTAACGCTGTAATTTACAACGCTGTACAAAGGACATTCAACACATGCATGACAATACCAACAGAAAAAATTCCCAGAAGTGGAACTGCTAATTAAAGGTTTTGTTTATCTGTAATAATGGTTCATACTGCCAAAACGATCTCTAGCAATTTATACTCCCACCATTAATAGGTAGAAGGTGCCCATTTCCTGTGGTACTTCTACAAGGTCAGGACTGTGGGGTGAAGGTTGGGGAGGTGTGACTGAGAAAGAAATTGAGATTGAGATTTAAATGCAGTCAAGACGAAAAAGTATGGATGGAAAAAAAGATCATTTTTACTTGACCCTTTCCATTTCAGTTTCACAGTTACTAAGATCCACCAAATGAACTAACATCTCCCACTCAAATAGTTCACCATTTCTTCTATTTTCAGTAATGTTATTCTCTCAATCATACCAAAATTAATTTCTTTTGGCCCCCTTCCTTGCCAGCTCCTTGGAAATCAACTTATTATGTCCTAGCAAACCTTTTTAAAATTTTCCCCAATCTAATTCTTCATATTAGTTCCCCCTGTGTCTCCCACCCTTACATCCCATTCTGCCTAATACCAAATTCTGTTTATCTCCCCGAAAGGCTGTAAATATTTTTACAAATCGCACAGGAGGCAATACACCTGAAAATTATCACGTTATCTATACAACCCACCACTGCCTCTAAATTCCCACAGCATTTTCTTTTGCCATACTTGGTTTTTCTCTTTAAGTACACTATACAAAGGTTAATTTCCTGTGTTTCAGAATCACCAATCTGAGGCTTAATCATACTAGCTATGAGGCTCTTGGACAAGTTAATTACCTCTCTGGAACTCAAGATTCTTCATCCATAAAAAAGGTTAGTAATAGTCCCACATGGAGATGGAAGAAGCATAAATGAAATACCACTGAGGCAGATAAGACACTTAGTACACAGAGTAAGTGCTCAATACTCGTTGCTATTGTCTTGTTTTCTTATTGTACTATCAGCAATTTGTGAATAAATACCATGTCTTGTTAAGTTTTGTATTCCCTACAGCCATTGAACATAATGCCTTATACAGTAGATATGTTTAATAAAACCACGTTTTCAGCAACAGAAAGGTTATTACTCCTCAATTAAGAATGTTTAGTCTCTGGGACTTCCCGGTGGCGCAGCAGTTGAGCTCTGGGTTGCGAAGCTGCCCGCAGCCTCTGCAGCACTGGTTCGATCCCTGGCTGCTCCCCGGCCACCGGGCGAGGGTCCCACATGGCGCGCAGACTTCTCCTGCCGCCTGCTGCTCCCCTCAGCAGTGTACTTTGGTCCTTCTGCCTGCTCTGCTCCCAGCTCTGGCTCGGTGAATTCTCTCACCCTCCCGTGCTTCTAACTGTACCCAGTGCTTGTATAAATAAATAAATAATCCCTTAAAAATAAATAAATAAATAAAAGAACACTAAATGTTATTAAAAAAAAAAAAGAATGTTTAGTCTCTTCTTACATAGGTTCAAATTCTGCCTCCCCAATTTTAACTATATGGCCTTGGGTATACGTAACTTCTCACTTGTTTTAACCTGGATTAACTGAGATATGGAAAGCATTAATTCCATGCCTACCACATAACAAGTACTATTAAATCTACAAATTGTAGCTATTATCTCTGAGGTAAACTATTTTACTCAGTATATTACAACCACAGTTAAACCACTGCTCTAGCACATTTTAACACAAATCAGCCATGCATTTAAAAAATCATTTTTTGGGGCCTCCCTGGTGGCACAAGGGGTTAAGCACCGCACTATAAAGCCACCCGCAGCCTCTGCAGCATGAGCTCGATCCCTAGCCAGGGAGCAATCCGCAGCCTCTGCAGCATGAGCTCGAGCCCCAGCCTGTTTGTTTTTACTGGTGGCTGAGGTGGCAAATGGCAATTGATAAATGGCTTCAGAGGTAGGGTGGCTAGGGGAAAACAAATAAACTGGGATGGCAAAGAAAAACAATCAGGAAGAGGTAAGAGTTAGATGGGTCCTTCTAAGCCTGATTTAGAAAGGGTACCTCTGAACAGTAAGGAAGAGGACCCTTTTCTTCAATCCTTAGTAGGCAACAGAGAAAAATGAAAGCAAAAGTTTTGGCCCTTCTGAGCATCAAGAAAAGGGTGGAAAAGTCAATGTTTAGATATTGTAAATTATGGAAAAGGGGACAAATGGATGCTAGGTAGGGTAGAACTCAGTTGGAAAAACTGGCAGACAACAGATAGCAACTCTGGATGTCTCTTGAGTTGGGAGTCACCCCATTATGATGGTGGTGTTGGGGTCTTCACTGATGCTGGGAGCTGAGGTCTCTGGGGCTGTGGGCTGCCTGGGTTCAGGGGGTTGTTGCTATCGCCACTAGAAGCAGCAGCAATTTCATGGGTGCTGGGCTTCAGGCTGGGAACCATCGATGGAGTCTTGGCTTGGTCTTGCCATGCCCACTTTCCATGGTAGGCTTCTAAGATGGCCTGGAGCAGAAAAGCCTTCTGTACCTGGCTGGAATCTGGGGAGAGATGATCCACTCATCTCTCTGCTGATCATGCCAAGCAGAAGTTCAACACTTTTTTTTTTCCAAAGATTTATTTTATTGGGCCTCCCTTTGTGGCGCAGTGGTTGAGCACTGGGCTGCGAAGCTGCCCACAGCCTCTGCAGTGCCGGTTCGATCCCCGGCCACCAGGCAAGGGTCCCACATGGCGCGCACACCTCTCCTGCTGCCCGCTGCTCCCCTCAGCAGTGTACCTCGTCAGTCTGCCTGCTCTGCTCTCCCCTCTGGCTCTGGTGAATTCTCTCACCCTCCCGCACTTCTGACTGTACCCAGTGCTTGTATAAATCAATCAATCAATCAATCAATCAATCAATCAATCTTTAAAAAAATTTTATTTTATTATTTTATGATACAAGAAGTTGGGACTAGGCCAGAGGTGCGGGGTGTGAGAGGATTCACCAGAGACAGAGTGGGGAGCAGAACAGGCAGACTGACTGAAATACACTGTTGAGGAGAGCATCAGGCAAGACAGGTGAGGTCTGCTGTGCCATGTGGGTCAGCTTCCTGGCTGGGGATGGAAGTCAGGCCAAAGCGGTAAAAGCAGAGACTTAACCCTTATGCCACCAGGGAGGCCCTCAAACCAATAATTTTGAAAACAAAAATTTGTATTCTTTGCATTTCTCTACAAAATGGTAACCTCCAAGAGTAACTATATATACACAGGTGAGATTCACACAACTTTAACCCATCAGTTTCAGTTCTCTCAGAACTCAATATTCCCCTTCAATATAGTCAGTAAAGTTTTATGACTTACCTTCTTCTGTTTCTACTGGCTGTTGAGACAGAATTTTAAGAAGAATTGGATTTTTCCACACTCCTTCCTTGGTAACATGAACCAATATTTGTAGGTTATTATTTCCAAATTCCAATAATGCATCATGTGACTCCTACAACAAAAAATAGCATGCTCATAAAACAAGCTAATAAACAACATAAAATGGAATTTTGCTCTTTCAATGTATTTAATGTTTATAAAGGACCTGTATCGTGGATTTCCTAAAAATAAATGAGGGAAAACTAAAACTATTCTCAAAGTTTTGTGAATTACTGCTTTTTGTGTGCTTATGAAATTAAGATATTTTCATTAAGTTAAAGGGTACTTTTAAAACATTCATCTAAATCACCCCTTAGGTGAAACTCAATTCATGTCCTTCCTTGCATTACTAAATTATTTTAAAACCATTGGTACAGTTTTCTCTTAAAGTATTCTGCAGCATTCATATACACAGGTATCCTGTTGCTTCTAAAAAAAAAATTAATGACACCAATTATAATATACTTTAGTTATTTAAATTCTTACATCAAATGACTTTTCAAATGGGAGACAGTTCTGTATAAAATATTATAGAAAGTCTAGATTATTAGCTGTCATTTCATCTCCTCAGGAAAAAATATGTAATTGCCGATCGTTTGTTCCTTTTTTTTTTTTTTTTTAAAGATTTATTTATTTATGCATAAAAGAAGCAGGGTACAGACCAGAGGTCTGGGCGGGTGAGAGGATTCACCAGAGACAGAGTGGGGAGGAGAACAGGCAGATTAACTGGAATACACTGCTGAGGGGAGCAGCAGGCAAGACAGGCGAGGTCTGCTGCACCTTGCTTCATAGTGCTGCATCTTAATCCTCTGCACCACCAGGGAGGCCCTTAAAATATTTTTAAAACTTAGATTTGTTTCTTTTTTAAAGTGAAACTATCATGCTCAGACATAACAATTTATGGTGTGACCACATAACACAATGTTAGGTAGCTATCAAATATGGTGATCTACACATGTAATCCCAGACATATGTCCATAGATAAAAGTTAAGCAAGTTGCAAAAAAAAGGACTTCATTTTTGTTTAAAAATCCATTTCAAATTGTATTTTTATAACCATAGCAGGAAAGTCTGGAAGGGTTACACAGTGTAGTAATTAAGATTGTTTTCTCTGTGATCTGCTCTGCTAAAACTGTTCTCTTAACATAAGTATCCTTAATAGAATTTGCTGCCTTGCCCATTTGCACTAAAATAAACTTCAGGGTTTACCTTAGATTTCAATAGGCTCATGTCTTGTATCTGTACCTCTACTACATTTATTTTACTGAACAGATATTCACATATATCTTAAATATCTGATAAATACCAGAAAATTTAAGCAGGTCGGGAAAAAGGTATACAATCTAAGAAAAGAACAGAGAAATTAGAGAGTATTCTCTAACACAGAATAATAACTATAGTAGCATCCCTAATTTGTCCTTCTCAAATGCCATACGCCAAAACTATTGGTAGTTCTCAAAACAGAGATGAACAAAATCAGTGTGCTATGTATGATGGATGATTTTAAAACCTGTAAGGAAAAGTGAAGAATTAGGACTTCAGGATAAGTATTAAAATAGGCCAAGAACATTACAAAGGATTTTCTTCTTCCCCAAAACAGAAACATGAACATGATTATCATTTCATTTGGGATTAGATATCCCAGAATAAGGAAATTTCCAAATAAAAACATGTCTATTAAATTCTAGATATTGAGGCATGATAAAGAAATTTTTAGATATTGAGATATATCTATTAATTTCCAGAAATTGAGGTATGCAAATCATTCCTTGAGCCTATGTGAAACAGGTCCAAGCTACCACAGGGTTTGTGTCCTCAAAAAGTATTAAACATAAAGAAGGTACTGTGTCTGTCTCATTTGTAAACAGAAATTAAATGATCCCTGTTGTATAAGGACTGTAATTTGATTAAAAGACACAAAACATATAAAAAGTAATATAGAGCAGTGTTTGGCACATAGTAATAATAAATGAATGATAGCTATTGTCTATTTTTCCAAAGTTTTTCCGTCTCTAGCAGTAATAGGCAAATTTGCCTTCTGTTGTTACCAATTCGAACTTCCTAACTTGCTGCTTTCTGATCTGCTCACCTACTAAGAAAGCTGATTAATAAAAACCAATGTGAAATCCAAAGTAGCTCTCAAGTAAAAGTGATGATTACTTTGGTTGTAAAAGAGACTTACAATGTTTATATAATGTTCTCAGGAACATAATCCCTAAGGCATTAGGGGAAAATTATTAGATACTAGTATACTATGACAAATACTACTTATAGGCATTTACATATTTAAAAAGTTTTTCTGTATAAAACTTTGTTTTTGTATACTGAAAATTTGTTGACTTAAGATATATAAAGGGGGCCTCCCCAGTAGCGCAGCGGTTGAGCGCTGGGTTGAGAAGCTGCCTGCAGCCTCTGCAGCACTGGTTCGATCCCCGGCTGCTCCCTGGCCACTGGAGGAGGGTCCCATATGGCGCGCAGACCTCTCCTGCCGCCCGCTGCTCCCCTCAGCAGTGTACTTCGGCCCTTCTGCCTGCTCTGCTCCCCACTCTGACTCTGGTGAATTCTCTCACCCTCCCGCGCTTCTGACTGTACCCAGTGCTTGTATAAATCAATCAATCAATCAATCAATCTTAAAAAAAAAAAAAGATATATAAAGGCTAACAAAACCAAATGAAGGAAAGAAATTTTCAACATGCCCCCTCCATCTTTTCAATCCATGAACTTAACACCAATATATGACCTTTTTTGAGCCAAAATCAACTTACCTGTAGGGACTGAAGGAAGAGTACCCAGACTTCACATGGCAGTTCATTTTCAGACACTGAAAGAAGTAATTCAAAACAACTCCTACAATACAAATAGCTAAGTTAATAAACAAAGATGGCTACAGTCATAATCAAGTATAGTATGAACACACATTTTACATTTGTTTGCTTAGAGCATTTACATTTGCTTTTTTACTCATCAATTTTTTCTTTAACTTTGTTATATTGGCTATTCAATGTTAAAAAAGAGAAAAAAGAAAAAGCATTAAGCTTTAAGTTGACATTGCTGCTTTAATACATATGGTGAGAATATATACCTTTTAGAAATCACATTCCAAGCATTTTATTTAGTTTATTAGGGTATGTGGCGGTACCCATATAGGAAACTTTCTGATTTAATAAGACAAAGATAGGAGCTCATGCTATTGTAAATTCGGCATGAAAAGTGATATGAAATGTTCATCTATACAGGTTCTTCTCACTCTACAGGTTCTTCTCAGTTGCAGAAGTAGCAGAAAGATTGGCAAGGACATTTATCTTTAGCAAATCAAGCAAGAAAAAAAAATTCTTCTTTAATCCTAACCACTAGTCAAAAGAAATAAGAAGTGAAAAAGAAAACAACCTGAATAAAGATCAACTCAAAATATCAATCAACCAACACCTCTCTAAAATTTTACAGAATATTACTTCACCCTTTAGGGACTGGCATAGGAAATAACAGAAAGTGGGACTTGGTAAGAATAATAATGGGATTATGAAGCCAGGAATATTTGTGTTTCATAAAGATAGGGTATTAAAGTTTTTGGGCTTTGGAAAATAGGAGAGGTCAGAGAAATATAAAGTGGGCTAACCATACTAAGTTATCCCTCCAAACAATCTGTTAGCTGAGCCAAATTAGTTTCTCAACTAAAAACTGAATAGCTGTGGTATTTTTTCAACTTGCAGTTAAAAGCTACATTAAAGGTATAATTTTATAGGCCACTAGGGCCTATAAAAGTAACACTGTATTACAACATTTGAAGGTTTCAGGTTTTCATCACTGAGAATCAACTTTTGTTTATATTACATCAAATATTAAAATAACTATGAAATCATCATGGACTCGTAGGGTGGTAATCTTATACTGTAGTCTGATATTTTCTGCTAGTAACATTATTTGTAGTTCAAGTAATATAATTAAATTGCAGAATTTCACAGTGTTTCCCTCCAAATATGATGTGTTCCTCAAAGACTATCCAAAGTTTCCAGATACTTGTCTTTTGAATTGACCTATATCTGAGGACAAAAGAAAATAAATCATTCTTGAATTCTAAGTGGCAAAAGAAATGCTAGAGGCAATTAAATATTATGTTGCTTGACTGGAGCTTCACTTGTACTTTATCTCCTGGGAACCTGAGTATAAAAGTCTCAGAACAAAGGAAATTTCAAAAGTCTGACTGAAATGGTGCTTTGAAAAACATGATACTATTGTAAAGAAAAGTCAGGCAAACATTACAACCAAAAGTATTCAATCTTGAGGGTGATTTAAGTTCTTAAACTTACAGTACTAATCTGCCAAGCACCAAGAGGACATCTTCACATTCAGTAGTTAAGTATGGACGTGCACTGGCAAAACTTTGGATGGCAAGTCGATATACCTCCAGAAGATACACAATATGTTCTGATGCGTTCTTATTGCTGGCATACTGCAGTAAGGTCTATAAAGTAAAAATAAAGTGCTCATTATTTAATAATTACTACTAATAACAAAAACAACGAAACTGGCTTTGTTCTCAATGAACCACCCCCCCTTTTTTTCCCTAAAAGATGTTTTATATCCCTTTTTAGATTCTAGTTTTGTTAACTGAAGTAACACTGTATTATAACATTTGAAGGTTTCAGGTTTTCATCACTGAGAATCAACTTCTGTTTATATTACATCAAGTTCACCACTTAAAATCCAAATCTATTCTTCACCTTGACTTTGTACCCTTTCACCTGATGATCTACCTTATGCTAGGCTCTAGTTTGTTTAGAGAACTGCATTTTCAACACTTAATGAACTATTTCTGTTGTGTTAAAGGTAGAATGCTCTTTTGACAGGTGCAAAAATCTAGGAGTAGGGCTACAAATGCCTATAGTTGTTCCTACCGAAAGTCTGGAGATACTATCTCTTACACTCAATAATGAGTTTCATTAATACAACATTAAACTAAGCCCCAACCAAGTACCAAACACTGGGTATACGAGAGTTAAGACTATGATCTCTGCCCTCTACAAAAAGAGAATTATTCTTGAGTGTGGCCCACAGCTCCATAAAATCCAGTTATTTTTCTGCACACAAAGAAGTGATGAAGTTTATACGAACCAAACTAGAAATGATGGATATATTTTTATTTTTAATAAGTGTATTTTAAAAAATAACATATAGGCCAAGTGTCAATATTTGTTTGCAATAGGAGATAGTCATGTTATCTATTATCCAGGGTGCCCCACCTCCACACCGGGGTATCTAAGAGGTTATCTGAATGAGCAGGAAATTTAAAACAAAGGAAAATGGAGCCAAAATAAAGCTGGACAAATAACATGTTCAATATTTAGAATCTATTTAAATTACAATAAAAAGCTGGATTGTATTCTCTCTGAACAGTGCTGAAAAACTATTGCTTATGGGACTCTAGATTCCAGAGTTGCACTCTTTACTATATTTCTTTCTTCTAACAATTAATTAGGCTTTGCTCATGCTTAACTGATCAATCTAACTGAGTTATGCATAGGCAGGATACACGCTTTCTTCCCCTAGGATACACTTTCTCACTGGATTAGGGAGTTCCTAGTGGGAAGGTTTATCATGAGTGAATTACATCTAATTTGAATTCATTGTCCCCAGAATAAACTCTTCAAAGATTCTTTTGTCTTTGATTTTTTCACCGAAAGAGTAACAAATAGCTGTTGGTACTTCAGGATTCTACTGGATTTTCTGCAACTTTGCATTCTATACTATCAGTACCTGTATAATAATTAAGAACGGTCTTAACTTAAAAATAAACTCACAAATAATAAATAAACTCACAAGGAAATATACAATAAGACATGTTATCACACACAGTAAGCACTCTTAACTAACACATTAGATTATCTGATCTTTGCATACATATCTGAAAGATCAAGACAGTTAAGCCATTGCAGTATATCCTTCAATTAAGTTATCTTGCTGCTCTATCACAGTCACCTTAGAGAAGTAAGGCGTATGTCCCCATTTAATTAAATTCCAAACTTTAATAAAATAGCAAAAACTGAATAACAGAGGATCATAAAACGGACCCTAACCTCTTCCCAGCTAAATAAGAAGGAATGCAGAAATGTGCTTTTCTGCTTATCTGTTTCATAAATGAGATTTCACATAATCACTTTTTTTAAAAAAAGATGTATTTATTTATTTATGCATACAAAGGCTGGGGGTACAGGCCAGAGATGCGCAGGGTGAGATGACTCACCAGAGACAGAATGGGGAACAGAACAGGCAGATTTGACGGATGTACACTGCTGAGCGGAGCAGCGGGTGAATCAGGAGAGGTCTGCTGCGCCATGTGGGTTGCTCCCCGGTGGGCCTGGGATGGAACTCTTGCTGCAGAGGCTGCGGATTGCTTCATAGTGCAGTGCTTAACCCCTTGCGCCACCAGGGAGGCCCCTCACATATCACTTTTAACAACTTTTCCCCACACTCCCCCCAGTATGGCTCGGAGCTCTGGGCTCCTGCTAAGACAGCACTGTCTTTGTCTCCCTCTGGCCACCATCATGATCCAGAAGATCTTGACCAGGTTGTACGCCTCAGGGGAAGAGGTCAGTACGACAGAAGGTAACACGAATGACTCGCTCATTGGTGGAAATGGACTCAAGGTCCTGAGTGCAAAAATTCCAAAAGTACAGTAATTGGTGTTGATACTGCCGAACTTGCAAGAAACAAGCTACACAAAGTTAAGTCTACAAGAAGTACATCAAAGGTTACATAAAATCAAGGGCCAACTTGAAGAACACAAACTAGAAAGAGTAAAACCTTTTATGACAGGAGCTGTAAAACAAATCAAACACATCCTTGCTAATTTGGACTACCATGTGGATGATATGACCCCCTCATATGTGCGTTTTCCTTAGGATGGAAAAATTTTAACAAATATGACAATTACTTTGGATCTATCTCCAGTCATCGTAACTGGCTGCTGCTTTTCATCCACACAACACCAGGACAAACAAGTGGGGCTAATGTTATTTGAGCTCTTCATTTATTTTGACCTTCATTTATTTGGAGTGGAGGCATTGTTTTTAAGGAAAACATGCCTTGTAGGTGAGTTTAAATACTCATTTAAACTTATACTTTGTAGTAGTGTCTTATACTTTGTAGTAGTGGTCTGTGGCTCTAGTAACACAATTACCAAACAGATTTAAATAGGTCTAAAACTAAGAAGTCTTCTCTCAAATGAGTATTTAATAAAATAGCACACAAATAGTAACACAATTACCAAACAGATTTAAATATGTCTAAAACTAAGAAGTCTTCTCTCAAATGAGTTTAAATACTGAGAGAAGACTTCTTAGTTTTAGACCTATTTAAATCTGTTTGGTAATTGTGTTACTAGAGCTACAGACCACTACAACAAAGTATAAGACTGTCTTCAGATAACTTAGAATACTACTTCTGGGACTGGAACATAAAAAAGACTCAAAAGTCTTAATTCTGAGTTGAAGGAAAGGGAAAGACTATGTTCTTAACATTGCCAGCATTTGAAGTGGATTTCTTATACATTTAATATCTACAAACAGAAGTAGTTAACTCTGGAAAAGATTACTGAAACAATAAAAAGTGGATAATACAGTTGGAAGCAAAGTATTGTTCTGAGTTTATTTATCATAAAACAAGTAGAAGCAAGTTCTAGAGAAATCTAGACATTAACTGGATTGCTTATGCTAGACTTCGAGCAAGGGGTTAGCAAACTGGCCTCTGCTACCACCTGTTTTTGTATGACATAAGGTGGTATTTTAAATGCTGGCAAAAAATCAGTTGTTTATGGGATAATGAAAAATTATGTGAAATTTAATTCTGTGTCCAGTTTTATTAAACACTGGCACGCTAATTTATGGATTAACTGGCTGTAGAAGCAGAGATGTGACAGACTTTAGGGGCTGCAACTCCTAAAATAACTGGTCCTTTGAGGAAGGGAGCTGCCCCCCCTGCATTAAAAGATGAAATTAAAATGAATGTGGGCTGGCTGGTGGCAGAGGAAAAAGCAACCGCTGTGTTACCATATCCGAAAAGGCTGTGTATCAGAATGAGAAAATGAAAATGCAGCTATATGTCAGATCTGGAACAGCTACTGCCTGGTATTATTTCAAATTTTGTTCATAAAACAAGAAATCTTATATTGATTTTAAGACATGTATTTCCCAGAATGAAAAAAATCTGTGATGTGACTGCACTAAGACAGATGTCTAGCAGACAGCAGCGTTTGAGCGGGATTTCTGGAGAGTGAAGTTTGAGAATGCAAAAATAGGGTGACAGGAGGACTCCAAACAGAGAGCAACTTAAAGTCAGAATCCGTGGCAAATGCTGATGAGACTTAAAAGTCAGTTGGTGAGTGTTCAACAACAAAGAAAATAATCCAGTCAAAAAATGGGCAGAAGAGCTAAAAAGAAACTTCTCTGAAGAAGAAATGTAAATGGCCAACAGGCATATGAAAAAATGTTCAACATCACTTGTAATCAGGGAAATGCAAATCAAAACTACCATGAGATACCATCTCACACCAGTGAGAATGGCACATATTAAAAAAACTAGCAACAACAAATGTTGGCGAGGGTGTGGAGAAAAAGGAACTCTTCTGCACTGTTGGTGGGAGTGCAAACTGGTCCAACCACTATGGAGAGCTGTGTGGAGATTTCTTGACCTACTAAACATAGAGCTTCCATATGATCCAGCAATTCCACTCCTAGGTATTTACCCAAAGGACACAGAAACATCCATTCCAAAGAACACCTGCACCCCTATGTTTATAGCAGCACTGTTTACAATAGCTAAGCTTTGGAAACAACCCAAATGCCCAAAAATAGATGATTGGATCAAGAAGATGTGGTACATATACACCATGGAATATTACTCAGCATTCAAAAAAGATAAACACATGCAATTTGCAGCAACATGGATGGCGCTGGAAGGGATCATGCTCAGCGAAATAAGCCAAAAAGAAAAAGAAAAATACCGGATGGTCTCACTCATAGCAGGAATCTAGAAAACTTAAATGAGGGACCAGGAAAATGAATAACTATAAGAAAGTGAAAATCAGAATCAACAAAAAACTATGAAACAGAGACACTTTTGGGGGGGTGGGGGGCAGGAGGGGAGGGATTGGGATCAGAATGGGGGGGTTGCAATTGTATGGGGAATATAAAAATAAAATTTATTATTAAAAAAAAAAAATCCATCATCAAAAAAAAAAAGTCAGTTGGTGAGTGTACCAGAGGTATACCGTGAAGATACTAAGTTGGGTGTGAGGGCAAATGCAATGAGGAAAAGCATATAATGTCTAGACAAAATTTAAAAAATTAAGTCTTTTTACATATGTTACTATTAGGCAATCCTAACCCTGCACTTACTTTATTGATTACAGTTGTCTTACTAAACCCAGAAATATACTTATTTATTACTTTTTCTACCTACCTATTCACCTATCCTGATTAAATTTCACTGGATTCGGTCCATCATTCAAGCCTATGATTATTTGTATTTTTATTTTTTAAAAGATTTATTCATTCATTCATTCATTCATTCATTCATTCAAGCACTGGGTACAGTCAGAAGCACGGGAGAGTGAGAGAATTCACCAGAGCCAGAGCAGGGAGCAGAGCAGGCAGAAGGACTGAAGTACACTGCTGAGGGGAGCAGCGGGTGGCAGGAGAGGTCTGCGCGCCATGTGGGACCCTCCTCTGGTGGCCGGGGAGCAGCCAGGGTTCGAACCGGCGCTGCAGAGGCTGTGGGCAGCTTAGTATCCGAGCGCTCAACCGCTGCGCCACCGGGGAGGGCCCCTATGATTATTTTTAGATACTGATTCTGTCATGGAATTTAGCTATGTTTTTATTTCATTTTCATATTTAAAAAACACCTTTTGTAGATTTGTCATAAAAGTATTATCATTTATTATGTAAAAGTCAGGGAGATAGAAAAGTAAAAAAAAATTTCAATAATCTACTACCACCCGGAAATGGACCACTGTTAATCGGAAACAGTAAATTTGAGAAGCTTATAAGCCTAAATTAGAATCAGTTTTATAGAATTATATTACACACTGTACTTCAAATTGTCTTCAAATTACTTCAAATTGTCTTCAATATCAGGGTTTTATAGTTGCGTATCTAGTGTGTGTATAATAATTCAGCCCCAACTCTCTATTTCTGGACATTATGATTAATAACTATTTATATATGTTAACAGTGTCCCCCAGCCTAACTTTTTCCAAGTATCCATGACAACTTTCCTAGAATAATGTCCTATAAATAGAATTGTTGAATGAAAGGATGCATAATTTTTAAGGTTTCATAGAGCCAAATTCTGTTCCACATTTGTTCCAATTTACATTCCTATTATTAATGTAAGATAATGAAGAACTAAAGAGCTGTCACAATTATTATGTATTACAACCTAACTACAATTTTTGATGCTCAGCTGGATAGAAGAAATACAATACCTTGTGTATATAATTTACAATCCTTTCTTTACTGTCATGTTTGAATAATTTTTTCATGCATTTCTTTTATGATATAAATGTAAAATTTAATTATTGTAACACTTGTATAGTATCATCATCTGAGTTATTAATAACAGTAAGGAAGAGAGCTCAGATGTGAATAGCATCAATAGTTAATTTCAATCTTCCAAAACCAAGAGAGCATTTCCCAACACATTCTGAGGTCAGCAATACCCTGATACCAATGTCAAAGACTACAGACCAATATCTCTTATGAACAAAAACTATTACAAAAACACCAGTAAAATACTCTCAAGTGGAATTCAACAGCATATTGAAACAGATTATACAACATGACCTGCTAGATTTATTCCTGGAATGCAAGGTTGGTTCAGCATATAGACAAATAAATGTAATATGCCCCATTAATACAGAAAAGGGGAGGGGAACCTCACACGAATACTATTTCAACTGATGTAGAAAAGGCACTTGGCGAAGTCAACACCCAAAAATGAAAAAAGAAAAATAACAAGAAACACTCAACAAACTAAGGAATAGAAGAAAACTACCTCAACACATTAAACACCATGAAAAACCCACACCTAACATTATACTCAATGGTGAAAGACTGAAAGCTTTTCCTTTTTTTTTTAAAGATTTTTTATTTATACAAGAATTGGGATACAGGCGAGAAGTACGGGAGGGTGAGAGAATTCACCAGAGACAGCGGGGAGCAGAACAGGCAGAGGGACTGAAAACACTGCTGAGGGGAGCAGTGGGAGAGACAGGAGAGGTTTGCTGTGCCATGTGGGTGTCTCCCTGGCCGGCCGGGAATTGAACCAGCGTTGCAGAGGCTGTGGACAACTTCACAGCTCTGTGGTCAACCCGCTGCGCCACCAGGGAGGCCCTGAAAGCTTTTCCTTTAAGATTAGAAACAAGGGGGCCTCCCGGGTGGTGCAGTGGGTTGAGCACAGCACTGTGAAGCTGTCCGCAGCCTCTGCAGCGCCAGTTCAATTTGCAGCAGGCCAGGGAGAAACCCACATGGCGTGGCAAACCTTTTCTGTCTCGCCCACTGCCACCCTCAGCAGTGTCTTCAGTACCTCTGCCTGTTCTGCTCCCCACGCTGTCTCTGGTGAATCTTCTCACCCTTCCGTACCTCTGGCTTGTATCCCAGCTCTTGTATAAATAAAAAATCTTTAAAAAAAAAAAAAAAGATTAGGAACAAGGATGCCCACTTTCATTACATCTACTCAACTTATACAGGAAATTCTTGTGAGAGCAATTGGTCTAGAAAAAGAAAATAAAAGGCGTCCAAACTGGATAGAAGTAAAAGTATCACTGTTTATATAGATGAAATTTCATATGCAGAAAACGCTAAAGATTTCACCAGGGAAAAAACCAAATTCGGCAAAGTTGCAGGTTACAAAAAATCAGTTGTGTTTTTATGCACGAACAATCTGAAAAGGAAGTTAACTATTTCTGATACAATAGCACCAAAAATATTGTCGGGAATAAACATCAAGGAAGTGAAAGACTTGCACAGTGAAAACTACAAAACCTTGCTGAGAGAAATCAAAAACTACCTAAATGAACAAAGACATACTGAGGACAAACATGATGCAAACATGTTAATGAAGAGGATGACTTAATAAGATGTCATATTATCCAAAGCAATCTGCAGATTAATAAAATCCCTATCTAAATACCAGTGACTTTTGGCAGAAATAGAAAAATCCATTCTAAAATTGACAGGGGAATTCTCAAGAGACCCTGACTTGCCAAAACAATCTTGAAAAAGAAGTAAATTGTGGCTCTCACACTTCGTAACTTTAAATTGTATGATAAAGCTTCAGTAATTCAAGCAATATGTACTGGCATAAAGAGAGAGACGTAGACATATGGAATGGAATACAGAGGCCAGAAATAAAACCCTCACATATATGGTCAGTGATTTTCCATTAGTGTGCCAAGACCATTTAGTGGGGGAAAGGACAGCCTTTTCAACAAAAGTTGTTTGGAAAATTGGATATCAGTATGTAAAAGGATGAATTAGATTCTTATCTTACATCATATACAAAATTTAACTCAAAATGCAAAGGCAATAAAAGTAAAAACAGATAAAAATTGGACTATATTAAAATTTAAAACTTTTGTATGACAAAGGTCTCTATCAGCATAGTAAAGGCAACCCACAGAAAGAACATATTGCAAATCATGTATGTTAAAGAATATCCATAATATATAAAGAAGCCTTAAAACTCAAAACAAAACAACCCAATTAAAAAGGGGGGTACTTCAGGGCCTCCCCGGTGGCACAGTGGTTGAGTGCTGGGTTATGAAGCTGCCAGCAGCTTCTGCAGTGCCGGTTCGATCTCCGGCTGCTCCCCGGCCACCGGAGGAGGATCCCACATGGTGCGCAGACCTCTCCTGCCACCCGCTGCTCCCCTCAGCAGTGTACTTTGGTCCTTCTGCCTGCTCTGCTCTCCACTCTGGCTCTGGTGAATTCTCTCACCCATCCGCGCTTCTGACTGTACCCAATGCTTGCATAAATAAATAAATAAATAAATCTTTAAAAAAAAAGGGGGGGTACTTCATGCCCAGTAGGACGACTACTATATTAATAAAAAAAAAAAAAAAGATCATAAGTGTTGGGGAGGATGTAGATAGAGAATCTGGAATCCCTTTGCATTGCTGGTTGGCATATAAATGATAATATTCCTATAGAAAATGGTATGGTGGTTCTTCCAAAAATTAAAGAGAATGGGTACCAGTAATTCCATTGCTGGATATATTCCCAAAATAACTGGAAACAGACACTTTGAGATATTTGTACATAATAGTCAAAATGTGGAAATAACCCAAGAATCCATCAACAGATGAATGTATAAACAACCTGTGGTATAAATACACAGCGGAATATTATTCAATCTTAAAAAAGGAAATCTGACACAAGCTACAACATGGATGAATCTTAAAGCTATTATGCTAACAGAAATAAGCAAATTACAGGGACAAATAATGTGTTGATTCTACTGACAAGGGATATCATACAAAGAGTTTATTATAGTCACATTCATAGAGACAGAAAGTAGAAATGTGGTTGCCAGAGGCTAAGAATAAGGAGGAATAGGGGATTAGTGTCAAATGGATTCAAATTTTAGCCTGGGAAAATGAAAAGGTTCTGAAAATGAATGGTGGTTGCACAACATTGGAATATACTTAATGCCACTGAACCATATACTTAAAACGGTAAATTTTATGGTATGCCTATTTTACTACCAAAAAAGGGCTGCTTTATGTCTCAACATTTGTAGATTAAAAAATTTCAACAGGTGGGTATATGTGCAATGGGAAGACTGCCAAGTGAGAAAAGGATAAATTCAAATATTCCCCCATCTCTGCTTTAGTTAAGTCACTATTTTAAAATCCAAGCTCTATTACACTGGGAAATGTATTATAATTCTAAGGCAGCTGTGTAAGGGAATGAAAATAACACAGCTTTTGTTTATGCATTCAAATGTCTACCCCCATCACTTGCCAATTAACCTATGAGTCTTGATTTTTCTGGCACTATTATGTAGCATAGTTTTTAAAAAATTGTGGTTAAAAACATTTTACTATCTTAATCCTTTTAAAAAAAGATATATTTATTTATGCATATAAGAACTGGTGTATAGGCTAGAGGTGCGGGGTGGGGGGGTGAGAGGGTTCACCAGAGACAGAGCATAACAGGAAGATCTACTGAAATACACTGCTGAGGGAGCAGCGGGTGAGACAAGAGAGGTCAGCTATGCCATGTGGGTCAGTTCCCCGGCTGGGGATTGAACTCATGTTGCAGTGGCTGATGACAGTTTGACAGCCCTGAGATTTTTAACCCCTGCACTCCCATGGAGGCCCCATCTTAACTTTTTTTTTCAGAATTTAAGTATATTTACATTGTCCTCTTATCACCAATCTCCATCCACAGAACTCTTCCTCTTGTAAAAACTGACACTGAATCCATTAAACAACCCCCCATTCTTCCCTCTCTCTAGTCCCTGGCAATCACCATTCTATTATACTACTTCCTATCTCTATATGCAATATAGCTTTCATAATATTACATTTTCCATTTGAAAAAGCAACACAAGAGTGTGGTAATGGCATCAGGGCAGACAAATAGATCAATGGAACAGAACAGTCCAGAAACTGACCCACATACATATGTCTAATTGAATTTCAATAAGGGTGCAAAGGCAATTTCTCAATTCAATGGAAAAGCAGTGTTTTCAACAAATGATGCTGGAATATTTAGATCTTCATATGTATGTCTACATATACATATATACAAACACATGCATATGAACTCCCATCCATCACTCCTTCACATAATACATAAAAGTTAACTCCAAATGGATCATAGATCTAAAGCTAAAACTTAAAACAATAAAATTTCTAGAAAGAAAACAGAAAATCTTTGTGGTCTTGGGATAAGCTGATTTCTTAAATGTAACATGAAAAACAATCATAAGAGAAAAAGTTGATAAATTGAACTTTATCAAAATTAAGAACTTGCATTTTTCAATAGACACTGTTAAGAGAATAAAAAGACAAAGCCACAGACTAAGAGAACAGCTTTACAATGAATCACCTATTTCCTCTGACGCCATCATTTTAAGGTTATAGAACCGATCAACAGAAATTAACCATGGATTGATTGTGCCTACAGATTTATGTAGGATCTTTTTTCCCCTGCTAATGTCTCATGCATTTTTTCCTGGAAATTCTTGATAGCAACTCACATGATGTCATCACAGAACACATAATATATATTAACATCTATCATCTGTTTTCCTTAGTTCATCCTTATAATTTGCTCTCTACAAGCTGGTAGTGGGCGTGCTCAGCCTTTCTGCATGCCCACATCACCACAATGGACTCTGTGTCATGGTCAATGGTGTTCCCTTCAGAGTCCCAAGTGAACCGGCAGCAGAATATGTATAACTCATAAGTGATACGAATCTTCATCCAGTCTGTCCACCCTTTTCCACACATGCTTTAACATTTTAAAAAGGGAACATATTATAAAGGGCTTGAAGAGTATGTCTCTGTGTCTAGAAACACACACAAATACACCTTTCAAAACTCAACAATAAGAAAACAATCCAACTGTTTAAAAATGGGGGAAAGATATGAAAAAAGACTTTACAAAAGATATAAAAATGGCAAATAAATACATGAAAAGATACTCAACACAGTAAGTCCCTAGGGAAATGCAGAGTAGCATCACAATGAGCTACCACTAATTTTAGAATGGTTAAAATCAAAATGACCAGTCATACCAAGTGTTCTCCAGGAGGTGGAAAACTAGAACTCTCTCATATATGGTCTTTTAGTGATGTAAAATGATATAGCTACTCCAAAAGTACTGTGGTGTGACCCAGTCATTCCATCTAGGCGTTTACCCAAGAGAAAGAGAAAGCATTTAGCCACACAATAACTTCTTACATACAAATATTCAAAGCAACTTAATTTGTAATATTCAAAAGCTAGAAACAAGCTAAATATCAATATCCATGAGATTAAACAAATCATGATAGTCATACAATGAATACTGAACAATAAAAGGAATTGACTTATACAATAACATGAATATCAAAATAATTATACTAGATGAAATAAAAGACTAATTTTATTTATATAAAAATCCAAATATGCAATCTAATCTAAAAAGAAAGAACTAGATGAACAGTTGAGTAAGGATGGAAACAGATGCTGAGGAGGTAAGAAAGAGGAAACAGGTAACAGGGTAACCAATGGCCTGTAGAGCAACATGCCTAAGTTTTATTGTGACTAGTGTGATACATACCTCACCATGACTCTCTGTGGGAAAGACACATTGCAGTGGTAAGAAATACAATGAGAATGTAAAAGACTATCAGAAATGGATGGAAGACAAGTTCATCTGACTGACAAAACTGCTGCATTTCAACAAGGAAAGCTTCCTCCTACTCCAATCTTTGCTCCTCCTCCTTTGGGGGCAATGTTCCCACCTCCTCCCAGTCTCCCAGGTTTGATCCTAGCACCACATATGGGAGGTCCTCCCATGATACCAATGATGGGCTTCCCTCCTCCTGGGATTATGCCAATAGGTCCTGCTCTTGAAACGAGGCCAACTATGGGAGGCCACATACCAACAATGCCTGGCCCCACCAATGAGACCTCCTGCCCATCATGATGGTGCCCACTTGGCAAAGAATGACTCAACCAGACACTTAAGGAGAGGAGAGCCTCTATTAGCTTTATATTACTTGTTCTACCAGGAGATCACGGTGCTATGACTCTGGCTGTTTTCTCACAGCAAGTAGATTCAGTCCTCCTTCCAGAATAGTTTTGGAAGGACCTAAGTAACACAAAAGGAAAAAAACTCAAAGTTCATTTATTTGTATTGTGAAATTTGAAAATAAAACTCTAAACCCTTTGACTTTATTTTAAAGAAGAAATACAAATGGGAGAAAGAAACTTACAGGGGGATAGATATATTTATCTTGATTATAACAATTTCATAGGTATACATATATGCTAAAGTTTATAAGATTATACATTTTTAAATATAAGCAGTTCATTGTATGTCAATTTTACCTCAAAAAAGCTTTTATTCTTAAAGACAATTGGGCCAAAAATGTACAAAATTATTAAAGAATATGATTAAAAAGTATAGTTCCCATTGTATCACTTTCTTGACAACAGTTAAAAGTAAGCGGTTTAATTTTAGCCATTCTGGTGGATGGCACTGTGTTATTGTACTTTAAAATTGTTTTCTTGCTTACTTGTGAGGAGCAGTTTTTAGCTTTCTATTTATTGTCATACAGTTTTTCTCACCTGTGAATTTTTTTTTAAATTTTTGTTCAATTTGGTTATTTGTCTTTCTAAAAATACTTTTTATGAAACTCTATTGTAGACATGAATCCTTTGTTGAAGATATACAGGGGGATGATTAAATACCAAAATCAGGATAGTGGTGGGAGATAATATCTGTGAAAGAATATATATGTAGCTTTAATCATTTTATTTTTTAGGTTGTATTCATTTTTATACATTCTTTACTACTTTGTATGTTAGTTTGTTTTTTAATTTTTTTTTAAGTTACATACCCTTCAAAGTTCTGAGCAAAACTGATTTTCAACTTAGATTCCTATACCCAAAGAAATTAACAGAGAGGAGAGACCTCCTTCAGAAAGCTACTGCAGAGTAAAATAAGAATAAAAAAATGAAAAAGGGCTAGGAAACAGAGGAAAGTAAAGACAAGTACTGAAACGGGTTAAAGTCTCAGCACTACCAAGCTCTCACCAGCCACTATGGCATAAGTTCAATCCCCGGCCAGGGAGATGACCCAACATGGTGCAGCAGACCCTCTCCTGTCTAGCCTGCTGCTCCCCTCAACAGCGTATTTCAGTAGCTCTGCCTGTTTTGCTCCCCATTCTGTCTCTGGTGAATCCTCTCACCTCCCCCCTCGCACTCTGGCCTATACTCAGTTCTTATGCATAAATAAATAAATCTTTAAAAATAAAGGGGTGACATGTAAATATAAATCATACCAAAAAACTAAAGTAAATATCCCATTTTTTTTACTGAAATGTAATAAATAATATTCAGTACTATAAATATCAAGTTATATTTATAGATATAGAAAAAATGTTTTCCATATACTGCTTTATAAACTAGGATGTGATTTTTTTTTAAAAAAAGATTTATGCATATAAGAACTGGGGTACACCCGAATAGCAAAAGCTCTCCTGAAAAAAAAAAAAAGAAGGGAATGGAGGCATCACACGCCTAGACTTCAAACTATACTACAAAGCCATAATCATCAAACTGCATGGTATTGCAACAAGAACAGACACACAGACCAATGGAATCGAATAGAAAATCCAGAAATAAACCCACAGATTTATGGTCCTAGTTAATCTTTGACAAAGGAGCAAAGATGATGCATTGAAAGTTTGTTCAATAAATGGTGCTGGGAAAACTGGGTCGCTACATGCAAAAGAATGAAGCTTGACCACTACCTCACACCATACACAAAAATCAACTCAAAATGGATTAAAGAACTAGACATAAGACCTGAAACCATAAAATACGTAGAAGGAAATAAAGGCAAAACACTACGTGATATGCACATCAAAGACATCTTTACAGACACATCACCCAAAGCAGTGATAGTGAAGGCAAAGATAAACAGCTGGGACTACATCAAATTAAAGAGCTTCTGCACAGCAAAAGAGACAGTAACAAAAACAAAGAGAAACCCCACCGACTGGGAGAACATTTTTGCACACAACACTAACGATAAAGGACTGATCACAAAAATCTGCAAAGAGCTGATGAGACTCAACAACAACAAAGAAAATAATCCAGTCAAAAAATGGGCAGAAGAGCTAAAAAGAAATTTCTCTGAAGAGGAAATGCAAATGGCCAACAGGCATATGAAAAAATGTTCAACATCACTTGTAATCAGGGAAATGCAAATCAAAACTACCACGAGATACCATCTTACACCAGTGAAAATGGCACATATTAAAAAAACTAGCAACAACAAATGTTGGCGAGGTTGTGGAGAAAAAGGAACTCTCCTGCACTGTTGGTGGGAGTGCAAACTGGTCCAACCACTATGGAGAGCTGTGTGGAGATTTCTTGACCTACTAAACATAGAGCTTCCATATGATCCAGTAATTCCACTCCTAGATATTTACCCAAAGGACACAGAAACATCAATTCCAAAGAACACCTGCACCCCTATGTTTATAGCAGCACTGTTTACAATAGCTAAGCTTTGGAAACAACCCAAATGCCCAAAAATAGATGACTGGATCAAGAAGATGTGGTACATATACACCATGGAATATTACTCAGCATTCAAAAAAGATAAACACATGCAATTTGCAGCAACATGGATGGCGCTGGAAGAGATCATGCTCAGCGAAATAAGCCAGAAAGAAAAAGAAAAATACCGGATGGTCTCACTCATAGCAGGAATCTAGAAAACTTAAATAAGGGACCAGGAAAATGAATAACTATAAGAAAGTGAAAATCAAAATCAACAAAAACCAATGAACCAGAGACACTCTATGGGGGCTGGGGAGCGGGGAGGGGAGGGATTGGGGTCAAAATAAGGGGGTTGCAATTGTATGGGGAATATAAAAATAAAATTTATTAAAAAAAAACAATGTGGAAATTCCTGAAAATATTAAAAATAGGTGTAGCTTATGATGTAGCAATTCAACTCTATGGTATTTATTCAAAGAATGTAAAACACCAACTTGAAAGGATATGTGCACTTATATTCATTGCAGCACTATTTAACATAGCCAAATTATGGAAACAACTTAGAAATATAGTTAGAAACAATCATAGAAATATGACTGTAGAACCGTGGCTATTAGTAGTGGGTTCTGATTGAGTTATGGGAATCACAACCGAATTATGAGTGGGAAACAAATTGGGAAGTGACCCAATGGTGTGTGATGGAGAATTATGGTGCATTGGTGGTGGCTGTAGTGTGGTAACATATATCTGAAGGTGTCTGAACCTATTCCTCTAGATCATATACAGTGTTAAAAATCAATATTTCTTCAATAAAAAGATAAATTTAAAAAAAAAAACTGGGGTACAGGCCAGAGGTGGGGCGGGGGGGGGGTGAGAGGATTCACCAGAGACAGAGTGGGGAGCAGAACAGGCAGACTGACTGAAATACACTGCTGAGTGGAGCAGCGGGCGAGATAGGAGAGGTCTGCTGCACCATGTGGGTCAGCTCCCTGGCCAGGGATCGAACTCTTGTTGCAGTGGCTGAGGACAGCTTCATAGTGCTGCAATTTAAAACCCCTTGAGCTACCAGGGAGACCCCAAGATGTGATTTTCTAACTTGTCTTAACAAGATTTTGGATATCCTTTCATATCAATATATAGCACTCTTTTCTGTCCAAATTTCATTTGAAAAATACTGAAATACACACAAAAAGTAAAATTTACACATAATCCCACCATTTGAAATTTTGTATGCTATAAACAAGTGAAAGATCACACCTGTGTTTCATTTTAGCTCTACTCCCACTCCCCCCTCCCACCAAAAACAAACAAAAAAAAACACTGTAAGCACCTGATGCAAATGTCTTATATATGCAGTCAAAAATTTTCTATTTCTTTTTAACAATCTCCTGGGCTCAAATATTTTCTGGCTCTGGGTTGTCCAAAGGAGACTTACTGTTTTGCATTTCCAGCCAAAAATATCTTACAAAAATCCTTATTCAGTCTAGGAGGGATTCTTGCCATTCCTTAAATGAGTAGGGTCTTCACTCTTAGTCACACCTTCACTTCAATACCAATGAAGTGGATTATAGAAACAAGGCATGTAAAATAATTTATTTATAATTTATGCCAACTGGGAAAAAAAAGTATCTTAATCAAAACCACTTTTATTAGGCTTTGAAATTATCATATAATGCAATATAATAATAAGCACTGGGGACTGTTTTACTTAGGTTCTTATCTAAAAACAAGTTAGCTGGGAGGAGCATAAATGAACAAGATCATCAAATACTGCTCTACGTATCGGAAGAAAATATAACATGAAAAGTTGTTCAATGTTCCACTAGATCATAAACTCACAGAAGGCAAGAACCTTATCTATTTTTTCATCACTACACGTAAGAAATCAGCACAATAGTAGCATACACCAGGTAGCAGTAATTATTTGCTTTGCATGCTTTATACTATTATAAAGGATTTGCTAACTTACTTTTAAAGTTTGATTAAGATAATTTTTCTTTTTTTTTTAAGATTTATTTATTTATACAAGAACTGGGGTACAGGTCAGAGGTGCGGAAGGGTGAGAGAATTCACCAGAGACAGAACAGGGAGCAGAACAGGCAGAAGGACCGAAATACACTGCTGAGGGGAGCAGCGGGTGAGACAGGAGAGGTCTGCCATGCCATGTGGGTTTCTCCCTGGCCGGCTGGGAATCGAACCTACGCTGCAGAGGCTGTGGACAGCTTCACAGTGCAGCACTCAACCCGCTGTTCCACCGGGGAGGCCTGAGATAATTTTTCAAAAACATATCTTTGATTAGGGTAAAAAATGCCTATATATTGAAACAAATTTAACTAACTAGATTTAATTCCAAACTTTCACTACTTAATCAAACCCTGTAAAGGAGAACAACATAATGATCAAACTGTACCTACGGAAATTTTAAAAAGGAAATGCTTAGACCATGTTACTTATTTTTTAAATTGAGGTAATGCTGATTTACAACAGTGTATATGGCTCAGAGGTACAGGTTCACAACTGTTCCAATGTATATTATGGCATCACACTCCCTACCAAGGCACCCACCCACAGTCCACCATAGTCCACTGGGTCCCCTCCCCTCTTTGATGAAATGACTATAGGAATGTATATATACCTTCAAATTAAATGTTTTGGCATTCCTGGATAGATACCGAAGAGTGGAATTGCTCTACTGCATGGCAGACCTATTTTTTTCTAATATATACTTTATGGAGGTTTCTATAGGGGCTAGACTAGTTTACATTCCCAACAGTGTGAGATTTTTCCACATCCTCACCAACACTTGTTTGTGTAGACCATGTTTTTTAGAAGGGCCCTCACCTCAGATGACAATGATACAACAGCAGTGAATTTTGCTTTGTGGCAATTATGTCAACGTTTGGAACTCTATGTAAAGTTCTTCCCCCAAGCATGAGTCTGTGATTTTATGAAAACACAGCCATCTTTTCCCCCAGTACAGGGTGTTGCAAATTCAAATCGCCTTTTAATATATGCAGTTTAATAAAATGAAATAATTAAAAAACCTAATAATAAACCAAGTTAAAGTCAATAGCCAAATGAGTCAGAAATATTTTATAAAGAATGATCTGTCAGTTGCAAGAGGTCAAATCCATTATATCCACTATAAACCACAAAGGCCATCCATATTCTTTTGATGTAACAAATTCACTGTACATTACACTTCCAATCTACAAAGTTCATCACAGGCTCTCTGAATCTAAAATGTTAGCAAAAGCTCTGTAAACATCTTTTTTCTTTCAATGGGCTATAAAGTGATAGGGCCATGAAGGAAATCTGTTCTACATTAAGTCTTTAAAATAATGCTCAGACTAGAAAGGAAATAAAGAAATGGACATAATGGGTACCTATCTGCTTCCAAAGCTATGTTAAGGACAGTGTTATACTATTTCATTTGATCCTCACACCACTTTCCTATTATCCCCAATTTTACAAGTGAATAGAAAGATACAAGGCAAGATTTAAAGTCAACGGTGGTGGTCTGAGGATTTAAAAGTGCAGTCTTTCAAATCTACTTTCATTATATATGTTTCCCTATTTCATAAGACAGTAAAACATGAGATTAACCAAACATGTTTTCTCCACAATTACTGTTAAGAGTTTTATGGAATCTATGGGCTCTAGATTTAACATTTTCATTTACGAAGGCCTTCAAATACTGAAATCCGTATTTCACTACAAAGAAAAAAGTCAAGAAAAAGCAGTGAACATAACAACTAATGTAAACACTATTAGTTCAAATCAGAATGGCTTCCATTGGGATGGGCATTTACCCTGGAGGGGTAAATGATAACCCATTGGGGGCATGACTATAACATTAATACTTTCAATAAATGAGTTTTCAAAAATCTCACTCCTCTTAAATTTTTCTGTTTCCTTATAATTTATATCAGAACTACAATAGATATTAAATATTCCTTCACTTATTAAAATACTCATTTATTTCAGTAAGAATGCAAAAGACAAATGTTAGGCCATGACTTGGAAAATAATACTTAGTAGATGTTTTTCAACAGAATCATACAATTTTGGAGGAGAACAAATCCTAAAGATCATCTCAGGCAGAACTCAAACTCCCAATAAACTGATTTGGCCCCAGGTTATACATCCATTTAGTGGCATTTTATTTGAAATTATGTAAGGAAAACATTTTAAAAAAATTAGCTAATGGAAAACACTAGGGTCTTTCCAGTTATTCAGCTATGATTTAGTCTTCCCAGAGTCTGGTAGCATATATAAAAGATCAATAAATGTTGGAAATGAGTACACTGACAAATCTCTCAGCCATAATCAATCACTAAATTATATCATACATCTCAATAGCTTCAGGTCAGGCTACAACCAACTCTCTACATGTTCTGCTTCCTGAGAACCTCAATGCAGCAGAGAATCTCAGGGTTACATACAAGTGCTCAATGATTAGAAACAGAATTTTAATGACTATAAACTAGTAACATTTTAAAATACAGGCAAGGTTTAAAAAGTAAAAACAAACCACAGGAAAAATTTAAATTTCTAAGACAAATGAAAAATTACTCAAACTGCTATTAAAATATAAATTAATGTAAGAGTGACTAACAATTTTTATTATCAGATTGGCAAACTAAAAATTTTAATAACATGAGAATAGCAGGGCCTCCCGGGTGGTGCAAGGGGTTAAGATGCAACCTATGAAGCTACCCCCAGCCACTGCAGCATGAGTCCAATCCCCGGCCAGGGAGGTGACCCACATGGCGCAGCAGACCTCTCTTGACTCACCTGCTGCTGCTCCCCTCAGCAGTGTATTTCAGTCAATCTGCCTGTTCTGTTCCCCACTCTGTCTCTGGTGAATCCTCTCACCCCCCCCATCTCTGGCCTGTACCCCAGTTCTTATATGCATAAATAAGTTAAAAAAAAAATGAGAATAGTAAGGACAAGATCTCCCAAACATATTGCTGAAAGTATACAACTTTTTATAAGCCAGTATTCATCAAAATTTAAAATAAACTTTCCTTTTAATGTAACAATTTCAATTAAAGGAATTTATGCTACAGCTATTAAGAACCAATGCAACATTATTTGTTATGACAAAAAAGAACAAATGGTTTAAGTATGGTTCATGCTCAACATGTATTGATAAACTTATCCTCAATATATTAAACTAAAAGCAAATTGTAGGAGAGTGTATTTTACTTTGTTTTTGCAAGTTTGTTTGTTTATTTATTTATTTATTTATACATACATACATACAAGCACTGGGTACAGTCAGAAGCGCGGGAGGGTGAGAGAATTCACCAGAGCCAGAGCGGGGAGCAGAGCAGGCAGAAGGACCGAAGTACACTGCTGAGGGGAGCAGCGGGCAGCAGGAGAGGTCTGCGCGCCATGTGGGACCCACCCTCCTCCTGTGGCTGGAGCAGCCAGGGATCGAACAGGTGCCACAGAGGCCACGGGCAGCTTTGCAACCCAGTGCTCAACCGCTGCGCCACCGGGGAGGTCCTATTTTACTTTTTAAGAATATACAAAAAATTGTTAACTCCTCTGGGGAGCGACAAGAGGGACTGAAGGCAAAGGGGAACTCATTTTTCCCTTAAACATTTCTGTAGGGCCTCCCCATTGGCGCAGCAGGTTGAGTGCAGCGCTGTGCAGCTGTCCGCAGCCTTTGCAGAGCCAGTTCGAATTCCGGCCAGCCAGGGAGATTCCCACATGGCATGGCAGACCTCTCCTGTCTCACCTGCTGCTCCCCTCAGCAGTGTATTTCGGTCCTTCTGCCTGTTCTGCTCCCTGCTCTGTCTCTGGTGAATTCTCTCACCCTCACGCGTCTCTGGCTTGTGTAAATAAATAAATCTTTAAAACACAAAAATTTCTGTAGCAATATATATATTCTGCTTTATGCACTGCTTTTATAGTTTAAAATCTTAAAAGTTATATTATACAGAGAATTTAAAATAAATGCAATTTTCAATGTAATGCTATGTGGGTGTTTTTTAATGCAATAAATATGGGTGTATTCCACAAGGAAACAAGTCTACAAAATATTAAGTGAAATGAGGAACTTTTAGCATATATTTGACACTATTTTTCTAAAAATAGTAGATATATACATACGTACCATATAGATAAGTATACATTACCAAACTGTTAACCACCTAGGAAAATGTACTACTGACATATAAAGGGTGTGTGTGACAGTTCTCATCTTTTTCTTTTTTTATTTATTTGTTTATTTATTTTTTAAGATTTATTTATTTATTTATGCAAGCATTGGGTACAGACAGAAGCACGGGAGGGTGAGAGAATTCACCAGAGCCAGAGCGGGGAGCAGAACAGGCAGAAGGACCAAAGTACACTGCTGAGGGGAGCAGTGGGTGAGGCAGGAGAGGTCTGCACATCATGTGGGACCCTCGCTGGCGGATGGGGATCAAACCAGCGCTGCAGAGGCTGCAGGCAGCTTCGCAGCCCAGCGCTCAACTGCTGTGCCACTGGGGAGGCCCTACTCTTTCTTTTACATTGTTTTAATCCTATAAAATAAAAATGTATTCATAAATGGGTAAAGAAAATGTGGTTAGGGCCTCCCCTGGTGGCACAATGGTTGAGCGCTGGGCTGCGAAGCTGCCTGCAGCCTCTGCAGCGCTGGTTCGATCCCCGGCCACCAGCAAGGGTCCCACATGGCGTGCAGACCTCTCCGGCCGTGCCCACTACGCCCCTCAGCAATGTATTTCGTCAGTCGCTGTTCTGTTCCCTGCTCTGGCTCTGGTGAATTCTCTCACCCTCCTGCACTTCTGACTGTACCCAGTGCTTGTATAAATAAATAAATAAATCTTAAAAAAAAAAAAAGAAAAGAAAATGTGGCTATATATTTAATGAATACTAGTTGGGTATAAAAGAGATGAAATCTTGCCATCTGTGACAACATGGATGGACCCTAAGGAGATTACGCTAAGTGAAATAAGTCAAACAGAGAAAGACAAATGTCACGAATTTCACTCATTTATGGGAAAGTGCATATAAAGGGAGAAAAAATGCAGCTGAACCAAAAAACAAAAACCTACAGACTCTGACAACAGAATGGTGGTTACTAGAGGGGGAGGGAAAGGAAGAGAACAGGGAGACCAGAGTCAAGAGGAGGGTGGTGAATGGACATCTGATGGTGGGTGTGATGTGATAAATACAGTTGCTGGGGTGAGAATCTGTATCTGGAACCTTCACAGTGTTACCTTAATTAAAAAATAAAAGGAGTGGGAGAAGAATATAGTCCCGAACTGCTTGGGCCAATTAAAATTTTTACACATTTTGTATATGTATTTTTCAAAAAATCAGATAACTACAACCAACCAACCAATCAAAAAAAACTTGGTCAGCTTAAAACAGCAACAACAACATGGGATTTACATGGTATTTTCACTTTCTGCTTTATGTATTTTTATATCTTCTCTTAAAATTTTAAAATGAGCATGTATTAGTTTAGAGTCACAAAAAACATATTTAGGTTTGTTACTTTAAGATGCCATATACATTTAAATATGCACACACATGAAATAAGAAAATTAAAGAAAATAAAATCACAAATAAAAATAGACCTATTTCATACAACCATGTATCTATCAAAAAAATATACTTTTCAAAGTAGGTCATTCACTCTATCATATCTGGTAATAATTTTTATGTGTGTACACACTAATAAGGTGTTACTGTGCTGGCTAAGGTGACACAACATGTGCAGGTTATTCCCTTGGGAGTGAAATTACTATGAATCAAATGTCAGCACAAATAACTACTAGACTCCCCCACTCCAGGAGAAAAAAAGGACAATAAAGGCATTCAAATAGACAAAATATATTAGCCCCAAATCCCTCTAAATTTTTCATATAATGGTTTGAATGTTGGCTTTACCTTAAGAGTGATAATTTTTGGAATCTATTTTTTTTTAAGATTTATTATTATTTATTTATGCATACAAGAACTGGGGTATAGGCCATAGGTGGGGGTGGTGAGAGGATTCACCAGAGACAAAGTGGGGAGCAGAACTAGTGGTTCTGCTGAAATACACTGCTGAGGGGAGCAGCAGGCTAGACAGGAGAGGTCTGCTGCGCCATGTGGGTCAGCTCCCTGGCCGGAGATCAAACTCATGCCACAGTGGTTGGCGATAGCTTGATAGTGTTGAGACTTGGACTCCTGTGCCACCAGGGAGGCTCTTAGGAATCTATTTTTTAAACCATCTTACTCAATTTCTTATTTATCCTCAGATTTTCCAGTATAGTGTCATAAATAAATCTGGCTAAGCAATTTTTTATGGAAAATTACTACTTTAAATATTTGTAAAATAAAAGCAACCTTGGGAAGTTATTAGAACACAAAATAAAAATGAAGTTCTACTGTTAGTAATCAAGATAAAAACATTAAGCTCCGATCCCTACTAGGAAGAAGCAAAAATTAGTTGACCCAAAATTGTCCTTGTTGCTTGATAAAGACAAATAAGACTCACTTGTTACCCTCAGAAGCCTACTATGGGATCTAAGAAGGGAGGAGTATTGAAAAAATATCCACTGAGTGTATACATTAAGTGCCTGGGGTTATCCTAGGTCACTGCTACATAAACAAGCAACAACCTCAAGATGCTTACATTTCAGGTGGGGAGAGACAAATAGATCTATCAGTGAGTGATTTGAAGAAAAAACAAAGAACAGATAAAGAGTTGGAAGACAGGCAAGTGCTGTTTTACAGAAGGAAGGCCTCTTAGAGGATGTCTATAGCCTAATGAAAACAAAGCACATTTAATTTTGAAATTTTTTTGGGCCTCCCTGGTGGCACAAGGGGTTAAGCACCACACTATGAAGCAATCCGCAGCCTCTGCAGCACAAGTTCAATCCCCGGCAGGCCAGGGAGCAACCCACATGGCACAGCAGACCTCTCCTGTCTCGCCTGCTGCTCCCTTCAGCAGTGTATTTCCGTCACTCTGCCTGTTCTGTTCCCCACTCTGTCTCTGGTGAATACTGTCACCCCCTGCATCTCTGGCCTGTACCCCAGCTCTTGTATGCACAAATAAATAAATCTTAAAAATTTTTTTTGAAGTTTTGAAATAAGTGGTGCACTCTATTTAGATTTTTTTTTTTATTAACAATGTTGAAAAGAGCATGATCCACAAGTAGACACAGAAATCAGGAAAGCCCGCAATATACGTAAGTGACATCATCTAAAGTTTCTGCAGTTTCATAGGTGACATTTAGTGTTATGCTTTGGTCGTATGCATCCACCTGTCATCTAATTTCTATTTAGACATCTCCCAAGAGAAAAACAGCACAAAAAGAAAAGTGAATGCATTAAAAACCCTTTAAAATAAAGTTCTAGAATCTTTATCACTACCAACCTCAAGGAGTTAGGAACAGTGATCGTTCCCATCTCAGTATCTCCAAACTGTTGTTCAGTTAGACTGTTATCTCTTCCTCAATACAATAATGCCTCCATTAATACGTACCCTCATTCCATACATGTAAGTGCACACATTATTTTGAATATAGGCTAAAGTGATAAACAATCTCTAAGAAATGACCAAAACCTACTATCCTGGTCCTTTATAGTAATTTCTTATGGTAAAATTGCTTTTCAACATACACTAGACCTTATATTAAGTATATCATGAAGTGTATCTCAAGTGTATCATGAAGTCCCTACAATACAACTGATTGAACAAATTAGTTTTGTAACCTCTGTGCCACCAGGGAGGCTCTTAGGAATCTATTTTTTAAACCATCTTACTCAATTTCTTATTTATCCTCAGATTTTCCAGTATAGTGTCATAAATAAATCTGGCTAAGCAATTTTTTATGGAAAATTACTACTTTAAAGGCATTGTATTAATTGTTAGATACAAAGCATCTCCTCTCCCTCCCCCGCCCCCCCCCCCCCCGAAAAGGAGTAAACAAGGTCGGTGCTCATGTTGGCTCACGAGTAAGTAAATACAAGAGACAAACATGGAAACAAATATTTAGGCACCACATGTAGGTATAAGGTGCTCCAAGAATATACAGCTATGTGAAAAAATCACCTTACTCTGTCTTCTGAAATGAGAAATGCTTCTCAAAGACTTAATATTCGAGGAGGATAAATAGGCAAATGGGGAGGAAATGCACACTGTGGTAAAGTGGACTTAAAAAAAAAGTCTGGAAAGATGATGGGTGACTGGCGGGGGGGCGGTCAAGATTCTAAAAAGGCTTTGTATGCCAGGCTATTGACTCTGAGTGTTTATCTTGTTTTGGGGGCAAGAAACTTGAAGAATTTGAGGGAATAAAATAACAAGATTATATTTACAAATTTAGAAATAACACCAAAATGGATTATAGATAAGGCCAACCAAAGCAAAAGAGATTAGTGAAGAGGTTACAACACTAGGACATTGCATTACCTGAACTAAAATGGTGACAGCAAGAAAACCAAGAGTTGAAATCATAAGTATGTACATAGTGTCAAAAGAACACAAACAACTAAGGGGAAATCTATCTAAAGAAATCAGAGAAAGCTTCACTGGAGGTAACACTGCTCTGTCCTAAAGAAAGAAAATTTGCCATGATGAAAAAAAGAGAAAAGGATAGAATAGCCAATGAAAAGAAAAGACATGAGAATACTTGATGACTTGAGAATTTGTTAAAGTAATTCTATCCTTTTGGAGATCAGTCAGTTGGTAAATATTTACTGAAAGTTTAATACATGCACTGGTTCTCAAAGAATCAAAGGAAAATTAAGATCACCTTCCCTAAAGTAATGCACTTGGAAATTCAAAGGCAAATTTTTAATTACAAGTGACTGAAATCACACTTTGAACACACATGAACTCCAAGTGAAGTACCCCTGTGAATAAGTAAGAGTAGAATTGGGGTAATGGGTTTGGCTAGGTAAGAGATGAAAAACTGGTACAAGGTTGTGAACATATTTTATCCAAGGCTAAGAAACCTGGATTACTTGGGCCACTGCTGTTGTTAACAGAGACTGTCTTATTTATACATACAACAAAGTATTTCTATAAAGAACAGTAAGTGTCATTATTATTCCATTTGCAAATGAGAAAACGATGTTTGAAGAAAATAACATGCCCAGGTCACAAAGCTAATTTACATGGTATAGTCAGTATCCCAATCTGACTTAGATCAATTGAACTACTCTAGGAAAATATAAAATAGATGCATTACTTAGTCATTTTAACCATTAAAAATCTACCATTAGTCTAGAACCTAAAAGTACTTCATTATGAGTAAAACAAGGTTTACTCATAAAACTACTTTGCCTGGTATTTTCAAAGTATAACCATTCACCCAATTATTTCAAGTCTAATTTAAAAGTGTTCAAAATCTGTGTTACATATAGAACTAGTAGTTGTAAAATTGAGGAATTTTGGTTCCCAAAACAGCAAACACTTGAGAGGATCTCACCCATTTTTCAGCAAAACAAAGAAAAACTGTTTTCTGGAGTTAATCTTATCCACACTGCCTGGCAGACAATGTTTTCAGAAAAGGAACTCGAGGGAAAGGAAAGAAAACAAAGCAAAACCACATCCCATAGTCAATGAATAAAATGTTCACTGAATACAACTTCATCTAAGTATCATTTTCTTAGTAACTACTACTTCTGAAGTTTCATTTTTATTATCTTCACAAACTTCTGAAAATTGAAAGCATGCCCAGAATAAGACAAGCTTCTCTATCCTTTTAGGTATTTTTTCTTTTGATGCAATTCCAAAGAAAGAACCATTTCTTTTAAGCGCTGCAGGAGACTAAGAGAAGAATACGGATGATCCCAATCCATAGCAGTAAGAATCTACTTGGCACAATCTAAATCTCTAGGAAAAAAATTCTAAACTAAGTATCTAATGAAAATATTTTTGTGGTGGTTAAGCATCCCAGAGAGCACAGGCCAGACCTGTCTAATGTAATACTAATGCCAATCTTTACACATTATATGCTCCTTGAGGGCAGGTTCCTATCTCTAGCACTTAGGACAATGCAAGAAACACAAGCATTCAGTGTTTAAGTGTATGAATAAATCTTATTCTGCTTTTCAAATGTGAAACCAAGAGCTTTCAAACTCGAATGCATTTTTTTTCCTGCTTCTTCATTAAATTAAAAAAAAAAAAATCTGCCTGGTGAGCAAGGACACACATTGATTTTGTCAAGGCTGCTGGAAAAAAAAAAAAGTGACAAAAATATTGGGACAAGTATTGTGAAGAGTTATATAAACCTTCTATTCTGTCTGTATAAGCATGACAAAGAAATACAGGTGAGAATAAAATTTCAGTCATAGTTTATCCAAGGTTTAATTTAGCTAATAAGTGGTAGAGTCACAATTAAGAACCAAGTAACTCCCAAACCACTGTGCTTTCTGTTACAATGCACCATGTCAGTCAGAGGAACATCTTTTATTTCATTTATTTGTCCAAAAATGTTTTGGGAAAAATTAAAAAATCTTCATAGAAAAGACAAATCACAAAAGCACTTCCTTTTAAAAATTCCTCTGTCCCTTCACATCACTAGGTGTCACCAAGACTCAAGAAATTAAAACATTCACTTAAAATAAAATCAAAACTGCAAGCACTAAACATAAGCAGGATATAAAAATGGTATCCCCTGACAAGCTTCAATGACTGGTTACATTTATTCTTATCTTTCTTGGACGATAACTTAAGCTCAGAAGTCTTTCCCAAAACCACAGTACTTTTTCTGACCTTTCTCTTCACTACTGCTTGTCCAATTAGCTCCCCTTCCTACCAAAGCACAGTGTCCCTTCTCCTCTCATCCACCTTTGGCAGTGGAATGCTCAGCACTCCTACCAACCCCTGGACACTAACATGTTATTTCCATCCTTTCAGCCATCACCTTCCTCCATCACCTATTAAAGTATCTTCTCTTCTTTCTAGTCAGTATTACAATCTATAGTAAACCTTTTAATTTACTTTTACTAGTTAACCGTGTGTCCCATTTGGGTGTCTCATGGGGGTTCACTCATTACTGTCTCTGCACCTTTTCCATTGTTACCAAAACTGCATTGGAAATACAGTTATTTCTACCACCTCCTCCCAAGCGTAAGCTCATCAAAGGTAAATGCGGTCTTATTCAGCACTTGGTAACATCCTATTGAATCAGTAAATTTGTAGTGTATGTGTAGTTAAGGAAAAATGATCATTACTAGTAAGGAAACAAAGAACAATTACACCTTAACACCACAGTGCAGGGAAAACACTACAGGTTGTATACATAAAAACCGGAGTGATACAATGTATGGAAAAGATTAGAAGGGACAAAATTCCACTGAAAGAGATGAGGTGCTTCTGCTTCAGCACAGGGAGAAAAGCAATTAAGCAAATTAATTTATTTGCTTAGGACCCACAAAGCAAATTGTCCACAAAAATTATAACTTTCGAGCACCACAACTTATTCAGCACACTCATTAAGAGCCCAAGTACCTACATACTAAGATTATTTTGCATCCTCAAAAGTATACCAGGTGAGGTGAATTGAAGTAGTAACAATAATGGCAAATCATTACATTTATAAAGGATTCGAAAACACTGAGCAAAACCTAGGAATGCTTATGGACATGAAACAAAATATACCAATAAATATGTAATCATAGGTTAGGCCTCACTACGGCACAGAAATGGTCAAACAACTGCCTAGAGACCACACTCCACATCTTTCCCTATCGTCTCGTACTCATAGACCCTAGCAGTCGATACAAGGTTCACCAGCCTCATTCCTGGTAGCACAATTCTCAAAGGAAAATAGAAGAGGCAGAGAACGGCTTAAACATCAAGGGGAAAAAGGGGGGAGGAGGGTAAAAACCAAACAACAAATCGACTCTGCAATCTCTTATCAGAAAGCTCTAGGCGCCTTTCAAAGCCAACTGTCATACCTTTCAGGGGCCTAGAAGATGTTCACTTCAAAAATAAACTCTCTGACCCCAATACATGTCTTTGGATTATTCTGAAAAACCCAGGTTTTCCAGTTCGGAGAGCTGCACGCTACTCAAAAAAAAAAAAAAAAGAAAGAAAAAAATCTCCTGGCAGGAACGAGCTATCAATCTCTCAGGGGGCAATGGCGCTCCAACCACCCAGGCAGGGTACAGGCAGCGACGACACGGTACGGCCCTTCCAAGGGGCAGCCGGCGCTCTCAGGGCTTGTAGTCTCGCCCAGCTCAACCCGCCCTGACGGTGACCAAAGTCGGGCAGTGGCGGAGGGGGGCCAGAGACTGGGCTTCCGAGCTGGGCCTTCCCGGCTCCGGGGCGCGGCGAGACACTGGGGTGGCGCCTTTCAGCATAGCTCAGCTTCGGCAACGGCCCCGGGCCTCTTCCCCTGGCCTCCCTGCCCCGCAGCACTCAGCCAGCCCGTCAGCCCCTCACCTGGCAGAAGCTTCGGCAGTAGTTCAAAGATGAGACCTCCGACACCTCCTGCTCCCTCAGCTCTGTCTCCAGCTGCCACAGACACGGTCGCAGTTCCGGAGCTCCCGGCGCCGGAGATGTGGGGCGATGACCCCGAGCTATGGACTCAGTCTCGGTTCCGTCTCCGGCTCCGGCCGGAGCCTCTGCCCCGGCCCCGGTGGCGGCGGCGGCGTCTCCCTTTCCGTCCGCCATCTTCCCACGGCCCAGCAGCGCGTAGGCAACCAAGCCACGTGACTTGGCCCGGCCCCGCCCCCGATCGCCCGCGCGTGATGACGCATTCCCTGGCGACGCCGGCGCCCACCGAATTCCGTCACTGGGACTCAGGGTGCCCCCGGCCTGTCTGCGGCCTCCGTACAGCCTCCGGGGCAACAGTCCGCAGCGACTGTCCAGAGACTCGTGCCCACCGCGGGCCTTCCAGACTCTCCGCAGTCGTCGGGTCACGGCTCCAGATACAACTATAGACGCAATCTAGATATGAGGGAGATGACATTTAAGCTGCGGCCTGAAGAACAGGAGAAAGGTGGCCCTGAGAAGAGCCTAGAGGCAAACATCCCAAGTAGAGGGAAAATATAAGCAAAGGTTGTGAGGACGAAATGAAGGCTAGTTCCACGGAAACTTGGTTTATAGCAGAGATAGCACTGCAAGTCAGTAGGGAGTGAACTTTTCATAAATGGCGCAGACAGTTTTTTCCAAAAGGGGAAAGTTATATTTCTACTTCAATCTATACCTAAAAATAAATCCCAGATAGATTATAAAGTCTCAAAATATTTTTCACAAAATATAAACTCTCTTTATGACATCAAAATAGGGAAGAGGGGGCGCCCCGTGGTGGCCCGGGGGTTAAAGACATAGCGCTGTCCAGCTACTCGCCAGCCACTGAGGGTGTTCGATCCCTGGCCAGGGAACTGACCTCGCCTGTCTCACCTGCTGCTCCCCACAGCAGTTTATTTCAGTAGATCTGCCTGTTCTGCTCCCCACTCTGTCTCTGAGAATCTTCTCACCCCCCACACCTCTGACCTGTTCCCCAGCTCTTGTATGCATAAATAAATAAACCTTAAAAAAAAAAAAAAGAATTTCTTAAGATCCAAAAGGCACAAGCCGTAAGGAAAAATATAGTTAGATTTGACTCCATTAAAATATGCTAATTCTGAAAAAATTCTGTAATAACAAAAGTTTAAAAATATGGCAAAGACAAGATGATATTCATCTATAACCATCAACGTGTTAATAGACAAAAAAGTTACTAAAATCAAAGCAAAATAGTAATTCCCGTAGGACAGTAAAGGATACAGAGTTAAAAAAAAAAAAAAAAGGAAAAAGGAACCTGAGTGACTAATAAACCCATGAACAAGCTATTTAATACATAACTATCAAAATGCCAATTAAAGCAACAGTGAGATATAATTTCATATTCATCAGATTGGCAGAAACTTCAAATTAGTACCATGTGTTAGGATTTAGGAAAATGGAACTTAAATACTGGTGAAAATACAAATTGGTGTGCCACATAGGAAAAGAATGTAATATTTAGTGAAAATGAAGATGTACATGTCCTGTGACTCAGTAATTCATAATAATAATAGTAATAATAGTTACAGTCATTGAGATTTAATATATGACAGGTACTTTTCTAAGTTTTTAATGTATATTTACTCATTTAATCCTACTGACAATACCATGAAAATTTACTATTGCTACCCTTATTTTACAAGTCAGGAAATAGAGACACACAGAATTTAAGTAACTTGTCAAAGTGACAACTACTAAGTGATAGTGCCCAGAATTCAATCCCCACTAATCAGCTCCAGAATCTGACCTCTTAACCACTAGTTGCTGATATTCATTGCATACTATTTACAATGACAAAATGTTCAACAGAAGAGAGGTGGACAAACAAATTATTGCATATTGCATACTATACAGCCAGTGAGTGAATAAATTAAAAATATAACAGAATGTGGGAAATATAGAGCATGGCAAAAAGGAAATTGCAAAGGGTACATAATATACCACACTGTAAACTTTAAAAACACATGCTAAAATATTAAAATAAATATTAAACAAGGAGCCTCATAGGGCATATATCACCTTTAGAATGGAAGTTCCCGTGGAAAGACAGAAGGAGAAAGGTGTAAGAAGCATTCACTGTATTTACAGTTTTTTATAATCTGAGTAAATATTCATTCAATTAGTCACACCAGGTGCAGTGAACATCTAATACATGCTCAGCTATTTTCCCAGGCAGTAGAGTGTCAGAGGAGAGCATGTAGTTTACATTTTAATGTAACACTTAGTCATATTTGTCCATTAAAATGTAAATGTAATGTGTTAGATCTGGGGAGTGGGCACACTGTTGTATGTAATATTATTCTGTGTCCTTTTTTAAAAAATATTTGCAACAAAAATAGGTTTTTAAAAAGGAAAAGAAGGCTAGTATGTCTGAAGTATGGTAAAAAAGAGTAGTGGAGATGATGTTGGAGAAGGAAAAAAACACAAAATCATATAAGACCTTGTAGGTCAAAGTATGTGGTATGGATTGAAAGTGTTAACAGGTAACTGATGGGAAGCATTAAGTGGTCTGGTATCTAATTTATACTCTTGCTTCCATTTGTAGAGTAAGTGCTGGGGGACAGGAATGAAAATTGAGAATCTATTACAGTAATCCAAATAATCAAGGTTAAAGATATATTTTGGAAGTAGAACAAACAAGCTGATGAGGTGGTTGTGAGGAGTTAGGAGAAGGGAGCAATCTGGAATGGCTACATGATTTTTGGTTTAAATGGTTGGCAATGATGCTTACCAAGAAAAACAAAAACTTAGGAAAGAACAGATTGGGGAAAGAGGGAGGGGGAACCAAGATTTCTGTTTGGGATAGTTTACATTTTCTTTTCCTGTGAAACATCCAAATGTCTTGGGTAGGCACTTGGATATATAAGAGGGGAGGGCTAGAGACCTAGTACCATTAGTGATTTCATCCCTTATTATTAAACTAAAAAAAAAACTCCCTTGACTTCACAATATCCTCCTCTAAATCAGAACCACTTCCTTATTCTCTTTTATACTGTAGGAAGAGCTACACCTGTAAAGAGCTTGACAAATTGGCTGTCTCCATTTACTTTCTTCTTTCTCAAACTCATTTCAGTTAGGTTTTCATTCCCATCGCTCCTTTTAACATCACCAGTTACCTCTTTTGCTGTGTCAAATGGTGAGTTCTCTGTCCTAGTTTATCCATTCTCTTAGTAGTATTTGGCACTGTTGATCATTCCCCAACATTGATTTCACTTGGTCTCCAAATAGCCACATTCTTCTGGTATTTCTTCTTGGTTTCTCTTCTTGTTCTCCCTTTACTTTCTGGTTTCTAAATGCCCTTGATACAACCCTTCAACCTCTATTCTAGGTATACTCATAGCTATGCTAACTCAGTCTAATACCATTTATATACAAGTTGTATACTTATGATATTAATGCCACCCTCAGTCCAGCCAGAGGGTCCTACCCTGGCACAAATCTCAGTCTCTCTCTCTCTCTCTCTCTCTCTCTCTCTCTCTTTCACACACACACACAAACACACACACATAATATAACTATATTAAAGAACACAAGTGCCTCTGTCATTCAAGATTCAATACTAACCACAAAGTACAACACTAAATGTTTGCTTTCTTAATTATCACTATTCAGGCTCCAGAGTGCTTCTCCTCATCTCTATCTCTGTGTCTCCAAAACTGAATGGCACCAAAAGAATCAAAAGCAGTGAATCGAACATATAGAAATAAATACATGAAAGTATATAGTACTCATTCACAGTAATATTACTATGTAATGCTAAAGTATACAGAATAATATTACAGACAACCATGTGCCTGTTATTATTCATAATAGTCAAAAGGTAGACATTCACACAATGTATCTACACATGAACAGATAAACAAAATGTTATATATACATACATTGTATGTATATATTCTGACACATGCTACACCATCAATGAACCTCTAAAGACATTATGCAAAGTGAAATAGGTAAATCATAAAGAGACAAATACATGATTCTCCCTATACGAAGTATGGAAAGTAGTCAAATCAGAGACAGAAAGTAGAATGGTGGTTGCAAGGCGCTTGGGGGAAGTGGGGAGTTAGTATTTATGTTACCAAACTATACACTTAAAAATGGTTACAATGGTAAATTTTACATTATGCATATTTACCATAATATGAAAACAATTAAAAGCAACTGTATAAGTAATGCCTTTAAATTTGGGGGTTCTTTGCCACTTAAATGAAACAGGCACTGTTCAAAACATTCTAGTGGCTTTCCATGACCTTCACCAGAGCGTAACAAGTCCTACTTATATTGGCTCCTGCTATTTCCTCAGATGCGCTGCTCCATTTCATCTCACTCATTGGGCTACAGTCACATAGAGGCCTATTCAACAAGACAAACAAGCTCCACGATTTTTGCACCTACTGTTCCCTCTCTCTGGGGAACCCTTCCTTTTTAATTTCATTCAGGTTCAAGTATCACCTCAGAGAGACCTTCCCCGACGACCCTATTCAAAATAGTCTTCTCTATCCCCTTGTTCTCTTTTCATTTTTTTTCATATTAATTGGTTTTACATTTTTACTCTTTGTGTGTCTCACCTTCCTAGAGGATAAGTTCTTTGAAAGTAGGGTGACTTTTTTAAAATTCAATGCTGTTTCCTTAGTGTCTGGTACAGTAGTTCCAGATTTGGGCACTCAGTATTTGTTAAACAAGAGAAGAAATTTAAAATCTTGCGGTATTTCAGACCTCCCCGGTGGTGCAGCAGGTTGAGCACAGTGCTGTGAAGCTGTCCGCAGTCTCTGTGGTGCCGATTTGATTCCCGCCAGGTCAGGGAGATATCCACATGGTGCGACAGACCTCTCCTGTCTTGACTGCTGCTCCCCTCAGCAGTATATTTCGGTCCTTCTGCCTGGTCTGCTCCCTGCTCTGTCTCTGGTGGATTCTCTCACCCTCCCACACCTCTGGCCTGTACCCCAGTGCTTGTATAAATAAATAAATCTTTAAAAATAATAAAAAATAAATAAATTGCTCTTTCCTTCCTCTGTGTCACACTTATTTTCAAAAAAAAATTTATGGTATTTCAATAGGATTGGCTGGTGTTATCTGAAGAAAGTGTAAGTCAGGGGTCACAAATTCATATTCCTGTACAACTTGGCAGGTAACAAATGAGTAAAGCACGTTGGATGTCACATGCTTAGGGACAGTAAACTAAGAAATGATCCAGGCAGCAGGCACTCAGCTCTGGCAAAGTATTGCTATCTGAGAATGCAGATCCCATTTTGTGAGATCTTCTAAGTCTCCAGGAGGAATTGGAAATCTGAGTGGTTTTTTTTTTTTATAAACTTTTTTTTTTTAAAGATTTATTTATTTATTTATTTATTTGTTTGTTTGTTTGTTTATTTATACAAGCACTGGGTACAGTCAGAAGCACGGGAGGGTGAGAGAATTCACCAGAGCCAGAGCTGGGAGCAGAGCAGGCAGAAGGACCGAAGTACACTGCTGAGGGGAGCAGCGGGCGGCAGGAGAGGTCTGCGCGCCATGTTGGGGAGCAGCCGGGGATCGAACCAGCGCTGCAGAGGCTGTGGGCAGCTTCGCAATCCAGCGCTCAACCGCTGCGCCACTGGGGAGGCCCAGGAAATCTGAGTGTTTTTAAAAGCACAATTCCCCATTTTAAAAAAGGCAGGAAAAAATTTTTAAAAAAATTAAAAGACATGACAAATGATACCTACCTGTGTGTTCTGCTTGGATGATAAAGCGACAGTTTGTGACCTCAAACAGAATAAAGGAGGAGAGTCCAGGACCACACCAACATGACCTGTCAGTGTCAGAAGACTGGGATCCAGTCAGCAAAGAATGTTGAGGAGCCACCAAAGAAGTGAAAGGAAAATCGAAAGCAAAAGAGAGTGATGTTCCTGAAGACAAAGGGAGAAAGTTGCAAGAACAGCACAGTCAGCTGTGTAGACTGCTACCAAGAGTTTGGGTAAGAGGAGGGCAGGAAAATGATCATTTGCTATGATATCAGGGGTATGGATGATCTCAACTAGAGAAGTTTCTATAGATGTCTCATTGGAAAGAGGGGAATAACCAATCTGAGGTGAGGAAGAAAAAATGGGGGAGGGAGTTAGACCCTTTGAGAAGTTTTTCTATGAAAAATAGAGCATAAAAATGAGGTTGTGCTATGATGGGAATGATACAGGAAAACAAGAAAAAAAGTGATACAGAAAAGAAGGGGAAACCGCAAGAGAGCCTTGAGAAAGCAGGAGGAGATGCATCCTAAATACATGAAAAGGCTTGGTCTAGGCTACAAATTAGACACAATTTTATTTTAATAAGTACATGGATACAGATGTGGTTTGGTGCTTAGATTTTATAGTGGGGGATTTGGGAGTCACTGTCTTTTTCTCTGTGAAGTGGGGAGGCAATATTAGATATTTTAGAAGAGACAAAATCTTTGTTTCAAAGTAAGATAGGAAAGAATGCATACTAGATATTGAAAGAAAGATTGTAGGGCCGTGTCAAGTGGCATTCCAGTGGCGTTCATTCACTTACTCATTGTCACTCTCCTGTCTTAGGCAGAAAAATGTCATGAATAAGAGAAATCCCTGGGTTTTATATTTTTCCCCCAAAGTTACAATGCAATTGATTTATTTGTAACTTTCTCTAGTTATATTCTAGTTCTACAGTTATTTCCAGAGCCTTTTGATTGAAACTGGGTATTTATGAATATACCATCAGTAACACAATTGCAAGTGATGATTTAAAGAAGTTTCACTTTCCACATTCATCTATTCAGATCCAAAAAGTATTGTGAATGCTTACTATAGTCCACAGTGGTAATTTCAACTCAATATAGGTAAAAAGCTAAGGGGCCTGGGGTCAAGTTTGCTGGGTTGGAAATCCCAGTTCCACTGCTTATTAGTTGTGTGCCTTTAGACTATTTAATTTCTTTGAACCTCAGGTTCCTCATCTTAAGATGAGTGTAAAAATAGCAAGTATCTCACGGGAATATTGTGAGGTTTGATGAGCTGAATCTGAAAGTTCTAGAACAGGGCCAAACACAACTCTCAATAAATATTATTACTATTGTTTCTATGTGGTTCAGTCTCAGGGGATAATTTGAGCTTCCCTTACTGAATACCCCCCCCCACACACACACACACAACACACTGACTATGGAAATGATCTATTTTCCTGAGGGTCCCATGATTGACAAAATGATTAGCAGATAGACCCACAGTGTGGATCAATGAAGGAGTTGATTATGCTAAAATTTCTGATTTGCAAGTTCAAGGTCTGGATCCTATCATTTAACCGATGTGGTGATTAAGTCACAAGGGCCCAATTTACTAATTTACCCTATGAAATATAATGGCATCCCTATAGAAAAGTCAACTTGGGAAACAAAATTAGCATCAGAAGTTTGCTTAGGGAGGGCAGAATAGGTGTAAAAGGAGCTAGGTTTTAAGTCACCCTGTTCTAACACCCAGGCTTCCCTCATAATTATTTTCTATTCTCTTTCTTTCCCTCAAAATTGAATCAGGTTAGTTTCCAAATCCTATCAATTTGTTCTCAGGAAATTTTCTTCCATCTATCTTTTTCACTTATCCATGTCCAGGAATGAGGGCATGTGGATAACAGAGCTTATTGTCCTCTGTAAGTCTGGGATGAACATGCAGAGTGAGAGGTAACTGCCAGGTAAGGGAGCAAAGCTTATATTCTAGGACCTGCCTTTGAATGATGACCCACCATGACCCCCCACCAACTCCTTTCATACTTTCTACCTGGACTTACTGTCATCAGCTCATGAGACCCCAGGAACTTAGTGCTCCTTTCTGGGAGCCTTCGCTGCTTTGTTCTGATGAAGGGTCAGGTGCCTCAAAGGCAGAGAAACCCCAAAGGAGGTGGTACTCGAATACCTCACAGATGCTGTTTTAGCCTTTTCCCTCTTGCCAGAGATACCCCAGGGAACTTCTTCTTTACCCTTCCTTCATTTTATCACCACCCTTAGACAGGCCCTACTTTTCTCATACCTGGACTATTGCAAGAGCATCCCAACAGGTATCCCTGCCTCTGGGTCATCCACTCACTCCTTGTTTCATCTTCCTAAATTTACCTCCATTGCTTAAAAATGTTAAGCCCCTTTTTGCTTCAAATAAGATAAAAATCTTTAGTTTGACTTATAAGTCTAATCATTTAACATTTGCTGTTCCTAAGAACATGGAGTTGCTTGCTAACTCCTTCAAAATTATCACCCCACCTCTATTATACACAGTTTGCCCATCTTTGCTCAATCTGTCACCTCTTCTTAGAACTGCTTCCCATTTGTACTAAATGGAGTTAAGAGACAGCGTCACTCACTCTTGGTAGTGTGGTTCCCAGCTACATTGGCCTCCCTTTAGCTCTTCAAATCCTGATCTTTTTTCTGGTCTTGCAGCCTTTGGACATACTGTCATCTCTGTCTGGAACATCCTTCCCCTGTTTAGCTCCTTCTCAATCTTCATATTCTTCTCTTAAAGTAGGTTCCTTGCTTTTCTCTCTTCTGGCATCCAGGTCCCCCCACCCCCGCCCTCTGTAGCACTTAACACAATCTGTAATTGTACATTTAAGTATAAATTTATTTGCCTTGTTTCCTACTAGATTGCAAACTTGCAGACAGTGTTCATGTCTGTTTGTTCCCCACTCCATTTCAGTGCTTAACAAACATTGCCAGGCCAGCATGGCATGAATATTTGCCAAAAGAATGAGTGATCAAATGGATTATGATGTATGAAACTTGTGGTCCACCATCAGAAAAATCTACTGTATCGTCTATCTCTTCTCTGCTTTAACTTAGACAACAGTATCCCAAAAGAACATTTCTTCTCCCAAGTGCAATCTTTTCGCTTTCATTCATAGATTGGGGACTGGCAGAGAGCAGTTGCATCCTACCTATTTAATTACTTTTTACTTGCTATGTACTTTTCCCTTTAGTTTAACAAATGAATAGTCAGGAAGTTAGTCCAACAGAATGAAAAGCAGTCATTCGCAGTCAGACAGGCTGAGATAGAATTCTAAGACTTCAGCTAGTTGGTGATGTTAATCAAGTTTTTTAACTTCTCTGGGCTTCAAGATCCATCCTTTAGGTTAACAGAATTTTAATTTGGGCAGAGACCACCTTAGGTGGGCTCAAGGAATTAATCTCTACTGCCACCTAGAGGACTTTTTTTTCTCAGCTGGTGGACTCAGCACCCTAGGAAAGCTTGAGGATCTTCCAGAGGAGGGCTCTACCCTGCCAGGAAGAACTTAGTCTCAGCATTGACAGTGGTCACGGATGAAAAGTTCATGGCCTAGGAGAGAACAACATAAACTTTGACGAGGTCAGCAATCCTCAAGTAGCAGGATTGGTAGCTCCAGTTACTTTTGAGAACTGGGGAGAGGATGTGGTTGAAAGACTGGAAATACTGCTACTCAAGCATGTGACAGGTTATTTAGAGGTTGGAGATATGGGAGATTGTCTTAACCATATTTACATGAGATCTGCCCCACATCTAAAATGAAGATAATATCAATAGTCACCCAGCTTTCAGGTAGCTAGGAGGGTCGAGTGAGAAAATGAATTCACAAAAAGTATAAATATGGTGCTTGATGCAGAGTACAAGCTCAATAAACGGCAACTGCGAGGGCCTCCCTGGTAGTGCAAGGGGTTGAGACCTAGCCTATGAGGCTGTCTGCAGCCACTGCAGCGCGGGTTCAATCCCTGGCAAGGGAGCTGCCCACATGGCACAGTAGACCTCTCCTGGCTTGCCCGCTGCTCCCCTCAGCAGTGTATTTCAGTCTGCCTGTTCTGTTCCCCACTCTGTCTCTAGTGGGTCCTCTCACCCCCTGAGCCTCTGGCCTGTACCCCAGTTCTTTTATGCATAAATAAAGAAATCTTTAAAAACAAAATAAAAATGAATGGCAACTGCTACTATCGCTTTATTTATTTATTTATTTATTTACAAGATTTATTTTATTTACTTATGCATACAAGACTTGGGGTGTAGGCCAGAGGCACAGGGAGGGGTGATGATGATGAGAGGATTCACCAGAGACAGAGTGGGGAGCAGAACAAGCAAATCTACTGAAATAAACTGCTGAGGGGAGCAGCAGGCGAGACAGGAGAGGTCTGCTGCACCATATGGGCCAGCTCCCTGGCTGGGGATCCAACTTGTGCTGCAGTGGCTCCCGATAGCTTCATATTGCTGAGACTTAACCCTTTGCACCACCAGGGAAGCCCTACCATCACTTTTTAAAGTAGGCACTTTTGCCCCTGCACCCCTATCCTCTCTGCACTGGGAGCAGTTCTGTTACATCCCCTCTGACCCGGAAAATGTATGCCTGCTCCAAGTTCATCTCTACCTACTCCTTGATCAGGAGCACCTCTCAGCTGCTGAGAAACCACCAGAGACATTGACAGATAACAGCCTTGGCAGCTAGACTGCTCCACGTCTGCTGGAAGCTACAGCTTCCAAACCAGCATCATATCAAGAGATATGGACAAAACAGCCAAGTTCATTGCATCTGGGGCTGCCACAGTGGGGGTGGCTGGCTCAGAGCTGGGAGCCTCAGCATTGGTTATGCCAGGAACCCTGTTCTGAGGCAACAACTCTTCTTCCATGCCACGCTGGACTTGGCCTTCTCAGAGGCCAGGGTACTCTTTTGCCTTATGGTCACCTTTCTCACCCTCCTGGCCATGTGCAGGCACTGTCTCCACCTTTCATAGTTCTTTCTCCCATGTCTCCTCTGCCCTGTACCATTTCCTGTACCTCCCCAGGAAGCTTGGGGAAAGTGGTTGGCTCAAGTTTTGACAGGGAAGACAAATAAATACTGTATTAATATGGGAAAAAAAGGCTCTTTTTCATGTGACAAATTTTAATGACCGCTAATAAAGAATCAGAAAAAAAGACTGAAACAAAATTATTTGCATTTTTTATAGGTCATCCTTTGCTTTTTGGTTTAATAAAATATGGGTATTCTTTTAATAAATTAAATGTATGTACATTAAGTATATTTAAAATCCACTAATAGATGGTAATAAGGTTGCTAATTAAGTGGGTGTTGAGGAGGGTGTAAAAATTGATTGAAAAGGGACACAGAACCTTTTAGGGTAACAAATGTTGTATTGATATATGCAATCATGGTTACATGTACTATCTACTTAAGTAGATATGTAAGTCATACCTCAATAGAACTAATTTTTAAAAATCCAATGCTAAAAAATAAATCCAATGCTTTTATAGGTTGAATCCAATTGGTCCATTCAGCTGGAACCTGATCAGTCTATTCAGCTCAAAATGATTGTTCATTTACCATCTGGCTCCAGATATGAAAGGGAAAAGCCCCCTCACTGCCCAGACTGACCTGCACTGAAGTTAGGGCAGCTCTTGGGCTAGATGGCTCTGGTCTCAAAGTCAACATATTTTTTTTTTCTTTCATATTATCCTAGATTCAAGCAATTTGTATAGATACAAATTGTTCCAGTTGATTACTATCATTGATTTCAATATTCACACTAGGTATGAAAACTTTCCTCTCAGACTGATCTGTTTGCTTCTTCCAACAGGATGCATAAAACGCCCAAAGAATTTCTACTTCCTATCAGTAACAAAATGTACCAGGCATTTCTCTGCCTGGAGATTTGGCACTGGCTGTCCTTCAAGAAATCCTGGTTCCTCTTAGTGAAGGATCATGTGAAGGAATTAGGCACTAGGGCCCATTTGTATCACCCTCAGTGACTGAAGTGTGTCCGCTGGTTACCAGCACAGCTCCCTTCAGCAGTGTATTTCAGTCAATCTGCCTGTTCTGCTCCCCACTCTGTCTCTGGTGAATCCTTTCCCCACCCCCCCCCACTGGCCTGTATCCAAGTTCTTATTGCATAAATAAATAAATAAATAAATAAATAAATCTTTTTAAAAAAATTCCAAAGTTCCTCAGGAAGATTTCTCTTAATCTGGGCCAAATGACTTCTTTCTGTCTCTCCTGGTCAAAAATCTCCTCCACAACTGTTTATATGCTACAGGTAGGAGGACGGAGGATACAATGGAGGGAGTGATTTAGAATGTCATTTAGACCATAGAGAATTTTTTGTTTTGATTCATCAGAATTGTGACTTTGGGATACCATTGTGCTTTGTGAGGTATAAGTCTCATAAGAACTTGCAATTCATAGGTAGTGGTACATTTAATTACTTGGGCTCTAGAGTCAGAATTGCTGGCTTTAGTTGCTGTGTACATTAAGTCTCACCTGTCTCACCTTGGCCTTAGCTTCATGTCTCAGTTTCATTGTCCAAAAATTGAGGATGATTGAGTTTACTTCATTGGGCTGTTGTTGCTTAAATTAGATCATTTCCATAAACCTCTGTGAAATAATAGGAAAAAAAATATATATATATGCATATTGGTCTCTGCCTCCAGTTCTTGATATAGAGCTCCTAAAAACCATGAATTTCTCAAATGATAAAAGCACTAGGAGCAACTTTTCCTCTAATATTTGGTCATTAACCCTGGTTCCCGACACGGAACTCCTAAATCTCTTGGACTTTTCTGGGTGATCACAGTGTCTTTTGTTCTAATGAAGCAACTCTTGGTGGGCTCCAGGATGGGGCTGGTCACCAGAAAAGCCCAAGTCATAAATAGAATCTTGGAACTTTCAGCTCTAGCGCTACTCCTTCATCCTCTGGGAAGATGAAAAGGGTTGGGGACTAAGTTGATGATCAATCCTACTTACAGGATGAAGCCTCCATAAAATTCCCACATTATGGGATCTGGGGAGCGTCTGGGTTAGAGAACACATTTACAGGCTGGGAGGGTGGTGCATCCCAACTCTTGAACATTCCCCTATGTGTCATTGTCTGGATGTTCATTCATATCCTTTATTATAACCTTTATAACAAACAAGTAAACATAAAAGTTTCTGTGAGTTCTATGACTTCCACAAGAAAACTTTCACTGACATTCCAGTTGAGATAGGTCAAATCTCCTTTCTATTCCTATTCTGTACAGAACTGACCAGAAGTACAATTTTAGAAATTTTTACACTGTTGATCCATTTACCTGTGTATCTGTTTTCCCCAATCTCTATAACCATATTTTCTTTTTTTTTAAATCAGCCTTAACTATTTGTAAAGTTTATTTATTTATTTATTTATTTATTTTTAAAAGATTTATTTATTTATTTATTTATTTATTTATTTTTTAAAAAATTTTATTGTTATATTCCCCATACAATTGCAGACCCCCCATTCTGACCCCAATCCCTCCCCTCCCGCCCCCGCCCCCCAAAAAAGTGTCTCTGGTTCATAGTTTTTTGTTGATTTTGATTTTCACTTTCTTATAGTTATTCATTTTCCTGGTCCCTTATTTAAGTTTTCTAGATTCCTGCTATGAGTGAGACCATCCGGTATTTTTCTTTTTCTTTTTGGCTTATTTCGCTGAGCATGATCCCTTCCAGCGCCATCCATGTTGCTGCAAATTGCATGTGTTTATCTTTTTTGAATGCTGAGTAATATTCCATGGTATATATGTACCACATCTTCTTGATCCAGTCATCTATTTTTGGGCATTTGGGTTGTTTCCAAAGCTTAGCTATTGTAAACAGTGCTGCTATAAACATAGGGGTGCAGGTGTTCTTTGGAATTGATGTTTCTGTGTCCTTTGGGTAAATACCTAGGAGTGGAATTGCTGGATCATATGGAAGCTCGATTTATTTATTTATTAATGCAAGCACTGGGTACAGTCAGAAGCGCGGAAGGGTGAGGGAATTCACCAGAGGCAGAGCGGGGAACAAAACAGGTGGAGGGACCAAAGTACACTGCTGAGGGGAGCAGCGGGCGGCAGGAGAGGTCTGCGCGCCATGTGGGACCCTCGTCCGGCGGCCGGGGATTGAACCGGTGCCTGTGCTGCAGAGGCTGCGGGCAGCTTCGCAACCCAGCGCTCAACCTCTGCGCCACAGGGGAGGCCCTCTATAACCATATTTTCCATTAAGGGCCACTGTCATTGTATTTCAGTTTATCTATTATGAAGTACCATTCAATCATTACTAATATTTGTGTCATCAAATACTAGTAGCTGACCTCAAAATAACTCTGAGCGCAACCAGCAATCAGGGATTGCTGATCTCTATATAATTCAATTACCTGGTGTTGTCTGCAAGTTTTAGTCACAGCTCTTAGGGTGAAATAATTTGTGTTCATTTTCTATTGCACTTGAGAATTAGAGTTTTTATCTGTACTAAGTAGTTGACTATGTCCACTGAATAGACTCCATTGAATGACCTAATGTTTCTGGTTAATAGCCAATAGAGCTGAGTTTCAAGCATCCCAGTACTTATCAGGACTAAACTGTAAGCCTTTAAGAGCACCTCATCAAAGAGATTGTTTATTAATAAACTGGCATCTGTTTTGTTCTGAATGGCTCCCAAGAGAGCCAGGAGAATTAAGCATAGAAGAAATTCCAGTTCTTCCTAACCCACCCTCAAGAGACAATTGAATGGATCCCTCTTAACTCCTAACATAAGGCTATTAACAAGAGGGAGACAGGGTGCTAATTTATTGGGTACAAGTAGACAAAGAAATGCCCTAGGCAATTTGCAGCAGGTACTTTAGGATGAAAAGACTATGCTGGGAGAAGCTCTAATTAATGGAAGATTCTTGGCTCGTGAGGAAAATGGTCTAGTGGAACATTGGAGCGTCCTTTGAGGGTTGTTTGAGAAACAATTGGCCTCTTTGAAACTCTCCCTGCTACAGAGCAGCTTACTATTGTGAATGAATTAGATATATCAAGAAATAGATTGTTAAAGGAGGACTTCAACTTCAGTGATTAAGTGGGCAAAGAATTTGAAGAAAAGGAACAAGAAGTAAACAAAACATACAACATTCCTCCTGACTGGTAATTAGAAAAAAAATGTCAAAAGAAAGCACATTTAGGATTCCATTTGACCCTTTTCAAATAAAGAAAACTATGTTTAAAATAATAGCCCCATGATCAGAGGGAGGGAGGGAGGAGCACAGGGGACTGAGGTGATGGTGCACGGGTGCATTGGTGAAGGAAACTCTATGGGGACTACACCTGAGGGGGTGGGGGGAAGCAAATATTGTTTAAAAATGGAAAATGATATAAAAAATAAAAAGGATAAAAAAATAGCCCCATTGATGATATGATTGTGATAAAATTGAGGTAAGAATACAAATGAAAATAGGAGTACCATTTGAAAAGCAAAATAGCCATAGCTAGTAATAGTCTTTAACTTAGTACTCAATGACTGCTAGTATAATTACATAGTTGTACAACCATCACTAGAATCTAGAAGTAGTCTTGAAGATATTCATATTCTTGAAATTACTCTTGGGTCAATAATCATAATAGAACCTTCCTGGTGATGCAAGGGGTTAAGCACTGCATTATGAAGCAATCCACAGCCTCTGCAGCACGAGTTTGATCCCCGGCCGGCGAGGGAACAGCCCACATGGTGCAGCAGACCTCTTCTGTCTCGCCCGCTGCTCCCCTCAGCAGGGTATTTCAGTAGATCCTTCTGTTCTGCTCCCCACTTTGTCTCTGGCGAATCCTCTCACCCCCCGCATCTCTGGCCTGTCCCCCAGCTCTTGTATGCATAAATAAAAAAGTCTTTAAAAATAATTAATCATAATAATAGTTATCCCTTATTGAGAACTAACGAGGACCAAACATTTACATGTAATTTATTTCTTTCAATTCTCTCAACGAGAGGTTGGGGACTAACCACCATTATAGGCAAAGAACAGGAGGGAGAACCAGCTAAGGGGACTGAGAAACAGCAGCAAGTTAGATAGAAGGAAAAATATGGAGAATGTGGAAACTTGGAAATCAAGTGAAAAATGGATTTGAAGATAATGGGAATCAAATTATGTCCAATGCTACTGAGAAGCTGAGAAAGATAAGGACTGAATAATGACCTTTATATCTGGCCAAGTGGTGATAACTAATGACCTTGATGAGAACAGATTATGGAGTTACAAGCATAAGGGCTTGATTAAATGGGTTGAAGAGAAAATGAGACAAGAGAAAATAGAGACTTCAAATACATACAACTTTACAAGGGATCTTTTTTTCTGTAAAGAGGAGCTGGGAAATAAGGTAATAAGCAGGGGAAGGTGTGAAGTTCTAGGGAGATATTTTCAAGATAGTAGAAATTACAGCATGTCTAAATTCATGAAAACAATCAAACACAGAGGGAAATTCTGATGACACAGCATGATGATGTGACAATTCCATTGTTACATGGAATTAACATCTTTATCCTGAGAATGGTTGAAGTACATCATTGTGATAGATGGGATCCTCTCTCACTAAGTGGAGTCTTTTGGATGAGTCTTATCCATATTTGGATGTGTCTTATCCACTGGGTACATCTACCCAATGTCTCCATTTCAAGTAGTTCCTGGGTCCAGCCCTAGCTATACAGAGATGTGCCACACCTCCAAGAACTGGCAGTTAAGTTGACTAGATGATAAGAATAGAAGAGATTTTTTTGTCTCCCCTCATAGCACTGATTTTGTCCAGGGAAGCTAATAATTCAGGAGGAGAATATTAGCACATACTTGGCCACTGATCGGTCCATGGGCATATGGTCTAATCCCATCTCAATCATATCTTTTTAAAAGGAATGTAGGCTAATGATCCCATTTCCTATAAGATGTGAAAAAGAAATTATATAATCCTGGCGTTATGGTCATTAATCTTGGGACAACAAAAGAAGTTAGTCTTATGATGAAGCCAACATTTTAGAAGGCAGAGCTAAAGGATGAAATTAGATCCTGTTAAGCTGGTGGATCTAGCCTTGCCTAAAGTTCAGCACAGTCCTGAAAAAAATTTCAGTTATATGGAATAATAAATTTCGTTTATTGCTTAAGCCAGTTTGGATTAGATTTTTTAAAAAAAGATTTATTTATTTATTTTTACAAGCACCGGGTACAGTCAGAAGCGCGGGAGGGTGAGAGACTTCACCAGAGCCAGAGCGGGGAACAGAACAGGCAGACTGACGAAGTACACTGCTGAGGGGAGCAGCGGGCGCAGCAGGAGAGGTTTGCGTGCCATGTGGGACCCTTGCTGGTGGCCAGGGATACAACTGGCGCTGCAGAGGCTGCGGACAGCTTCACAGCCCAGCACTCAACCGCTACGCCACCCGGGGAGACCTGAATTAGATTTTTTTTTTTTTTATTACTTGCAACCAAAGCACCCTTATTGAAGAACAAAGAAAGACAAAGTTCTCTATTGGGTTGTGTGTTTATTAACCAAGTTTATCACACATGGATTCTGTGCTAAGCATTTGCTAAGGACTAGGATACAAAGAACAAAGGGATACAAAGAAGCAAAGAAGATTGTGTCTTCATAGACTAAAAACAACCTGGAGGCACCTTCCCCTTCCCAGGCTGCAGGGCCCTTTGTTCTCTGCAGTGATTCCATCCTCTCTTCTCAGAGTAACCTCCTGCCTTCACCATATGGGCCCTCCTCTAGTCAATTTCCTCTCAAAGCAAATTTATCTTACCAGTTCTCCTTATCTTTGTCAGCTAGAGATCAGTTGTGGAAACTCACACTACTCTTGATATTTCAGGCAACAAAGAATTCATTTCAGGGAAAGTTGTTTTGACAAACTACTAGAAGAGTTGAAAGACTGAAGGGCAGGGGAAAGTCATCATTTGCTATTAGTCTTGCCACTAGCTTTCAAAGAGTCAGAAATTTTAGGAATTACAATGATTTTTGCTGATTCAGGCGAGTGATTGCTGGGGAAATACTTGGACGCCCCTGATAAATCTCTTGTCTTCCTTCCGCTGCTCAAGGAGCAACGATGTACGGCTTTTATTGCCCAAATATCATATGAACACTTTCATTAGCTGGAACTTCACTGGTAAGGGATTTTGGAAAATGTATATACTATATTTTCAGTTCCTATGATTTGAGGGAACAGCGAAGTGGGTAAGTGGTGTGAATTTCCAACAATCTAACACACTCGTCCACCAAAGGAAGAACCTAATTGCTTTCTTTGCAAGTCACAGCATAGATGCACTCTGAAGACAGTGGGGATTTTTCCTGGAGCAGATTTCTAGAGAGAATATTTAGCCTAGAATATTGAATAGCCTAGAATATTCTCTCTAGAATATTTCTAGAGAGAATATTTAGCAGCAGATTGGACTTGCATAAATGAGATGGGGAGCAGCAACTTCACTCAGGAGTGATTCATGCAGTGCACTCCACCTTCACGGAGTCAGTTATGGGATTCTCCAGACTGTAGCCTCTCCTCATGCACCATGCAAACAAGCTGGCCTGATGATGTGATATGTACCTCCTGCTCACATACAGCCCCAGGTTCAGGGCTAGGCTTATTGGAAAGACACATATACAGAGGAAACTTAAACTAGCTCTCTCTATAGGTAGATGAGTGGGTAAGCAAGCATCAAAAGAAAAAAAGAAAACAAGCAAACAAAACAGGTTCTCTATAAAGGTATGAAACTAACATCTGTTAGTTTGAAATTAAAAGGTATGAAATTAACATCTGTTTTCAAGCTTTGAAGGAAGAAGTATTTGAACTTATAATTGATTAAAAGAAACAAAACTAGAGCCAGACTCTAGTTAAAGGCAGGAAAGACAGCTTTTATTTAGTACTATTACAATACGGGAGAGATGTTTTAGTAAATGTGAGTTCAACTCCAAATACAGCAAAAACTGCAGGGAATTTGGAGGTAAAATGCTGAGTGAAGGGGTCAGTGGAAGAAAAATTACTAAGGAAACATTAAGGGTAGGGGGATTCTTGACAAATATATCTAACCATATTCTTGCTAAAAGCAGACCAAAGACTTAGCCATCAAGGATGGAGAATGAGAAGTTGATCAGATATCCATGGTAATCAGATATCAAGGATTGGGGATGCTTGCTAAACTGACTTAGCAGGATTATTGCTGAAATTGGAGTAGGCAGACTGGGGACAGAGCCCAAAGATGAGGCATAGTCAAAAAGAGGCCTCCGAGGAGTCTGTTTAAAGTTTGGTCAAGGAGAGTCTTTGTCAGAACTCTGTACATTGCCAAACTGCCAACTGGATGTGAGGGCAAAGTAAGAAATCTGTAAGAACTTAAAATGCTTAATGTCACATACTCTAGGAGGAGAAACTGCTCATAGATATACTTTGGCAAAATGAAAATGGAGTCTAACACAGAGGACCAGATGGGACATTAAGTCATAGAGGTTAAAGACGTGACATGAAAAAAGCTTGGGAAAGGATAAAAGAGGCATGAAGTCCCAGCACATGGAAGACTACCTTTTGTAATGACGTAGGAAAATAATTTCAATACTAAGGGTCTAGTCACATTATTTGGTTCTACAACTAATATTTATAGAATTTTAACATGGCAAATGTTGGGTTCTGGTTTTTAATTTTAGTCAATCTATATATAAATTAATTTTGTATTTAATGTAGTCATAAAAATAATATAAACATTTATAATAATTAACAATATTTAAAGATACTGAGAAATGGAAAGAAAGGAAAATTGGTTAATTTATTTTTTTACTGTGGTGAAATACAATTTAAAATTTATAATTGGCAAACCAATAATTATACTAATTGAAGAAATCATGATAAACATCAAGTAAACTAAATAGTAGGAACTGTTAACAGAAATGCCTGTAGGAAGTGAGACTTACTAAGAAATGAACAGAAAGAGAGGCAATAGATGCTTCTTTTATGCCCTTCTTACAAATTAAATATTGTGTGCATATGTGTTTGTAGATGGTAAAAAAAAATTCAAAAGCCTTAAAAGATGTGTCAGTGTTACAAAAAAAGAGATGTTCTTTTCCATTGGGCAAAAAGATAAAAGTATTTTCTCAAAAAATTTTAGTGTAGATGGCATGTCTAATAAAACATTCTTTTTATATTATTTTTGTAGCTCCCAATAGTTAACAAACCAAAAATATTGGAATTACTTTTATTCATTATTGCCACCAGTATCATGGCATTTTTCCATGGCCCAGATGACAGGAGTAGATTGTTTCTCAGTCCAAGAGTATTTACTGTGTGTCGCCACTTGTGAAACCTCTAATTATCATATTGAAAAGTCATTAGGAATCTAGATCTCGATTGTTAATAAGCATGTTTTTTAATGGCAAACGACAATATTTTTTTAATCTACAAAAGGCATTTTTATTTTGTGTACGTAAAAACAAAACTGAAACCTTTGCGCATCCAGATACTTCTATGTTCCCACTGTTCCTTTTCTGTTCAGGGAATGGATATACATCTTACATACTAACATTCAGTATTTTTTAAAGTTACGTTGAAATTCAGGTTTTGCAAGTTCTCTTTTCCTACTACAATATTAATAAGCTTCAGAGGTTACTTATTAAAATAGCAACCTAGAATTGACTACAGTGAGAGAACTTGACTTGTTTCTCGCTAATGGTTCCTTTTAAAATTAAGTCCAGAGGAAGTAAGAAACTCTGTTGGTACTTTTGTACATGAATACTTTTTTTTTAAAAGATTTATTTATTTATTTATTTATTTATTTATTTATTTATTTATTTATTTATTTATACAAGCACTTGGTACAGTCAGAAGTGAGGGAGGGTGAGAGAATTCACCAGAGCCAGAGCAGGGAGCAGAACAGGCAGACTGACGAAGTACACTGCTGAGGGGAGCAGTGGGCACAGCAGGAGAGGTCTGCACATCATGTGGGACCCTTGCCGGTGGACAGAGATCGAACTGGCGCTGCAGAGGCTGGCAGCCTTGCAGCCCAGCGCCCAACCACTGTGCCACCAGGGAGGCCCTGTACATGAATACTTTTTAACTACTTGATTTCAAAATGCTGGGGTGGGAGAAGGTGAGCTGTTAAGAAGTCAATGGAGGAGACAGACCAGAGGTTAAGTTTTGTGGGATGAACTGTACTTGTCCAGGTAGAGTAAGGAGAGCAAGCCTATTCAAGATGGTAAAAATGATTTGGGAGAAGGAGAAATAGGAGTTTTCAGGTTTAAAGTCCAGCCTTGCTAATGTGGGATTAAAGGGAGGTGGATTTGGGAAGATAGCTTGGGTTTTTATTTTGGTCACAAAAGCTTTGACCACATCCAGAAAACTAGGGAGAAGTGTTGAAAGCTTGCTTTTACTTTTGTTTCAAGAAAAATAAGCTTCTCATCCTGATAAAAGCAAAACATTTTTATTGTAAAGAATTTAAGTGATACAAAAGGAAAAGCACAAAGAAAAAACATTTCAAAAACCCTAGACCTCATCATCTAATAATAACTGTTATTAGCATTTAATTAACATCATTATGAATATCTTTCCATGCTTTTATATAGATAGGATAGCAAATAAGTATATAAATAGGTACATCTACTTGTCATTATACTCACCAGCAGGAGAAATACCTTGATCACAAAGATGGTTTTCCTACAGAGAGGCTCATCCATTGCACTCGGGTGTGCTAACCCAAAAGTGGGAAATGACTGCATAATTTAAGGAATGGAGAAATGCATTTGCATTCTCCCCTGAAAAAAATAAAATAAAATTTTAGCATAATATATGTGTTATTAAAAATTTCAAAATATTAAATTCAAGGTTACTTGAACTTAATAGAATAGAAAGAAGCTTTTTAAAAAGCTGGACACCAAAAAGGGTTTATTTACTACAAGAGCTATTTTTCTTAAAATATCAAAGTAAGGTTAGGAAAAGAAATTTTGATATTATGTTTTTTTCTTTCAAAAAAACCTAATTCATCTATTTCTTTATTTTAAAGATTTATTTCTTTATGTCTACAAGAACTGGGGTACAGGCCAGAGCAGGGAGAAGAACAGGCAGACGGACCAAAGACACTGCTGAGGGGAGCAGAGGGCAAGACAGGAGAGGTCTGCCGTGCCATGTGGGTTTCTCTCTGACCGTCCAGGAATCGAACCCGCGCTGCAGAGGCTGTGGACAGCTTCACAGCACAGCGCTCAGCCGGCTGTGCCACCGGGGAGGCCTGGCCCCTCAATTTTTAAAGTCTAATTTTGTCTTATTTCTTAATTGACTGAATTTCATTTTCAAGTATTTCTCTTTTCTATGAGTTCTTTTATATTTGCAGGACTCTGCCTAATGCCTTTATTTTCAAAGGACATCTTGGGTGGGTATAACATTCCTACATCACACTTTTGTTCTTTTAGAACTCTGTAGTCAGTGATCCATTGTCTTCTGTTTCTGGGTGTTAAGAAATCTGAGGACAGCCTATGTTTTCTTATAGGTGATTTGCCTTTTCTGTCTGGATATCTGAATATCGATAAATTAATATATGGCTCAAGATTGAGTTTTTATCAAAATGTCTTGTTTGGACATCACAAGTTACAGATTAATTCATCACTTTAAAGGAAACTTTTGTTTTTATATACTTGAATACTTTTGTGGTGTTTTCATAGTGTCATGGCTAATACTCTGGACTCTAAATACTTCTTTTATTTCATTTCATGTGCATAATCTAATGATTTTGAGTAAAAATAGTGTTGCAGCCATGAACATTATATACACACTTTTCAAAAATACATAGTTCCTTTTTAAATTCCTATTTATTCTACACTTCCAGTTCTAAAATGTACTTAGCCATGTCCATAGCATGCTAAACATGGCTAGGAAGCAGCTTTTGCGAGACTTTGAGTAATTGTGTTCCTGCCAGTTGAGCTACCTAACTACCAAATGTCAGTTTAATCTCACTAACGTATATCAGTGATATTTACTATTATAATTAATTCTTTTTGAAAATTTATGAAATTATAAAGATAAAAGATGTTTTCCATGAAAACTTAACTGAGTGCTTTGGAATGGCTTGTTGGAGGCAAGTTGTTAAAGGTTGTTTTATTAGGTATGGATGAGAACTCTGTAGTTGGAAAAAAATATATACATCTAGAAGAATTCTGCATTTAGATTGTTTCACATGCCTCCAGTTATTGTTCCACTTTAAATATTTAAAGAAATTATAGATGAATTTTTATAGGCAAGAAGCACAAATCACTCCAAGAAACACTTCAGCGGCCCCATAATCACAGAAGTCTGAGTCTATCTCAAAAGGTGGGTGAAGGAACTTACACTTTTAATCTTTAGTTAAAAGAAAATGCTTACCGTATACAATAAACTGATTTTTTTCTTAAAACAAAACTGTATATTGTATAATGCTTATGATTATGCATTTTCAATTAACAACTAACCACAAATCCCAAAAGCATCATATAAAAGGGCTTCTGGTGGGTGTGTAGCCAGTTTTTCCTTTACAATATGTTGAGGACTTTTTTTTGTGTCACTATATACAAATCTATCTTACCTTTTATAAACCTGTCTCATAATATTCCATTGTATAGTGGGTACACCCTAATTACTTACTAACCTCCCTATTAAAACTATTTCTATGTGTTTCTGGGGGAAAAAAATTGAGTGGGGAACTAAGATGAAAGTGAACTAAGATAATGAATTTGGCAATAGAACATAAAATAGTTTGGCAGGGGGTGGGGACGGGACTGTGTGGAGAAGAACCAGGAAGTGAGGCTTTTTCCATCACTCTTGCACATCCAACAGTTAACACATCTAACAGTTGTTAGTCTGGAAGCCCTGCCATTTCTAGAAAACACACTGTGCTTTTCTTCCTTTCTACCTTAGCTCATTCTAGTCTTTCCCTGCATTTTATCTTTGCCTGTTGAAAGCCCATTTTTCCTTCAGGATGCCGAACAAATACCACACACTGCCACAATTGCTCCTGGCTAGAAATCATGCCTCCCCCTGCATTTCTTTTTTTTCTTTTTAAAGATTTATTTATTTATGCATACAAGAGCTGGGGTACAGGCCAGAGATGGAGGGGAGGGGAGGTTAGAGGATTCACCAGAGACAGAGCGGGGAACAGAACAGGCAGGCTGACTGAAATACACTGCTGAGGGGAGCAGCAGGTGAGACAGGAGAGGTCTGCTGTGCCTTGTGGGCTGCTCCCTGGCCGCAGGGGATGGAACTCCTCACAGTGAGGTGCTTAACCCCTTAAGCCACCAGTGAGGCGTCCCCCTGCATTTCTAATAGAAAGATGAAACATTCCTTCCTCTCTTCCTTCCACAAAGTACTCCTCACCCAAAGGCAGACAGTGCTGTGGTTACAAACAACGACTTTGGACCCATCAAGATGCTGTACCTGTGATCTTGGCACCTGATCCAAATTCTCAGGGTCTCAATGCCCTGATCTTTACAATGTGGAGAAGAGCATATACAGACTTCTTAATGGTAATGCACTTAGAATGTATAGTAATTGCTGAATGAACATTGACATTCATTTTGATTCATCGTGGTTGGGGGTCTACTTGAGCAAAATACCTGTACCGAAGACCACCACCTAGCCGACTGAGGCTTGGAGGGGTTCCGCCCCGCTCGCGCCGGCGCTGGACGCGGCTGCAGAGCGCGGTCATGTGATTCAGTCAAGATGGCGTCGCCCAGCTGCTTGTGGCTCCTGGCTGCTGTCCTCCTACCCGGGTCCTGCGCTGCCGCGGCGCTGGGGCATCTCAGCTCTCCAGCTCCGCTGCCGCTGGTGATCTGGCATGGGATGGGTGAGTAACTGAGTGAGTGAGAAGAGGGTCCAAGGGTTTGGCATCTCTTCCTCTCCGGTCGTGGGCTCGCGTCTGCAAAGTGCGAGTGTAGACAGCGAAGGTGGTCAAACAGCACCCGGCTGTCGCGATGTTTTAGCATTTGGGGACCACTCTGCCTTGGAAAGTCGCGTTGTTGGTGTGCGCTCGCAGAACATTTTTACGTGGGTGCGCTGCACTAGCGTTTAATCCGCACAGCGTTTGCCTCAGTGCAGAATCTGGCATTCGCTCAGGACGGCTGGTCTGGGGGCTACATAACTGCTTGGCCCGTCCATTTGTTCATTCAATTCACAATGAACAGGCACCTATAGTTCATTTATACATTTAGCACATAGTTATTGATCACCCTTTGGATGCTGAAGATACAAAAGTGAATGAAATAGACTAAATTCTGTGCTCTTTTGGAACTTACTTTGCAAGGAGAGACGGATTGTAAAGAAGTAAGTAAAGAATATACTGCAAAGGTGGAAAATAAAACAAGGAGGGAGTAGAGACTGGAGGTGGGGGCTTGCAGTTTCATGATGGATTCACTGAGAAAGTGATAACTGAGGAAACACTTGAAATAGATGAGGGGAGATGTCATATGGATATCTGGTAGAAAAAAACAGCAAACCCGGTAAGAAAAAAACAGCAAATCAAAGACCCTGAGACAGAAGTGTGTCCGGTATGTTCAAAGACCAACATTCAGGTCATTGTGGCTGGAACAGAGTGAACAAGAAAAGTCATTTAATTAGAGATGTCACTGGGCCTACTAAGTCTACTGTAGAGACTAGCTAGAATGAGATGGAAAGGGTTTTGAACAGATGAGTGGCAAGATCTACTGAATTTTAAAGGACCACTTTAGTTGTAGGGGGGTTATGGCATTTGCAATGAGACACATTAGGAAGCTATTGAAATAATTTAAATAGCTTGGGGTGGCTTGAAACAGTACACTGATGGTGAAGAGCTCAAGAAGTTGTCAAAATTTGGAATATTTTGAAGGTGAAACTAGTGGATTTTGCTAACAGATTAGATGTGGGATGAGAGAGAGAAAGGAGTCAAGGATGATCCCACAGGTTTTGGTCTGGACAATTTAGCAATATGAAGAATACTAAAGACTGACATAAGTAGTTTGTGGGGAGTGGTAAGAGAGTGCCTTACTGGTTAGAGAAAAATGCTTGTGAGAAATTAGTCGGCAAGTATAGATAATTCTTTTTAAGACTCTGCGCCAGGTCCTGTGGCTACTACAGTGCAGTTAAAGAGAACACCAGATGACTTGTGTTCTCTCAGAGCACAGTCAGTCCCTATGGGCAAGCAGTTAAATAACCAGCAGTTCAGTGCAGTGAAAGTTATGAGAGAAATGGAAGATGCTCTAGGCCTTAGCTTTTTTTCTTTAAAAACCAATTCTGAGCTTCCTCTCAGATTGAAATGGGATGATTAAGTTTGAAATGGAAAATGATGTCAGTTCTTCTCCCACTCAATGACACTTGACTTTGCTTCCTATTCTTACTTCTGCTTCCTTGGACAGGAAAAGAAAAAGAACTGGGTCTAAGGTAAGGCAGGGAGGCCCTCACTTTCTAGTTTGTACAAGTTCAGGGTCAGCACTGAGAGTGAATGCTTTTGTAAATTTTGTGTCCCAGGCACTTCACTTGTCTTACTCTAGTCTTAAAGAGAAATCAGACTTCAAAGTGGTTTTGAATTTCTTAACCCCAACTGTACCAAAATGATAAGAGGAAAATATGTGCCTCTATTTTTCAGTTTTATATTTCATGTTCCAGTTATATTGTATGAGCTATTAAAGTTTGTTATTACTTGATAAATATGAGCTAAAGGAAAAAAGTGTTCTTTTTAAAAATAGTTGAGGTGCAATTTATATAACATGCAATTAGCCATATAAAATTAAGTGTACAATTCATTGACTTTTTTAAATATTTATTTATTTATGCATACAAGATCTGGGGTACAGGCCAGAGGTGTGGGGGGTGAGAGGATTCACCATAAACAGAGTGGGGAGCTGAACAGGCAGATTGACTTAAATATATTGCTGAGGGGAGCTGCGGGCAAGTCAGGAGAGGTCTGCTGCGCCATATGGGTAGCTCCCTGGCTGGGGATCGAACTCATGCTGCAGTGGCTGCGGATAGCTTCCTACTTTGTGTCTTAACCCCTTGTGCCACCAGGGAGGCCCCAATTCATTGACATTTAGTGTAATCACAGCATTGTTCAACTACCACTGCTCTCTAGTTTTAAAACTTTCATCACCCCAGCTAAAGCTGATGTCCATTAAGTAATAATTCCTCATTCCCCTTTCCTACCACCCTGTGGAAGTGTTCAGTCTGCTCTCTCTATAGATTAGCCTATTCTGGATATAGCATATAAAAGGAATCATACAATACGTGACCTTTTGTGTGTGGCTTATTTCACTTAGAGTAATATTTTCAAGGTTCATTCACATTGTACCCTGTATCAGTATTTCATTCCCTTTTATGGCTGAATAATATTCCATTGTATGTATATACCACAATTTGTTCATCCATTCATCAATTGAGGAACATTTGTGTCATTTCCACCTTTTGGCTATTATAAATAATACTGTTATAAATACTCAGTCATAAGTTTCTGCATGGATGGATATTTTCATCTCTCATGGTAGAAAACTAGAAGGGAAATTGCTGGATATGGTAATTTTGTATGTTTAATTTTATGAGGACTCAACAGACTATCCTTGCTAACACTTGTTATTTTCCAGTTTTTAATATTTTTCCCCTCAAATTAAAACCCACTTAGTAGTTGTGAAATGTTGTTATTTTTGTATTTCCTTGGAGATCAGTGAAGTTGAACATCTTTTCATGTGCTTGTTGGCCGTTTATATATCTTCTTTGGAAAAATGTCTATTTTAATCCTTTTCCCATTTAAAAAATTAGGTTGTCTTCTTGTTAAGTTATAGGAGTTCCTTGTATATTGGAGATGTTAAACCCTTAACAGATATATGTTTTGCAGACATTTACTCCCGTTCTGTCTGTTGTCTTTTCACATTATTGATAATACCCTTAGAAGCACAAACGTTTTTTATTTTTTATTTTTTTAATTTAAATTTTATTTTTATATTCCCTGTACAATTACAACCCCCTTATTTTAACCCTTATCCCTCCTTTCCCCGTCCCCCACCCCCCCATAGAGTGTCTCTGGTTCATAGTTGTTTGTTGATTTTGATAATTTCTTTCTTATAGTTATTCATTTTCCTGGTCCCTTATTTAAGTTTTCTAGATTCCTGCTATGAGTGAGACCAATCCGGTATTTTTCTTTTTCTTTCTGGCTTATTTCACAGAGCGTGATCCCTTCCAGCTCCGTCCATGTTGCTGCAAATGGCATGTGTTTATCTTTTTTGAATGCTGAGTAATATTCCATGGTGTATATGTACCACATCTTCTTGATCCAGTCATCTATTTTTGGGCATTTGGGTTGTTTCCAAAGCTTAGCTATTGTAAATAGTGCTGCGATAAACATAGGGGTGCAGGTGCTCTTTGGAATTAATGTTCTGTGCCCTTTGGGTAAATACCTAGGAGTGGAATTGCTGGATCATATGGAAGCTCTATGTTTAGTAGGTCTAGAAATCTCCACACAGCTCTCTGTAGTGGTTGGACCAGTTTGCACTCCCACCAACAGTGCAGGAAAGTTCCTTTTTCTCCACAACCTCGCCAACATTTGTTGTTGCTAGTTTTTTCAATATGTGCCATTCTCACTGGTGTAAGATGGTATCTTATGGTATTTTTGATTTGCATTTCCCTGATTACAAGTGATGTTGAACATTTTTTCATATGCCTGTTGGCCATTTGCATTTCCTCTTCAGAGAAGTTTCTTTTTAGCTCTTCTGCCCATTTTTTGACTGGATTATTTTCTTTGTTTTTGTTGAGTCTCATCAGCTCTTTGTAGATTTTTGTGATCAGTCCTTTATCATTAGTGTTGTGTGCAAAAATGTTCTCCCAGTCGGTGGGGTTTCTCTTTGTTTTTGTTATTGTCTCTTTTGCTGTGCAGAAGCTCTTTAATTTGATGTAGTCCCAGCTGTTTATCTTTGCCTTCACTATCACTGCTTTGGGTGATGTGTCTGTAAAGAGCACAAAAGTTTTTTAAAAAGTAATATTGTTTTGATTCACAAGTTCCCATCATTCTCTGTGTTGTCTAGGAGACAGCTGTTGTAATCCCTTAAGCATGGGTGCAATTAAAAAAATGGTTGAGAAGAAAATACCTGGAATTTATGTCTTATCTTTAGAGATTGGGAAGACCCTGATGGAGGTAAGGTCCTTCACAGCTGTTTCTTGGAAAGTTTGCTGGCTGATTTCATTGAATGTATTGTTAAAATGCTTTATATTGTATTTTTTTTCTTTTTTAATATATATGTATTTTACATCATTGTTCATCTTTGTACAATGTATGCTTGTATGCTTTCTCCTTTCAGGTGTGTTCCCTGTAAAATTCCCACCACCAATTCACCGGTGATCCATCATCATAGTCCCTTGTGCTTTCTCCCCTATTTTTTTTAAAAAATAAATTTTATTTTTATATTCCCCATACAATTGCAACCCCCTTATTTTGACCCCAATCCCTCCCCTCCCCGCCCCTCACCCCCATAGAGTGTCTCTGGTTCATAGTTTTTTGTTGATTTTGATTTTCACTTTCTTATAGTTATTCATTTTCCTGGTCCCTTATTTAAGTTTTCTAGATTCCTGCTATGAGTGATACCGTTCTCCCCTATTTTGATTCCTTTACCTCCCCCTCCCTTGCAGAATATCTCTGATTTATAGTTGCATGCTAATTTTTTTTTACATTTTTTCTTTTATATATTTTTATATCATTTTTCATTTTTGTACAATGTATGCATTTTCATCTTGGTTATAGTCCCCATAAAATTCCCACCACCCTTGTTTTGATCCTACTCCCTTCTCCTCACTGTAATGTGTCTCTGGTTTATAGCTGCCTGTTGATTTTGATTTTTACTTTATTATAATTAGCCTTTTTCCTGATCCTTATTTGGGTTTTCTAAATTCCTGCTATGACTGAGACCATCCACTATTTTTCTTTTTCTTTCTGGTTTATTTCACTGAGCATTTACATTGTATTTTTAACAGCAAACCATACAGGGCTATTTTAAGTCTTGGCTCATGTGAGAATACCAACCTAACAAGTTCACCTCTTAGAAAAAATGCTAAAGGTTGTTTTCAGTCCCAATCTTTCATTCCTCTGTGACTCCTCTTTTAGGATGTGGAGAATAGTTTCTTCTTGAATGTCAATTCCCAAGTCACGAAAGTGTGTCAGATGCTTGCTGAGGACCCTAAATTGCAGAAAGGCTACAATGCTATGGGATTCTCCCAGGGAGGCCAATTTCTGTAAGTCTCATACCACTTATATGGAATTGACTTTTTTTTCTTTTTATGCACGTAATCCATTCTAATTATTTTGGGCTCTCCACCTAACTTGCGAGGGAAACTATTCTAAAATGTTGCTTCATATAAGAAACTTCTTGGAACTTAATTTATTTTCTATGAAATAATAAAGAGTTGTGTTTTGCCACATCAGAGGAAAAATCCTGAAACTCTGTGCTTTGGGGAACCACAGGTTTAAGTAGTTTTGTCTGGGAAGTCGATAGTTGATGACACATTTCCATCTAACAGAACTGATGATTCTTTTTTTCTCCAGGAGGGCAGTGGCTCAAAGATGCCCATCACCTCCCATGATCAATCTGATCACATTTGGGGGACAACATCAAGGTAATTGTGGTCTCATTGCCTCCTTTTTTCTCTGTTCTATTCCATATAACCACTTGATTTTAAAAATTCGAACAATTCTATTTCTATAAGAAGTCAGCCATCCTTGCAAAACCCTGATGTTTTTAGTTTATAACAAACTTACCATCACTGATTAAGAAGTAGGGAGAGACTTAGGAGTCTAGAGGCTGGGAACACAGGTGAATCATTAGGTTGATATTTACTTCTCTCCAGTGTTATTAGCATGAATTTCTGGAGATGGAATGGGTATAGCCACAGAGGATTCCTGATGAATCCCCTCTTCCCCTGCACCTCTGGCCTGCACCCCAGGTCTTGTATGCATAAATAAAATAAATATTTTTTAAATTTTTTTTATTTTTTAAGATTATTTATGCATACAAGACCTGGGGTACAGGCCAGAGATGTTGGGGGGTGGGTGAGAGGATTCACCAGAGACAGAGTGGGGAACAGAACAGGCGGAACGACTGAAGTACACTGCTGAGGGGAGCAGCAGGCAAGACAGAAGAGGTCTGCTTCGCCATGTGGGTTGCTCCATGGCCAACCGGGGATCGAACTCATGCCTCAGAGGCTGCGGACTGCTTCATAGTGCGGTGCTTAACCCCTTGAGCCACCAGGGAGGCCCTAAAATAAATACTTTTAAAAAAAGGTAGACAGATAGGACTTTTCTGATTGAGGCCTAAGAGAAGAGAATGTAGCCAGCCATTGAGGTAGGAAGAGAGGGAGGAGGAGGTTCAAAGGTCCTAAATTAGGGCCTCCCCTGGTGGCGCGGGTGGTTGAGTGCAGCACTGTGAAGCTGTTCACAGCCTCTGCAGCACTGGTTCGATCCCGGCTGGCTGGCGAAGGTCCCACATGGTGTGGCAGACCTCTCCTGTCTGGTTCACTATTCCCCTCAGCAGTGTATTTCATCAATCTGCCTGTTCTGTTCCCTGCTCTGTCTCTGGTGAATCCTTTCACCCTCCCTTGCATCTGGCCTGCACCCCGGTTCTTGTATAAATAAATAAATAAATCTTTAAAAAAAAAAAAAAAGGTCCTAAATTAGGTAGAAAAGAGTGTGGATACACTAGGAAGAAGCTGGTTATAGAATTTTTTAAAAAGATTTATTTATTCATGCATACAAGAACCAGGGTACAGGCCAGGTGTGCAGGAGGGTGAGAGGATTCACCAGAGACAGAGCGGGGAGCAGACAAATAGACTGACTGAAATACACTGCTGAGGGAAGCAGTGGGCGAGACAGGAGAGGTCTGCTGCGCCGTGTGGGTATCTCCTCCGCCTGCCAGGATTGAACCCGTGCTGCAGAGGCTGCAGCGAGCTTCACAGGGCTGTGTTTAACCGCCTGTGCCACCAGGGGAGGCACTGGTTATAGTATTAATCCTCAATACATTCTTCTCTTCAGGATTGAATTAATGAGACCAGGGTCTACTCTGGTTTGTTACTGATTTGCCCAGTGCCTTGCACATAGCAGGTATTCCATCCATGATTATTGAAGGAGTGACTCTGTCTTTACTGCTGTAGGTGTGTTTGGACTTCCTCGATGCCCAGGAGAGAGCTCTCACATCTGTGACTTGATCAGAAAAACACTGAATGCAGGGGCTTACACTAAAGCTGTTCAAGAACGGTATGTATGCTTAGCTGAAAAGAACTTTCTCTGATTGAAAATATCATACTGACTTTCACGCTAACAGTCCAGGAGTAGTTGCAGGTGATAATTCAAACAGATACTCTTTATAAGTATCTATGTACTGTTTGCTTAATTTTATTGTAAACCTAAAACAGTTCTTTTAACCTTAAAAAGAAAGGGAGGACATTTTTCTATATAGTAAGAATGTAATTACAGCAGAATAAATCTCCGTATCTAAAAAACAAACAAAAAAGCCTTTAGAAAGTACCAAGCCCAAGGAATATATTAATATTTGAAGGGCAGATTCTTTATGTGGTCAAGAGTGAGGAGTTAGCCTCCTACTCAGTGACCCCAACAACTCAAGTGTGTTTGTGTATTTAAAAATATACAGAATGACTTTAGGAGTGTGTTCTTATTTAGTCATTTCCAAATTTATTTATTTATAAATTATTTTACTTTTAAAATTTTTTGTTGTTGTTTCCAAGTTTCAGTTATACATCAGAACCCCTGGGAAATTTATTAAAAATGGATTTCATTAGAAATTCTACTAGACATTCTGATTCAGGTCTGCAGGATTCTAGATGATAAATAAAAGTGGGGATCAACTTGAATGCTTATAGCATCTATCCTGTGGGTCTTCAAGTACATCATTCTTGATAATAACTCTTCAACACAACACTTCCTTGAAGCCGTTTTTTTTTTTAAGGTCAAGTCTTGTGAATGATTTGCAGATAGAAACAAACTTCAGTCAGCTCTTTTCCCTGCCTACCTATTAACAGCCACCAAGCTGTCTTGGATCAACAGTGTCCCGTGATGCTCAGTGAAGGAAAAGAAGATGCTTTATCTCTCCTCCTCCTTCCCCTCAGGCCACTCACATCACTGCTAAACTTTACCTCTTTTTTGTTTTGTCTAGTCACAACTAGGTTTGTTTTTTTTTTAAAGATTTATTTATTGATTTGTTTGTTTGTTTATTTATTTATTTATGGGACCCTCGCCAGCGGCCGTGGAACCAACTGGCGCTGCAGAGGCTGCAGGCAGCCTTGCAGCCCAGTGCTCAACTGCTGCACCACCATGGGAGGCCCAAGATTTATTTATTTTTATACAAGAACTGGGGTACAGGTCAGAGGCACAGGAGAGTGAGAGGATTCACCAGAGACAGAGCGGGGAGCAGAACAGGCAAAGCGGGGAGCAGAACAGGTAGACAGACTGAAATACACTGCTGAGAGGAGCAGTGGGCGAGACAGGAGAGGTCTGCTACGCCATTTGGGCATCTCCCTGGCCAGCCAGGAATCGAACCCACGCTGCAGAGGAAACAGACAGCTTCACAGTGCTGTGCTCAACCTGCTGCGCCACCAGGGAGACCCCACAACTAGGTTTTTGATGTCCTTCATATTCTCTCTTCTCATGGATATATAAGGTCTCTTTCAGTGTCATTATTCTTTATTCTTTACTCTTTAATCTCACTCTTTGCCCAGATGCCCCAGGAAAATTCATTTGTTTCTTTCTTTATTTATTTTTTCTTTTGTGAACCAAATGCAACCCTTAGTCAGAATATTAATGACAATAAAAGAGCAGTGGGGAAGGATAGTGACACCTTAGTACTGATTAAAAGTAGTAGATTGATGTGTTTATTTCCTCCTTACACTTTAATGAACTGGTAACAAGAGAATAAAAAGTGCTAAACCCACAAGGGCAAGGAGCACAGGAGATAAAAGATAATAGATGTCATTTTTTGAAAGACAAAAGATAGATGAATAAGGGTAATTGTAGCAGAGCAGAAAAAGCTGAAATCTTTATGTTTAGAGGGCTACTCTGATGAGAAGGGAGAAGATTCACTTTACAGCTCCACAAAGCTTCAGGATTAGCAGTATAAAGTGCTTTAAAGCTCTGTGCTTTAGAGGTTTGTACACAGGGCTAAAAACAGAACTTTTTGTTGGAAATTTATATGAGGAATGATCAAATGCCCAATTCCTTTAAGAGCACATGCTACTCATTGCTCTTCCCCCATCCTGACAAAAGAGTTCATTTATTCTTTGGAGCAATTTAACTTGAGAAGTACCAGGCTTTGAAATAACAAGCACGGGATGGTGATAAGACTATATTAAAAACCCATTCCTTCCCACTCCACTCCCCTCCCACCTGATTTCCAAAGTGATGGCAGCCAGGCTTGTTACCTGCTAGGCAGAAATTTGGCAAACTCTTCTCTAGAAACTGATTGGCCCCAGAGAAAAGATCTACAGGATGTTTTGGAATCCAACAAGTCAGGAATCCAGCAAGTCCTGACTACCATGTAGATAAGCTCAGCAGATAAGCTCGCTTCTTGTGTGAAGAGCTTCTGGTAAGCTTTGGGGTGCCTCACTAAGTATGAACAGTAAACCAAGGACCCCAAATCATACATTTGAGGGAAGCTTCCAGCATGAAAGACAGACCAAAACAAATCAAAGTTAAAAGGAATGTGGAAGAAGAAACAGATAATTCAAGGAGCTGAGAAAAACCTAAAAAAAAAAACAACAAACAAAAAACAAACAACCAAAAAAGCCAAGCCTATAATTAATTATTGCAGCTACTAGAACACAGTTGTTGCATGGCATAGAACAGAATGTGACTAGAACCAACAGAGAGTAAGAGAGAGCTCCTGAAAATTAAAAGTGAGATAATCAAAATAAATCAAAATAAAAAGTTTATTAGAAGTATGACATATAAAGGTGAGGAAATCTAGAAATTAGAACAAGACCCCAAAGAGGAAGAAAGGGGGTGTGAGGAGTGTGGGAGGATAGAGGAGAAATAAATTTCCTAAACAGAGAGACAGTTTTGCAAGTCCAATATCTGACTATTTGGAGCTTCAAAAAAGACAACAGAAGAAAGGGTAGGTGAGAATTTTTACGGAAACAATACAAAGCTCAGAACTCCAGGACATGAGTTTCTAGATTGAAAGGGCAAGCATCCAGGGCAAGGAGTGGAAAAAGACACACATCCAGGTATATTCCTGTTACATCTCAGAGCACTGGGAAAAAAGGGTAGGCCTCAGTGAGGCCACATACAGAGTCAGAGCCCTAGTGACAGACCCCTACTCCCTTGCAGGCATGCACGGTACCTTTGTATTCTGAGGGAGAGTGATTTCCAAGCTCGAAGCTGTACAGAACCTCCAAGTAGCAATGAAAATGTGACTAGGAAGTAAAGACATCTTCTGACAATCAAAAAGAAAAAAAAAGTCCTGCCCAGAGAAGTGGGACCACATGGTACTCATACAAGCCCCTGGAACCTGTGGGTGGGGTCAGGAAGGGTGCAGTTCCCAGACAAGGGAGAGTGATTTTGATTTAGGCAGAGACCCCAAAAGATGTCTTCTGCTCTGTTCAGATAATTTAACCTTAGCAAAGCAAATTTGATCTGATGCCCTGAGGAACCAGCCAGTGAGGAGATGTTTGGCCAGCTCCAGCCCCAGCCAGGCTGGGTGGGAGCAATAGGAATGGTGAGTGTAACAGTCCTCTCTCACCTGTGGCTGTGAAACCTTCCCTCTGGCTCCCCCTTGAGATGTTGGCAGCCCTTCCTGGGTTTCTCCTTCCTCCAGTCTTCTCCCTGCCTGCCTACCCTTTTCTTCCTTCCCTGCCACCACCAATACCCTGGTGTTGCCCTGGCCTTGCTGTGGCCTCTTGTTTTCCCCTGTGCCAGCTCTGCTCTCCCAGCTTGCCCTCCCCCTGGCCCAGCTCCCAGCCCTGCCTGCCCCCGTGCCTGGCAGGGCCTGGGCCGTCCCCTCTCATCCCGCACCCCAGCCGTGGCCCTCATGCTCACACAGTGTGTGGTTGTTCCACTTTCCCCACACCTGTGCCCTCAGCTTGCCCTTTTCTGGAACTAGTAAAGCATCCACTCAGGCTCCCTCCCTTAGACACTTACTCAAGTATACAGAGTAATGTAACAATCTACTGTGTACTTTACAACCTAAAATTAATATTTTATCCTTTTTGCCTCAGAGGTCTTATTCTCTACCCTTCCTCCCCAGTGACCACCACTGTCACGAAATCAGGGTATATTCTTACTGCCCACAAAAAAAATTGCTTTCTGTAAGTCCATATCCTTATATCAATATATAGTGCTGTTTTGTGTATTTAAAATTTTACATACTGGATTGCCGAATGTGCATTTTATTTTGCAAATGATTTTTTCACTTGATATTTATGTTTCTGAGATGAAAACCTGTTGTTACATATACGTTTAGTTATTCATCTTAACTGCTACATGGCATTCTTATGTGACTACACCCCACTCTATAGATTCCCATATTGCAAACATTTCAGCAGTTTTTCTTCATAACAGTGTGCAGAGGCATCCTTGTGTTGAAAAGTGCTCCTCTACTTTGCCACTACCATCACACTCATGCACGACATTTCACTTCTGGTCACCAAATGTGTGGCAAACAATTCTCTGGGATACCACCTGGGTGTCCAACAATTTAACTCATTTCTAACACTGTCTACCTGGAGATGGTGTCAGATCCCATAGGTGAAGGACTCAGCCACACACACAAGATTGCGCCCGCCTCACTTCAGGTGCCAGTTCCATCTGGTTACCCACGACTTCTGTCCAACTCAGCTCCAAATCTGACGTTTTCACAACACTTTCCTCAGGTATGATGAATTTGCTAGAGCAGCTCACAAGACTTGGAGAAACACTTACTTTACATTTACTAGTTCATAAAAGAATACGATAAAGGATATAGATGAAGAGCCAGGTGAAGAGATACACAGGATGAGGTCAGAGAGGATCCTGAGCACAGGAATTTCTGTCCCCATGGAGTCAGGGTACATACCGTTCCAGCATGGATGCGGTCACCAACCTGGAAGCTCTCTGAACCCCCCTGTTATTGGGATTTTATGGAGGCTTCCTCATGTGGGCATAATCAGTCATTAAATCCATTCCCAGTTCTCAGGAAGGTAGCGGGTGGGACTAACATTCCAAGCTTCTAATCATGGCTTCATCTTTCTGGTGCCCAGCCCCCATCCAAGATCACCTGCCTAGTGCTCTTATCACTTGGGAAATTACAAGGGTTTTAGGAGCTCTGTTCCAATAACTGGGGGCAGAGACCAACATATATGTTTTCAATTATTGCATAATTCTTCAACAAGAATTAATCTAGTGGAATTCATAGATAGACTCTTACTGATTATGATTTGGGTAATTTAGGGAAAGATACTTAGCCTCTCTGCCTCAGTTGCATCATCTGTGAAATGGGGCAATGATTATGCATCATGGGATGTAGAGAAATAAATGAGTTAATAATATAGACAGTACTTTGAAAACACTGAATGCATGTTAGCTGCTGTTATTACCATATATGATTACTGATGTGTGCATTTTAAATTTTGCTTGATGTGGCTAAACTTGTACTGATGTCTATTCCCACCATTCCTGTTTTCTCTGTTCTCCCTAATTTTTGATCCCAGGTCTATTCATCTTTCCCAGTCAGATGTATTTGGAATGGCTTCTCCTTGTATTTGGAATGGCTTCTCCTTGATAATTAATTATTGCCAATTTGTAGCCTTTATTTGTTGTTCTGTTGGGTGCTTTGCCTTTCCTGATTTATAAATACATGCACCTATACCACATATATATTTTGAAGCTTAAGCCTTTTGTCATTAGGTATGTCACACTTCTTCCAGTCTGTGGCTTATCTTTTAATTTTGTTTATGGTGTCTTTTTTGGTACAACAGGTTTTTTTGAGTTTTTAAAATAGCTTTATTGCAAGATAATTCACATACCAATTTAAAGTATATAATTCATTGGGCTTTGGCATATTACATTATTCACTTTTTATAACTGTGATAGTCCTATGCCGCTTCTTCAGTCCTCTCTGGCCCTGTGTCTGAGGAGCTGCCATCGTTTCTCATGTAGGTGGTTCCATCTGCTTCAGTGCCAGCCTGCTCTACTGAGTGGACCTCCAGGCAGTTCCTCCACTCTGCGGGGGGAGGGGGGTGTGGCTCTTGTAGAAATTTGGATTTCTCGCCCTGCCAAATTGAGACAGTCTCACCCTGAGCACTTCTCCCATTAAGCCTATGCTCAGCTTTCCCCCCCACTCCCCTGTGGCAATACTGCTGTGTAGATGCAGGAGCTGAGTGGAGACTAGCTGCCCAAAGGACATGTAGTAAAGGCATGAGTTCTGGTGGGAAGGGCTGGGATGGAGGAAAAAGAGAAGTGGAGAGAGACTAGAGAGAAAGTAAAAAAAAAGTATAAATAGAAGTCTGAAATAATACTATTATTACCACCAAATACCTGCCTTCTGTCCTTAAAAATTGCACGACAGTCTGAGGAATGCTTTGTGATGAAATGGTTAAACCTCCATTCTAGTCTAAGTGTGGCAAGATGGATGAAGACATGGATGGTTGGGTGAAGAGACAGCAGGGAGTTGTTGTTTTTTTTTTAAGGATTCATTTATTTATTTATACAAGAACCAGGGTACAGGCCAGATGTGTGGGAGGGTGAGAGGATTCACCAGAGATAGCGGGGAACAGAACAGGCAGACTAACGAAATACACTGCTGAAGGGAGCAGCGGGAGCAGCAGGAGAGGTCTGCCTCACCTTGTGGGACCCTCGCCGGCTGGCTGGCATCAAACCGGCGCTGCAGAGGCTGCAGACAGCTTCACAGCGTGGCAATCAACTGCTTGCTCCACCAGGGGAGGCCCAGAGAGTTGTTTTTGAGCTGAGCCTTGCAGGATGAGTAGCAAGCCAAGGAAGATGAGGGAGGTGGGGTTGTGGGAGGGGACAGCATGTGCCACCAGCACCGATCACGTAAGTGCCATTCAGTTCTGTGCCCTGGGGAACCAGTACCTGAGGAGGCCTTTTCCTAAATCTTGATTTTCTCTCCTGTGCTATAAGTAGTATATTCCTGCTTTACGTACCTTTGGTTTTTCTAGTTTTGTTGTGTTTTTTTTTTTTTGTTCCCAAATTTTATTCAAGAACTCCTACAAATTGTTCCAGATAAATGAGTTTTAATCCTATCCTTTCTCCCCTTCTGAAGTAATGCAGTTCATAATTCTCTTTGCTATTAGCAACTGCGTGCTGTTGCTAACAGCAACCAATCACATAGATTCTTCTTCACATATTTTTTGATGAGCTATTTCTAAAACCTTTTGGAAAAAAGCACCTCACAAGTTACAGTATGGTCTTGCTCTTACTCTATTGAGTGATTATAACCACTTTACCAAAATTCCCAGCTTTCCCATTTACTTTGATTCTCGCCCCAAAAAAGCTGCTCCAAACTGGTAGCATCTGTGAGTCTGTCTTCTCCAGGGTGGGTTTAGTCAAGGTGGAAACTTTAGAACCTGCTTCTCTCTTTCACCCTCCTTGGCCACATTTTCTTTATGGACACTGTGTTGATGCCGGAGGCAGAGAAGCTCAGGGGTCTTATTGATAACCTGTTTTGTAGGTGGAAGCCTTTTCTTCCTTACAGAAGGGTGAAGCCTGGAACCTTTTGGAGTCTCCTGATGGCCTGTGCCTAAGGACACGCCCCAGGCATGCCACTGACATGCAGCTTGGTCACCTTCATTCCTTTTCTTTCTGCAGCCTGGTGCAAGCGGAATACTGGCACGACCCCATAAATGAGGATATGTACCGCAACCACAGCGTCTTCTTGGCAGATATTAATCAGGAAAGAGTAAGCACCCTTCCAGTCTACTGTAGCTGTGCACTCCTTTCTCTGTTTGGGGCATTATACATATACACAGGTCGTGGCGGCTTATCTAAGACATCCCAGGCAGAACTCAGGGAACAAAAGTTCTGGGTTTTTTTGGAGGCAGTGGTTATGAGATGCGGTTCCTTTGAGGAAGGCTGAAGTTCATTTCTCGTTCTTCCCTTCGGTCCTTTCCGTTTCCTAGTGTTGAAGGAGCAGGGTGGGTCGCTGCCTGGCTTAAGTGGAAATTCACAGCTGCTGTCCAATGAGGGAAGCCTTCCTGGTGGGTCCCTTTTTTTGCTCAACTTTTCTCAGAAGAGATATTGCAGAAGGGACTGAGTGTGCCCCAAACCAAGCATGACTCAATTTATATTGGGCTTATTTGGAGGTTAAAAAATATTTTCAGTGGGATGTTGGGGAGGGAATGGAGCAGAATATGTAAAGAGCACTTCGAACTTGCAGTTTCCTATATTTTGCCTTGGCTTCCTCTGGCTAGACCCCTTTAGCCTTTGTGACGGGTACCTGTGGAGTAGCACCTGTGTGCCCTAGTTGGTGGGTGTGTCGATCAGATAAGATGGTAAGAAAAGGCTGCACAAGGTATATTCTGGGCAGGAAATGCAGGGGCAGACCAGAGCGTGTAATCCCCCTGTGGGAACCTGATGATGGCCTCTCTGAGGTACTGTTGGCCTTTTCTCCAGTGTGTCAATGAGTCCTACAAGAAAAATCTGATGGCCTTGAAGAAGTTTGTGATGGTGAAATTCCTGAATGATTCCATTGTGGACCCTGTGGATTCTGAGGTGAGTTGCGGCTTAGGTAGGCCACAATATGCCAGACCACACAGTAAATGGTATTAAAACCCAGCTGCTGCAGGGAAAAAAATCCTTCAGTCCCATCGGTCTGTGTAGAACAAGGGTTCATTACCTGAGGTCTATAAATGGGACACTGAGGATCGTAGGCCCCCATCATCAAAACTGTATGTGAAATTATGTAGTTGCATTCTGAGGGGCCTATTATTTTTGTCAGACTTTCAGAGACCTATGACCCAAAGAAAGGTTCAGAGCCATCAGCCCAGTCTATAAATCCCTAAAGTTGGCATTCAAGATTGGCCTTTGACCTCTCTTTCCAACCACGCTTTACTCAGTTCATAGGTCCTGATAAAGCCTTATTGTGCTACTTGAAATGCCCCAAACTTGGCAAGTGTTTTCTCTCATGTGCTTTTTGTTTATGCTTTTTCGCAGCAGTGGATAGTTGCAACCATGGCTCTAAAAAGTCTGAAATATTTTATATCTGGCCTTTACAAGAAAGTATGCTGTGCTAAACAATAAGTTGTCTCTGTGTCTTGTTTAGAGACTAAAGTTCCTTGAAAACAGGGACCACACACATATTCTTTTTTGAACATTTTAGGGTCCAGCACAAGGGTTTTCACAGGGAAGGTGCTCAGAAATTATAGAAGGTAGAAATTCTGGGGAATTGCATCTTCCTTCTTACCTAGTTCTTTCTCTTTATTTCTGAAATGCCAGTAATTCAACTATTGGTATTTTAGGAAGTGTAGTATCAGTTGACCCAAAATGTATATATTATAAAAGTGTGTCTGAGAGATCACCAAAAAAACCCTGAAAAGTTCTTCACCTGACTGAAAACCCACATTGGAGCTGAGAGAAGACTCAGACAAGTTGCATTTGCTTTTTATGTATGTGTATCTCTGATCACATTTCTCACTCCTCGTTCAGTACCTGAAATCCATCTAGATACTAAAACTCCAAGACTGATTACTAAAGTGAGGAAGGAATGCAATAGAGCTGGCAGCTGTTTAAAATGTAAAACTTCCAATCTGCTTTCTGGGACAATGTAAATAGTTTAAGATATTTATAAAGTGGGAACATAAAGTAAAAGCAAAACTAAACTAAAAAAAAAAAATTTCTAGGGAATTTACAAACTCTTCGGAAAATTTTATTTCTCCCCAGGATCCAACCTTAAAAGAGATGATTCAAGACATCCTGTTTTTCCACCTTGCTACAGCTTTATGTTGTTTACTTTGTTGGTATTTTTTTTAAACTCCTAGCCCATCTTAGTTTGGCATTATGTGCTGTGTGTCCAATCTGACCTTATTTCTCCCTCCTCTCCTGCAGTGGTTTGGATTTTACAGAAGTGGTCAAGCCAAGGAGACCATTCCCTTACAGGAGACCCCTCTATACACACAGGTAACTGGGAAGGCGAGCAGCTGTCATGTGTAGTTCTTCATTCCTAAAGCTGCTTAGTTCTTCGGTGGTACACACTGTATGCCCCAGATGCTCTTGAGGCATCTAACCCTTATGGGCAAGGCTTGTGAGGCTGGTGATTGTTGCACTAGCATAGAAGCTGGTTGACATAAATCCACATCCTGAATGTTGAAGGACCTGTTATCTCATGGTTTTCAAGCATGTACAAGAGATACGCCATCTCTAACTCCTTCCCTCTGATAAAAAGGCTTAGAATTGGCTTCCTTTGCTAATGTGCAGCCTGCTGCAAATCCAAGAAGCCCTTGTGTATAATGAAAATGATGACAATGTTGAGTGTTAACTTTATTAAAACATTGATAGATGTGGAAGTCCTGTTTCAGGCACTATAGGGGGAGCTCCTGCAGGAGACCAATAGGAGTAGCGTTGTGGATTTTTTTTAGCAACAGGTCCTGTTTCTTAAGCGGAGACTGCAGCAGTGTTTCACCACGTTCAGTTCTAGGGCCTTTCATTTGGAGATAGACTCTCAACAATACACAAATACTACAACTAAATCACTTGCTTTTATTAGAATTTCTCCAAGTAATGTCAGAGGTCTCTTCTGGCCTTTCTCCTGCATTTGGTGCCTCAGCTTGGGTGAGGTAAAACCAAAGGGAATCCAGGGTATGTCTTAAGTTTTGAAAATGACAAAGAACTTCCTTATCATGAAACTCAAAGTTAGCTACTGCAGAAGCAAAATTCTGGCATGATTGAAATTGCTCATCTGCCCAACCATACTTGTTCTGCAGCGCCTCATTGGTGGGTGACATTTTCAGTTGCAGATGAAAATGTCTGAGGTTACTTACTTAAGGCTTGGCTATGTCTTAAGTTATCTAGCTGATGTTCTGTGTTCATTTGCCTCAGCCCCACTTGATTGACTTTTTGAGGCCTTTTTGTCTGTAGCTTGCCTGCCAACCATAATTGGTTCTCCAGAAACTTTGGGAAACTTCAGAAGCAGGACATAAAACACTTTACTATAGTCTCAATTGCATATACATTTTTAATGCCTGGGAAAAAAAACTGGAAGGTTACCTTTTTTGGTATTTTTGACAATACCTAATTTTTTTTTTTTTTTATAGAGGCATGTTTATTTATTTATTTGTTTGTTTGTTTGTTTTTTGTTTATACATGCACTGGGTACAGTCAGAAGCGCGGGAGGGTGAGAGAATTCACCAGAGCCAGAGCGGGGAGCAGAGCAGGCAGAAGGACCGAAGTACACTGCTGAGGGGAGCAGCGGGCGGCAGGAGAGGTCTGCGCGCCATGTGGGACCCTCCTCCTGTGGCCGGGGAGCAGCCGGGGATTGAACCGGCGTCGCAGAGGCTGCGGGCAGGTTCGCAACCCAGCGCTCAACCGCTGCGCCACCAGGGAGGCCCAATACCTAATTTTTAATACTTGGAAAAGATTAATTACTCCAAATGGTTTCTAATATTTTAAGTTAACATTCTGTTTCTTTAGTATTTTATGCTAAAACTTTTTATCAAGCCTCTAAATTATGGCTTCTCTCTCTTCAGGACCGCCTGGGGCTAAAGGAAATGGACAAGGCAGGACAGCTAGTGTTCCTGGGTGTAGAAGGTGACCATCTTCAACTGTCTGAAGACTGGTTTTATGCCCACATCATACCTTTCCTTCAATGAAGCCCTGCTAGTTTGCACCAGAGCTCAGGGAGCTTAGTGCTTCCAAACCATTTGGAGACAGTTCCCTTCATACCTAAGCCTGAACTTAGATCCTGCTTGCAACTAATCCTCTCTAGTTATTATCTAACATGCCCTGCTTGGAAAGATCTAAGACACGAATCTTATCTTTTGCCTCATCCTATTAGCATATGGTTGAACCCAAGTTTAATTAGCTAATAACCATGGAGGTTGTTTTACAACCCTTTGGTGTGATCAAGATGTCATAGGTAATGGAGTCTGCTCCGTATCAGTGCCAGAATTGTGCCCAGGCCCAGAAGAGACTGAACGAATTCTAGCCATGAGGCAGATTCTGAGGCAAACACCTTTCTTGGGAAAGCCCAGCATGCTTCAAAGCAAGAGGCTGGTCCCCAGGCCTGATGCAATTTACATAAATGCTGTTTTGCTGTTTTAACTAATGCTTGGAAAAGTACTGTTAGGTCACATTTCTTGAGGCTGCCCTCTTGAGTGGGTTACCTTCTGTGTTGTCTTAGCAATTAGACTTACCCTGCTAGCCCACCATCTTACCTCAGTGGCACAGCACTTATATTGTAAATATAAATTTACATAAAACTTTTTATCTCCTTAGGTAGTGGCTTAGTTCTTTTGTCACAAAAGGTGTAAGTAGTACTGAATTGGATTGTGTGTGGGTGGGAATGGGCATCTTGCTTAATTGGGGGTGGGGGTGGAGAGTGTGAGGGAAATTGTACAAGTGGAAATGAAAAATGAGGCAGCTGGTTCCTTCCCTTCCATCCTTGATTAACCTGGCCTTTCATAATGACTAGTAGTCTGGATTCTAGAATTCCTCTATTGCTGGGAATACGAGATAAGTGGGAAGGAAAAATGTGAAGAGATCTCTGGCTTTCTAACTTCACCCTCCAAAATCATATTTACCAGCATACTCCAAATGGTTTCTAGTATGATCAGTGGAGAAAAGGATTGTTTGCTCAAAAAGCTTGAGGACGACTGTAACCTGCTTTCTCATCTTAGAGATCAACCACATTAGATTAAGGACTTTGAGGATTCCTATACTAACCTAATCTGCCATTTCTATCCTATGTGAGCATGAGCACCTCAGCCCGTGAAAACCCAACACTTTCTGGAAGACTGTTCTGCAGAATGCCAGAAATGACTAGTTTCTTTGGGGAAATGACTAGTTATGCTTTATGGAAGCACCTTATTAATTTTGCAGTGTTTACCCTTCAGTTATCCTTCTCCTCCCTCATGCTTTATTTTTCAACTAAAAGATGAAGAATATGAGCTAGAAGTAGGGGATGTGGAAATAATGAATTGTCTGAAATAAAGAGTAGTTTCTTATCTTTGGTGTCATTTTTCATTATCTTTACCTCTCTGTATAGCAAAATCATAGATAAATACACAAGTTTGGTATTAATTTTATTCTATTTTCTGTATAACTTTAAGTACATAAAGGTTTATTTCCACAGGCCTCAGGAAATGGGTAGAAGTCACAGGACAATTGCTCTTCCCACCAAAAGAACTTGCATATTTTGGTGTTTGTCCTAGAGGGAAAAACTGAAATTTACATTAGCAATGCTGTGCAAGATTCTTCCATAAGACCTACAATCAGGAGTGGAGGTTTTAGTTCTCTGTTCAGATGCCCAGACAGAAGCCAAAAGCTATTGAGCATGACAGGCAAAGGAGGCAGTGAAGATGGATGACAGGCACCTAGCATGGAAGGAAGAAGGAATGCCAGATTACTTGGAATGATGTCTTGTTTTTCCTTTTTTTTTTTTTTTTTTGCTTTTGTTTTTAAATCTCTGTAGGAAGGTGCTGGGCAGGGATACTAGAGAAAGAGTAAAAGACTCCTTTAACTGGCCTGGGTGCAGGGCACTGCCATAGCAGCTGGTATAGAAGAACCTGCTATCTCAGTTTCAGGCAGACCTAGGAATGAATGCAGAATAAAGGAATGCTTATAGGAAATAATTTTACTTGGAATGCTAGATAGCCAAGCTTCAGCCTCTGGTCCAATATAACCCCTTCCTCACTTGTCAACAGTGAAATATTAGTTTGATTAGAACAACTGGAATCACACCAGCCTCTGCTACCTTCATGCTGATTGTTAGGAAAAGGTTTGTGTGAATATTCTGATCTGTTAATTCCTGGGGTCTACTTAATTCTTCCCAAAAGACTGTCTGTTGGTCAAATAACTCCCCAAAACTGAAAGCTAAAACACCAGTCCTGGTCTGCACTTCCTTATGAATGGACTGGTGGTGTGGTTGAGCAGATATGGAAAAGCTGCACCTTCCTGCAGAAGATCAACTGACCTGCTATCCCACCCCAATCTCAGCCTGAGGTATATTTCAGTGAAGGCAGGTAGCTGTGCTTCTCAAAGCAGAGAAACAGTTTAAGAGCAGAAAGGTAGAGGAAATCTAGAAAAGAACCGTCTTAATACATATTTATCCCATGGTGTGAAGGGAGAGGGCAAAGAACCCAGTGGCACTTCGCTTATCCAGCAATTTCTGTCACTGTGGTGACCAACTTCTGCCCATTCCATAGGGTCTTGAACTGCTCAGGGACTGGGAACTCATTCTGCAAATAAAGAAACAACAGATTTAAATCTGAGCTAAAAAATAAGCTGGGATTAAATCTTATACTTTACTCCCAATTCTTTTTTCACTAAACTCTGAGACTGGTAAGGTTAGTGACAAACTGAAGCCACCTGAAAAAGCTAGCTATGTAAATGACAATACCATAACTTATACTACCACTTCCCCTGCCACTGTTACGACAAAAAAGCACTGCAATGTAGGAAGGAGGACAAAGGCTCCAAAGCTAGACATGTAGGTTTCACTGTTTCTACTGCTTGGTGATCTTGGACAAACTGTCAAATCTATGAGGCGTACTACCCTGAGCAAGTGCTCAACCAGAAAGTCGGAATCTACCCTCCTACAGAGCTCTGCTTTGTGAGACTACTTAATGCTTGTGTGCATTGCTGAGTTTGACCTACTCAGTGCAGAATGTCATCAACTTCTCCAGTGCAAGAGATCTTTAGTTCCTCTGCTTTTAGATCATACTAAAAAAGATAAAGAAACTTACAAAGTCACCGCCTTCTGTAGGAATGAGGACATTCATCTCAGAAGATTTGGCACTGACTATCTCACAATCCAGGGAATTCTTGCTCAGGTAAGCGTGGCAGCCATCTGTTTTGTTGATGGAAATGGTTGGCACTTTACCCATTACCTGCAGAGAAGACCAAGAACACTTGAATTCCAGCAGCTGGGGAGAGTAACAGTTGTGGGAACAGCTTTCACTGTTAACACGTGATTCAGCAGCTACATGAAAAGCTCACAGGTGCACAACAGATATTGGATACTAGGGGCAGATTGGAATGGGTGATGGGTGCGGGAAAGAGCTCATTATAAGAGCCAGCTCCTCTTCTGCCACATCCAAAGCAGCTCAGCTTACAGACTTTGTAGAATCAGATTCCCACCACAGCAACATCTGTGAGTCGGCTGTGTCTTTTTCAATTAATTCCCCAGGGACCAAAAGGAGGAGCCAAGATCTTAAGTTACCTGAACTTTGACATCTCTACTATTGATTATCTCCACGATGCCCACCACGTCATCAAACACCAGACCAAGTTTCTTACAGTTATCTAGGAGAAGGAAGGGAGGAGGTCAACACTATAACTTCAAAGAAGAGTAACATATTTAAGAATCTTTAGCATTAGAGGAGGTAAAATGGTTCCAGGCCTCTCAGGCTCTAGGACAGAGCCTGCCTGGGACAGAACTCACCTACTGTAATGGAGTTGATTTTGCCCTTGATTTGCAATGTTGTGTTGACACATTTGTATATGTAAGCCACCTGTTTCAGCTCAGTGTCATCAATCACCAGGTTAGAAACATTCTCCTGATTTTCCTGTGAAAGATATATCCCTTTTAGGAATATCATCATTAAGCACATACCACCCCACCAAAACAGGTTATCCTAAACTTTTATTCTTATAATCTAAGCCAGAAGCCTGAACACATTTGGCTGTGCTCCACTTAAGCCCCCTGTCCAAGCTGCTTGTTCCCTCAGTCCTGGCATCTTAAACTTACCACTCTCCATTTCTTGCCTTCCAGTTCAAGTAAAGCTGGCTCCTTCTTCGTGACTGGCTTGGGAGAGGAGCTGACTCCTGGTTTAGGTGCAGAGAATGGTTTAGGGCCACTGCGCACTGGGCCACTCTGAGCCTTAAGTGCAGGGTTCTTGTGGGTCTTCATATCATCAGACACATGTTTCAGGGCTGTAGGAGTAACGTTTGTTCTTGTGAACTGTTTTCATATGAAGGCGTTGAGGTGAGGCAATAACCAACTTCTGCCATCAGAATTTAAACTGATCCTTAACACATTAGTCAAAAGTCCCAAATCAGACTTTGAGATGTTTTCTTACAAGCTGTTTTGGAGAAGTGCTTTTATAATTTATCTTCTCCACTGAGGTTAAATTACATAGTTCCATTTGAAAGAATAAAACATGGAATTGTGGGGTAGGAGGATAAGTATGTCTATAAATGCATAGAAAAATATCTAGAAAGACATATACCAAATACATACTTGCAAAATATATATATGTATTTTTTTTAAAGTGACAGAGGAAGTAGTTATGTGATGGTAGAGAAAATTCAGTCAAGCAAAAAGACTACATCTGTGGCTAACCTACTGCCCACTCCCCCCATCAGTCAGCATTTGAAACTTCCCTTCTAATATTTTTTCTATTTATAGTTTATTTTGTTATAACTAACACATTTGATTTAACCAATTAACAATAAAATTATGAGATGTTCTCACATTAACTTACAGCTTCTATAATATGTTTTTGGTGAAATGACCCTATATCTCTCTCAGCAGCCTAACACACTGCTTGATTATGATCATGGCCCAATCTCTACAACTAAAACTAAGTGCCTGATTTTGCTCCACCATGCCCTGTGGCTTTAGATACTAGATCTTTTTCTTAAACACTGCATAGTTCACACAGTAGAAAAATTTTAGTGTCTGTAGAATATTCCATCAAGAGAACACAACACAACTTACCGTTTCTCTTTTGGCATATTTTGGTCATTACACCATTTTATCTAATATAAATAACACTATAAAACTTGTCCTTTCTTTTAGATTTTTTTATAAGTATAATCCTAGAAGAGGAATTTAGACTTCCACCTGCTGTAAGGGTGTCTATTTTCTTTATGCCAACATTAGGTAATTCTTATGCAAAATTTCCATGTAACTAGTATGCATCCTCTGTAACACAATGACTTCCTGGAGACACCATGTGGTAATATGGAAAAAGATCTGGAAAACTACGGTACCATGCCTTGGCACCCTATAGGCCACTTGATATTAAATCACTTTCCTATGGAGCAGAAGGCTTCCCTCTAACTATAATCACCCATTTTTAATTTCCATTTAAGCTAGCACTGCTGTCTGGGCAACCTGAGGGAACATGACACCCCAAATGAATTCTCCCATATACAAGCCAGGGTTCTGTTTTACAGACTGTTACATCTCTAGTTGGTAAGGTCTGGTCCAAACAACTTACTGTTCCAACTCTTTGCCACTTACCATGTGTGATGCTCTCCCCCTGATTAATCTGCGCAAACAGTGCTGAGCGTGAAGCAGAGTCATCTGAGCCTGAACTGGTGGGGAGTGTGGGGGGAGGTGGGCCTGGTGGAGGGGGAGGAGGGCCAGATCCAGCAGAGGGTCCAGATGGCAATCCACTCAATTCTTTTGCCACAGGCCCCTGGAAAATAAGTGCAGGTAAGTTATCCTCCCTTTTCCCTTCTGCACCATACCATTCCCAATAGCGTCCTACATATGTGAAGGGTACACAGGGTACACACTGTAACTCCTGATACAGTGATTAGTGTTCCTATGCACACCCAACTTGGCCTTATTCCTTTTCACCCTTTCCCAAGGATCCAACTAAACTCCATGTTCCAATCTTCACATATTTTCTTTGGCTTCTACCAAATTTCAGCTCAAAACCTGAAGTTCTAAGAATCTACTTAATATGTCTCACCAGTACCTCAGACTCAACAAATTCAAGACAGATTTCATCATTGTCCACTTGTTCTCCTTCCTGTGTAAACATCCCCTTGTCCTTATTTCAGTGAAAGACCTTACCATCCACGCTTGAGTGGTCAATCTTTGAGTCTACTGACTCCTTCAATCTCATTAAATTTACTGGATTTATCTCCCACAAATTCTTTCCTATTGGCCCCTAGAGTATTTCCCTAGTGTGAGCATGAGCTCTTATCTGTATCCATAAATTGAGACTCTTTTAAGGACAAAGGTGCATTATCACTCTTGCTCAAATATCTACAGTAGTTATTACCTATTATAAAGCCTAAAAAAGTCTTACCTACATTCTTTTCCACTCTTTTTTCTAAAAATTCATCTCTATTTACTGAAGGAAGAAATGACCAATCTCTACATTTACCTTAAGCGATGCTGTCTGCTAGTATTCCCATTTCTCCCACTTCTCACTTTCTTGAGTGATGTCTCAGATCACAGTATACCTCTTCAAAATTGTCTCCACTAGTAATAATCACTCTTCTCTTCCTCATACTCTACAGTTTGTGCCTTTGTTATAGCAATGAGCTTAATTTGTATTGGGATTTTTCTATATTTATAAGCTTCTTAAGAGCTAGGATAATGTAACTTATTCATCAGGCTCCCTTCTAGCACCAGTCACAGTCCCTGATCCATGTTTACTGAAACTGAATAGAATTCAATATTCCTTCTCGGACCCTTTCTTGTTCTTATTTTCATCCCCTCCTTTCTTTCTCCCCTTTTTCTTTCTACTCTCCACTGAAAAGAATAGCATTCTTCTTGGACCTTGGTAGTGGCAAAGTCTATGAAACCTGTGGACCCTGCCCTAGAGGGATAATGGGAGACAGAACTCACTAACCGTTTTGCTCCAGGCCAGTCCGGTGGTATGGAACTCCTTAATGTAAGCCTGCAGCTCCGTCCATATACTCAAGTAAGCTTTTACCCAGTCCACATGCTTCTTATCTCTGGGAGAATTAAAGAAGAACTCTTTACAGGCAGTGAAAATAAGTGGAAATAATGAGCATTAAATTATAGAACTGCACTGCAGTATGGCTCAAGTCTCCTCTTTTAGATTTTAGTTGGAAGAGTTCATGGTTTTTCCTCAATTATAAAGTGATAGGTATAATCAAAACATTGTGATGCTTAACTCCAGTTTGCCGGAAGGAATTGATTTACACCTAAGGCTTATGCATTCACAAAGTAGTTACTCAACAAATGTTTCATGCACATAAAAAGGGGAAGGGTCTGAGTAGCTAAGCAACTAAGCAATAGCTGCTTACAGCCACTCTAGCTCAAAACCAGCAATGGGGAAGTCAGAACTGGTGGATGTATAGAATTAAACACGCAATGACTCCCCTTAATACCTGTGTTGGCCAGGTAGTCTTCCTCTCACTTTACCTGACCCATGAATAGCCAGGGCAATTTCTTAGTAAGTTATACTAGACCTTTTGCCCCTGTACTAGTTGAAATTCAACAAAGGAACAAAAATCTTATCTGAACAGGCAAATGAAAGCGCATTCTTCCATTGTGCCACAGTAAAACCTAAACATGAAAGGGTAAGGATTAGAAGACTAAAAGGGCTTCTACAAACCCTAGAGAAAAAGCAGAAGTGGTAGCAGAAAAACTTCCTCCTTGCAAGTGCAGCTTCTATGAGCCAATATCTTTCAAACTTTCCAGAGATCGGCCCTGAGATAGGAGAATGGACACAGCAGCCAAAGGCAGTCTTAAACCTCAAGCCCTACTCCAGCAAGTAACCAACTGGGTTTACCCTCTACCCCTTGAGGTAAGAGTGGACTTACACATCTTTGTACTCCTTGAGGACTCGGTTTGTATAAAACATGGCAGCATCATTCAATTCTTTCACATAGGGACCAGGCTTGGGAGCCTAGAGAAAGAGAGGCTGTCAGTGACTCAGTCTCTCTAGCCTTATCTCCTTATCTCTTTCATTCTATCCCTTCCCTCCCACAGACTCTGTGCTGCTTACCATAGCCACCCAACCCAGGGCCTGGATACTTTCGCTGACAGCTGACAGGTGATTGAACAACTTGCTACCTCGGTTCTTCTCCCGAAAGGTTAACACTTCTTGGATCTGCTCTGAGATGGGTGCCAACAAATCAGAAAGCTTATTCTAGGAAAAAAATGTAGGAAAACAATCAGGTTAGAGTCTACAAAAATTTTATATATTGGCCAACTCTGATCTTAAAGAATTCTTATGGACCACAATTTTGAGCACCCAAATAAACTTTGTATCCACCCTGCATAGATTTATATGACTAATATGCTGCTCATTGTCTCTCTCTCTTCAGAGTCCCAGAATCTCATTTTATGGTTCCTCATGATCAGAACCCATACTCCAGCTAAACCACAAAATTCTACCATTTCATTGACTTGTCTTTTCTGGCCCATTAATAGGTGATATTAATTTATCAGTGGGCCTTTACTCACAATGACCTTTTTTTCACAGCTATCCAAATGTTCCTTGTGTCAAACGAGGAGCAGGCCTCCAACTCGAGCCATACTGGCTTCCTATTGCATTTGTCAGCATAACCAATTTTGGTACCTTATCATACACCAGCACAAATTATTAGTGGACCCATGTAAATGTTTTTCTCTCTCACTAATTCTTCAAAAACAAGGGCTTTGTCTTATTACTCTTTTATATTTTATATTTGAAGAAAGCCATTAGCCCTCCACGCACTGCTAGCCACATAGCAGCTGCTGAGTACAGATCTGTTGAATCAAATGTGATTAGGGGCTTGGCATTTGAGCAGTTCAGCAAAACAGATGAATCTTGTATTTTCATTCTTCCTTCAAAGCTCAGTTTCCTGAACATCTTAATTCTCAGATCTTAGCATAAATCCAATCTAAAGCAGCAGTTGACAAACTTTCTGTGAAGAGCCTGACAGTAAATATTTCAGACTTTGCAGGCCACATGGTTTGTATTGCAGTTTCTCAACTATGCCACTCTAGTGCAGCATAAAGCAAAAATAAATAATATTTAAAAGAATGGGCATGGATGTGTACCCCAAAACTTCATTTACAAATAGCAGGCTGTGTCTGCCAACCCCTAGTCTAAAGTGAGGATCTGGAGAAAAAGTTTAGCAAAATGCATTCAAGACAGAATTGGTCTAATATATTTAACATTAACTTACATTATTTTTACATTATCTAGGGATGCTGAAGTGCCAGGGGTTTTAATATAGGGTTTTAGCAAGATAACTTGTTTTATCACCCCTCTGACCCAAAGGGCTAAGGGAACAATATGATAAATTTGGGCTCAGCCAAGAGGCTAAAAAAAAGGTTATCTGTTGAGAAAATTGGCAAAGTCCCAGGGGAAACTGCAGTCTTAAGTAAAACAACAGAAAAAAGGCCAGTGGAGTCTAATAAATGCTAAATGGCATATTCCCAGAGTGGTGCTTTAAGTCTGACTCTACCTCTGGGACTTGATGTGGACATATACGAGCCTGTTAGCATTTAGCATTCTGTCCTAGCTTAGCAGAAAATTTCTCAACTTTTCCTGGGCATCAAACCAAAAAAGAAACCAACTAGTAGTGAACTTACACCTGCTGGCTGCTGACACTGAGAAGCTGTAACCAAGAGAGCTCGCTCCAACTTCAGACCTGTGTGGACCATCTCCGCCTGTTGGAAAGGAGAAGAGTCAAGTATCGATGACACATTACAACTGGAGAGGTCCAGATAAGAATAACCTGAAACCTCCACTTCCACGTATTTCAGTAGCAAACCCAGGCATTTCATGTTGCCTTCCACAAGTATTCCAGATCCCTGGGGCTGATAGCAAAATTACATATACCCCTGTTCCTCTCAGAAATAATCAGGAATACATATCCAGAATTGGAAACGAAGATAATCAGGATTAGTTTCAGGTGAAATCAAGTTGGCAACTATATTTGTAATGAGTGCACTGAAAAGTCCCTCTTACACAGAAAAATTTTCAGGAGTAACAGCAAAGACCTAATTTTTGCCTAAAAATCTAAATAAATAAACAAATAAATGGTTATTTACTCTCTTAGGTTAAATGCTATATTTCTCAAATGTTGGGCGATGACCCATTTATAGTTAAATAGTTATATCAGCATTGTGAGCTGTAATCAGCACTTAAGTAAAATAGAATAAAATAAAATACTGAATATAGTACATCATTTGAAATTATTTTCAAGCTAAAAAAGGTGGAGGGGGGAGTGCAGTACAAGCAACATAAACACTTTTGTGAAACACATTCCAATTAAATGTGTATTTCTTACTGAGGGTCATGGACAAAAAAAGTTTAAGAAACATGAGGCTATAAGCACTATCAAAATATAAAAATTCAAATGAGTCTATTTTTTTCTGTATTTTCATTCAAAAAGTATGAAAGTGACACATTTTAAAATCTTTTCAAATGTTACAGAATGCATAAAGTAAAAATGCAAGCACCTACACCCTTAACTAAGTACCAGTCCTAATGCTCAGAGCTAACACCAAAGGATGGTGTATAAAAGGTTCAAAACAGATATTCTAAAGACGAAACATCCAGTTTTGCTGACAGGTAAAGGAAGATTCAATATATGGTTATTGCTTACAAAGGATCAGTCAGCAGACCAGCTGGAAGATTTTGAGTCCTAAAGAGACAGACAGAATATATATGAGAGTGTGGAATGGTGGCAACAAATGTAGATGGCAGCACATGAAGGGACGTGGGTGGAGAGGCACATGTCATTGCCTGCTTCATATTCCTGATATGGGCTAAGTGAGAAAATAACTCATATTAGCATAAGTAATAACTATGAAGCAGTTTTATAAATTCTAAGTTATGACAATGACTCCTTTGAATAAATCACCCTAAACTTGCTTATATAACATATTGGGATCAAGTTGGTAGCATGTTCTCACTAGAAAGATGAACAGAGCTATATTTTATGCACCACGCAAGCTATCTATAGAATAGAAGCCCACACAGAATATGTGATAAAAACAGAGGGCTGGGAAAAATCAGGAACCATTCCAGTGTTTGGCCTGAGCTTAGTGCAAGTAGAAGAGGAGGAGTCAGGAGCCTCTCAAGAAATTCTTAAACCAAGGATGAAGGAGAAGTAGGATCTGAAGAAAGCCATCAGTCCTTCAATGATGGAAAAGGGGCAAAACATCCTTACATGTTTTTGCACATCTCCCCCAATCGCTTTACTGATCTTCAGGTACTCTGCCACAGGACCAGCAAGCAGTGAGTCAAATGCTTGCACATACGGAACTGCTCCTGCTGAAGAGACACACCACAAAGAATCTGTCATGCATGAGAAAGATGGTTCTTTAAAATGCACTTTTATAAAAAAAATGGAGAAGCAAACTAATACAGCAAATGGAGCACTGGAACATGAGTCAGGAAACCTGGGTTCTAGTTCCAATACGACTACTAAAACTGGTTGTGTGACCCTAAGTCCCTTTTCTTTATCTATAAAATTAAAAAAAAAAAAGCACCAAAATGATCCCCTCAATGTTTTTTTTTTTAGCTCGAACGTTCTGATTTAAATTGGTGCATGTGCAAAATAGCCAATTTGCCAATTATTTGGAGAGAAGAAATTTTAGTATCACTTGTCATTTGCAGAACAGGAAATAGCACACAAACAGGAAGTTCTTGTGTTAAAATAACTTAACCACAGGCCTCCGTGCACAAGTCACTTCCCTCCTTTTTTGTTCACAGCATAAGAACTACAGGACATAAATGTTCTGGATTAACCATTCTGGGAAGTTAGCTCTGAGACAATACCCTATGATTAAAAAAAAAAATTCAAGCCAAGACATTGCGTTTTTATTCAAAGTAATTTGCTGGGCTATAAACTGCTTACCTTTTGGAGCACTGTCTCCATACCCGCAGTGCAAGTCAGAAGCATGGGATACTGCCTCCAGGCGGCCCACTGCTCTCTCCAATCTTTCTACCAGATTTTGCATGTCAGCCATAATGTACTACCTGCTGAAACAGATCAAATGCCATTTGTTGTTTTAATATTACATAGCACCTAAGGAGAAAAGACAGACTACTCTGGGTGAAGGGGTTGCCAATTTTCAGCAAGAGAATCATTTAATAATAAAATAAGATGGAAAATATTCTATTACATTTGCAAAACCATAAGGACCTCAGTGAATAAGAGACCTTGCCAGGAAAAGGTGTTCACTGGAAGCAAATGCTAACACATTCAAATACTTACTGAATATTTATTATGATACCACCAAATATTTGTGTAAGAATTTAGAATTTAGAGAAACACAGTGAAATACTGTTTCAGTTTGAGCCTCCTAACAACTATTCAAGAAAAGAAGGATAGGGGCCTCCCCCATGGCGCAGCGGGTTGAGCACAGTGCTGTGAAGCTGTCCACAGTCCCTGCACTGCGGGTTTGATTCCTGGCCGGCCAGGGAGATTCCCACATGGCGTGGCAGACCTCTCCCGACTCGCCCACTGCTCCCCTCAGTGGTGCTTCAGGTCTATCTGCCTGTTCTGCTCCCCACTCTATCTCTGGTGAATCCTCTCACCCTCTAACATCTCTGGCTTGTACCCCAGCCATTGCATAAATTAAAAAAAAAAAAAAAAACTTTAAAAAAAAGAAAAGAAAAGAAGGATAATTACTATGCTCTGAGAGTTAGGGAGCAATTTCAGTGAAGTTAGACTGACTTGTCTATTTCTAAGGTCAGTGTCTTTTCCTACCACAGCCTTCTGCCTGCATGTATAATACCCAAAACTAAGAAGACTTGGACAGTAATCCTGCCTTCAATTACTTACTGCATAATAGAAGACTTGAAATGCATACTGATGACTATAAACCAAAACAAATCTTAAGGTGACATAAGAAAATTTGCAGATAGAATATTTTAGACTATTTCAGGGAGGGGAAGAAAATATCATGGAGAAGCTGCCAACTGAGTCAGGCTTCACATGAGTATGGATAGGATCAGGATATGCAGTCAGGAAGAGATTAGACACATCAACACATCCAGAAGAGCTTGTTACAGATCCTTCAAGTACTAATTTATCTGAACTAGCCTCATTCAATGTCTAATAGTCTAAAGAAAGAAAGTTCAAGAGAGTAGGCACCTTCTCTGGCTTGTTCACTATTATCCTCTATCAGCTAGACCACCACCTAGCTGGTAGAAGTTGTTCAGAAAATATTTATGAAGTTAATAAACCTGAAGTATATCATCCCAAAACTCCAGAGGGCAAGGGTTCCAAAAGTTGCCCACATTGTACACATTAATGTGTTAAATGTTATCAATACATAAAGTGTGCTTGAGACCATTAATGATCACAGAAAAATTAGTCAGTGACATTTCAGTCAAAGTCTTGACTTGGAGAGATTCCATCTCAAAGCATTAAATAGTTCAAGTAACTGAAGTCAGGTGAACTCAAATCCCTTGAAGATACCTAAAATGACCATCGCAATTATGATTTCCCCAAAGACGACGACATGACAGAATATCTCAACTTAATATACTGTCTTCCATGTGGAAGAGATAAGCAGCTTCACAAGATAAAGGAAGGAAGACAATATAAATCTTGCTCATTCTTTTCTGTAGGTTCTAGTCTCTCTGGGCCAGGTGACTTGCCAGAGAATGCTGTTTATGAGATTTAAAGGGGGGGGGGACAGAGAATAAGCAAAATAAACCTCTCCAACCCCTGGTCTGGAGAAGCAGCAGAAGTCCCCTAAACTGCAAAGCCCCCTACCTAACCTGCAAAGCCAATATATTCTAGCTCATGTTATGCCACCATCAAGAGAATGCAAATAGATGCCCTGTTCCATTCTGGGTACTGTCCAGGGACACTCACATAGAAACCACCGCACTCTATAAAGCCCATGAGAAAAGGCAGCAAATGCAATAAACTCCAGTTACCTTCTATTAATAGATACACCACCCATTCTGTTATAAAACATGTTCTTTTATACACAATGGATACTACAGGCTGAAGCCAGTGCTAACATGGCAACATCATGCAGGTGTCTCTAGATAGTGTCAGATTTGGTGGACACTTACAATCTTAAAATATTAATAATAAAGCTTTGTGGGGTTTTGGTTTCTTCTTTTTCCATATTTCCCTTGTACTTGTAAATTGTTAATGCTAAACAAGCTACAGTTTGCTATGTAACCTAAACTGAAAAGGGACAATGCAGGTATCACTTACAGTTAACCTTATTCTACAACTAAATATAGGAAAGTTTTTTGGTTTGGGTGGGGGTGAAGTGAAAAGAGATGTTATGGGATATAGAATTCAGACTGAAGGGACCAAAAGAGACCTTACCTTACTCTCTACACAAACATATTTTTTGGGTGGTCATGTCTACTCCCAAGCCTTCAACCACCAATACTGCAGAACCATCCAGCCTACTTGCTGAGTGGTACCACCACAACCACCTATTAACTAATGATTCCCATAGCACGTATTCAATTCTTCTGTGACTCAGAATTTTAGATCCAGCTTCCTTCTAGACATCTCAATGAGGATGTCTCAAAGGCAGCTCAAACTGAAATATCCAACATCTTCCCTAACATTGCTCCCCCAGATCTTACCTTCACTCTCTGTAATCCAGCACACCAGCAATCACCTGATTGACCATGCTAGAACATGGAAATTGCTAGTCAAGCCAATATAGTATAGTAGTTAAGAGAGTGGTCTTCAGAGAACTCAGACAGCACTCACTGGATCTGTGACTATGAGCATTACAACCAAACTTTCTGAACCTCAGCTTCTTTATTTGTGTAAGGGTGATAACACAAAATCCAAAGGGTGCATGACAATGAGGAAATACGTTTAGAAGTTCTTGGCTCAGTCCTGAAATTAGTAAGAATTCCATAAACATTAACTAAATTATTTTCTCCCTTACTTCCCCCAAATCTAATCAGTCATCTGATATTCTACCTTGCCTCTCTCGTGAAAAATGCCCTCTGCCTTGATTCTTATTTCTAAGTATTAGGTCATCGTGAATTTGCCTGTATTACAGCAACAACCTCCTTGCTATCAAAAATGTGGTTCTTCTCAAATGCAAGTATAATTATCATAGATTTTTATTTAATACCATTCAGTGCTCTCCAGGGCATTCAGAGTAAAGTCCAAACCAAGGTTCCCATAATCCAGTGACACTTTATCTACCACACCTCCAGTTCAATCTCCTGTCACAGCTCTCCTCAGAACTCTACAGCAATCCAGGACTACATACACTTTTCAGTCAGGCTTTCTCTCATTACTGTGCCTTTATAATGCTATCTGCTCTGATGGTTGCCTTCCCTTTCCAATCTGTTCCCTGTCTGTCAATTCCTACTGCTTTACAGATTCAGTTAAGGTGTCACTTCCTTCAGGAAGCCTTTCCAGTTTTGCATGCTTTTCCTTCTCAATTTGCCTCCTCTCCAGAACTCCAATTGTTGATGAAGTCTTAGATGGGGTATCACTTCCCAAGAAGCATTTCAAGTATGCATGTCCACAACACTGTGCACTATTCTCTACCACACATCTACAGAGTGGTTTAAAATCATTTATTTAATAGTCAGCAGGCAATTAGCCATCCTAGGGCAGGGACCATGTCTTGTCTTTAATCCCAGTACTAAACATAGCAGGCACTATAAATTCAGTAAGTTAATAAAGGTTCTTGGAAAAAAAAAAATAATAGAGTCTTTACCCTCTCACCCATCAAGATCAGTCCAGTTATCTCCATCCTCTGTCGTATCTGGGGAGAAGTATTTTTTTCCTTCTTAATTTTTTCTGCCTGTCTGTAGGATCTTACAAGCATTCCCAGCGTTCAAATAAATGCTGCATTCTTGGGCACAAATCGCACTGATAAAGAGATATTCAAACCAAGTACTACAAATAACCTTGTTTATTCAGCTATATAAGTTAAAAATAATACTTCTGTATGGTTATAAGTGCTTTACGTCATTAATCTGTTGCTTCTTTTGAGAATTATGTGAGGTATATTATAAAGATACTGATTTTAATCTTTAGAATAAAAAAAAACCTGACAAGTTAAAAAGCTTGCCAAATATCAAGCTGCCAGTTGGTAGAGAAACTAGATCTTAAGCACAAGTTTTCTGAATCCTTGTCTGAGGCTCTTTCTAACACTCAACATGGCTTTTAAGCAGTTAAATGACCATGTGGTTCATTACATCATCTAGCCCTCACTGCTTGTTCAGCACAACACTGGGTTCAAGGCCTCTTTATGTCTTTAGTTATTCTCAGCTTTCAATTTCTCTGACTCCAATTTTTTAAAACATATTCAGGATAGGGGCTCCCTGGTCATGCAAGGGGTTAAGATGCTACCTATGAAGCTGTCCGTAGCCTCTGCAGCATGAGTTTGATCCCCGGGCCCGCCAGGGAGCAACCCACATGGTGCAGCAGACCTCTCCTGGCTTGCCCGCTGCTCCCCTCAGCAGTGTACTTCAGTCTATCTGCCTGTTCTGTTCCCCGCTTTGTCTCTGCTGAATCCTCTCACCCTCACACCTCTGGCCTGTAGCCCAGCTATTATATGCAAAAATAAATCTTAAAAGAAAACATTCAGGATAGAGGATACATATTTGAAAGGCAAATATTCAAAATAAGTCTTTTCCTAAAGAGTACAGAACTATGAGAGCAGGAAACTATAGCTTTGCCGAATCTTGTTCCTCGCCATTCATCACTGACAATAGCCAAGAACTATAAAAAGCTTCCATAAATAAGTGTACTGATTCCCAACTACTTAAGCATTCATTATAAAAGCTTCAGAAAGAGAGGTAGTTGTAATTACATGAGTCTAAATAAAACTAGGATTCAAGAGATGAATGTTTGAGTCTCAAGTGTGTCTTGTATTAAATATGTAATTTTAGGAAAGTCATTTAATGGCGCCTTTCCTAGCAGACAGAATCTAAGGAGTTGATTTTACCGGTGAATAGCCAGTTTGGTAGTCTTAAAATACAATTCAAATGTAAAGTATTATCGCTGCATATGGTGTGTTAGAAAAATAAGAGTCCAGGGGCCTCCCTGGTGGCGCAAGGGGTTAAGCACCACACTATGAAGCAATCCACAGCCTCCGCAGCATGAGTTCGATCCCCGGCCGGCCAGGAAGCAACCCACATGGTGCAGCAGACCTTTCCTATCTCGCCCGCTGTTCCCCTCAGCAGTGTATTTCAGTCTGCCTATTCTGCTCCCCACTCTGTCTCTGGTGAATCCTCTCACACCCCACACCTCTGGCCTGTACCCCAGCTCTTGTATGCATAAAATAAAAAAAAGAAAAGAAAATAGAATCCAAGAGGATGGAAATTTATCCATTCTCTTTTCACTCTCTGTCTCCCCCACCCCCCACCAATGTGCAACACTCAGAACAACCTGGCACACAGAATATGGTAATAAAATGAAAGTGCTTAGCATTGTGGTAGCTGTTGTAGAAATAGAAGACTCATGGTCCTTGCCTTCTAGGAGCATTCATTCTGAGAAAGCCAACACAAATAGAATACATACTGAAGACTGTAATCTTAATAAGGTCTGTTAGAGATTAAATAACTGCACTTGGATTAGGGAAAGTTAGAGTACCAGCCTATATACTAGAATACTTTACAGAATACTGTACGGTTCTGAGTTATGCTTATGCTCTGAGGGTTCAGAAGAAATCAGTGAGAACTGCAAGTCTAGTTTCAGAAGAGAAATGGGGCATCTTGATGGAAAGGTAAGAGAAAAACAGAAGGCACTCCAGAGAACAAAAGCAAAGGGGAAAGACAAGGAGGCCACAAACTTAAGTGTAGGTTAGCCTGCAAAGAGCATTGGGTATTATGGGAAATAAGGCTGGATAAACAAGGACAGCTAGTTCATGGTGAGAAAGGTTAGTTTTTGAATCTGATGTTGGGCTAAATGTGAAGTCATTCTAAGTAAAGAAGTAATACGATGAATGCAAAATTCCTATAACAAAATGGAGTCTGGGGGAAAAGGAAGCTACTAGGGTCTAAGGCTGAAAGCTGTTATTCATCGATATGTAAAATAAGAGAGCTATCCAAAAAATATTTTTGATATTGCAAAGGAAAAAAAAAAACCTTCAACATTTAGTGTCTAGCCAGACATAGAAGCCAAGTGAAAAGAACCAACTTGTAAGTAAAAAAGTAATGACTTGTAGGCAAAAGTGATCAGTATCTGAATTAAGTGCTGTTGGGAAAATAAAGGAATGATAAAATAGTTCTTGTGCCCTAAGGAAATCTAGCAGGTGAGAAAAGCTACCTTCCGCTGAAGGATTAGGAAGTATTCTAGAAATCATCTTGTAAAAACATCATCTGATGCCAAACAGTCCCTTCAATTCTCAGTAATCAGTCAGGGAGCCTCTGTTCAAATACCTTTAATTCGGAGAACCCAAGACTTCTGGAGGAGACCATTCCACATTTAGACAGATCAAAGTATTTAAAACTTCTTCCTTATTTGGAAGCAAAAATCGGCCTCCCTGCAACTTCCACCCACTGTCTTAGTTCGGGCTTTGGAGGTCACACAAAAACAAGTGTGCATTAACACACAGAACAAGTACTAACTGTGTGGTACTGACTAATGAGTAGTAGGGAAGTCATTCAGAGAAGGGAGTCAAAGATAATTCCAGGACTGTTAATCCAATACCCTAAGAGAATGATGACATTATAAACAGAAGCAGGTTTCTGGCATGTTCTAGTTAGTGCAAGAAGATGACATCAGTTTTGAATAGGCAGAGTTTAAAGAGAAGATGAAGTTTCTAAGTGGCACTGTCTAGTAAGTAACTAGAAATAAAATCTGGGAAAAGATCAAAGCTGAAGATAATTGTTTTCAAGTGATCGGCAAAGAAATGTAATGCAGAACGGATAGGTTCTGGAAAGTATATCATGCAGAGTGAAAATAAACTATGAGCTTGAATCTGGCAATTTCTTTTGTGGTTTGAAAAATCAGAAATGGCTAATGATTCTGCCAAAGCAGAGTCACACTTTCATCTTTCTAATAACTCAAACAACCTGATTCCTTTTGCCTTTTCAAGGAAATCATTCAGAAGTAAATGAAAGCAGTTTACTCCTACAATCATCTCACCAGGCAATTAAACCAGTGGTATGAATTTCTACCTGAGTAAGAAGTTGCTATACTTAAAATGTTTTCTACTTTGTCTGATAATTGTTCCTCTAAGTCACATCCTAAAGTAAAATGAAAAGAAAGCAAGTATAAAGTCAGTCTGTGTCATATGGTAGTCTAACTGATCTGTCTCAAATGCTTCCCTTGGCCTTGAATTTGTAATTCTGCTCCTGCGATATAATCCTATGAAAGTAGTCCTCACATAGGAAAAATGATAGGCATAAAGATGTTCACTCCACTATTAGTTTAGACTTCTAATTATAGGGGAATAGCTAAATGCACTGTGGAAAAGGCTTAAGGAGAACCCAAAATTTATAATATTTGTCACATCGGAGAGATAGGGTTTTGGACAATTTCCCTATTTTCCAAACTTTCTTCAACACGGTTGTATAATCTCTTTAGAGTGGAAACCAAACCAAACCAAAGCAAACCCAGCTCCACTTGGTATTTCTCCTAAGTTACCATGAAGCTGCAAGGCATTATTAGGTTCCACTGCAGCAATATAGAAATACTCATCACTAGCTTCTAACATGTTACAAAGCAAAACCTACACATGCTAATAGACTTACAAGTTGGCTGGTTTAACCCAGTAACCAAAGAACAGACACCACGTTGCCAATCTAAATCTAACCCAAATCAAGAGCTACTGTTCTTCCCTAGCATCTGGTTTCGCTGGTGAAACCAATGACATTTACTGCTTGAGTCATTGCCACCTGAGGTTTAGATTAAAAGAGAGAAAAAAAGGCCGATCTACTGGAGGGAAAGAATCCAACCCTGTATCAGTACTTGTCTCCTGTTCCCTTCTTAAATACAGTCCTCTATCTGAAGCTCCAGGAATGAGTCAAGTTAGAAATAGCATACGAGCTGAAATCAGACATGGGAACTAGCTATTTCAATGGTCTGGGGCAAAAAGATAACTTTGTGTGGCCTGGGTTCCCCTGTCTCATATTTAAGGAATATAATGAAGACTAAATGCATGAGAGAATTCAGCAGGCATCTTTTACACTGTATAAAGAAAAACTGCTAATTTCAGCTGGGTAGCTGCTTTAAACAGAACAGCATCTCCCATTCTCATGTGTAAAGATAGATTCAAGGATGCCATTTGTCCCTAGCCATGATTCAGCTACAACTAGAAATATGAAAAGAGCTGTGACTGTAAGGCTATAATTAACTTAAATATAGGAATTTTAATCACCTCTGGAGGAAAAAAACAAAGCAAGCTCATTCCTTCCATTAAACATTTCAACTATAACTATTTTCCAGTAGAACGGAAAAGTTTGACACTATAGGTCTGGCAATTCGAGGCAAACAAAGCTGCCTTAATTGAGGGATATTTTTAGAACCTTCATTCTTATTATGTTTACATGATGGTATATCAAGTAGTAGTAGTTACATGCTGTAGCTGTGTTAATTAAAAGATGACACTACAGGGCCTAGGGGTTAAGTCTCCAGGGCTATTACGACTAAGGCCTGAGTTCAATCCCCAAACAAGGAGCTCACCCATATACGGTGCAGCAGACCTCTCCTGTCTTGCCCACTGCTCCCCTTAGCAGTGTATTTCAATAAATCTGCCTGTTCTGCTCCCCACTTTGTCTCTGGTGAATCCTCTCACCCCCTGCACCTCTCTTGCCCAAAACGTCAGTCAACTGTGCCACAGCTGAGAAACCCTGTTCTAAAGTAATAAGGAACAAAATGGAAGCACAGAAGGTTGCCCCCAAAATGCTAATATAGTAGTTTAGGACAATATCAATCTGTACCATCCAATGAAAACTAAGGTAAGGGTCTGACTGTGGAGAATTTTGCAAACTGGGGCCTCCCTGGTGGTGCAAGGGGGTTAAGACACAGCCTATGGAGCTGTCTGCAGCCTCTGCAGCACGAGTTCAATCCCTGGCCGGCCAGGGAGCAACCCACATCGTGCAGCAGATCTCTTCTGACTCACCCGCTGCTCCCCTCAGCAGTGTACTTCAGTCAATCTGCCTGTTCTGTTCCCCACTCTGTCTCTGGTGAGTCCTTTCACCCCCCGCATCACTGGCCTGTATCCCAGCTCTTGTATGCATAAATAAATAAATCTTTTTAAAAAAAAAAAGGAAAAAAAAAAGAAATTTGTAAACTGTACAATGGAGTTTAGACTTAATTCTCTGGGAACAGGAAATCAATGAAGAGCTACAAGATGAAATGGTTCTTTTTTAGAAATTCATCTGGGTTGTGGTGAAGAAGTTGAAGAATAGGTATGAAAGCCAGGGTAGTAGAAAGCAAAAAAAGATGATGATGATGACAATTCAAAAGGAAATAATCACTAGCACAGAGTAAAATATGACTTGAGGATCTTGGATTTTAAATCTCAGGATTAAATTTCAAACCAGAGAGTTGAATTTCCAATGACACTGCATTTGCTGGCTTAAGTAAAATGAATCTTTGACTCAATACTTCACAAAAAAACTTGAAGAAGTTACGTTTTAAAGGATCAGTACTAGTTTAAAAAAATGTTTAATTAAACAAATTTGTGTAAAACCAAGAAAAGGGGTGAGGAAAAAAAGATCATCCCTCAGGCTGAAAATAAAACATTTTACAAACTAAACAGTTAACATCTTCAAAGCAAAAATACACTCACTGAATCTCAATTTTCAGTTTGCATGACAGGGTGTACCTGACAAAGTACTTCCACTGCCACCATTTTAAATTCTTCTGAGACATAAAATATATCTACCTGATTGATGACGTACTTCTGGAAAAGAGAAAGGTGGGACATTCCTACAGATATTTCATGAACATAGCTACTTACACAATGAACAAACTGCTAGCTGGAGAGCAAAATCCAAATGCATTCAAACAAGGCTCAAAAGCCCTTTACAACCTAGCAGACATCTACCTCTTATCATCTGCCACAAACTCCAGGCTCCAGTACTTCACTGAACAATATAAGCCCTCTCCTGCCTCTGCATCTTTGCTCTTGCTATTTCCTCTGGATGGGATACCATGCTTAGTCAACGCTGCCTGGTTATGCTGCAAACTACTCAAATGCAACTGATATACCCAAAATTCATTTTCTTTCCATGCAACCTACCAACTTACCCTTCTTTCACATTACCCATCCCGTGAATGGTACTACTCAGGTCCCCAAGCCAGAAAACCAGGCAATTTCTTCATTCCTAAAAACAGCCTCTAATTCTATGAATTAAAATAGTGCTTTTAAAATAGTGCTTAAATCTGATCCCTCTTCTTAGCGCAAGTCACTGTCTTAGCGCAAGTCATGGCTATGGCAACAGCTTCCAAACACTGGTCTACTTTCCCATAATGTCCTTTCCCATTCCACACACTAAACTTTCTTTTTTTTTTTTTAAAGATTTATTTTTATTTATTTATACAAGCACTGGGTACAGTCAGAAGCGCGGGAGGGTGAGAGAATTCAGCAGAGCCAGAGTGGGGAGCAGAGCAGGCAGAAGGACCGAAGTTCACTGCTGAGGGGAGCAGCGGGCGGCAGGAGAGGTCTGCATGCCATGTGGGACCCTCCTCTGGTGGCCGGGGAGCAGCCGGGGATTGAACCGGCACAGCAGAGGCTGCGGGCAGCCTCGCAACACAGCGCTCAACCACTGCGCCACCGGGGAGGCCCTCCACACACTAAACTTTCTAAAACACAAATCTGATCACATCATTTTCTACATATGACCCATCAAAGCCTCCCCATTGTCTTCTAGGTAAAACACAAATTCCTCAGTATGGTTTACAAGGTCCTTCATATCTGACTCCCCACTTCCTACTTCCTCCACTTCTTCAAGCATTACCCAACTTCCAGCCACAATGAACTAGCCATGGCCTTTCACAAGACCAGATCTCCATGTCCTGGCATTTGTATTGTCTGGAAATCCCTTTCCCAGATTCTTTGTAAGACTAAATAAATCCTGCACGACTTAACCTCCCATTTCCTCCTCAAAGTCTGGCTCAGGTACTCCTCCCCTATTCTCTCACAGCCCTGTGCTCACAAAGTGCACTGACACTGTGAGCCACCCCTGATTTACTTTTCAGTCTCTTCTCTCCTCCACTCCATGAGCACAACGGTATTCTTAGCCATCAGCACAGTGTTTCACTTATTAAGTGCCTCACACATACCAATGGTTTAATCAGTATTAGGTGAACAATGAATTGCTGGGTTGTCCCCCCTTTTTTCACTTGAACAGGGATCCCCACAAAGAATTTCAACTGATAGAAACTCTGTGTAATATGTTCCCATTACCACTCTAGCTTTTTTCCTACTCATCCTCAACATTCCTCTTAAACTGCTTCTACAGTAGGGATGTTTTCCTGAGCCCCTTATCCCTTATTTCCATAGCACACTATTCTATCTTCCTAACACTGATTTATAAGTACTTCTTAAAGGGGGGCCTCCCTGGTGGCACAAGGGGTTAAGAGGCAACCGCAACCTATGAAGCTATAAGCAGTCACTGCAGCACGAGTTTGACACCCCCCCTCCCCCAGGAGCAACCCACATGGTGCAGCAGACCTCTCCTGACTCACGGGCTGCTCCCCTCAGCAGTGTATTTCAGTCAATCTGCCTGTTCTGTTCCACACTGTCTCTGGTGAATCCTCTCACCCCCCACACTTCTGGCCTGTACCCCAGCTCTTGTATGCATAAATAAATAAATCTTTAAAAAAAAAAAAAAGTACTTCTTAAAGGTCCATGCAAACACTGTTGGCTCATGAGGACGGTTCTAGTTTCTTGTTTCAAGACTGCATTCCAGGGAATGGCAGAGTACCTGACACAGAATAAACACAAGTTGTTACACTGAATTTAATTCTGTGACTGAGTAGAGATCACTTAAAAGATGAGAAAAACGAGGCTCGGAGAAGTTATATAAGGCATCTACGGCTAAGGTATATGGCAGTATCTGACCAGTCCAAACCTGAGCCATCTGATTTCTGATCCGGGCGTATGCAACACCTTCAATAAAGTTAACTCCCTCCTAGCGGGGAGGAGAGGCGATCTGAGGCAAGTACAACACGCTGCCCCTCTCTCTTTTTAAAAACTTCCCAAGCAAAGTAAACAGGCTACATTAAAAAAAAAAAAGTTCCTGCAGCGGCGGGCCCGTAACCCGCAGCTGCCGGACTCGACACCGACCGGAAGACCACTCAAGGGAAGAAAGGGGAACCAGGAGAACAACATGAGAAAGATCTGAGCTGAGGTCTTGATGCCGGTCCTCCTACCCCCCATATGCTCTCACACCAGCCTCCTCTCTCCGAGCATCAATTTACCCATCCGTAAGATGGGGGAGACATGGGGGCAGAGAAGACTCTAGGGTCTCGCGGGTTCCTTTCGGTGAGGACAACACAGGAGTCCGGCCTCCGCAGGGGCTGAGGGTCACGACAGCGAAATCCAGCGAGGGGCCTCCCCAGGAGAGCCAGGCTCCGCTGGTCACCCCGGCCCCACCTCAAGAGACCGCGCCCAGGATCCCGGGTCGGCCTGAGAGTCTCCACCCCGACCCCCGCAGCACCGCTCACCACACGAGCGTAGGCCAGAGGGACACTAGCAACTCCAGGTGCCAGCAGGCCGCGGGAGGGACCCCGGCCCCTACTGGCCGCGCACCCTCACCTCAGAGTTCTGCCTCACCTCAGGACTGCGATCAGCCGCTCTCCACTTCCGGCAAGAACCGCCCAGCAATCTTCGCGCGACCCACTTCCGGGCCCTCACTGGGCGCGGCACCCCCACCGGAAATGCCCGGCCGGCAGCCACGCCCCGCCGGAGCCGCGGCGAGGAGGACGTCTGGGCGCCCCGCGCGTGACTCCGCCCCCTAGCTGCCTTCCGGGCCAGAGAGCGAATCCTCAGGGCCCGCAGGCACGCTCAGAAGAGCTCCTCCCCGAGGCGGAAGCGGCCCGGGGGCGTGTCCGAGGATAGGCCACGCCCCTCTGTCAACTCCAGAAGCCGGAACCGCCCGGGCCAGGGAAGAGCCGAAGTGAGTGGCTAAGCTCGACCTCCAGAACAAGAGAACAGATGAGTGGTTAATTCACCTGTCAGTTTGGCCTCACGGTCCCTTTACACCCCGGTTTGGAAGGGGTCCTGGATTGTGTGGAAGGTAGAAATCCCCCGCGGCTGTGTCCGTGGTCGGGGAGGCTGGGCTCCGCCTCTCTGGGCCTGCCTCCCCCGGTTTCCCCGTCTGTGACGTGGGTGGGCGATTGTTCTGGACTGGGTTCTGGGGGCACCTGTGTGCGGGAGGGGCAGCCCCCCGCTTCTTGGCGGGCCTGCCGCGCCCCGCTCTCTCCGCCCGGGGCTGGGAGGTGGAAGGTCGCCCCGCTTCCTGTTTGCTCCGCGCGCTCTGTGACCATAGATGGTCAGGTCTGGGCCTCGCGGAAGCATCCGCCCCGCGGTTCTGGAGTCCTTCCTGCCAGCGTTCGGGGTGTGGTCCCCGAGAATAAGATGAGCGGGGGCCCCTGCTGTACGCCATTAAAACCTGGTTTCTGAGGTAGCTCGCCCCGGCCTGGACAGCATCAGTGCCCCGGGCTGCGGCCCACAGGGGAGACTTCCGTGCTGCTAGGGCGTGGGGATCAAGCTTTGTTCCCTCAAGGCTCACTCTTTGCAACCGGCGATTATCCTCCCACAAAGATTTATTTCCAGAAATAATTGGCGAGTGCCACAGTTCCCACCCCTTCAGCTGAATGACTGTGACAGCTCCAAGCTTCCAGTTGAATGCACACGTTATATGCTAGAGTCACTCACTCAACCAATACAGTTCTTATAATAACAGCATTTACTGCAGGCTGAGTACATGCCAGGCCTGTGCTGAATGCTTCAAGTGTATTTTCAGAAGCATAATAGGAACTCTGTGGCAGGTACCATTATGGCCACCAGTTTTCAAATGAGGAAGCTGAATAAAAATTAAGTGCTGGAACTTGGAAGGTAACACCACTAACGACTCCAAATCCCGTGAGTTGAACTCCTATGATAGACCGTATTGGATTCAGGTGTTTAAGGCAGTGATGCCCCTGGTTGAGATGTTCTGGTCCCTGTCCTGGCTTAGGCAATTTACTAGAAGTCAGACTTTGGTCACCTTACTTCATTTCTCTGAACCTAGGTCACTTCTCAATTTTATGACTCCCAGTATGTGTAAAAGAAAAACCACCTGGTAAAATATGGCACAAAATTTTGTAGTATATTTTAAATCCATTAAAAACAAGCATACACATTCGGACATAGTATTAAAAGGTTTGAGTCCTTCTTGTGTGTGAGGCCCAGGGCAAATAGCCTCCCTGGTGCTCATAATCAGCTCTGCATTTAGCCTTTTTTCTGGATTAGAGAAACTTTATGCATCCCGGAAGAAAGGGAGAGAGAGGAGGGAACAGGAAGGAAGAAAGTTTCCTCAACTATAAAATGGGGGTAATAATTTATGGGGTTATAATAAGAAACAAAAGCAGTAACCTGTGTGAAGCCCCTTTATAAAGTGATTTCTTTGTAAAGAGAATGTGCATGAGTAAATCACAACCTCTGCCCCTAGGAATTCTTTTAAAAACTAAACAGGTACACACTTGTCACTCCAGGGGAGGCAGTTTCAGAGCAGTGTGTATCACTTTCTTTTCTTCACTTATGTATACACTGAAGAAATTATAGAGTGCTTCCTCTGTGCAAAGCACCATGCTGCTTTGTACCAGGCACACCCAGAAGTCAAGTAGTGCACAAGATACACCCTGTCACTGCCCTTTTAGACTTTACTCTCTAGTGTGGAAGCAGGTGTTGCTCTCTGGGCTGGTCATCAAAAGACGTGCTGACTGCTGAGTTCTAACATTCCTTCTCATTGATCTTGCCCAATGCCCGGAATCCAGTGAGTCATGCACGGGGAGATATCATCAGGCACTGGTTCAGTGAGTGCCCTGAATTCAGAATATTCATTTCCTGGGCTTAGATGGATGAATAGAACATTTCAGAGCACACATGAGTAAAACAGCAATGGAGATGGGCATCTGTAACTTCCAGAAGTGAGAGGTTCCTGTAGGAGAGGAAGAGAAGATAAGGCTGGGTTGAACAAGCACGCCAGTCAAGAAGCAAAACCTTAATGTGAAAGTAAGGAGGAGCTGATCAGATCACATTTTAGAAATACAGTTCTAGCTGTGGGTGGGGCATGGGCTTGAGTGGAGAAAAAAATAAAAGAGGTGGGATGACCTATTAAGAAGACAGGTCTGAATCAAGACTATGGTATGGGGATGCAGCAGAGGAGGCAATGCTGAAGACACCATTATTATAAAGGGAATAGTGAGAATGACGACAAGGAGGAAGATAAATGGAAAGAGGAGGATTTAAATATGAACCTTCAGACTGGATCTAGTTCTCCAGATACACACTCCCATTGAATATTACTTTCTTCCAGCAGTCATCACAATCCTAATTAAATTGTGATTTGTACAATTATCTTTTAACTTCTTCCTTGAGATTAGAGTTATTTAATAGAAATCTGTATTTGGGGACTATGAGTCTTAGACTTCAAAATCCAGCTTGGGAAGAGAAAGAAAAGAGTGCAGTTAATATTTTGTAAGCAAGAATTGCCAACAGAGTTGATTGATTCTCACATGATTGATTTTCTCACTCTTCATGTATTTTGCTACTTTCTTTTCTTTGCCTGAATTTTCGCTTTGTCTCTGGGGGTGCCACCCCAAATTCTCCTTATCTCTCAGAGATTCAGACACCAAAGTCTGGCGGTTCATTTGGAGCCATTCCCAGCCTGGCTCAGAGGCTTGCCTACATCTGTGCAGCCTGGCTTCAAGCCTGTCTGCATTTGGGCAGATCCTGTATCACCCTGCCAGAAGGGGCAGATGACAGACAACAGGCAACAATCTATGTGAAGCCATCTTTCTCCCTGCTCCTAGGATAGGGCCCCAGGCTCCAGCCTGAATTAGGGTCTCAGGTCTAAAAATTGTAAGTTGGCAAAAGAGATATTGGCAATATTAGGTAGTGGTTAAGATCTGGCTTTGACATGACTCTGATCTAAACCTGCCTCTGCCACTAGTAACCATGAGATCTTTGTCAAGTCAATTAACCTCATAGAAAGATATTAATATCCATCTTGAATGACTGATAGGATAATTAGTAAAGAAAATTTGTAAAATACTTGACTCAGCAAAAACTCAATGGGTATTAATTATTATTCAATACAGAGTCTATTGCCTGTGTACCTGGTGAAGGCCATCAGGAAGCAGCATAATGTCTGAAATGTCATTGTGCCCCCAGAACCACCACCATGACTGCCCTACCACAAAGTTTTCCCATAGCATCTGCTTCTTTATAACGCTACCCTTTTCATTCAGAGTACAGACCTGTGCCGGTGGCTGCAGGTAAGACTAGATAAATATGAATGCCTTTGGCTGTGGTGACATTGGGTGGACAAAGGATATTTTTGTCACAAGAAAAATGAAGGTAGGCAGTTTTACTGGTCCAGTAATCTTAGAGTCAAAATCTTTGAGATTCACTTCAACTTACCCTTATAGCTGTAAGTGTGGGTTGTTGAAACCCAAGCCAACACATCATGTTTAAAGAAAGAGGAAAGGGAAATTTTAGCATCTAAAACTGGAAAGCTAGGGGTCTCCCCAGTGGTGCAGACGGTTGAGCCCAGCGCTGTGAAGCTGTCCGCAGCCTCTGCAGCAGGGGTCCGATCCCGGCCTGCCAGGGAGATTCCCACATGGCGGGGCAGACCTCTCCTGTCTTGCCCACTGCCCACCCTCAGCAGTGTTCTCGGTCATCTGCCTGTTCTGCTCCTCGCTCTGTCTCTGGTGAATCCTCTCACACTCCCGAGCCTCTGGCCTGTACCCCAGTTCTTGTATAAAAAAGAATTAATAAATCAGAAAAATGGAAAGCTAAAGGTCACCAAGAAACCACACAAAACTTCCCGTGCTTTCTGTCTCATAGAATCAAAGGAATGGTCAACAAATTTTTCAGCTTCCTCATCTCTCAAAGGGATACTTCCAAGGTGCACATTTCATAGTGTATAGAGGGTCCCAGAGGGACCGAGCTCCAGTTGCCCATAGCAGTGACCTGCTTACTAATGCACTCTTTAGCCATTGTTTTTCCTTCTCTAACTCAGATGTCTCAGGGAACCCAAACTAAAGAGAATGGGATGCCTGGGTCTCAGTTTGGATGGTGTTAGGTGCATTCTCTGTTCATTTGGGGCATTGCCCAAATAGATGAAAGGGGTGCAGGTGCTGAGAGCCCAATAAGAATGCTAGATATCCACTGTAATAAGCCCTTGGGCCTGCCCCATAGCAACATATGCCCTTCTTTATATATTTCAAAAAATGAAACACAACAAAAATCCTCACTAAAACAATCCCTTTTTTATAACCTAAATTGCTGTCACTGCACTTACCCAGCACCCCCACTGCAAAGAGGAATCAATCAACTCTCATCAGTTACTTCATCTAGATCCATGTCCAGGATTTCTGAATAAATTCAGCCCTCCTCCAGTTAAATGATGAGCCTACCTCAGTGTTCTGTAGCCAATGGACTGAAGCTTAAAGTAAACCACCAAGGGCCTCCCCTGGTGGCACAGTTGGTTGAGCTAAGCACTGTGAAGCTGTCCGCAGCCTGTGCAGCGCTGGTTCAATCCTGGCCGACCGGCAAGAATCCCACATGGCACGGCAGACCTCTCCTGTCTCGCCCGCTGCTCCCCTCAGCAGTGTATTTCGTCAGTCTGCCTGTTCTGTTCCCCGCTCTGTCTCTGGTGAATCCTCTCACCCTCCCACGCATCTGGCCTGTACCCCTGTTCTTGTATAAATAAATAAATCTTTAAAAAAATAAATTAACTGAACCACTAAAACTTACTACTTGTGTATATATGGATATGGGGTGAGGGGGGAAAGGAGAAGACAATTAGATACAATCTGAAAATATTTAATTGACATAGTAAGAAATCTTTGTTACTGATCACTAGACTTTTAATTGGTAATTTTGACCTCATATGTCTCCTATCCATTCCATATTCTCTGTCTTCAACCAACACCTCAGTTCATCGGGGTCATAGTGATAGGAAGAGAAAGGGCAGGAAGGTGGGATGCCATCTTCTTCAAGTCCCTGATCCAGAAGTGGTATATATCACTTCCACCTAAGTACTTGATTACATTGCTTCTAGTTGGGGTTGTAATTGAATTTTCTATGGATGACCCAAATCTTATTTCCTGAGGGATTGGAGACCTTGATGGCACTGCCTAAATAATATTCCCATTATTTTCTGCACCAAACAGGGCAGGAATAGGAGGTCCCCTTGGAATCATCTGGCTATGTCAACAATCCTCCTTCCTTTATTCATGTCAACAATTCTCTTATCACTTTTTAATAGGCTTATTCATCCTAGTCAATCACTACAATCAAAGATATGCAGGTAAAGTTTAACAAAAGGCTCTCCAGGAGCAAAAACCCTGATATATAGCATTTGCCAAATTCTGTAGTATAACTACTCCCAACATGGCCAATTTTAATCTATTGACGTTGTGTCTCTGAATGTGGAGTTGAGAAAAGTGTGCCTATGAATGTACTACCTAACCTATGTACTACCTAACCTATGAATGTACTACCTTACCTGACAAAAGGGAATTGCAGGTTTAATTAAATTAAGAATCTTGAAATGGGATGATTATCCAGGTAGGGCCAATATAAGCACATGGATCTTCATAAGAGGAAGAGGAAAGCAGGAGCATCAGAGTCAGAAAAGTTAAGTGGCAATGAAAGCAAAGGTCTTAGTAATGCTGGCAAGGAATGTGGGCTGTCCCTAGAATCTGAAAAAGATAAGGAACAGATTTTCTCCTAGTCTCCAGAAGAAACATAGCTGTGTTGACACCTTTATTTTAGCCCTATACAACCCATTTTAGATTTCTGGCTTCCAAAACTGTAAGATAATAAATTTATATTGTGTTGAGTCACTATATTTGTGGTAGTAGCAATAGAAAACTTAATACATGCATTCAGTTGACTCCTGTGAGCCTATACAAACTGGTCCAAGCACAGTACTGAGTTAACTTTTTGTTTATTTAATCACGTGCCAGTATGACAAGCCCAAATTGGCTAATGGTAGCCTTAATTTCCAATCTAGTGGATCTTTTCCTATCTTTTGATGGAAGCATTCCTTCTTTGGGTAATAAAATGAACTAGAAATCCTCTGGCTATATCAACAATCCTCCTTCCTTTATTGCATGCCAACAATTCTCTTATCCCTTTTTAATAGGCTTTTTAGAATCACAGAGATATAAAGATAAATATTTAATTAGATATAATAGAATAATAGTGTATTCAGTATAATAGAACTGCCATTCCACATTTACTCTTTTCTTCTGAGATTCATCTAATTTGGCTGTGGGTAAAACACTACCACACACTGGTTAATTTTGTGCTCATTGGCCTTCGCTCACCTTTCTGCTCAAGCCATTACTGTGGCTACCAGGTGCAGTCCAAAGCTGCTATTGCTCCTCCAAATGGCTCTTGTTTTCTGCCCAGGGCTTCTTACCTGGAATTCACTTCTTGGGATGTCTGTGGAAACCTGCACAGCCATGTTGTCTTGTGTGTCAACCTGAAAGTACAAACTTAAGAGTGCAAGGGAGTTATCCAGCAATGGGGAAATTCTTGGCCAATGAAGGACAGGAGCTCTTCCTCCCCTTGACTGGACAATGAAGAGGCACATAATGCACCGACTCAGAGTTTCTCCCAGGGACTCAGGCCCCACATGCGAAGGCAGTCACCTTCTGGGTCACTTATCCTCAGATCTGCTTTCCTGGTTTACCAGTTTTGTCCTTCCTAATCTCCCATTCCTGTTTCTTGGATCACTTCTGAAAATAAACTACCTATTTGCAAGCCTTTTCTCAGGCTCTACTTTGGGGGAAAATTAAGTCTAAAAAATTTGGTAGTAGAAGTGACCCTTTAAAGCAGATTCTCAGAATGGGATTCTGAATTGGATTGGACAGAAATGGGGACTCCAGTCTTGGTGTTAAGTGGAGTGATAATAACCCTTGATGTGCAGTGGCCTCGTCATTAATACAGTTGCTAGCAGTAGTATATTATAATAAGGTATAGGAGAAGATGAAACATTGACTTAAGAAACAGGAGTGGCGTTTGAATTGCCTGGGACAATGGTATTATAAGGATTATGGTATCCGGTGTTTGTTAATGATTTTCGAAGTTTGTTGAAGGGGGAGGTAGTATCAATTTAGATGTCAAGGCAAATGCATGTCAACCCTGGCCTGAACGATATATTTAACAACTTGTTCACTTCCTCCTTCCTTGTCACTTCTTTCTGTTCCTTCCCCTGGCCTTTCTGCTACATGTGACAGTTTCGAAAAGTTCTGTCTCATGTTCTTTTCAATGATGAAGTGCCCTTGCTTCTTGTCTTTAGCTATTATTTTCATTCCAGTCTCTCTCTGGTGTGTCTGCCATCATTTTATCTTGTTTTAGGTTATTGAACATCTTGCTTCAACTGTGCTAAAAGACAGTAGACACTGTGTCAGTGTATTGCCACAAGATGGCAGCCTTGCTCATTTTGGCTGCACTGAATTCAACAATCCACTTCAATTAGGAGGGGGTAGGAGAGTCTTCTAATAAGACTTTATCTTATTAACATTTGTTAAGAACATGCTCAATATAGATTCTTTTGATTGTTGGAGTTCTTACTGATTTTTAAAAATTCACAAAAGAAAAATGAGGTTGAAAATGGTTAACTTTCTTGAAGTCAGAACCTAGATCTGAAACCTGTTTTCTGACTCCAAAGCCAATTCTCTTTCCATTACGTAAGTGATTCTCAAACTGCAAGAGTAGTATTTAAGGTTTTTGTTTTTGTTTTTAATTGCGAGAAATAGAAAACCAACTTGAGTCAGTTTAACAACAACAATACAACAAAGGCAACATTTGGGAGTGCCTCGTGGAAACTAAACAGAAACTGTGCCCTGTCTTTAAAAGAGAGACTAGAGCTGAAAACTGGAAAGCCTTCCTGACTTGGGGAGGAAGGCCAGAAAAATCAGGGAGGGAAAATGAAAAATTGTGGACGTCCAAGAGATCAAAATCTGCCCCAACCCCCATTCAACTATTGTAGAATAGCCCCCCTTTAAATGCATTTTGCATGTTGGACCCTATGCAAGGCTCTATATGAGGATTAGATATATTAGACAATACTTGTATGAAGCCATTTCCACATTATTGCACAATTAGGGGCTGTTCAGGTTTCTCCTAATTTTCCACTCCAATAAGTAAAACTATGACGCATCTATGGTCACATTGTCCTAGACAGTGCATGAAGTCATTGAGTACTTCCACATCCCCTGACACAACTTCCCTTAAGGAAGAATGTAGGTGGGGGTGTAGCCTCAGGCAATTCTAACCTATGCCAAAAGGTCAGTGCTACTGTGACCTTCCCTGACTGTTAGTCATTCAGGAAATACTTTTTGAGCATCTAACTACATGCCAGGCACTACTGGGCACTGTAGAATAAATAGGAGAATAAATGGACATATTGTTATTATGGATCTAATAGACTAGTAGGGAAGACAAACATGATAAAATAATTACAGCAGCAAAATGCTGCCAAACATAAGTTCAGAAGATTATGGAAACATAGAAGAGAATGAGCTGACTTAAGCTGGGGAGATTAGGTTACTCTGAAGACATGTCATTTCATTTCAGGCCTGAAGAATGAGTATGAGTTTGCCAGAGAATGGGGAAGAGGAGTGTGAGCAGAGAGAAAAAGAGTGAAGGTAACCTGCCCACCTGTCACTATACAGGTGCTCTACAGGTGCATCTGTCTCTTTTTCTTTCTCTTTTTCTTAATAAGTCTGTCCTTTCAAAATGTTAAAAAAAAAAAAAAGTATGAAGGTCCAAAGGTGTAAGAGTTCAATCAAAGGACTGAGAAAATACCACAATGGCCACAGATTTATATTCTGTGATATGAGACTGATGTAAAAGAGATGCAGGGTCCATATCATGCAAAATCTTAAAAAAACATATTAGAGGTTCTGTAATATATGCCAAGGGTATTAGGATCTCTACCTTCATCTGAGATTCTGTATGTAATAGAAAGCACCCTTAAGATTTTTAAACACTTAAGATTCTTGTCTAGAAAGAAAAAGAGTTTAAGAGGCATTCTAGTGTTCTTAGAAGTCACTTCATTTATTTGAAGGGATCCATGAAACATGCACTTAAAACTTTCTAAAGTATTAGCAAAGAGTTTTGCAGCTGCACGCTTGACTTGATTTTTATCTTGAGTATTCTCCCTTTGAGAAATTTTTGATCACTAGAAAGACTGACTTAAGCCTGTTATATGTCTTCTAACTTCTTTTAGAAAACTGAACAGTTCCCTTTTTAGCATCTCTCTCTCCCCATCTTTCTCTCTCTCCCTGTACCTTATCATTGACAGCTAAAAGAAACCACTTGGCATTTTGAACATTCTGCCTAGAAATCTTCTTAGACAAATTCACCCATTCATTAAGTATATTTTCTATTTTGTGTTTTACCACAGGTGACATTTTTCTGAACTTTTTTTCTACATATAACCACCAGAGTTGCCTTTTCTCCAGCCACAAATAACAGCTTCCTTTCTTTCCTTCACATCTTCACTGATAGTCATCTTGGCCCTTCCAGCTTCCAGTCACTACCTGGTACCAAACCATCGCCACATGTTTTAGTTTTTTTTATCACAGCGTGACACCACTTCTGTCATCATTTTCTGTCCCAGTGATCTATTACTGAGTAAAACCACCAAAACTTGGTGAATTTAAACAATAATTTTTATCTCCCATGCTGCAATGGGTAGACTAGGTTCAATCGGGCAGTCATGGGGTGTCTCCGATGATTGCTGACAGATGGTGACTGGGCTGGAGTCATGTGAAGACTTGACTGGGCCAGATATTCAAGATGGTTCATTTACATAACTGGAAGGTGATGTTAGTGCTCAGCTGGGAACTTAGTTGTGGTTGTTAGTCAGAGTGCGTACAAGGTGGTCTGTGCGTGTGCTAGCACCCAGAACTGGCTGTCTGAGAGGGAGTGTCTTAAGAAAAAAACATTCTAAGAGATGCAGATGCAACTTACAATGTTTCTTATGAAACAACAATATTTTCTTTGCATTCTGTTGATCAAGTGAGTCATTAAGTCTGGTCCGGGTTGAAGAGGAGGGATAACTCCACGTCAGGAAGGGAAGGAACAAATCATGTACATCTCTGAAGACTACAAAATCTACTTAAGTATTATTTTGTGCATTTCAAAAAAGTGAGTAAGCTCATAATTAGACTTATACTAAATGTCTTAATTTTGATAGATTGAACATTTGCTCCCTTCCAAGAATAGGAGATGTTTTTACTATTTGTTTAGATTTTATTTTTATTTAAGTTAAAAAACTAAACATAAAAGATAAACTCAGTTATGTTTATTTATTTTGCATACAACAGCTGGGGTACAGGCCAGAGAAATGGGGGGTAAGAGGATTCTCCAGAGACAGAGTAGGGAACAGAACAGGCAGACCAACTGAAATACACTGCTGAGGGGAACAGTGGGTGAGACAGGAGAGGTCTGCCGTGCCATGTGGGTTGCTCCCTGGCCTGCTGGGGATTGAACTCGTACTACAGAGGCTGCGGATTGCTTCATAGTGTGGTGCTTAACTCCTTGCGCCACCAGCAAGGCCCCTCAGTTATATTTATTTATTTTTTAAAGGTCTAATTATTTTTATACAAGAATTGGGGTACAGGCCAGAGATGCACGGGACGGTGAGAGGATTCATCAGAGACAGAGTGGGGAACAGAACAGGCAGACAGACCAAAACACACTGCTGAGGGGAGCAGCGGGCGATACAGGAGAGGTCTGTCCCACCATGTGGGTTTCTCCCTGGCTGGCCAGGAATCGAACTTGTGCTGCAGTGGCTGCGGATTGTTTCATAGGTTGCGTCTTAACCCCTGCGCCACCAGGGAGGACCCCCTCTGTTATATTTAAATAGCGAAAGAAACTCCCCTTTTGGAACAAGAATGTAAAAGAAACAAAGATGTATGAATAGTTGGAATATTCACTGGAGTTACTATATAAAGCTGCATTGTACAAGTTTATGGTTAATATGATTAATAACATTTAAATCTTATAGAATAGATCTCTCAGAATCATTGCAGGAATGAATCCATGAATGTAAATATGGATGGTGGCTCAGGCAGTGACTTAATCCAGCACTTTCTGGACTTTCATTCATTCATACATTGATTGAATTGAGAAACGGTCTCCACTCCTTTACTGGGGCTGCCTTCCTTCTTCCAGCCCATAACATTAAACCAAAGATGGATAGTCTACCATGATCAGTATGGCTACCTTTTAATGAATACCTACTAAATGCTATGTAATAGCTAGATACTTTGCATCTGTTATCTCAATTAAAATTAAATTAGACCAATAAAACAAAATAGAAATCTAGGAGATATACCTATGTAAAAGTATGGAAATTTAATATGTGATTAAAGTGCACTGTAAAATCAATGAAAATATGACTGTCAATCCAACCAAGAAAGAGAAACTACATAGTAATTTCAACAGAGAATGCTTAATATAAAGAACTATTATCTATAACAGGAGATTGAGGCATAAGAAATAGAGAACTCTAAATATAGGAACCCCAGATGTAAGAAACAGCCACTACCTCCAGGGCAAGATCAAATGCCCAAGGAAGAGCCTCCCTCCCTCGTCCTCTGGTCTGAGATCCAGAAAGGATGGAAGAGGGCATATCTCATCACTGAATGGTAGCAGAGCCCCTAAGGTGCTGCACAACTGGACTTTGCTGGAAATCTATCCAAGTGGGTGCCAGGGGAGGCGGCTGGGTACTGGGTACTGCAGATCATTACACACTGTGGAAACCAGATGCTGGAAAGGCCATGTACTGCAAGTGCAGTTCCACAGAAAGTGCACACTGCGAGAGCCAGGCAAGGGGAGGAACAGAAAGAAAAAGTCCTCCTTTTTCTCCACTATTTCTCTAGCATTCTCCATTGATAAAGTTTAACATCATGCCAGACGGCAAGGGAAATATTTATAAGGGTTCACCTTAATTTTTGCTGAGCTGTCAATAAATAGTAGAATTGGATCTGTGAGATAATAATTTAAAACTCGAACAAAGGCTAATCAGGTTGTGTAGTGGCTGGAGTTTGATAAATTGGTTCATTATATGAGAAAAAATAATATTCAATCCCTAATGCTACCTGTAAAGGTGGACTCCAAATGCATTAAAGACCTAAACAAAAAAGATGAACTTATGGTTTTAATGAAAAAAAGGTAGGAAGATATTTTTGTAACCTACAGGCAGGAAAGTTTTTTTTAACTTTAAAAATGTATGATGAGGGCCTCCCTGGTGGCGCAGCGGTTGAGTGCTGGGTTGTGAAGCTGCCTGCAGCCTCTGCTCCGCTGGTTCAATCCCTGGCTGCTGGGTGAGGGTCCCACATGGTGCGGAGACCTCTCCTGCCGCCTGCTGCTCCCTTCAGCAGTGTACTTCATCAGTCTGCCTGCTCTGCTCTCCGCTCTGGCTCTGGTGAATTTTCTCACCCTCCCCCGCTTCTGACTGTACCCAGTGCTTATATAAATAAATAAATAAATCTTCAAAAAAAAAAAAATGTATGATGAGGTTAAAAATTGACGGGTTTGATTATATTAAAAATCTAATTTTTGGTATAGATGAAGTTAAAAGACAAATGACAAAAAGGACGAGCTATTTGCCATGTATAAATATCAAAAGGAGATTACTTTGTAGAGTAGGATTTGGAAGCTCTTTCTGTAAAGAATAAAACTAAACATTTTCAGCTAGCTTTATAATTCAAATTCTTGAGTGCTACTGTTGTAGCAGGAAAGCAGCCATAAGTACTAAGTTATTATGACTGTGTCCTAATAAAATTTCATTTACAAAAATTGGAGGTGAGCCAGATTTGGTCTGTGGACTATAGTTTGCGGATTCCTGACCTAAAAAAGTTAAGGAACTCCTGCCCATCAACAAGAAAAATACACAGCTCCAATTTTAAAAATAGGTACACAAGTAGGTAATATACTCAAAAGAGTAGTAAGCATATGAAGAGATGTTTAAACTTAATAATAACCAGAAAAATATCAATTAACAATGATACATTGCTTTATAGTTATTCAGACAGCAAAAATTAGATGATGGTGAACTTTGCTGGGCAAATAGGAACCTTTCACAGGGATAAAAAAGACTGGTATAACTATTCTGGAGTGTAGTATCATGGCACACAATCCAAGATTCTATCTGTATACCTACACCTATCAAATGGGATCCTGAGTCTATAGCTCAATGAAATTCACACATGCACCTATAAGGGGCCAGAATTGGAATGTTTATTGCAGCATTATTTATAGGGCAGAGTTGTAGAGAGAAATCTGGATTTCTTTCATATGAATAGCAAATACATAAAAGGTAGTGAGTGTACACTGAGACGATGTATAGCAGTTGAGAGCAATGGATTAGCTGTACATTTAACAATATGGTTGGATCTTGAACTTAAAAACGGCCCTGTTTTTAAAGAGTCAAAATAAGCTATAAACACAGACCACTTGTGCAAATTTAAAATATATGTACACAAAACAATACACTTTGCAGGAACACAAATACAAAAATGCTTATTGAACACATCACAGTGATTGTCTCAGAGTGGAAAGGAACTAGGTAATGAAATTGTGTATATGTGTGTATGTTTGTAGGCAGGAGAGAAATGACTATCTGCATATGAAGTTGTTTATAACAATATAAAAATAAGGAATATGAATTTTCTTTTGAAAGAGTAAAGAAGGCATGAAGAAGGTAACTCAACAGGAAGCTAAACCTCAACTGAGCTGTAAACAACTCCCCATATAACTGTTCTTACTTGGGATAAACCACCCACACAGATTAGCATGTGAAACAGCGTTCTGGGTGACTACTGAGTAGGCATGAAAAATATCTGAATAACAGTGTGTAATGTCTGCTTGAGGTTACCGTGGTTTGAATCAGTGTATTCTCAATTCTGAATGTATGTGAATGACAAATAAGTACAGGTTATATCTGAATCTGCCTACCTATGCATAGTAAGTAGTATGCATAGTATGACTCCATTTTGGTTCAAGATGTGCTATCTTATATAAATATATGCATATCAAAGGAGTTGGAGGACTTTGCTCTAAACTGTTGACAGAGCAATCCATGGGGTAGGTGTGACAGACATCTGTCAACAGTTCAGCAAATCTCTTTCTTTGTACTCATTAGTTTACATTTCTCAACTTCCCTTGCAGGTAGATGTGGCCATGTGCCGGAAATCTGGCCAGTGGAATTATGGACAATTCTCCATGCTCTTTTTTCCTTCTATTGCAACTTTGGAAGCATTGTGTTCAGTCAAAATAGAGACACAAGGTGGAAGGAGGTTGGTTCCTTGAATCATCACTTAGGGGAGAATAATTTATTGATCAGTGATGAATCCTGTTTTGGATTTCATAAGTAAAAAATAAACTTATTAGGCATTTGAGATGTTAGCATAAACTATGCTGGCATAATTCACTCATACAATGGGATTGTAGGAGACTTTTACTTTCTATAGTAGGAAGTGCTTGCATTTTGTGGAACTTTGTATTGCATCAATATTTAACCTTGTACGTGACATATATTTTTTTAAAAATTAATGTTTCATAATTTATAATTAGCTCTATCTCCTTGTTCTCTGAGTAATCCTTTCTTAATATTTTGATAGAAAATACAAAATTGGATGGTGTTACCAAATGACTAGAGAGCCGGGTCAGTTTTAATTATAGAAGTCAGTTTGCTGGGCCTCCCTGGTGGTGCAGGTGGTTGAGCACTGCTCTGTGAAGCCATCTGCAGCCTCTGCAGCACTAGATCCATCCCGGCGAGAATCCCACATGGCTGGCGAGGGTCCCACATGGCGCGGCAGACCTCTCCTGTCTCTCCCGCTGCTCCCTTCAGCAGTGTATCTCGTCAGTCTGCCTGTTCTGTTCCCTGCTGTTTCTGGTGAATCCTCTCACCCTCCCACGCATCTGGCCTGTACCCTGGTTCTTGTATAAAAATAAATCTTTTTTAAAAAAAGTCAGTTTGCTGAACTTCCTGGTGTTATCAAGATATAGCTCACAGATCATAAAACTTACCCTAAGTCTACAATTCAGTAGTTGTTTAAGTATATTTATGAGGTTGTGAACCATTACCACTATCTAATTGCAGAACATTTTCATCATCCAAAAAAAGAAGCCTCATACCCACTAGCAGTCATTCCCCATCTCCCCAACCCCCACCTGACAACCACTAATCTACTTTGTCTCCAAGAATTTGCCTGTCCTGCACATTTCTTATAAATGGAATCATACAATATGATTCCTTTGTTGCCTTTGTGTCTGGCTTCTTTCACTAAGCAGAATGTTTTCAAGACTGACCCATGTTGCAGCCTATCTCAGTACTTCATTCTCTTCATTGGCTGAATACTATGTCATTATGGATATGCCACATTGTGTTTATTCATTCACCAGTTGATGGGAATTCAGGTCGTTTCTACTTTTTGCCTATTATGAATAGTGCTGCTATGAAACTTAAGTTTTTATAGGAACCTGTTTTTCAATTTTGGGGGGGTATATACTTAGGAGTAGACTTGTAGGTCATATAAAATCTATATTTAACTTTTTGAGGAACTGACAAACTATTTTCTGCAAAGGCTGCAGTAGTTTTTACATTCCCAGTAGTAATGTATCAGGGTTCAAATTTCTCTGAATTCTCTTTAACACTTGTTATTGTCTTCTTGATTATAGTGATGCTGGTGGGTATATGAAGTGTATTTCATTGTAGTTTTGATTGGAATTTTCGTATTAGTCACTTCTGTGTGTGTGTGTGCGTGTGCGTGTGCGTGTGCGTGTTAGTACTAGTTGCTTTGCTGTCGTGACAAGATATTTATGGATTATATGCTGAAGAAAACACAAGACTTAGAGTTGGTTGTCTTCTCTTCCACATTTTTCATTCACTGTCTTTCTCCCCAACAAACAAAAAGACAATTCATTTTAATTTCTTTATGTCACTAGGTGGCTACATTGGATACATTTTGGGGTGGTGCTTTTGATGGGTGAAATTCATTAATCCCTTCACTCCACCTCCACATATCTATTTAAATCTTTTTTAGTCAGTTCAGGCTGCCCTAACAAATTGTCATAGACTGGGTGGCTTGAAAAATAGATACTGATTTTCTCACAGTTCTAGAAGCTAGAAAGTCTAAAATCAAGGTATGGGCCCATTCAGTTTCTGGTGAAACCTAAATTCCTTCCTTTGAGTCTTCATCTTCCATACAAATACACTGGGAGTTAGGCTTCAGCATATAAACTGGGGAGGGGGAGATTATAAATTTTCAGTGATTTATGAGGAAGCTCCTAAGAAAAAGGTCTTGATCTCTGCCCACTGTTTGAAGCAAACACATACAAATCCATCTATCTGATGGACTGGTATGGCTTTGACTGATTGCATGGAAGTTGAAGTATGCACTCAAAGAAACATCTGAGGAGGCTATCTGAGTCTGACCACAAAAGTCAGATCAGTAACAGGGACTATGTGAGCAAGTAGTTGTTGCCCTGCACAAGAAGGGCACCTTTGACATCCCAATCTATGTGAATGGTACTGCAGATATTTTGTAGCACAAAGCTACAAAGCCATATACAAAGTATCATCAAATACTGGTATCTTTCCAGAAACCTTTTCCAATCCAGACACTATGAAGGTGTGTCTGGAGGAGGAGGAAATTGCTATCCACATATATGAAAAAGCTGGATCACTATATATCATCTTATTTTGGGGTCCTCTTTATTAAAAGCCCTTCTGAGTTTGGCATCCCTCTTAAGAGCTCAATCAGCTACTAATTAAACTTTTGGTGACAAGCAATAGAAATCAGCTGTAACTAACTTAAGGGGGAATATAAAGGAAATTATTGAAAGAAAAATGTAAAAATTTACAAAAATCAAAAGATAATCTGAACAGCCAAGTATCAAAATAACCAGGAATCAGGGCTATTTTGGATATGTAGATAACAGAAACTCTCATTAATTGAAAGGTTACTGGGCCTCCCCGGTGGCGCAGCGGTTGAGCGCTGGGTTGCGAAACTGCCCGCAGCCTCTGCAGCGCCGGTTCGATCCCCGGCTGCTCCCCGGCCACCGGAGGAGGATTCCACATGGTGCGCAGGCCTCTCCTGCTGCCCGCTGCTCCCCTCAGCAGTGTACTTCGGTCCTTCTGCCTGCTCTGCTCCCCGCTCTGGCTCTGGTGGATTCTCTCACCCTCCCGCGCTTCTGACTGTACCCAGTGCATGTATAAACAAAACAAACAAACAAATAAAATAAATAAATAAATAAATAAAACATGCCTCTATTAAAAAAACAAAAAAACCCACTTTCTTAAAAAAAAATAAAATTGAAAGGACACTACCCAGGAATGATGAATTAGCTTCAAGTTGCCTGTCCTGACTCCCACTAAAGAGTAAATGTTTCCATTTGGTGTAGGTGGAATTGAATCCCCTCCTCTGACTAGGGAAGTGTAGAGAACTGTGATTGACAGTACCACCAAGTCAATGTGCAGTGTGTGAGGGTGGGGGTGGGGAGTCATTCTCCAAAGGAAGGAGATAGAATGCTGATAGAGAAAAACAACAGATGTACTCTGCATTTCAACTGTGGGTTGCCAAGCAACATCTTCCCACTTTTTTTCATACTATGTACAGTTTTTTAAATGCCTCTGCCTAGCATAACTATCTCATATGCAACAAAAAAATACACTGAATTCCTTCCAAACCCATGTCCTATTATGACATCCATTCTTACCCTGATTTCATCATAATTCTCCATATTTTGTAACTTGTGGACAAAGTGACAAATTTAACTGTCATCCACCTATATATCCATAATTCTAGAGTGAGACAAAAGGAAAGAAAAGGATAATTTTAAAATATGTCTGACTTTATGCATGTTATTGTATGTAAATTTGAGAAGGAAAAACCCAGTCTTCCTATTTGTCTTTAATTCTTACACCACTACCATTCATATTTGTGAAACCAGATATGAGGAATTTTTCCCCCACAACAAGCAGTTCTCTATGACGTCAACTGATGTCCTACAATTTAACTCAACTTTTACACACAGATGAAGGGCTTAGTCCTACAAGACCATCCCACCCACCCTGCTTCAGATGAAAAATTAGAACTATTTGTATTGGGCCCAGCATTAGCCATGGACAAGATTCTGGGATCTGTAAGCTTAAGGATGAAATTCTTACCTGTGCTTCTAACCAATCAGTTATAAACCAGAGGTTCCCACAGATCTCTTTGGGTTCAGTTAATTTGCTAGAGTGACTCACAGGACTCGGGAAAGCAGTTTACTTACTGTTTACCAGTTTATTATAAAAGCTGTGATAAAGGATGCAGGAAAACATCTAGAAGGAGCATAGAACTTCCATGTCCATTCTGGGTCCACCACTCTCCCAGCACCTCTACATGTCCGCCAACCTGAAAGTTGTCCTAACTCCATACTATTGCAATCTTTATAAAGGTTTCATATGCCTCCATATAGGCATGATCAATTATTAATTCCATTTCCAGCCTTTCTTTCCATTATGGAGATTGGAGGATGGGACTGAAAATTCCAAGCTTCTAATTATATCTTGATATTTCTGGTGACTAGTTTCCACCAAGAAATCCACCAAAAGTGACATTATTACACTTGATCTTAGCCAGAAGGTCAAGAAGCAGTAAGAGTGATGTCATTAGAACAAAAATAAAACACTGGTATCACCCAGGGAAAGTCCAAGGGATTTGGAAACTCTGTATTAGGAACTGTGATCAAGACCAAATATTAGAACAAAAGATACTCCTAGTTACTTGTAACTTAGGAAATTACAAGGGATTTTAGGAGTCCTGTACCAGAAACTGAAGGCAGATATCTATACCTCAGTAAAAGAGGAAAAAATTTCCATGACACAGCAAGGAAGGAAATGCAGGTTGGGGCAACAAGTTCTTATTTATGGAACTGATTCTGGTATTACTTCTTTTCTCCCCTACCAATCCACATTCTCTTGTCATTGGTCATGGTTTAGTACTTGGCCAGATGGCTTGTGGTAACCAGCCTTTAAGGTTCACCCAAGTGATTCTCACTTCCTAGTGTTCATGCCCCAGTGTAGTCCCTTCCGGACATTAAATGAGTCCTACAATGCTTAAAATGCTGGGATTAAGGCCCCCTTCTCCTACCCTGAGGGTAGATACATCATCTGCTCTCATCCTCACCTCTCTGGTTTTCAGTTCTCTATTCACTTTGGACCCTGAAATAATTATCTTCTTACAAGTTCAGTCATATATTTCCTTACATTTTACCCTGACTTTCTAAGTGTTTACCATAAGAATGTTTTCTAGCACTCCAGATTTCTGAAGTGAAAAATCCCAGGGTATCTAACTTTTCTATTTCCCCAAGTAGACTACAGTCGCCACAAGGACTGGGAAGATGTATTGCTCATCATTGTGTTCCAATAGTCTAGTCCTGTGTCTGGTAGGCAGTCTCACATGTTAATTGAGTGACTCTAACCAGGGAAAGAATGGACACCCTAACTGGATATGGGTTGTCTCCTTAATTGAGTGTATTTTTTTATTTGCATGTGAGATTATCATATTAATTAAGAAAGAAAGCACTTAGAAGACTTTTCCCCACTTTACAAGATTCTTTTTTAGCATGACAACTAAATCTTGAGACTTACCTTTTAGATATCGTTGGTTGGTCTGCAAACATGGTAATCACTTGAGTTTTACTTCTTCCACATACATTTTTTAAAGATTTATTTATTTGTGCATACAAGAGCTGGGGTACAGGCCAGAGGTTTGGGAGGGTAAGAAGATTCACCGGAGATAGAGTGGGGAGCAGAACAGGCGGATTGACTGAAATACACTGCTGAGGGGAGCAGCGGGTGAGTCAGGAGAGGTCTGCTGCACGCCATGCGGGTAGCTCGCTGGTTGGGGATCGAACTCATGCTGCAGTGGCTGCAGATAGCTTCATGTGTGGCATCTTAACCCCTTGCGCCAACAGGGAGGCCCCGCATACATTTTCTTAAAAAAATTTATTTATGCATACAAGAACTGGGGTACAGGCCAGTGGTGCAGGAGGTGAGAGGATTCACCAGAGACAGAGTGGGGAACAGAACAGATGGATCAACTGAAATACACTGATGAGGGAAGCAGCAGGTAAGTCAGAAGGGGTGTGCTGCACCATGTGGGTCAGCATCTGGATGGGGGATTGAACTCATGCTGCAGTGGCTGCAGACAGCTTCACAGTGCTGTGTCTTAACCCCTTGCACCACCAGGGAGGCCCCTTTCCACATATATTTTTTCTAACTTGGAAGTCTCCAGAGGAAGTGGAATGAGGTTATTCTGACCTAGCTAGCACATCAACAGGACTTGGACTTCTCCATGCAGGGTAAATGAAACAAGATTTAATTACATAAATATGTTATCTGCTTTGGTATTTGTAAAGCCTGTTCTTTAATGGATGAAAATTTTAGTGATTGATTTGAAAATTTGTATTGTTTAGAATAGGTGTCCCATAGAATGGACAGTTTAACCAGGTTAATTTCATGATCAAAAGAGAATGATTCTTTTGATTCTCATTTTCCCAGCCTGTGCTTGCCTTCATCTCCCCTGTTCTGAAAATTTGTCTAGGAAGCCACCTTGAATCTTCTTCTTTCCTGTCCTCCAACCCACTCCATATCCAATTCATTAGCAGTCCTATTGACTTTTTCCTTCAAAATATACCCAGAATCTAACCTTTTCTCAAAATCCTGCCTACCAAATCTAAACCCCATCATCTCCTGCCTAGCCTTCTGCAATAACCCCCTAACTTATCTGATCGCCTTCGTTCTTGTTCCCACTCTTAGTTTTCCAGACAACAGCCAGGGGAAACCTTTCCAAATATAAATCAAGTCATATCTGATGTATAGTCATGGACCATTTTAAAAGACAACTGGAAAAGATAATTTTCTGTGTCATCCCTGGCCACACTGTAGAAGCCAGGGCTGTCTCATGAAAAAGATAAGATGTTCCATTCTTAGCCAATTTTTAAAAAAAGGAAGGTGGTGTTGCTGCTAAGGTAAGTTATAAAGAGCAGAACCTGACCTATGTATGCATCTTGGCTTTCGCCACACTTCATTGCATGCACAAACAACCTCTGAGCAATCAGTATGAGAATGCTGAGTAAATAGTCATAAAAAAGTCAGTGTTTTCCATATAGGTTCCTGCTGTTCTACTTGCTTCTCTCATTACAAAGTTGACCTTTTATGAGCTAGTGAAAGACTGATTCCTATGATGACCCAGGATTGTTGCTCTGATGTTATGCCATCTACTCAGCAGAAAAGACTATGGTGGCTTTTGGTCCTTTTCCACATTGCCTTTCAGAAAGAACAGTGGGCAGAAAAAGGTTTCTAAATCTCAGGCAGGAATAAAATATAAACTTTAAAGCTAATAAAGCTTAAAGTTTAGGATCTCTTCCTTGCGTGAGACCCTTCCAAGGTCTTGCACCTAATTTGTATTCAGACATTTGCATTTTCTTTTCTTAAAAAAAGGCGCCACCTGTTTACAACCAAGTTTACAATTTTTTTTTTAAGATTTATTTATTTATTTTAAAGATTCATTTATTTACTCATACAAGCACTGGGTACAGTCAGAAGCGGGGGAGGGCAAGAGAATTCACCAGAGCCAGAGCGGAGAGCAGCCGGCGGCAGGAGGGCAGGAGAGGTTTGCGCACCATGTGGAACCCCCACCCGGTGGCCGGGGATCGAACCGGCACTGCAGAGGCTGCGGGCAGCTTCGCAACCCAGCGCTCAACCGCTGCGCCACCGGGGAGGCCCTAAGATTTATTTATTTATACAAGAACGAGGGTACAGGTCAGATGCACGGGAGGTGAGAAAGCGCACCAGAGAGAGCAGGGAGCAGAACAGACAGACCAAGGACACTGCTGAGGGGAGCAGCGGGAGAGGCAGGAGAGGTCTGCCACACCATGTGGGTTTCTCCCTGGCCGACCAGGAATCAAAACCATGCTGCATTCGGTCCCAGCCACCGGGCAAGGGTCCCACATGGCGCACAGACCTCTCCTGCCACCCGCTGCTCCCCTCAGCAATGTATTTCGTTGGTCTGCCTGTTCTGCTCTCCGCTCTGGCTCTGGTGAATTCTCTCACCCTCCCCTGCTTCTGACTGTACCCCAGTACTTGTAAAAAATAAATAAATCTTTAAAAAAAAAGTTTCTCCCTAAATTCTCTTTAAAAAAAAAAAAAAAAAAAACCATGCTGCAGAGGCTGCAGACAGCTTCACAGTGCAGCGCTCAACCCACTGCGCCACCGGGGAGGCCCTACAATCTTTTTTACCAGATATTTTTTAAAGTCTGGTAAGCTTTATTCTATTTACTTATGCATACAAGGGCTGGGGTGTAGGCCAGAGGATTCACCAGAGACAGGGTGGGGAGCAGAACTGGTGGAGTGACTGAAGTACACTGCTGAGGGGAGCAGCGGGCTAGACAGGAGAGGTCTGCTGAGCCATGTGGGTTAGCTCCCTGGCCAGGAACTGAACTCGTGCTGCAGACAGCTTGATAGTGCTGAGACTTAACCCCTTGCACCACCAGGGAGGCTCTTTTTAAACCAGATTTTGTGACAGTTACCAGGGAAATGAGATTCAGAATGTTGGCAGCATGAGAGGTTGGGGGAAACAGCAGCAAATGCTGTGTCTCTGGGATCTTTTTTGCTGACCCCCTGAGGAACCTTTTGATGTAACATTTCCAAGTCACTTAACAACCACACTCAACAACAATCAGTACTTTTAGTCCCTCCCGAGAAACCTGCCAGATTGCCAGCTGTGTGGACAGCCATGAGAGCTCAATGAAAAAGAGAATACTAAATATTTCTTTGTTTTTATTTCATAATCACAACCTAACCCTGAAAACCACAAGGCTGCATGAGCAGGCTGTCAGGTAGAGGCAGCAACTGCCCGAATGTCTTAGTTAAAAAAATATATGCCAGCATATTATCTCTTTTCCACAGGACAGTGAGAGACCAGTTTATATATAACTCTCTGAGATTTAAGATATGAGCTTGAATTACTGAATTCTTGGCAGGATGGTTTTGAACTTCTTGGAATACAGCAGATTCGCTGACTTACTAGAAGAGAGACCATTCACTTTGATCGCTGTTCCCGAGTCATGAATGATCAAAACACTGGATGTGCTTTGACTTAGGTAGCAAAATAGCATAAAGTAACTGAACTAGTGTTAGCACTTCGCAAGTGCAGCAGCCTCCTCTATTGTCACCAAAGCAGGACACTAAAGTCTTACTGAGTTGCAGCTTTAATCATCACTTTTTAAAGAATCACCATTTTGAAAAGCACTCCATGAAATGATACAATCCTCAGACCTCCCACAAAACCCAGTTTCATCTCTTCTAAACTTTGGGAACTGGCAAACTAAATTATTTCATTTTTGAGAGATTTTAACTTCTACTTAAAGATCAGGTTAATAAAAGATCAACATAATCTTGTAAACTAGATATGAGAAGATTCCACATTCCCAGTAATGTGGAGGTCAAGTTTTCATACTGGCTTAAACAAAAATCACTGTCCTTCTAACTTTACCTACTATTCTAGCCCTCCTGTTTAGTAATGTCACATTACCCAGGAGATTCACCAGTAAATTGCATGGTTGAATAAAGCCAACATTTTCCCCCGTGGGTTGTTATGACTCCATCAAATTGTTTTAAAAAAAGAGACAACAGGCTCAAAATGGAGTCCCTTGTGCTAAGCCCCATATGACCAAACTGAGACCTAATACCTACCATAATTGCATTTTTCAGTCTTTCCCAGGGATATAACCTTAACCAGTCCCTCTAGAATTACCTGGTTAGCACCAGACAGGTAACCTGCTTGCTAGAAAGTGACCTTACCTGAAACAATTTGCTCTTTTCTTGTCATCCCCCTCCTCAGTCATTAAAGCCTTTTATTTTGTACAGCTCTTCAGAGTTCCTCTGTATTGCTCAATGGGATTCTGCCCAATACATGAACCATTGAACCAAATACATGAACTACAGTCAATAAAATCTTTAAATTTTTCTCAGTTCATTGTCTTTTTTTTTTTTAAAGATTTATTTATTTATGCATACAAGAACTGGGGTACAGGCCAGAAGTGCGAGGGGGGTATGTGAGAGGATCCACCGGAGACAGAGTGGGGAGCAGAACAGGCAGATCTACCAAAATATAGCGGGCAAGTGAGAAGAGGTCTGCTGCACCATGTGGGTCACCTCCCTGGCCGGGGGTCAAACTCCTGCTGCAGTGGCTGTGGTGGCTACGGATTGCTTCATAGTGCTGATACCTAACCCCTTGCACCACCAGGGAGGCCCCCAATGTTATTTTTTTTTTTAAAAAAGCAATATGCAATGGCATTATAAGAAGGATGGATTCCATTAAATATATGACTCACGGGCCTCCCTGGTGGCGCAGCGGTTGAGCGCTGGGTTGCGAAGCTGCCCGCAGCCTCTGCAGCGCCAGTTCGATCCCTGGCTGCTCCCCGGCCACCGGAGGAGGGTCCCACATGACGCGCAGACCTCTCCTGCCGCCTGCTGCTCCCCTCAGCAGTGTGCTTCTGCCTGCTCTGCTCCCCGCTCTGGCTCTGGTGAATTCTCTCACCCTCCTGCACTTCTGACTATACCCAGTGCTTGTATAAATAAATAAATAAATCTTTAAAAAAAAATAATAAATATGTGACTCACACCCAATAGGTTTAGATATCTATGTCACAGATTCAGAGTTGGGGAGGGCTAGATTGCTGTTCATAACAAAGGAAGACAAATTTGGAACACAGAAGGCAGTTTTAAATGGGGGGGTTGAGGGGGTAGAGATGGGAGACAGCAAAATCCTAGATTAGATGTACTTAGGGTTAAGTGTCTGTAAGGAACCCACAGAATGTCAGTTTAAGATCGGAGTTTTCCCTTGTGTCAAGGTTAAGTGCACATCACTTCATTGTGAACACTTCCTTCAACTTCTCCCTGTCTGCCTCCCAATCTTCCATAATATCTACTGTTCAAATGAATACCTGCTTTGAGTAGTTTTTTTGAAAACTTGAAGAGATGAGATCATACATGTGGAAGGAATCAGGAACTCAGAGGGGTAACATGAGAATGTAAACCCTGGGAATTCACAAAATTCTTAAGAAAGCTGTGGCTTTCCCACAGGGTTTAGGATTGGAGGGTAGAAACAATTTTAAGTAATCTCAGAGGGCAGTAATTTCAGAGCTGTGTGCTCGGCCTCCTTTTCTCATCCCATAAAGTGAGTCTCAAGATGGAGAGGAGTCTTGGGCTCTGTCTCCACATGGGCCCACTCCTGTGGCTGATGTTCCCAGCTCTAGTCAGCAACGAGGGCTGCCATTCATGACCACTGAGCATCACCTTGGAGATCATGCAGTGCACCAGGTGCCTTGGCAACACTGCACTCACCAAACCCTGCACCTTAACATGGGGTTCTGTCCACTCAAAGAGGGGTCACCCTTTTCTAACTTTCTCCAAGAAGTGCTGTGAGAGATGGCCCTGCTTGCTGCCACTGGCTTGTCAGAACAGGAAGAGGAAACCTACCCCTCCCATATCTGTCCTGTATAACACCTCCTCGTCTACCTTCCCCTGTTCCTTATTCAGTTCTCCATTCTTGGATTATACTAATCGTTCTGCCTTAGCAACCTCACTCCCATTACCCCCATAATTTGCAAAGCCACCTCCCTTGCAGTGGAGTTAGGACTTCTATTGGAAATACATAATGGTTTTATTTATTTCTTTGATCCTTAACCTTCCAAACTGTCCTCATAGGCCTGCTGGGAATAATGAGCAGGCCTATTGAAGAGTCAGGTACTTTTTAATGGTTTCTCCCTTTCCTACACAAAGACACAAAGGCCCTGCCAACGCTTTGAAACTAAACCCTTAGACTCCTCCAGACTGTGCTTGTATGTATTACATAAAAAAGAAGCCCAGAGAAAGGGAGAGAGAAGGGGACAAAGAATGTGGTTTTCTTTTTCTAGCTACAATTGTTTGCATGCCCTGGTTTTTCTGAAATGAGTACACAGAGGCTAAGGGAGATTATAACTTGCCTGAGGTCACACAGCTAGTAAATGGTGAACTGAAAGTCAATCCTTCCCAGAACTTCTGATTGTTTATAGGTCTCTTTCCACTATATGTGAGCTGTCCCTGAAAGGTTGAGTCTGGTTGCCAGAAACTGAAGTAGAAAAAGGTTTTCCCCGTGAAAAATAATGTAGGACTTAACATCTCTTTAGTCTAGAGAGCTAAAGTACAGTCACCTATACAGTAACGTATCTGCCCACCTCACCCCCAGGTGGGCAGCCCTGTGTGCCCAATTTGTGCTACGTGGTCCTGCCCTTTACAGCCAGTTGATTGAACTGAAAGTTGCCTCCTAATTCTAGCTGGGTTCATAGGTCCTCTTATAGAGAGATCTGTAATTAAAATGAAGAGTGTCCTCTTCTCTCTGGGATGGTCACGTGAACACAGGAGATGTATACTTAAGAGCTATGTATTGGCCTTTTTCTGTGCCATGTGGAACCAAAAAACTAAGCAGTAATGTGCAGAGAAGAGTAATGGCTTACGGGAAGAAGAAATAGAAAGAGATTCCCAATGTCTTTAATTTCTGGTTCCAGTGAATGCCTACATTGTTTGGGGAGTCAAAGAACTTGGGACAAAGGACACTAGATCCCAAACCAGTCACTTCCAATTAATGAATTACTGGCCATTTATCACACATTTTCATGTTACAAGAAATCATATTGCTTAATGGCCAAAAGCCTCAGCAAGGACGCAGACTTCCTGTGTAACTTGAGTAAGTTTCTTGAGAATCTATTTCCCCAATTTTAAGACAGGAATAATAACTTCTCATATAATTTTTGAGATGATTAAATGAGTGGTTGTGTGAAAAGTCCTCAGAAGAATGACCGGACCATAGAAAGCAGTATATAAATGTTAGTTATTATTCACATTTGTTGTCTACTCCTTACTTCCATTGTATATTTGGGGAAACTAAAGCCCAAAAAGTCAAGGACTTAACCCAAAGCCATGTAGCAATTGCATAGTAAGGCAGAGCCTAGAACTAAAGCATTCTGATCCTGATTTCATTGTTTGGCCCACTGTCCTGCATGTCCTGCAGCTAAACACCTGTTGCAGGAGTTTCCTTGGAAATAATATGAGAACCCAAACCCTGAGGGTGTTATAAGAGCTGATAAGGAATATCTCCCTGTCTCTGCTCCTGGTTAGATAATTAAGCCACTCCAACTCAGCTTGCCTAAATGAGCCTCCAAGCCAGTGCAACTGAGGAAAGGAAAGAGGGCTTAGTAAAGACAATATAAGATTTTGAGAAGAATTTTGCAAAGAATCCTGTAGCCAAAAATATGTCTGCTAATGTTTAGGAAATCAGGAAGTGTGGGATCACAGGACACCAACACCAATGATATCAGCTCCCGGCGCACCATAGTGGGCGATTCACAGGAAGATGTATAGAACCACAAGCCCCCTTTCGTTCTGCTGTGTGCAGAAGCCCTAGGCCTGTTCACCGCTGATATGATGGAATTGACATAGTGTCATGGTGTTTGCTCTTTAATACTTCCACAAAGAAAAAAGAAAACAAAATGGGAAAGAGTATAGATAAAGCAAATTTGCAGATAGGAACTCTACAAATATTAAGGATCAACTGTATGTTTTACTGGGGGAACTTGGAGTAACTTCTGACTCAACCTGGAAGAGTTAATATTCCTAAGAGATGATATTTTGACTTTGTGTTGAAGCCAACACAAGCAGACAAACAACACGGGGGTGATGTAACTAAAAACTAAGTCATACAGAAAAAGTCATACTATCTCTTTCCTATTCCTAGGTATTTTGTTGCTCTCATAAGTATGGTCTCTTTCACCATATCTTATAACCCAGTACTGGGCAAGAAGTATTTCTGCAATGATGGACATGTTCTATAATTACACTAGAACCCAGATGAGAACTTAACATGTAGCTAGAGTGAATGAGAAACTGAATTTTAAGTTTTATTTAATTCTAATTACTTTAAATTTGAGTTCAAACAGCCACATGTGGTCGTGGTTAACATGTGAACAATGAAGTCTTAATTGATTATGGTTTGTATATTGATTTTTGTATGTTAATTTTTTAGCTCATTTCCTCACTGAGTTGTCTTAGTTAGGGTAGTTTTTCATTTGCTTCACTTGGGTTCTCTTGGAATACAAATATGTCATTGACAAGTATAATTTTTATAATTTTGCTGCTCCTTTCCAAGTGTTTTTCTTATTTAGTTTTATTGGCTAATAACTGCAATTAAATGCTATATAATAACAGTGGTGATAGTGTACATCCTTGTTGCTGATTTAGTGGAATATCTAAGAATGATTTCTTCCTTTTTTATATAAAAATGACACAAACAAGTGACAAATGAGTTATTTTGTCCCTAAAACTTACTCCTATTCCAGTGCTCTCTAAATAGAGATGCTACTCTGTTTCCTGTAAGTTAGAAATGTAGGTATCCCCTTTATTTTTCTCTCTCTCCCTTTCCCTCAACCTCTCTCTCAGTTATCCAGACCAATCAGCTGCCAAATCTGGGCTCTTCTTTCCATTTCCACCGCTACCACTCCAGTCTGGTACTTCTTATTACGTAGGAGCATTAAAAAACTAACTTCTTTATTAGTCAGCCTGCTTCCACTTTCCTTCAATCCTTTCTCCACAAAGCATGATATGATCTTCCTAAATTCTTGATCTATCATATGATTCCCTCGCTTAAAATTTGTCAGTGGCGGGCCTCCCTGGTGGCGCGGTGGTTGAGCACTGGGTTGCAAAGCTGCCCGCAGCCTCTGCAGCGCCGGTTCGATCCCCGGCTGCTCCCCAGCCACCGGAGGAGGGTCCCACATGGAGCGCAGACCTCTCCTGCTGCCCGCTGCTCCCCTCAGCAGTGTACTTCGGTCCTTCTGCCTGCTCTGCTCCCCGCTCTGGCTCTGGTGAATTCTCTCACCCTCCCGCGCTTCTGACTGTACCCAGTGCTTGTGTAAATAAATAAATAAATCTTAAAAAAAAAAATTGTCAGTGGCATCTCTCTGCCATTAAGATAATGACCAAAATGTGGAATATGGCCCACCAAGCCCTGTGCCATTTGCCTCTGCTTTCGTACTCAGTCTCATCTTTCTTCCCCTCCCCTTAGTCTTTTTGTTTCAGACACATTGGTCTATCTCTGCTCCTTGACCATGGCATTGAACTTTGGCACGTAACTGTTCCTACTCGGTGAAAGACTATCTCGCTCTCCTTTTCTCTTTGCCTGCTAACTACTACTCATTTCTCAGACCTCAGGAACTCTCAACCATCTCTGAATCTGTCACACACTTTCATAGCTTGTTGCTCTTCCTTGTAACATTCAGGACATTCACTCAGTTAACATCAGTTTTTCCAGGTAAAAACAAAACAAAACACACACACACACACACACACACCCCACCCCCAAGACAGAGCTCTATTGTATCCCCCGCTCTTAATACAGGACCTGGCACACAGTAGATATTCACATAGTATTTGTTGAATAAACAACACTATCCTCTATCTTCGCCTGGGGTCATAATGCATTAGTAGCCTCACTCATATCTCATCTGATTTGAAGAGCTGGGTTATCAGACCCACACCTTGTAGACTGAAACTTGGACATTCTTAGAAGGGTGAGGCTATCACCCAGCCTGAACAGCCAACACTACCAGGAATAGCCAACCAGTGCTGTCTTGCACGTAGTGTTTACTCCTCTCTAGTCAATTCTCCACCTAACATTTTTTAAAAATGCAAATCATTTTTCTGCTTAAAATTTTCAAAGCCTGCTGGCTGCTCTCAAACTTGCACTCTCACTATGGGCTGCAAAGCCTGGATCACCTAGTTCCCGTATACCTCAACAAATCCATCTCATTCCATCAGCCCTCTAGTTCACCTCACTCTGGACACACTGTTTCCTTCAGTATTTCAAATATATCAGGCTCTTTCCTACCTCAGAGTCTTTGCATTAACTCTCTCTTCTACTTGCAATGCTTTCTCCCATTCCCTTGGATGTCTGACTAATTCTCCGTGATGCAAGTCCAACGTCAGTTTTTCAGAAGATTCTTTCCTGCTCATCTGATTTAAAATAGCCTCCATACCAGTTCCCTCTATTACGTCATCCTGCTCATTTCTTTCATGTTTATTACAATTTGAAATTGTCTTATTTATGTCTATTTGTTATTGGTCCCTACCACGAATAGAAGCTATAATCTGTTCACCACTCTATCCCCAGAGCTTTGCCTGTACATAGCACATAGTAGTCTCTTTATAAGTGTTTGGTAAATGGCTAGTCAGTGTCACAGAGTCAGATCTGGACTTTCTTCGGTGCACTATTGAAAGGTGTTGCCTCATTCTTCCAGCAGATGGAGCCCAAGCCACACCTGGTCCCATCCACGGTGGTCTTTAGATTGGCTTGGCTGAGGACTGACGAGGGAGAGGTAGAATTTGTTGTGGTAATGCTAGATTCCAAACACAGAGGAAGTTAAGATGACACTTTGCCCAAAGGATGAGAAGTATGAACTCTCCGGGAAATACCTAGAGTAGCCAATGACTCAAAATGATCCCAGATCACTTTTCTATTTCTTCACCTCCAAAATCATTCTCCAAAAAGTCAGGAGGGGGTCTTTGAGAAGAAAGAGGCAAGAGTTTTCAATTCCAAATCCCCATTGTACAGATAGGGGAAACAGACTAGAAACAGAAGCATCATGATGGGTCAGTGGGCACTGAGTCTGACTCACAAGCCCTCTCCAGTCATAGCTCACATTCATTCAGCTCTTACCCCTTCCACATCCTCTCAGTGCCCCAAGGGGCAGGGGCAAGAATAGTTTTTGAGAGGCACGCTGGAGCGAGCGAGGACACACTAGACCAGTGTCTGCCTGGTGGACCTGATGCCAGAGGTATACTTCGGGGCCAGGTAGGTGGCCTGCAAAAAAAGGTCTATATCTAGATCTGGGGATGGGGAGGTTGGACTCGCACTTGAAGGCAATGAGAACTCACAGAGGATTTCCGAACAGGAGAACTTCTAGGTTATCTTGGGTAGTTTGCAGAAGGAATGTGAGATTGAACCAAAGACAAGGAGACCAGTGAGGATGCTGGTGTAATCTTCCAGGCAAGAGAAGATAAGATCTGAGAAGTTAATTGTAGGGCTGGGAAAGAAGTAAGCTTGAGTGGTTTAGGAAATTAAAAATAATTATTTTTTTTAAGATTTATTTATTTATTTATACAAGCACTGGGTACAGTCAGAAGCGCGGGAGGATGAGAGAATTCACCAGAGCAGAGTGGGGAGCAGAACAGGCAGACTGATGAAATACACTGCTGAGGGGAGCAGCGGGCACAACAGGAGAAGTCTGTCGCGCCATGTGGGACCCTCGCCGGAGGCTGGGGATCGAACCAGCGCTGCAGAGGCTGCGGGCAGCTTCACAGCCCAGCGCTCAACTGCTGCGCCACCAGGGAAGGCCCAATAATTCTTTTTTTAAAGATGAGATTTGGTCATTATTGATTGAAGTAGAGGGGGACATAACCTGAGGCTACCAGAAGGGGAAGATGGGGGATCAGAGCAAAAGGGAGAGGGAGGCCAATGGACTATGGTGGAGGATTACTGGGGCTTTCTTAGGTGGTGGATGTGGTCTGTTAATATACACTTGTAGGATGTGAACCTATACCTATAAAACATATACAGCATTGTAAATTAGGTCTATAGTGATTAGTCAAGGGACACATCAAAGAACATCAAAAACATAAAATGAGGGGTCGAGAGTAAAAATGTGGACTGTTAACTCAATATTAACTTGAGATCAATTTAAAATATATTATAAACATAGAATCTCATGAACCACATGGTAACCTCCAAACAAAAATCCATTGAAGAAACAAACACAAAAAAGAAAATGGAATCCAAACATAACACAAAAGGAAGGTATCAAAGTCTCTCCTGTGTGGAATCCAAAGATATAAAGCAAATAAACAAATGCAAACCCTTAGATTCTGATAGAAGAATGGTAGTTACCAGGGGGAAAGGGACTGGGGGTGGGGAGAAGGGGTAGAGGGATTCAACTGGATGTTGGTAGATGATAACCACACTATAGCTGGTGGGTGTGGTTGTGGTATTTGTATAGGTATGAATCTGTAATGAAACTTAATGCAGTGAAACAACACAGTGCTGTAAACCAATGCTACTTCAAAAAAAATAAAAATAAAAAACTGCTGAGCAGAACTTCATCAGCGAAAATGGAGCCTCCTCCTCCAAAAGGGAGCCCCACACCCAAAGTAAAAACCATGCCTAAATGGTCTAAGTCCTTGTCCCTTCTCTGGGCCTCATTTATCTATCTATAAAATAAAGATCCTGAACTTGTAGCCTTGACACTGCCAGCTTTGGTCCCCTAAAATCTGGAACCTGGCCTAAGTGTGTGAAAGCCATTGATGGGCTGGGGCAAACTTCTACCAGCTTGCAAGAGCTTGTTGTTCAATTTTCAGGAATTTTGCAAGGTAGTACAATCCCTGGGAACTTGGAATTTGCTATGGTGGGAATATTTACACCATGGAAATAGGCAAAAGCTACAAACTAGGTCTTCTCCATGACCTGTTTCTGGTCCAGAGGTGGGTGGTTTCTCACCAGCACACTTGTGTGAGACTTCTCCTCACCACCACACACATACACACGCACACCCAGGTACATTCTCTAGCACTGTCGATTACAGCTGTGGGGAAAGAGTTACAGGGTTCCGGAACCCCACCAGGCTCCACCACAACCAGCCTCTCATGTCAGGGCGGGAAGCACAGCGTGTGGGACTGGGCAGAGCAAGGTCTTCGACCATGTGGTCAGTCATTCTCCGGCACAGGGGAGTGGAGAGTAGAGGTTAAGGCATTGGAGTCCACAGACCTGGGGTAGGATCCAGGTAATTCACCTTTGGTTTTATGATTTCACCTGTCTCCATTGTCCCTGTGGTCTGTCTATGCTGGAATAGTTTGATCATCTTGAAAATGGCCAGTCCCCACTTAGCAAGAAAGCTTCAGGGCTTAAATGAGGATACCAGCTGAGTGGTTGGAAAGCCTCCACATGTAAATATTAGCGATGCTGTTATCACACCTCCAGGAACATGCCCCTTGCCCAGGGCAGCTGAGACTTAGTGCTCCCTCTCACTATCCAAATGTGGGCACAGAAGGACTCAGTGAGTAGGCAAGGGCAAAGACAAACAAGCAGTTCTGTTTAACAGCTTTTATCAAAATTAATAACATTAATAGCTCACAGACATATACATATACATACAACACTATGTACAAGGTCATTAAGTTATTAATTAGTTTCTGTATAAAACGTTTCTATATTAGTGTTCTGGGCTAGGCCCTATCAGTCCTTGGCATAGTCACAGTAGCAGCCCTAGAGCTCAGCCCCAGGAGTGGGCAGAGGGCAGGCAGCATGAATGGCCTTCCTCCTGCTGGGCACATGAGGTGTCCTGGGCCGCTCATGCTTGGACTCCCTTCCTGGCACCTGGAGACCAGCTGTTCAGTGAGCTGGCAAGTAGGTCCGGAGTCCTCTGTGTGGCCTGGAGACACAGGCCCCGTGTGTAGTGGCTTTGAGCAACCCAGAAGACCCTAGAGGATGCTGGCCAGCTCTGTAGAGTCTGTGTCGGAGCAGCCGGAGCTGCTGGCCTCTTCCCTGCAAGAGCCAGAGGAGACAGGTTGGAGGAAGCATCCTTAACCCACCCTTCACCCCCACCCACTTGTTGCTCATAGGATCTACTTTCTTGCCAGAAGGTAGATGGTTTACACATGCCTACTTTTGGTTCAGAAACTGCTGGTAGACCTTTGGGCTGTTTGTGTTGCCCGTAGGACTGCACTCTGGCCTGAGCTGGGTGATGGGCTGGCATGACTCACTCCAGCCTGTCCTCTGGTTTCCTGCAAGGCAGGACTTGGGCCCTACCAGAAGAGCTGTACCCCAGGGGAGCCATGAAGAATACAGGTGCTGGAGTCAGAATGCCAGGGTTCAAACCCAGCCCTACCCCCTAGCAGATGGCTAAGCCTCATTGTCTACATCAGTCCCTCTTCCTGGCTAAGCCTCAGTGTCTATATCAGTCGAGTGGGAATCCATAGGCCAGGGAACACCCAGGGACTGTTGAACACCCAGGGACTGTTGAAGATTGTCAGAAATCATGAATGCACATTCCCTATGATGGAAACTCCTTGAGGGTAGGGATTTTTGTTTCATTCACTAGCACAAAATGTCTGGCACATTGTAGGTTTCTAGCCAATACATGTAAATGCCCTCAGCACAGTGCCTGGTGTGTAACTCAGCGGTGAAGAAATGTCAGTTGCCATTATTCTGCATTGGCAGTGGGAAGGGGTAGAGGAGCTATGGGGAAGACGTGCAGGGAGAAGATGGACTTGGCCACAGGAGGCTGAGAGCCGAGACTGGATGGTGCTACCTCCTGGATCCTGCCCCACCCCTCCGCCCCGCTCACCTCAGAGCCTGCAGGGCCTTCTTGTTCTGCCGCCGTTTCTCCTCATCAATGGGGTACAGTTTGAAGAGCAGCAGGCCCAGCAGGATGAGGGCTATAGGAGTCATGGTCACCAGCATCTTCAATGTAAACTTGACATGTTCCGGCTGGGAGCAGCCACGGGTCTGGTACCCAGCAAAGCTGTGGGAGCCAATGGGAGGCGAGAGGTGAGGAGGGGACACTTGGGGTCTGGCCCTACCCAGCAGTGCCCCAGGCCTCCACCCCACTCACTCGAGACTGAGGGTAGAGATACCCATTGAGACACCGGAAGCAAACTTGGTGAAGAAGACATAGAAGGAGAAGAAGATAGGCTCAGTCCCAACGGAGTGGGGCTGTTTCAAGTGGAAGTCATCGATGACGTCAGGCAGCATGGACCTACAGAGAGTGGGAGCAGCATGAGCACCCACCTGCCTAGCACCCCAGCCCCCACAACCCATCTGGCGCATTAGGACAGAGGTGTCAGTGACAAGAGGTGGCCCTCTGGGGTTTTCAGGCCCTGGCTTACATCAGGAAGTCAAGGACCCTTTCATGTGAATAAGAGGGCCCTTTCCTCCAAGATAAAGTAGTCTCCTGCAAGCGCTCAGCCAGATTTAAGCCCCATTTTCCACCTAAGTGGGTGCCCAGTCCACATCCTGTACAACCCCATAAGGGAGACCTGTCCATCCTCCCCCTGTGCCCAGAATGGGACCACAGGATGGCTGACAGGAGGAACTGCCACAGAATTCTCCCCAAGAAGCTTCCAAGATGGGGTGTGGGGGTGCTGGGGAACACATTCAGGTGGGCCTACGTATACTTACCAGGGAAGTAAGAAGGCAGCTGCTACACTGATGCCTGCTGCCACAGCCACCACATATGTGATGATCAGGTTTCTCTCTATGAGGGCCACCAGGATGAGAAACGGCACTGCTGACTAGGGGAGCAGGTGCAGGAAGACAAGTCAGGCAGGAGGCTCCCACTGAAACCCCCAACCAGCCCAGGCCCTGTCCCCTCAGTCCCACTCACGGAGATGCCAATGTAAACAGCTGTCTTCTTGCCAAACCGGGTTAGGAACCACTGCCAGAAAGGAATGGTCAATGTGGCTGAGAGCTATGGGAGGACAAAAGGGGTGAGAGTTAGGGAACCCCTCTGCCCTCCCTAGAGCCCCTGGTGCTCCCTGCCCTCCCAGAGAGCATCTGGGCAGCAAAAAGGTTGACGGGCACCTCTGACAGTTCTGCAGGGGAGCTGAGCTAGTCCCAAGCTCATCTCCTGCCTTCTTGGAGTGCAACTGAGCCTGAAGTCCCAAAGCTCTTGACCTCCATCTTTGCTTTTTCTGTGCTATTTGAACATCTAACCCCAAACTCCTTCCTTCCCTAGTTATTGAGACCTAAGGGACACACAACATTGCATGACTTTAAGGGATGACAACATAGTGATTTGATATATGTACACTTTCTTTCACATGCCAACCCAAGCAATTGAAAGTCAGCTCCAATCAAATATTCTGAGATACCTCCCCCACTTGGGCAGGTCTAGAAGACATTCCTGACTATCTAAAGACCCTATCCGCCCCTCAAGGTCCCACACGCACCATGATGGCCAGGAGCAGATTCTGGAACTCGTTGTGGAAGCCCAAGGTATAGGTGCAAAACAAGGCGAAGTTTCCCTCCACCAGCTGGGGGTGGGGTAGGATAGGGGAAGAAAACACAAGAGAAGAGGTGAGGCTGGAGTCAAGCTTCCCTAAGATATTTCACATACTCCACAGAGCTCTGCTCTCCCAACCCCATTCCACCTGTCCCTCAGACTTTGTCCCATCTGGAGTCCTTGGCCAGCCCCACCCTCCGTGCACCCCTCACCTCAGGCTGATCATGTTAGGCCCCCACTCACCATGAAAGCCAGGGAGGTGAAGAGGAAGGCGGCAATAAGCTTGACGTATGGGCCGTGGGTCATGACCAGCCGGAGACCCCGAAAGAAGGACATCGACCCAGCCTGCTGAGTCTCATAGGGTTCTGGAGACCAAAGTGGACAGTGAGGAGGAAGCAGAGGTCCCTCTCAAAATGTAAGACGCAGGCAGAGAGACAAAGCACCCCATGCTAAGGCCTGCATCCCTTCCCAAGGGTCCTCACCTCTCTGTTCCCGAACACCCAGGATCAGGGTGATAGCACAGAGGACATAGATGGAGGCAATGGCGCCTGCTGCCCACAGGTATGCCTCTTGCTGCAAAGGTAAAGAGAGAGAATCAGTCTGATCTCATCCCAACACCCAGAAGCAGGGACCAGTCCCTTCTTCTCTGGGGCCTTACTGTCTCTACCTGTGGAATGGGAGAAGACTCCTAGGCCTGTTGCTACTTCCCTAGGCTGGACAATATCCCAGAGGGACAAAAATGTTAAGAAGGTAATCTTTAGAGTCTGAGAGCCCACAGTTCAAATAATCCCGATTCTAATTTCTGCAACCCATTAGCTCTATTACTCTGGAAAATTATTTGACCTCTCTATGCTTCAGTTTTTTTATCTGCAAAGTGGACATGTAGCGGTTTGCCTATCAAACACCCAGCATTTAATAAATCCTAGCTACTAGCACTATTTTGAGGATAAGAAACCACCCGATCTTTCCTCATGTCCCCAAATCCTTGCCTTGCCAGAGGGCTTACCGTTTTTTTGATTGAGAGGGCACTCTGTGTGCGGTTGGCATCTTCCAAGGCCACTCCAAAAGGACCGGGGAGCGGGATACAAGGCACAGCTGCTTGGCCCACGATTTGCCCCTGGATTGCTGTGCCCAGCACTGTGCCTAGGACCTCCACAGTCATCCCTGAGCAGGGAAAAGCAGGTCCTTTGGAGGAGCCACATGGCTTGAGGGTCCCCAGGGAGGAAAGTCGGATGGATAGAAGCCCAGCTCTAGCCCCAGGTGATGGCAGTAGGTACAGGTGTGGGGGGGTGGGTAAGGGGGGTGCGGAAGGGGGGAATAGGATGATAGGGTAACTGTGGGATAGTGGGGTAGATGGCACTTTGCCTTAAACTCATGGCCTTGATGTCTGACCACTGGTTAGTCTCTGCACCCCTCTGGCCTCACCAGATCAATAATGGGATTGCTATTTTTAAGATGGTTTCACCACCACACCCAAGAGAAGAGCTGAGAATTGGGCTTGAAAGGGGAACAGTGTGGCAGGAGGCTCCCTATGGGAGGGATCAGTGGGATGGGGGAGACTTACGATATGCAGTGGCCGAATCCCGCTCACTCTGCTCTGTGCTGATGAACATGGTGAGAGCTGAGTAGGGAACGTGGAAACACTGGTATGGAAGAGAGGCCCTTGGCCAGTCAGATGATGGACAAACAGATGTGGCTTCGGGCACCAACCCTAGAGGCCCCAGGGATTGCCCTTACCCCTGGCTCCCAGATGCCCTGGGAGGTACCCATACTCACCGTGACCAGTGTCTCAAAGAGGCAATAGAAAAGCAGGTACCACAGCATACTCATCGGACTGTGCGAGAAGTCAGGCACGAACCAGATGAGGAAATAGGCAATGATGGCCAGGGGTGTGGAGAAGATGATCCTGAGGGAAGGGGAGGTCTGAGTTGGAGCTGTGTGCCAAAACCCGGGGCTCTAAGCTTGCCTCACAGGGCGCCCACTGGCAAGGAAGTCCCTTCTCCTAAGTCCACCTGCCCCAGGGTCTCTTGGAAGAGACTGATGGCCAAGCCTAGAAGAATAGGCCCTTGGGCTGAAATGAGCATGGAGCATGATATCAGACCCTGAGACTCATCTGCGTCTCCCCTGGAGTGAGGCCTCCAGAGACAGGGGCTTCCTATGACTGGGGTTGCTGAGAAGGGAGGCCAAGAAGGCCAAGAAGGGAGGCCCTGTGGCGGGGCAGGAAGAAGGAGCACCCTCAACACTGGTGTTCTCAGACATGCATGTGTGTATGAGTGCGCGTGCGCACACACGCGCAGACACCCACACTGTGCACACCCACAAGGGTGGGGAGGCCAACTCTAAGCAAAGGTTTTCCTTTAAGAGAAGCCACAGGGGAAGCCTGGGTCTAGTGAAAGAACCACGAGGGAAGCAGATGCCTTTTGAGCCACAGGCCATCACTAGTGGTTAGGCCTCAGGATGGCTTCATTTCAGCTTCAGTAAGGATGTCAGCAGAGAGCAGCAGTCCAAAGCAGACTTGAAGCCACACTGCAAGTCTGTCAGCAACTCTAACCTCATCTTGGGCAAGTTGTTTAACTTCTCTGAGGCTCATTTTCTCATCTGTAAAATGAGAAGAGTGATAACTCCTGCCCGGGCATTCAACCTTTACTCAGGTAACATTCAAGTGCCAACCATGGGCGGGCACTAGTCTCCTGACTTGGGATGTACCAGTGAACAAAACCCATGAAGGCCATTGCTCTTGCCCAATTTTCATTCTAGCTGGTGAATAAAAACACAAACGCAATTTAAAAGGTACATTTATTATTAAGTCTTAAAAAGGAAAAAATTTGTCACCTACTTCAACAGAGATGACTCTGAGGAGATTATACTAAGTGAAATAAGCCAGACACAAAATGACACATTTGTGCTACCCTGATATGTGGTTCCAAGAATAGTCAGTTTCGTAGAAACACAGGAAGTAAGTGTGGTGATTGTGGGGAGTTATTTTGTGAATAGGTTAATTTTTTTAATACAATTTAAGAAGATAGAAAGCTTCTGGAGAGGGATGGTGACAATTGTACTTAATGTATTTTTTAATCACATTTTTTAAAAGTTCACATATCATTTTAAAAAGTGATTAGGTGCTTTGGAGAAAAACAGGCTAAAGAGGATTTGGAGGATGGGTATGCAATTTACCACACAGAGGTATGGTGAGGAGGTGACATCTGAGAAGCCCTCTCTAAGAAGGTGACATGTGCCAAGACTTGAGTAAGAGGAGGGTGCTGGCTTTGAGAATATCTGAGGCAAGAGCAGGCCAGGGGAGCAGTTAGTACAAAGGTCCTCAGGTAGGAGGCTTCCCTGGCAGGCCTGAGGAAATGCAGGAGGCCCACGGGGCTGGGTGAGGGGGATGAAATTAGATGAAGCTGGCACACCATCACATGGGTTTTACAGGTCATTGTAAGGAGTTTTATTCTCCTTCGTAGGACTGAAGTAGTTTTGAGAATTAAATAAGTTGATATTAAAATGTAGAAGAGTGCTTGGGACATAGTATTTGCTGTGATTATCATACCAGGAAGTTCAGCAGGAGAGTGCAGGCCCACAGCCTGAGAATCAGATCTTCCAGCCCAGACCTATTACCTCTCAGTGTGACCCTGCTGCCACCTGCCTCTCACTGAGTGGCCTTGGGACCTCAGGGATCTTCCTGGTCTGGAGTGAGAGATTTATTCCTTTTTTTTTTTTTCCCTCCTCCCCACCTCCCCCTACCCCCCATACCACCCCCTGCCCTTCTTGAAGTGAGGCATTTAAATGCTGGCTGACAGCAGTGGCTGGTGTGGTGTCGGGGAAGAAAGGAGACCACATAGCTCATGAATCCCAAAATGCCCAGCATTTTTCTACACTGAAAGGAAAAGGGGGGCCTGTCCCTGGACCTCCCTGGTGTGCTCAGGGAGGTGGTCACTTACACAGTGGCCCAGCAGCCCACAAGTGATCCAGAGACGGGAGGTGGGGGTGCCTCTTGAGAGGTATCGCCAGGAGTTAGTGCCAGACAAGCGAGGACATGTACACAGACACGCTGCTAAAGCTGCCGCTGTACCTGCCCAGTGAGAGGCCCTCAGATCCTACTTCCCACAGAGAGGGCCTCCTCTGCTCTGCCTCTTTGCCTCCTCCACCCCTCCCGAGTCCACGTGTCTCCCCGGAGAACAAGGGCTCCTCATCAGCCTTCATCACTCACTCCATCCTCTCCGCCTAGGCAGCTGCACCACCACCACCAGGAACCCAGAGTGACAGAGAATAACCCCAGGCTGTGCAGAGATGGGCTGGCCAGGGCTGCTGCCTCCTATTGGCTAGGCCTCATGAGGCGATGTGGCAGCCGGAGCCCCGCCTCCCACCAGCTGCCAAGGAGTATTTCAGGGCTGGGTCTCATGGGCCAGCTTGCTGGGAGCCCAGAGCAGCCTGCCCAGGTGAGATTGGCTGTCCTGCCTCCTGGCCCTGAAGCCTGGATCAAAGGCCCCAACCTGGGCCTTAGCCAGGGGCTGGTGGGATTGTGGCCTCATGGGAAAGGAAGCTGTTGGGGGTTGGGGGCTGTGGGAAGAGCTTTGAAGGCCGGAGACCAGGTATGGGCACCCCTGGGGCAGGAAGGCGCCCACTTGAGCCTGGATGGGCTGGAGATGAAAGGGGTATGTCACCCCCCCACCAAGCAGGATGTCCTGGAGGGAACCAGAGCCCCAGCCTGTCTTGTATGTCTCCCTTTGCCTCTGATCTGTCCACTACCTCCCACAGCCCAAAGCTGAGTAGTACAGGCTTTGTACCAAGGGTAAAAGGTAGTTCACATGATTTGAGGGGCCAGAAATTGTGGATCTGCTATTCTGTTCTTGGTATTACCTTCCACCCTTGCCCACCAGGAGCCAGTATGAAAGGTTGCCAAAATTACACATCACTTAATGTGTGCCAGGCACTATTTCAAGCCTATAATGAAATACTTTATCCTCACCACAATCCCATGAGATAGGCATAACTATTATCCCCATCTAGCAGATGAAGAAAACTTGAGGCTCAGAGATGTTAAGTGACTTGCCCAAGATTGCACAGCTCTATGTGGTGAGTCAGGGATTCAGACACAGGTAGGCTGGCCCCTGAGTGTAACTTCTCAACCATTATGCTGTACTACCTCTGCCATTATGGGAAGTGATTGGGAGAAGTCAGAATTCCATCTTCTTTGACAGAAATGGACTTTGGGCAGCAAGAGGGCCTGGACCAGGCGAAGCTACTCAGTTTAGCAATTTGGTCAGCCTGGGAATGAACTAGCAGGGCATCCTAGTTCCCATGCATGGGGCAGTTGAGGCCTCAAGTTTGGGCTTCAACACTTGCATTTTTGTGTCATTTCTTCTCACCCTCCAGCCTGTGACAAGCCAGATGGATGGACCAAAGGGTCGATCTACCGAAAGTCTTGCCTTTTGCCACCTTGAAGGAGTTGCTTCTACTCACCAGGGCATGAGGCGGCCCAAGCGGGTCCAAGAAGATTTGCTAATGCAGAAGCCCACCAGGGGGTCCGTGAAGGCATCCCAAGCTCGGCCCACAAATAGGATGATGGAGGCAGATAAAGGGCTTACCTGGAATGGGGAAGAGGCAAAAGATGACCCCTCAACCTTCTACCACCTCAACCCTCACTGGTAGGCAAAAGCAGGGACTCCTTCCCTGCCTCAGCTAGGTCCTTGGGACACTGTACTACTCCCACCCAGACCATAAGCATCTTCACCTGCCTTTTTAATAAAGACAATTAACAGTTCTCAATAGCAGCACTGTGTGCCCCCTTAGAATTTTTCCCAGATCTGTCCCCTTAAGGCCCTCCATCCACTGCCCTTCTCCACACCCCCATCAACTAGAATGAATCCAAAATAATTTTCTTGCCTCACATCCTCCCACCCCCAACATCAGAAGCAGCATTTTCTGAGTGGCCACAGCATACCCCAATTTCCTCATCGGTATAATGGGAGTTATGATTCCTGTCTTACAGGGTGAGATTCTCTTTTGGATGTAGTAAAAGGATCCCATAGATGCTTTTAAAAAATGATCTGCCACTACCCACTCAAGTCATCCCCTTCCCCAAAGCGTCTAGTCTAAATATACCGCTTCATGGACTCTTCCTTATCCATTGAGGCACTACTATTGGGGGTTTTTTTTTGGGGGGGGTTAGATTTTAATTTTCATTTAATTTATTTATTTATTTTATTTATTTATTCAAGCACTGGGTACAGTCAGAAGCACGGGAGGGTGAGAGAATTCACCAGAGCCAGAGCGGGGAGCAGAGCAGGCAGAAGGACCGAAGTACACTGCTGAGGGGAGCAGCGGGCGGCAGGAGAGGTCTGCGCGCCATGTGGGATCCTCCTCCGGTGGCCGGGGAGCAGCTGGGGAGCAGCCAGGGATCGAACAGGTGCTGCAGAGGCTGCGGGCAGCTTCGCAACCCAGCGCTCAACCGCTGCGCCACTGGGGAGGTCCGAGGCACTGCTATTGTTATTGCTCTGGGAAGCTGAGAGCTTCTCCCACACTGCAGTCTCCCTGGTCTTTCTGGACCATAACACTCACAGCTTTACACTTGGATTGCAGTTTCCTCATATTTGCACCCCACTCCGGGTCCAGCTCATGGGAGCTGCTCAAAAACTAGCTGAATGCAGTTATTTGTCTTTTCTGGGGATCAGTGTTCCCACCTATAAATGGATACAACCAAGATGCCTTGCTTGTAAAGTCAGATGCTACATGAAAAAGACAGCCAGTATGCCAGCCAGGGCTGTTCAGCCTCCCACTCTTCCATTCAGACAAGGTGAATTCTCAGGATGCCAGGCTGCTAGCCAAGCCTTTTCAAAGCACAGAGGAACCCTGCTTCACCCTAAGTACTGCTCCCAAAGACTCTGTGTACTGGGGCAACCTAACCTAGCCCAGCACTTGAGGACCCTTCTGCCCACTAACATGCCTCTGCGGCTCGGGAGAAGGTGGGATGCTCCTCGTCCACAAGTCTGGCAACATCCGCTAAACCCTGAGCCAAGCCAGCTGACTGTTGTCCAGCCAGGGACATGGTGTGTTAGTCTCTTCTAAGAACAGCGTCACCAGCGGGCTCTGTTGCTTTTGCCAGGCAAGGAGGAGTTGCCTGACCTTGCTAGTTAAGAACAGTGGGGCAGACAGACTCCCTTTCCAGATACTTTCCAAAACCTGTTTCTCAGTGACTGTAACCTGAGAGGCAGCAAGTAGAGGTTCCTGGTCCCATTTCACAGATGGGGAAAACTGAATGACGCTACCAGGGCATCCTAGTCTTTCCCACCTTGGGATGTTAGAGGAGCTTTGGCAGCTCAGCCCACTCACCTGAGCCACATCCAACAGGTAGATCTGCAGGAAGAACCCCAGGGCACAGCCTGTCACCTGGTAGGGTGCCCCCCCAACTGCATAGCAAAGCTTGTTGCAAATGGACAACTGCTGTTTCTTCTTTGGCTCTTTCTGTGAGGAGGAAAGGATGACAATAGATTCAACATTCTGGCTTCCATCCTAGAAGGTTCCAGAGGCAGAACCATCCCCCAACCAGCTCTGCCAGACAGAACAAATCTGCTTTGCCCTTTTCCCATCCAGAGAGATCCCACTTCCCACAAGAAAAGAAAGGTATTCTCTGTTCTTATATACCCGGAAAAGGGGAATCCATATTGAGGAATTTGTGCCTAAAACCATGTAGCCCACCCTATGCCCCCAGTTTCTGAATAAACCTATCAGATCACTACACCTAAAAAACTCCCCTGAAGGCCTCAGTCACACTCCTTTCCAAGATGAAGTGGGAGCATGCTCCAGCAGTGGACCTGTCTCCACCTGGTACCAACTGCTACAACCTGAAAATCCTCTTGCTGCCAATAGCTGCCTAAGCCCAGCCCTGGCTCCCACCCTCGTTCAGAGGCCAGGAGATACCTGCCTACCAGGTGAGGGCTCTGGAGAGCTGAGAGGCCCAGCCCAGCTGCTCCTACTTCTTCCCAGAGCTCCCAGGCCCCAGGAGGCAGTCAGAGCTTCAGGCAAACCTAGGCGCTGTCCTACCCTCCCTCCCGCTGCCCTCCTCCCCAGCTCCTAGGGGAGCTTGGAGAGGGGAGGAAAGGGCTCTAGGTGCAGGGCTGAGCCCCCTCTGGGTGGGGCACCAGGGAGAGTTAAGGTTGCCCAGGGAAAGAAGAGATTACTCAAACATAGTAGCAGCGTAATAGCTCGCTCGCCATACTCCTGCCAAGGATCAGTTAATAAAATTAAAAGGAAAGGCAGCAACCCCAGAGTCAGGTATCTATTGCCTGGGATCACCCCCCGGAGCTGCGGGATTTCTTTGGGTGTTTCAGTATGTCCGGAGAGCTGGAGACGGCGCAGGGGTGAGGAAGACACGCACACCCCGCCTGAGAGCTGACTCGGCGCTCACACAAAAAGCGCGCGCGGCTGCTTTAAGAGCGGAGCCCTTGTTCTGATGAATGAACTTGAGCGGACCCCCCAGCCGAGTGGAGGGGACAATGTAGGTGTAAGGCAGTGGGGGCTGGGAGTTGAGGGATGGGAAACCAAGGGGGATTTCCAGGCTTCCAGGGCGAAAAAACCTAAACTCTATATGTCACTGACAAACGGAAACCCCACCGGCGAGCCCGGCACCCACCACGTGGAGAGGCTGCTCGCCCAGAGGCAGCGCAGGGCTGGGCCCAGAAAGGGGGCGCCTCGAATCCCTCTTCATCACCCGGGCCCCGGACTACTCGCGGGCCCGCTCCTGCCCTGGGCTCTCCGGTCCGGTCACGCCAAGGCCAAGGCGCCCCAGGACCAGGCCTACCCTGGAGGACCCCCTCGCTGCCTGTCCCCCACCACACGCCCGCCACTGGGGTGCCGTGGCCTCACCTTCACTTGGGCCGGGTGTTCACCGGCTTGGAGGACACCGGTGGGCAACAGTCCAGTCGCGGACCCGCTCTCGGCGCCCTGTCCTTTGGCCATGACCCGCGGGCCACGCCGCCAGGGACCCGGACCCCGGGACGCAACTCTGCTCCGCGGGCCTCAGCGCTGCCCGGCTCGCGTGGTAGTAGCCGCCGCCGCCCGCCACCGTGGTCGTGTGTGTCCTGGTAAACCCGGCCGCCGGCAGGACGCACTCGCTAGCATGCCGGCTCGCGCCTCTTTAAGGTTCAGCCAGACCAGGATCTAAGCCAGGCCCCTCGGTAGAACCTCCTCCCTCGCCTCCCACTCGCCCCGCCCTGCAGGGTCAGAGCCGGAGATCCCTGTCGGGCCCCGGTCTCGCCAGCAGGGAGAGACGTGGAGACTCACCTTATTCGCACGAGGAAACTGTGCCCAAAGGCCGACAGCGCCTCCCTTGAGATCCCCCCCAGAAAGACCCGGTTCTTCCTAGTGGGCTCTACACTCCACGACTACTGATTCCCAGGCCTTGGAAAGGTGCGGCTCAGAAGCCCACTGCTGCCTTTAAAATCTGGGGTCAGGCAGATCTCCTTCTCCAAACCTGAAAGAGGTAGCGCTGGCACTTTTCGCACTAAGGCCAACAGCATCCTCTTCTTGCCATGGGCATCTTTGGGGCCCTCAGCCCTGGGGGAGAAGGCCACAAGGCAGTGGCTGTGCCTGCCAGCAGGGAGGCAACCAAGTGGCAGAGCAGACACAGCCCTTGTCTGATAGACACAGCCTTTTATGGTGGCTTCCTCACAACCGCTGTGTGAGGGTGGTGCTATTATTATCCCCATTTCACAGCTGAGGAAAAGGAGACCCAAAGAAGGGAAACAGCTGTTATGTGGCAGAACCAAGCCTGGGAGGTTTCATCCAATTCCAGAGCCTCCCTCTTAACTGCGTTCTTCTGCGCCGCCAGCAAAAACTCCCAGAAGGCTGATCGGGGTGCATGTATCTCCCCAACAAGAAGCCCTGGGGGCCTCCCTGGTGGTCCTCCCTGGTGGCGCAAGGGGTTATGCACTGCACTATGAAGCAATCCGCAGCCTCTGCAGCATGAGTGCGATCCCCCACAGGCCAGGGAGCAACCCACATGGTGCAGCAGACCTCTCCTGTCTCACCCGCTGCTCCCCTCAGCAGTGTATTTCAGTCAGTCTGCCTGTTCTGTTCCCTGCTCTGTCTCTGGTGAGTCCTCTCACCCTCGGCATCTCTGACCTGTACCTCAGCTATTGCATGCATAAATAAATTAATCTTAAAAAAAAAAAAGGAGCCTGTGTGGCACTCTGTGCTGAAATAATCAAGGAAAGATGGGAAGGAGTGCACTGAGTAATCTGGTCTCTGAAAGGTGATGGAGCAGACAGTCTAGAACACAGGCCATTCGCACAAATGCCAGAGAACATTCTTTTCTAGTATCTCTGCATCCCTTATGCCAACTTCACCCCAGGCTTCCTGGACATTCATGAAGTCAGGTGGGGTGAAGTTCACTCTGATCAGTGAAAGGTCATTCACCCCAGTCTCTGTGGTTGCTCAATCTCAGGCTCCTTTTTCTTTCTTACAATCTCTCACTACCAAGAGGAGAGATAAGTCTGGCTGCCCTGGCATCATAGCCACATCAAGCTTCCTTGTGTGCCCGAGTAGATCCCATCTTGGCACACAGCTCTTGGCCCCTGCTGAGCAGAGGATAGCCAAAGTGAAGCAATTAAATACAGTGAAAAGGGCACGGGTTGGCCCCCACGACTACGCCAAAGCTGCATGACACCACTCTGTCTCTTTCCATCTTTGAGTTTGAGTAGACTGAGGTGGACTCTACTGTTCCTTTCAGTCTTAAAAATCTTCACCCCTGTAGAATCACAAATGATTTGGATCCCCCACCAGACCATGAGCTTCTGGGAAGTAGGAACCACAGCCTTTTCACTGTATGTCCCCACTGACTAGCTTGGGCCCTGATTCATGGCAGGAACCTAATAAATATGTGTTCAGTGATGCATGCTCAGTCTTCCCCAGGTACAAGCACAAGAGGAGCCCATTTGGAAAAGCCCCAGGCGCCTCCATTTACTAGTTGTGTGGCTGATCCCGGCAACCCACTTAATCTCTTTCTTTAAGCATACAAAGTAGGGATATTAATAGTGACCACCTGATAGGGTTGTTTGGGGTATGAAACAAGAAAATACACAGGAAATGCTTAGCACAAATGCCTGCAAGCTGAGGCTGGACTGGTCAGTCTCCCTCCTGGCCTGATTCCAAAGCATCAGTGTAGCTGTGCAAGATTCCAGATATGGCCTGACCAAGCCAGCACAATAGGCCTATTATTTCCCCCAGTCTGGACAGGACACATTGTTAATGCAGCCTAAGACTGTTGGGCTTCAGACCCTTTCTCTCCCATGACTAGTTCCCATCAGGTTGTGGTCAAATAAATCATTCAGATTCTTTTCACTGGAGCTAGGGTCAAGTCAGTTCCCCCCATCCTATGCTTTGTGGGATATATATTTTTTAAGATTTATTTTTATTTATGCATACAAGAGCTGGGGTGCAGGCCAGAGGTGTGGGAGTGAGAGGATTCACCAGAGACAGAGTGGGGTGCAAAACAGGCAGATCCACCAAAGTATACTGCTGAGGGGAGCTGCGGGCGAGTCAGGAGAGGTCTGCTGCGCCATGTGGGTCACCTATCTGGCTGGGGATCGAACTTGTGCTGCAGTGGCTGTGTATAGCTTCATAGTGCTGAGACTTAACCTGTTGCACCACCAGGAAGGCTCCTGTTTTGTGGAATGTCTTGGCTTACAGGGGGACAGTGTCATCTTGCTTATTCCGGCCTGTCAAAATTATTCTGAACGCTGGTTCTATTGCCCACTGTTTTCTCTCTCTCTAAGTTTAGGTCCCGGCTGCTCCCTGTGACTTCAACTCCACCATCCACACTCTTGATCAGTATGGAGACCCACACCACACCACTAGAGACACTCATTTACCATTAGCCAATCAGCACACTGCTAACACAACTGCTTCCAATTATTGAGCACTCATTGTATGCTGGTTAGCACTGTGCTAAGGGTTCTATAAAGTTGAATGACTCAGAGGTAAGGGGTGCTGATGCCCCATTCCCTTCACAGTGCAAATTCCAAGTATGTTGACTCCCCCAAAACTACTAATAGCCTACTATTGACTGAAAGCCTTACCGGTAACATAAACAGTTAACATGTTTTGTATATGTTTCATATACTGTCTCCTTACAATAAAGTAAGGTAGAGAAAGTGATATTAAGACAGTCATAAGGAAGGGAAAACACATTTACAGTACTTACACATTTACACACACAGTACTTACACTTACAGTACTTATACTTACAGTACTTATACTTACTTACAGTAAGTAAGTAATATACTTATACTTACAGTACTTATACTTACAGTACTTATACTTATACTTACTTATAGTAAGTAATATACTTATACTTATAGTACTTATACTTACAGTGCTTATACTTATACTTACAGTACTTATACACAATAAATGTCTGCCGCACCATGCTGTGGTTTGTATTGTCTGTTTATAGGAAATCCTCATGTAAGTACTCACATAATTCAACCTCCTGTTCAAGGGTCAATGGTATACATCATGTCATTTACTCCTCACAATACCACTGGGAGGGTAATTTTTATAACTCCCATTATATATATGATGAACCTGAAGATCAGAGAAGGGAAGCATGGACCTGTGTGATATGCGCAGAATCAAGTCTCATGTTCTGATGATGAGTTTGGTTGTAGACTTGTCACTTAGATATGTGGTCCTTCTGGTGCATACAGTCCTGACCACATGTCTCCATCGACCCTCTTCACCACTCTTTTTCCTTCCTCCTACTTTCTTCTTTTTTTAAAGATTTACTTATTTATGCATACAAGAACTGGGGTACAGGCCAGAGGTGGGGGGGTGAGAGGATTCACCAGAGACAGAGTGGGGAACAGAATAGGTGGATTGACTGAAATACACTGCTGAGGGGAGCAGCGGGCAAGTCAGGAGAGGTCTGCTGCGCCATGTGGATAGCTCCCTGGCTGGGGATCGAACTTGTGCTGCAGAGGCTGTGGATAGCTTCATAGGTTGTATCTTAACCCCTTGCAACACCAGGGAGGCCCCCCTCCTACTTTCTTACTGCCATACCTCCAGGCCGGAAGCCCAAGGGCTTTGCTGAGACACCAGTCCATTGTGAGCAGAAGACACCCTCACCATTTCTACTAGCCTCAGCAGCATGGAGCAGAACCTGGGTCCATTCTTTTTGACACCAACCCTTCCATCTAGGACAGCAATGAGAACAAAGGGCTTGTCCTTGAGGAGCAGACAGTTCCCCACTCTGCAGTGGGGTCACCCTCCCGGTCATCTTTGACTTTCTCTAGGCCTAGCCCAGCCTCACGGCTTCAGGCAAATGAAGTTCAGAGCACCCCCTTATTGCTCTTCACCTGTCTGTGCAGATTCTTCCTATGCCATAGCAAATTCTCTTGAGGGCCCCTAGGAGAGGCCACTGGGTACCCTGAGCTTCTTGGGAGGCAGGGCAGCAGAATTAAATGCAAAGATCCATGAGACAGATTACCTGGCTTATAGCCCAGCTCAACCATTACTCTTTGCCAGTTTACTCTTGGACAAGTTACTGAATCTCTTTGAGCCTCAGTTTAACTGTACCTCTCCCATAAAGCTGGTGTGAAGGTTAAGAGGGGGTGTTTAGGATGGTGCTTGGTATGTAGTTAAGTACTTTAAAAGTTTTGCAGTTACTATTATCATCATCTCTTTATAATAACTGGGCAGAACCTCACCAAGTAAGGTCATTAAAATCAGAGGGAAGAAAATTTGATTAAATGGCTAGAGGCTAGATTTATGTGTGGTGACTCAAGGTGGTATTTCTAGAATAGTGGGATGCTGCCAGGGTGGTATTACCAGGTGGAGCTGTTGAAGTGTTGGTGCTAGGAAACTATTGCTAAGTGAAGATGTTGCCAGATGCCGGGTGTTGCCATGCTGCAGTCTGTTATCCAGTGGTAAGATCTCTTTAACCCCCACCTTCTGAGTTCTAGAGAAAAGAAGCCCATCCCATGCCTTATAAAATACTTAGCTCAACAGCCACTAGTAAATCTACATCCTGGGTGTTGGTGCTCCAAAGTGCTAGCTCAGGGAATGAGATGGTTGAGAAGGTAAGGGCTGGGCCTGGAAGAAAGAGTTTCCTGGAATAGCTGCTGTGATGGGGATACCTCCGCCTATTCTCCATATAGCGCCTTGGCCTGATAGACAAGAGGCAGGACAGGAAGGAGGGCATTTTAAGGGTTCCAGGAGAGGCTCTTGAGGGAAGAAGTAGTTAAGGGCCCTAGAAGTCACCTGAGGCTGCCATTTCCTGCCTAGATGTTGGTTGGGCAATTATGGGGCAGGAGAGGCCTCAAGCAAGGCTGATTCATCTGATTCTATAAGGCCTAGACCACTCCACGAGAGGGCCCCTCTCCTAGGCTTCAGGACTGTGCTGAATGATGGGTCTGACTTCTGTGTCTCAGTTGTCAGGGGGCAACAGGGTATGGAGAATCCCCCAAATATTCCTTGGGCCACCTGTTACCCCCCTCAACAACAACCAGTGTCCCTCCATCTCCTCATGCTGCACTTCCCCAAGTTTAAAGTCCTCCCTAGGAGAGAAAGACAGCCTTACTCCCCAAGAAGACTCTGAGTCTGACAGTCTTGCTGAATAGATATAAGAATGATGAAATGGAAGAAGCTGAGTAGGTCAGCCTTGGCTCAGAGAACCACACCTTCTGAGGCCATGGTGCAACTCTGAGGGAGCCCCAGGGGTTGGATCAACCTACCAGGTGGCTCCATGTCCACAACATCAGGTGAGGTGCTCTCTGTGCAAGAGCCAGAGCCTGGCCTCAGAGAAGGAGGGGGACTGGTACCTGAGCAGTACTCCTTCCTAGCTGGCCAGGACTCTGCCCTGGCTCTCCTCATTCTCACCCCACATTCCTGCATGGAGGCCCTGCATTGGTCTGCTGATCTTGAACCTCTCAGAGATGAGCTTGAAGAATCTTTCAAAATAAGTGATTTTCTGAACTCAGACCGGCAAAGCAGGAGTAGAATCTGCCTTGGGAAGTCCTAAAGCCCTGCCGCTCCACTCCCCACTGGCTCTCCTTTCACCCATCTACATGAAAAGCATATTGGACTGCCCAGAATTTTGTAATGGCTGTTTGCCACGTCCTCTATGGCAAGCTGAGACCCCCCTCTTTTTAAGCTGCCTTTAGACTTTTGGTAACCCTGTGATCTCATCCTCAGTAAGAGCAAGAGCTAATAGCAGAGCCAGGGCCCTTAACAAAGAGTGTGGACTTCAAGTTAGGCTCAACAGTTTGAATCTAGTTCTTTCTTTAGCCAGCCCTGTGACTGCATTCAGGTCATCTCTGAGTCTCATTTATCTGATCTGGAATAAAAATTTTATCTGAGGATCAGATAAAATAGTGTGCATGTGCACAACAAACATAACAGTTCATTCTCAACATGTATCAATTTATTTTTCTTCTAATTTGTAGGATGTCTTTGATTAATAGACAATGTAAAAACAAATTTCTGTTCTAGGATTAAAACCCTAAAACATGTGGACCTTAAAAAAAGGATACTTGGAGGAGGTATGAAGACCTCTTTATCAGGGCATTCATGAGCTACTCTGGGCCCACCATCAACACAGAGACGAATAAGGCATGGAATAACTTGTCCTTTGAGCTTATCCTTTGAGGTGTAGAAGTCTGGGAGGGCTTCACAGAGGAAGTGATGATGGACCTGAATTCTGAAGGAAGGGTAGGAGTTCCTGAAGGAAGGGGTAGGGCATGCCAGGCAGAGGGAACACAGCAGGCATGGAGGTGTGATGGCAGATGGTGGGCACAGAATCAACGAACAGCTTCAGTTAGCTTGGACATTTGCTGGATGGGAATTAGTAAGTCCTGAAGCTAAAAAGATGGTAGGAAGCTTTGTATCCTCATCCTGAAAACAAGGGGGAGCCGTTAAAAGGATTCCAAACAACAGAGTAAAATATGCTTTATAAAGATGCCACCGCCACTGGCCATGCCCAGGCCCTCATCCCATCTCTCCTGGACTGTTATAGCAATACCTTAACTTCTCCCCTCTGATGCAATCGCCAACAACAGATTATTTTTAAAAAAGAAAGAAAACACTCTTTCATCATGCTGTTTAAAGTCTACCTCTTACATGTTCAATAAATGTTTGATGAATGACTCATGAATATTGGGGCTATATATAATTACTTCTTCTTGTATGTTTCTGGATCTATGGACTAAACAAAGCACTTTCTGGTTTTTTTTTTTCTAGCTGAAATGAATCAGGGAAAGGAAGGGACTTGTTCAAAGTCACATAGCAAGTCAGCAGCAGTGGAACTCTGTTTCCCATCCCACTGGGATTCTGAAAGGCAATCCTTGCAGAGAAAGCACCAAGTCATGTTTCTCTTAGTATCTGAGCCCCTGGGATGGATTCTCCAGACCAGAGCTAGAGGAACCTCTCCACACCCCCTGCCACAAACACGAATACCAGCACTTTTTCCCCTAGGGCCAGAATCAGGGTTGAGATCTGGAATTCCACTTTCTCAGCTTGCAGCTTTGACCTCTTGGGTTTGCCCCTAGGAGGAGCATCAAGGTACAGCTAGGTCCTAGGCAGGGTGTAGGGAGCTAGGCACCTTAACTCTTAGGCTGGCCACTGAGGTCTGGATCTCACTTGGGTCTGGGCTGGGTTCTAGGCTTTTGGGTAGGTTCTGAGCTGGACTCTAGGCTGCTTTGGGATCGAGTATCTGATCCCAGATTGAACTTGTTGTACTCTGGATTCTATGGTCTGGGTTGGAATTCTAAACCGAACTTTAGACCAGGGCTGGGTTTGTTTGGGCTCTGAGTTCTAGCCTTAGGTAGACTTTGGGGCAGGGTTGGGCTCTAGACCTAAGATCTGTAAACTATGTTCTCTGTCCTCTGAACTCCAGGCTTTGGACTCATGTTTTGTGGAAGTGGAGGATCACAGAAGGGAAAGTAGCAAGTTCCTTGGCCCCTCCCTCTTCCCAGAGACCTTCAGTTTTGCACCATTCTCATATAAAGAGGGCCAAGGAAAAGGTAGTAAGAGCTTTCCTTGAGCTGCCTGAAGATTTCCCTGACCACTGAAAGAAATAAGAGGTGAGGGCAAGGCACATGACACAGCAAGATGTCTTCAGTAGCCAGGACTCAAGCTACTTGTTATCAAGGCCCTCCCACGGAGCAGAGAGCAGCCAGGAAGCATAGGCGTCCCCACACTCTGGCTCCCTGTGGGAAGGCGTGGGCCTGGGACTGAGTCTGAGGGATCTCAGGATGCCCACTCCTACCTCGTTCCCTCAGACCTTACTCTACCTTCTATTTCCAGCCAGGAGCTAGACTAGAAGCTCTGAGTTTCCCAAAGAAATAATTCCCAGGGCTCACCTCAGCCTTACTCCTTACCCCAACTGCTTTTTTCCTTAAAATGAACCTCTCCAGGGCCTCCCTGGTGGCGCAAGAGGTTAGGATTCAGCACTATGAGGCTGTTCACAGGCACTGCAGCATGAGTCTAGTCCCCCACCAGGTGACCCACATGGCGCAGCAGACCTCTCCTGTCTCACCCGCTGTTCCTCTCAGCAGTGTATTTTGCTGTATCTGACTGTTCTGCTCCCCTCTCTGTCTGTGGTGAATCCTCTCACTCCCCACATCTCTGGCCTATACACCCAGCTTTTGTATGCATAAAATAAACAAATCTTTCAAAAAATAAATTAAAAAATAAAATAAAATGAACCTTTCCACACTTTACTCCCCTACAAGGGAGGTCCCGTCCCTTCCACATCTGGAGCTTTCGGCCTAGAAGGATTCCTCCGCAGCCCACTCTGGACAGGCTCATTCCTCACGGCTGCTCCCTCCACGTAGATCTTCCCAGAAGATTCCCTGGACTGGCTCCACTTCTTTCATTTGCTCCACCTCCTGACTCGCCCCCTCTAGCATCATGAATGCAAGGCCCACATGCATGCCACAGACTTCACTGAAGGGGCAGGAATTCCTGTGGGAAATACAATTAGAAGAAATCATTTTTAATTATACATGTCATGTGACTGCCCAAGGGAAAAACAACCAAAACCAGTTAACAGGATGTCCTCACATGAGTACACTCAGTTCCTAACTTTATTCTGCTGTCTTAGATCTTCCTTCCCTCACACACCCACAGAAAAGACCACCTTTTTAGTTCTTCACGAGGCAAAATCTCCATTAGGCTTTGTGCAGGAAACCTCACCCTCTAAGTCACATAGGAGAGGATCAACAGGATAAGAAGCACTTAGTAGAATAGTTCCCAAAGGTTGAGTTATTCCGCTTAGAAGAATATCACAGCAGGAGGATGGAGGGGTGCAGGAAATGGGCTTTAGTCAAATAGCCTAGGGTAGGCTTTGCAATTTTGACTCTAGATATCCAATTCCTTCAAGCCTTTCTGCCAATGAGACGTGACAAGTTATGCTTCCTCCTCATTGTTCAGACTTGGCCTTTGGGGGCCTTTTGGGGACTACAGGGAGGTGGTTAAAGGCAAATCAAAAACCTGAATGCATGCACTTGTGCACACACAGACACACACAAACACACATACCTATAAAAGACAAATATTTATTCTCACAGCAATGTGGTCTAAATGCATAGTAAGGATGAGAAACATTTCCCTAAGAGCCCCATGATCTGGTAACCACCCATAGTAGGAATAACTCAAATTATTTTTTTTTTAAAGATTTATTTATTTATTTGTTTGTTTGTTTGTTTGTTTGTTTATACAAGCACTGGGTACAGTCAGAAGCGCGGGAGGGTGAGAGAATTCACCAGAGCCAGAGCGGGGAGCAGAGCAGGCAGAAGGACCGAAGTACACTGCTGAGGGGGGCAGCGGGTGGCAGGAGAGGTCTGCGCACCATGCGGGACCCTCCTCCGGTGGCCGGGGAGCAGCCGGGGATCGAACTGGCGCCGCAGAGGCTGCGGTCAGCTTCGCAACCCAGTGTTCAACCGCTGCGCCACCGGGGAGGCCCAACTCAAATTATTTTTATAGAGCAATGTCCGTTGATCTAGGAATATCTTCCTGCTTCTGGCTGTGCCCCAACGCACCATGCATTAAAAAATGGGCCTGACAAAGAGCATCAAACCACAATGGTTCCTGTTGGTGGACACATCTTTGTAAGAGCTTAGAAATGAATGTATCTTTCACTTTGGACCAGATGGAAAGCATGGGAGTTGGAGGGCTGGAATCTCTTCCCACCCCTGAGCAGGGCAAGCCAGAGTGTGGTGCATTGGGTGTTCCAAGTACAAGCTCATTCCGTCTCCGCTCCAGTCCCTCACTTTTACCATTGTACCCTCTTACAGCTCTGTTTGTGCTAGAAAAGCTTCAGTCTGAAACACACAGGGCTGCAACTTCCCTAGTCAAGCTCACTTCTATTTTTTTTTAAAGATTTATTTATTCATGTGTACAAGAACCGGGGTACAGGCCAGATGTATGGGACAGTGAGAGGATTCACCAGAGATGGAGCCAGGAACAGAACAGGCAGACTGACTGAAATGCACTGCTGAGGGGAGCAGCAGGCGAGAGAGGAGACCCCTCTGTCTGCTGCACAATGTGGCTATCTCCCAGCCAGCTGGGATCGAACCCACTGCAGAGGCTGCGGACAGCTTCACAGTGCTGCTGCACTCAACTACCTGCACCACCAGGGAGGCCTCGTGCTCACTTCTTTATTTTCAAAGATTTATTTATGTATGCATATAAGAACCAGGGTACAGGCCAGAGGTGTGGGAGGTGAGAGGATCCACCAAAGACAGAGTGAGGAACAGAACAGGCAGACTGACTGAAATGCACTGCTGAGGGGAGCAGCGGGCATGACAGGAGAGGTCTGCCGTGCCATGCAGGACCCTCGCCATGTGGGACCCTTGCTGGCCGGCTGGGATCGAAACAGCGCTGCAGAGGCTGCGGACACCTTCCCAGCACGGCGCTCAACCCCCTGTGCCACCAGGGGAGGCCCCCATGCTCACTTCTTATTATGCTTTTTTTGTTCTTTCTCTCTCCCCAGCCGGCCTGGGAGCCCCAAGATCCAGGGACCAGGTCAGGATCCCTTCATTTCAATGAGCATTCAGTGATTCCTGTCCCTGTGTCTAGCAGAGTCTTCAAGGAGTTCAGAGTCTAGAGGGAGAGACTAAAAGATAAACAAACCAATCACTGCCATCAGAATCTGATTAAAGAAAAAAACAAATGATGGAGGGAACCAGAGTAGAGACATGGGCAAAGCTGCATCTCGCACAACCTGGGGGTCGCTGTGACTGGTTCCCCTGGGGCTATGCAGTGAGACAACTCTGGTATGTACAAACTAGTGGTAGCAACTCACCCAGCCTGAGAAGTCTAGACAAGTCTTTTAAGGATACCAAGTGTCAGCTTGCCAGGACAGGCTTGCCAGGCTGACAGGGAGCAAAAGGCAAAGCAAGATGAAGGATCAAAGAGCCAGCATGGGGCCTCCCCTGGTAGCACAGTGGTTGAGCGCTGGGCTGCTAAGCTGCCTGCAGCCTCTGCAGCACCAGTTCAATCCCCAGCCACCGGGCAAGGGTCCCACATGGCGCACAGACCTCTCCTACTGCCCGCTGCTCCCCTCAGCTGTGTACTTCTTCGTCAGTCTGCCTGTTCTGCTCCCCGCTCTGGCTCTGGTGAATTCTCTCACCCTCCCACGCTTCTGACTGTACCCAGTGCTTGTATAAATAAATAAATAAATCTTTAAAAAAAAAAAAAAAAAAAAAAAAAAAGAGCCAGCATGAAGGAAGCCACAGACAATCAAGGGAATATACTAAAATGTTGGGAAACATGAGGAAATACATTTTGACTGACGTATTGGGCACATGTTGGGGAATGCCTAGAGCATGTTTGTTAAATAGTTAATGCAAGAAGAGCGATAATAGAAACCCTAATTGCCCGCATTTGGCGACCACTCACTCTGTATCAGGTGCTGTGCTAAGTAGCTTACATGAACTTTCTCTCTTTAACTTCACAACAACCCCATGGGTTATCACCCCTTCTACAGATAAGGAAACTGAGACTCAGTGTAGTTCGCCAACTTGCTCAAGTTCACAGAGCTAGTAAATGGCAGAGCCAGGGTGGAGACCCAGGTGTCGGGACCTCTAGAACACTGACCCCTTGACCACTGCTTCTCTCAACAGCAGAGCCCTGAACCTTGAGCATGAATGACCTCCATGCAGAACCAGGTGGGCAGCAGTGGTGAGTCTCACCAGCAGCTGTGTCTTCCTGGGCATTGGCACTGACAAAAGCCCACCCCACGGAGGGGCGAGGGCTTCATGGGTGAATTCTCTGGGCAGGGAAAAGCTGCTGGAATTCCCAGAGCCCTCTAGGATTACTCTGAGGGAAGATGGGGTCCTGAGGAACCAGAAAAACACTAATTGGTGACCTTGTTTTTAATCCTAGACATGGGATGGCCTGGTTACACCCTGAAAAACATCAAATTCTCTTCAGTTTTCTCAGGTCTGCATTTCCATGTCACCTGTTTCCAACCCCAACAAGACCTCCCATTATCACCCCCACCCTTCTCTCTCAACCTAGCAGTCCTCTTAGTTTTACCTCTTTTTTCCTCCCACGGGGCTGGCGTTTCTCTTCCTCAACCCTCACCCTGGGTCAGACCCAGCGGACGCGTTTCTCTGCTCCTACCCCAGGCTGCTACAGACGGCCTGAGGAAACCATGCAAGCACATGTAGGCTCTGCGCACGACTGCTCTGGACCCCTTAGCCAGTCCTCGCCGGCTCACCCACTCTTTCCAGTCTTCTTCTAGGGCCTTTCCTCCTCAACATGACCTGAAATGTCACCGCTCCAAGGACTTCTTCCTTTAACCCTGTTTACCCCCATCCTCTTCCACCACTTCAATGACCATATTACACCAATAACTCCCCACAGCCTCACCCAAATCTGGGTGCCTGATTGTGGATTTCACCTAGTTGTTAATGCAACAAACATGTTTTCGGTTTTCCCGTACTGTGTTTGGCAAATGGCATGGACCCTGCCCTCACAGTCTGATGAGCAGATAGGACTAGGCAATTAGAGTTCAGTGTATTGGCAAAGAGAGCCTAGGGGACAAGAGAAGAGACAGTTGATCCAAGGACAGTATATCAAGTCAGCTCGGGTTTGACTGTAGGTAACAGAAAACCCCAAAGCACAGTCATTACAACCAGTTAGAAAAACTAGTCTAGAGTTAGAGTGGCAGATCCATGGGCATCAGAACGCTGGTGTTTTCTGTTGCATTGCTCTCCCACCCTGGCCACCCTTAACATGATGCTTCTCATTGTCCAGGACAGCCCAAGACATCACATTTGCGTTCCAGTTATGAAAAAGGTGTAAGAAACAACTCTTTCCCTTTAAATACTGTTCCTGGAAGTTGCTCAAAACACCCTGCCCAGGGACCAGTGCCATTGGCCAGCATTTAGTTATAGTCACACCTAGCTGCAAGGAATTCTGGGAGCTTTCTCTTTCAAACTTCACAACAACCCCAAGGGTTATCTTCCCTTCTGCAGATGAGGAAACTGAGGCTCAGAGAAGCTAACCAACTTGCTCAAATTCACAGAGCTAGTAGATGGCAGAGCCAGGGTGCAAACCCAGATGTCCGGCCTCTACACCACTGGCCCATTGACCACTGCTTCTCTCAACAGCAGAGCCATGAATCTTGAGCATGAGTGGCCCCCATGCAGAACCAGGTGGGCAGCAGCGGTCATGCCAGCCCCATTGTGAGTCTCATCAGCAGCTGTGCCTTCCTGGGCATTGGCATTGGCAAGAGCCCACCCCACTGAGGGGAGAGGGCTTCATGAGTGAGTTTTCCAGGCAGGGAAAACTGCCTGGTTCCCTAACTGTATGGTTTCTACTCTTGACCAACCACATCCCCAGCTAAAAATAAGGATTCTATGACTAAGGACAAGCAGGACAATGGATGCTAGGTGACAACTAATAGTTTCAGCTTCAGAAAGCATCATGATAGACTGTATTTAACCTGAATTTAGAGGGATGAATCAACGTTAACCAGGCAGAGTAGGGCGGTTAGGCAGTGGTCTACAGTACCTTCTGGGGAATGCAAGTGGTGCAGAGCATCTCCAGCATGGAATGCATATGAGAAGTGACAGAAGACAGAAACAGGGTCTTCTGTGAGGTTAGTGTCATCGTGAAGGGAGAGGAAACATTCACCCCTAGATATGGAGTAGGGAGGAGCCAACCTGGGTTAAATTTAGGTTCTGGGAATCAGCAACCTGGGTGTGGCTTGGCCTTAGGAGCCTTTAAACTCTCCATCTAGGACCTGGAGTTCCAAGAGATGCCAATTCACACTGGGCTGACTCCCCTTAGCCCAGAGGCTCTGGAAGCTCTGGAGTTGGGTTGCCGCACTAAGTGAATCATCTAGGACCAGTTAGTGGCAGCGAGGCCATTGGCCTCACCAGCCCCCGCTGCTGGTCAAAGGCAAGGCAGTACCCAATGAATTATAGCTGGAACATCCTCCCCAGACACATAACCAAGACTTCCAAAGGTTGTGTTTATTTCCCTGGAGTGTTTGTAGACGCTGTGGGGGCGGGGGGGGGGTAAGGGGTGAGGGGCGGGCAGTCAGCTGGGGGTGGAGCATCTGGCACTGCACAACAGACCCAACCCACTTGACTCTGCCCTTCTCTGATACTACTGCCCTTCTCTGCCCCTGCAGCAACTGGACAATGACCTTGGTCCACCACCTCAGAAAGTTCAGCAGGGAAGCCCAAATATACCAGACACCTCTCTACTACCTAACAGAGCTCTCCGCCCTATCTCACTTCACACAAGATGCACACATCACATATAGACACAGCAACCCATTGATTAGGCCGCATACCAGGTCCACATCTGTCTCCACATATAGTTATGCACAAACAAAAGTCACGTACATACACCACACACATGCTACATATAGGTACAGTCCTCCACTGCCCACATCACTTACAAACATTCACACATTGTATATGGATGTATCCACTGGGCTCAGGGCTACATGTGATATTCTCACATGCCTATACTCATCACTTACCATGCCATACTTACATCCACATCTACACAGTCTCTCACTACGCTTTATACCCAGACCCCCATTGATGTTGGTTCCTATATTGGGGGGACAGAGTCTCCAAGTTCCCTTGTCCATAAGAACCGTTGCTTTAATGGGACAGAGACTCAGGGAGGCAGCTGGAGGAGAGAAGGAAGCACCCTTTACTTCCCCATACTCATCCACAATGAAAAAGAGAGACTGGCCTTTCCCCCAGTACCCTGGGCCCATGTTTGCCCCTGACGTCAGGGACATGGAGTTCTGGGCAGCGGATCCAGTATGATGCCTTGACCTGCCACTTCCCAAGGGACAAAAGTCCCAGTCAGAAGCCTGGAAGCAAGGCTGTGCCAGGCCC